>NC_072448.2:22302500-22964687 GCF_028878055.3 Symphalangus syndactylus | reverse complement strand
CCCATAAAACCTCCCCTTTCAAAGTTTACAATACAGATGATTTTAATACATTCTCAAACCTGTGAAATTGGCTCTAATTCAGAACAACGAATTATTTGTTTCTTAAATCATGATTTTACAATATAACATGTCACAGTCACAACGAATCATATAGGTTATTTCTTACTATTGGCTTTTTTTTTTTTAAGGCTGCTAAATCGTGCTCCTTCAGAGCTTCTGTTAAGTATTTTTAAAGTTGGCGAAAGATAATTTTTAGAGTGTAAACTGCGTCCTCCCAGCTCAGCCGACCTGAGGGGAGGAAGCACAACAAAAAGTCCCGTGGTATAACTGACACCTATGAATCAGTATCAGAAACTGAAAACGCTAAGAAATTCAGGTCCGAGCTGCGACCTCTACAACGGAAGAATAAGAAAAGGTTAGTTACCCGAGGCGGAACCCGGAACTGAAATTCTCACTTATTTGAGTTCTCGCGGTTTACGACCACAGAATACGGTTGCACCGGAAAAGGAGAAGTTCTCTTCCGTTGCGCGATTTCGCCATGGTAAGACGTCTGCGTCCTCTCTCCAGACTTATCTTCCTTCGTCCTTTGAAGAAGGGCCTTCCACCTTGACAAGCTTTCACTTTTCGGGTACCCCTACTTGGGGGGTGGGAATGCTGCTGGTGCTGCTTCAGGAAACTCGATTTGAAGAGCGGAGGTCTGGGAAGAGTGCAGCTGGGCGTTCTGGGCTGGCCCTTGTGCTCGGCCTGCGGGCCGGGGGTGCCATTGGCACGTGAGTCTTGTTGGGAATAAGCTTCCTCGGCTGACCTTACAAGTCCACCCTTGACTCCGCAGCCCAGCACTGGCTTTTTACCTGGCTTAGCTTATATCCATACGTTGAGGCAGTCTCAGATTTGCTTGGAGAGCACTGTGGACGCTGCCTTGACAGACGCCAGGGAGACTCGTGAGGTTGTCAAATGTCTGTGAGTTTTGCGGGATTTGTTCAGGGGTCTGGTAAGAAGTAATATTTGTCCCAAACTGGGCGTGAAATAGCCTGGACTACCCTTTTTCCTCCGATCCGGTATTACCCTTTAGCAGTTCTTACAGCTGAAGATGAAGACATTTTACTGTTAACTGAGACGTGTTTCTCTGAAAAAGTTTGGTGTCCTTTTCAGGCCCGGGGCCCCAAGAAGCACCTGAAGCGTGTTGCAGCGCCGAAGCATTGGATGCTCGACAAACTAACTGGTGTATTTGTGAGTATAACTGTATTTGCTTTTTACTCGAGTGCGTGCTGTCTACCTGTGGTTTCCTATTCCGTGGGAGCACTGTTTGCTTATTTATGTGGGATTTTAGTTGGTGTAGACTTGCCGCACACGGAACTTGTCATTGCCCTGTAATGAAAAGGTCCCTGAGAAAAAAATCAGGACATCGTGTTTGGAAACAGCGAGTCGAACAGCTCTCCGACCTCAACTTTGAGCACTGTTGTGATCCATAATGTCGCTGAGAACCTGGGCCTGCCATCTTTTAGTAACTATTGAGAGCGTAATACATGCCAGGTGTTGTTATGTGGGCCCACCCTTAAGGATATGTCCGGGTACAAAATGGTTGGACAACAAAATCTATCTCTCTTTCTTGTTGAAGCTTACATCCTGCTGGGAGGAGAGGGAAGTTACAGTACGTTCACAGGTGCTGAAGGCTGGAGGGAAAAAAGTAGGGTCGTGGGAAGGATGAATGGGGCTTTGAGCGACTGCAGTTTTAAAGAGTGTGAAATAAAGAAGCCTCTTCCAGAAGAACAGAAAGACATAAGGGAGTGAACTATTGGAGATGTTTGGGTTTTTTTTTTTTTTTTGAGACTGAGTCTTGCTTGTCACAGGCTGGAGTGCTGTGGCGTGATCTCAGCTCACTGCAACTTCTGCCTCCGGGTTCAAGCGATTCTCATGCCTCAGCCTTCCCAGTAGCTGGGATCTTTTAGTCACCACGCCAATCTAAATTTTGTATTTTCAGTACAGACCAGGTTTCACCCTGTTGGCCAAGATGGTCTCAATTTCCTGAGCTTCTGATCCACCCGCCGGCGGCCACTCCCAGAGTGCTGGGGCCGTCGGCCACTCCCAAAGTTCTGGGATTATAGGCGTTAGCCGTGGCGCCCTCATATTTTCAAAAGAGCAGTTAGGCTGCTGTGTTGTGATTTATTCAAATTATGTCATATCACGAACCCATTTCTTGAGGCTTGCGCTCTCAAGGATTAAAAATGCCAACAGCAACAACAAAACACCAGGATGTCAAGTCCTGGTGGTCTCCTTTGCTGTTTGAGCTCTTCACTTTAGAGGGCACTCCCTGAGCCCAGAGCTGAGGGGATTAATGAACGTGCCAAATTCCAGATAAGGGTTCAGTGTCAGCGCACTGTGTCCCCATTAATAATAAAAGGTATTTAATTTGAAGTTACCCTTTGTTTCAGAGGGTGGAGTAGCTGTTTTTTACATTGAGCCCAAGATACGGTTTTAACAGTAAAGGCTACAGGGGCCCATGCAACACAGGCAAGAAATTGTGTGAGAAATGCAGGAGTCTCTTGAACTCAACCTTGAAGACCTGGCAGGATGAGGACAGCATGCCCAGAGGCAAAGGAGGCAAGCATCTGACAAGAGGCAGACTAGGCAGTTTCCACACTGGTGGTGTGGTGACAATGGGAGAGAAGGGTTGAAGCCCTAAGAAAGTCTTGGGTCTTCTGAGACAGAAAGGGAGCCAGTGTGAAGAAGAAGACAGAAGTGAGGTGATTAAGATGCCAAAAGTTTTGTTGGGCAGGAATAAACATGGGGCATCTAAGAGAAAATAATGCAGCCCTGAGGGTCCACATCCACATAGTAGGCACTTGGTAACTAACTTGATAGATTACACAACCTTCTCTTGAGACAGTTAGAACTCTGAATACTGAGTAGCAGAAACTTATCTTGGTATTTTCAGAGAGAAATGGACTGTGTGTTGTCTGGGGAGCTGGATTTGCAAACTTGCCCTGTCAGTTTCTGCTTCCAAGTCTTACCTCTGCTACTGCCCCCTAGTATCTGACCTCCCAGGATGGGCCACTATTCCCTCTATTGTTGAGTGGATGAGCAAGGCACTGTTTTTTTTTTTTTTTTGAGACGGAGTTTCATTCTTGTTTCCCAGGCTGGAATGCAATGGCACAATCTTGGCTCACTGCAACATCCGCCTCCTGGATTCAAGCGATTCTTCTGCCTCAGCCTCCCAACTAGCTGCGATTACAGGCATGTACCATCCAGCCCAGCTAATTTTGTATTTTTAGTAAAGACGGGGTTTCTCCACATTGGTCAGGCTGGCTCGAACTCCTGACCTCAAGTGATCTGCTCACTTCGGCCTTTTAAAATGCTGGAATTACAGGGGTGAGCCGCTGCGACTGGCCAAGGCACTCTTTTTAAGAAGACTTGCTGGGAACTTAGTCCTCAGTCTTGTGGGCTCCACTCTTTTCCCCATGGCGTTGATGGAAGTGTGTGGTTAATGATTTTGAGTCCATTTTAAGGGGATAAAGCTAAAGAGGGATCTGTAGAAGCAGCTTTAAGAACAGTCTCCATTAGAAGGGATTCCTGTGTGGTCCGAGCTTAAGAGATAATTGAGGAGTGCAGTTAAAGACAGTACAGCCCCAGAGCTTGAGGCCTTTACAGGTAATGGTAGCAAATAGCCAAAGGATAGTATAACACTAAAACTGCAAGAGTATAGGTTACAGGATTTGTTGGAGTGGGAATTTGATGACACTTAAACTGGTGGCAAGCAGCCAAGAAAGGCAAGAACACACAGTCTGTGTTAACAGGTGGTCCAGCAACATAAGTAGGGCTTGTCTGGGGCTTTGAGGCCTAGAATGGTGAGAAAGTAGTAGAATATGTCTTTGTAGGTTGTGGGTAAAGTGTAAGCTACCCCAGAGATACATGGGATGTAGTGTTGTATTCAAGGGAGTTTTGAAGAGGCAGTACTAGTGGTGGTGGTGCTTGGAGCAGGGCAAAATGGGGAGATGGTTGTGAGACTGGATTTGTGAAAGGAAGGGGCACAAAATGAGACTTCCATAGTTGGGGGTGTAACCTTCCTAACAAGACAGACCTCTCTAAATTGATGAAATAATTGCCCCCTTATATTGCTCTTCCCCAACAAGTTAAGTTCAGCTAATGCTGAACTAAGGCAAGTCATCTGCTCAATCTGGTTATATAAGGGGTGGATCTTGAGAGATCGGTTGTCTACCATTGTCTTCCACAGGCACCTCGTCCATCGACAGGTCCCCACAAGCTGAGGGAATGTCTTCCCCTGATCGTCTTCCTCAGGAATAGACTCAAGTATGCGTTGACTGGAGATGAAGTAAAGAAGATATGTATGCAGCGTTTCATCAAAATTGACGGCAAGGTTCGAGTGGACATCACATACCCTGTTGGATTCATGGGTAAGGAAAAAGTTCTTTGTTTTGAAGAAGGAACAGGTTGAGAGAAAAACAAGGTGTGAGGCTTACATGTTGCCAACGATAAACAAAATCCGACACTGAACTTTGTGCACGTGTTACTGCTGGTCATTTCAGAAGGAGAATGACGGATAGGGAGAGAGTGGCAAGGCACAAGTGAAAAGCTGGAAAGGGGTTGGTAATGTAATGGGATGAGACCAGCAGTGGCTGCTAGCTGGCGGTTATCAAAGTTAGGTTCCCACCCTCCCAACAGAGACTGGGAGACAGAGGAGCTGTCCTCAGGTGTTGGCTGGAAAAAAGCAGTAAATTCTTTTGGTAATCTTGAGTTTTCTCAGGCAGCCACTTTGAGGGGGACTGGGCTCATCTTGAGTTTTTAGCAGCCATGTTAGTGGTTCAGCTACTCACAGGCCACAGTTGAAGCTCAGCCAAGAATAGGGCTCAGAGGAGTCTGGCTAATGACTGGTCAAGGAGAGAGAATCTTTATCAGTGAACAGGGTTTTGGCCCTGTCTTCTCACTTTCTCTGTTGATGACCTAACCATGCTGGATCTCCAAGGATGCATTTGTAGCTTGGTGGGAGAGGAGAGTGGAGAAGGGAGAGAAGGGTCACACTCATCTAGGGAAAAAGTGTCCTGAGAGGAATGGTAGGGAAAGGCACTGAGGAATTCTGACCTAGTGGTTTGTTCACTCTTTCTCTCCACGGCGACAAGCTCAATACTTTTTTTTTTTTCTTTTGAGATGGAGTCTCGCTCTGTCACCAGGCTGGAGTACAGTGGTGCAATCTCCACCTCCTGGGTTCAAGCAATTCTACTGTCTCAGCCTCCTGAGTAGCTAGGACTATAGGCACGCGGCAGCATGGCCAGCTAATTTTTGTAGTTTTAGAAGATATAGGGTTTCACCATGCTGGCTAGGATGGTCTCAATCCCTTGACCTCGTGATCTGCCCACCTCAGCCTCTCAGAGTGATAGGATTACAGGCTTGAGCCACCGCACCCAGCTGGTCAATACTTTTTAACACCTTTTTAGCCTGGTATTGTCCAGAAAGCTGGGGTATGTTTGGTTTATGAGAGTTGTTCCAGACCAGACTTTGCAGGATTCAGCCACTGAATTAGAAAAGACAGAGCTTTCTTTTCCTATTTTCCTTCCTGCTTTCTTCTTCTTCTTTTTTTTTGTTTTTCATTTTATATTTTGCTTTCTTTCTTAAAACCTCAAGTCCCAAACAAGGCAGGACTCCTGATAAGGGAAGTCAGAGTCGAGGCGGGGGTTGCCAAGCCATTGACTGGGCATCCTGCAGAGCCTTGAGCCTTGTCTGCTTAAATGTGAGGACTGCCTGTTCATTTGGTTTTCTGGTGTGTGTGGGTATGCTTATGTGTGTTTTCTCCTCAGCATCCTGAGTGCATTAACCCAGAACACAGTCTCAAGCAGCCGTTGCACAACAACATAGAAAGTGGTAGAGTAGCCATATATATAGACAGTTCCTTTTGTTGAATGATATTTACTGGGACGGGACCGGGGTTGGTTGGTTTCATTCAAGCATCCCAGTCAAGCGCTGGGGACCCCCAGACTGCTAAAATGTTCTCACGTTCAGCCTGGCACAGAGTGCTCCTGCTGTGCAGGCCAAAGAAACTTTGCATTAATAATGTTCCTTATACTTGTTTGTGATCAGATGTCATCAGCATTGAGAAAACAGGTGAGCATTTCCGCCTGGTCTACGACACCAAGGGCCGTTTTGCTGTTCATCGTATCACAGTGGAAGAGGCAAAGGTACGTGAGCTTTTAAGTGAGCTTTGTAATTTCCAGACAGATAGGTCTGTTGCTCAGGTTGCCAGATGGCATTTAGGCCGTATTCCGGGAATAGTGCCTATCTGCCTGTTTGTCTGGTTGTTCAATTCAGGCACTTAGGTCTACCAACACTGATACAAGGCAGTGGATTTTCCAGACGAAGCTGTTTAGAAACAGGGTATAGAGTAAGCAGTTCTCTGAGGGACAAGATGTTTCTGTACAGGAAAAGTCTGGTATTGGAGAAGGCCTGGGTGAGAATCCAGACCCTGTCATTGATTAATTATGTAACCATAGGCAACAGTATGTAGAACCTTTTTTGAGCCTTCATTTTCTCTGTAAATGGTGATAATATACTTTCTTGCCAGGTTTCTGTGACTGTTAGCAGTAGTGGTGCCTCGCACTTACTAGACATAGAAGATTGTTGATTTCCTGATGTCTGCCTCAACCCTTAAACTCCCCCTTCTCCAAAATTTAATGGCCAAAGTCAGTACCATCGGGGAAACTTTTCAAGGGAGTTCCTTTCTGTGTGGACAGCACCTGCCTTTTTTCTGTGTAGGGAACACCTCTTTGGAAACCAGGATCACCCCTCAGTCATCCATTCCTCTTTTCCCTGGATTTAAGGTCATGGGGTGACTTCTTCCTTATTTCTCACGTAACCCAATCACCTGTACAGTGACCAAATGCCATCTAAATATGAGACACATTCTATAGATGAATCTTAGTGTTTTATCAGACATTGTTTCCACTTTCTTTAACCAGCTTGCCTTTTTCTCAGTTATTTCTTTGGGGGAAACACATTGGAGTCCCTATAGGAATTCACAAATATTTTCATATCTGGGTAGTTTCTTAATTGATCAGTTGTTTGGTTGTTTTTAACTTCTTTGGTAGTGTCCGTTGATGCAGTGTCCCTTCTGTTTTTGCGGATTGTTCCCACATGAGGTGCTTTGTTTTAGGTGGTAGGAACTACCACCTAAATGTTCATTCTTGAACATTTAGGAGACTGAACCTCATAAAGGTAGCAGTTATTCCCAAAGTAGAAGATAGAGGGCGGTAAATAGAGGTAACTTTGTTAAGAGGGAGTTTCTTTTATGATAAGAGGTGATGTTTGCTCTTTTTTTTTTTTGGACAATTGGAGTCTGGTGCAAAAGGAGGTGGTGGTCAAGACCATGAGTGTGGAGACTAGTGCTTTTTTGGTGGGCAAGAAAAAAGACTGGCAGACAGGATAGGCAGTTGAAGTTGAAATTTCAGAAAAGATGGAACCTGGGCAATTGCATCCTAAAGGGTGTTCAGTCGCCCTGGGTGTTGGATCCTGTTGTGTCTAAAAGCTAGAAAGCACAAGGAAGTCTCAAATCTGATGACTGGTTTCTGCTTTTGTAAGGAATTTGGGTCTCAAGACAATGCAGATTGGTAGTCCCTGTGATTTTTTTTTTTTTTTTTTTTTTTACTGAGTCTCGCTCTGTCACCCAGACTGGAGTGCAGTGGTGCCATCTTGGCTCCCTGCAACCTCCACCTCCTGTGTTCAAACTAATCATCTGGCTCAGCCTCCCAAGTAGCTGGGACTACAGGCATGTGCCATCCCTCCTGCCTAATTTTTGTATTTTTAGTAGACATGGGGTTTCACTGTATTGGCCAGGCTGGTCTTGAACTCCTGACCTTGTAATCCACCTGCCTCGGCCTTCCAAAGTGCTGGGATTACAGGCATGAACTACCACACCCAGCCGTTGCTGTGAGTTTTTGAATGGGGAGAGATGGAGTAGGAGAAGGAGATACTGGAGTGTTGTTAATACCTAGTACTGGTTCTACTACATTGGCCAGTCACCCTTTGAAAAGCTTGTGTCCAGGTGAGTATCACTTTGTAGTCACAGGTGCCAAATGGCTATTCTGGGTTTGGGTTAGGCTAAGGACCTTACCTTTGTGCAAGAGATAAGAGATTTGAGGAAGTTTTGGTTGGCTGGTTGTTTCTTTGGACAGCTGGAAAGGGAGGATTCCCTGTCACACCCTACCCAGCATCTCTAGAGCCACAGGTTGAAGGGCACAGTGACTTCAGAGTGGAGAATGGCGGGCTCCTTGGATTTCAATGAATCAGGGACACACCACGGAGACTTCTTATGCAGATTACTAGTCCACCAGGTAGCACAGGTTAGTGGAGAGACAGAACATCCCAATGGCCCTCCACCCTCGAAATTAAAACTAGAAAAGGGATATTTTGTGTGTCTTCAGAAAACAGCTTGATGGATTTCAGACATAATTTTTCCCTTTAACAACTTGGTATTAGTTGAAGACCACAGAAATGGAAGTCATTGGATTTAAGAATGGAAGATGAGGGTTTTTTTTTGTTTTGTTTTGTTTTTTTTGTGATTGCCACTACAATGGATGGGAGGAAAGGAAAGATTTTGGGTGAGCCCATGATGAGCCTGCACATGAGTAATGGGAACTGAGGCAGTGCCTGTTCCCATTGCCAGTGGGGGTAGAGGACACAAGTATCACCTGGGAGATGGCAAAGACAAAGGGTTTAGTGTGTGCATCCCCTGCTGTGGTAGAGGAGAAGATGATGTGGGACAGGGTGACTGAGTATTTGGTGGTAGGGTAAGGAGATGGTAGTTGCAGATCTTGATGAAATACATGGATGCTTGAGAGAGTTGTGGAAGGACAGTACATTAATGCTTTGGGTTCAGCTTGCGTTGGAACTTGCAAGTAGATGATGAGACAGAAGGAAGTAGGTGCTGACTGAAATAGAGGACTGACACACTGCTCAAATGAGTTACAATAGAGACTGTCTGATAGTTGGCACAGAATCCTCATTGACATTGAGCAGCTTGTATTCAATGATGGATGTGCATGGGAGAGGGAGATTTCATACTGCAGAGGGTTTATGAACAGGATCTAGGTGGTGCAGGTTCTGTTTCCTGAAAAGTAGAAAACACTGGTTAAAGAAATGAAAAAGAGGAAGTCAGAGTAACCAACCAGAAATGTGTTTATGGATTGTCATTCTTTTTTTTTTTTTTTTTTTTGAGACGGAGTCTTGCTCTGTCACCCAGGCTGGAGTGCAGTGGCCCGATCTCGGCTCACTGCAAGCTCTGCCTCCCGGGTTCACGCCATTCTCCTGCCTCAGCCTCTCCGAGTAGCTGGGACTACAGGCGCCCGCCACCACACCCGGCTAATTTTGGATTGTCATTCTTGAACATTGAGAAGACTGAACCTCACAAAGGTAGCAGTTATTCCCAAAGTAGAAGATAGAGGGCGGTAAATAGAGGTAACTTTGTTAAGAGGGAGTTTCTTTTATGATAAGAGGTGATGTTTGCCCTTTTTTTTTTTGGACAATTGGAGTCTGGTGCAAAAGGAGGTGGTGGTCAAGACCATGAGTGTGCAGACTAGTGCTTTTTTGGTGGGCAAGAAAAAAGACTGGCGGACAGGATAGGCAGTTGAAGTTGAAGTTTCAGAAAAGATGGAATCTGGGCAATTGCATTTGTTTCTAAGGGAGGCCAGGTGGGGAAGGATTTCAGACTGGTTTGTGTGGGTGTTATAAAAAGGGCAGTGGAAACTTAAAGCGAAGAGTTCTTTAATCTGCGGTTCGAGAGGGACAGGGTAGAATGCTTTCAGTGGAGCCTCATATTTGACATTCATTTTGGAGAATGACCAGGGCCTCACCTTGCAGTCAAGGTTGTATGGAAAGGGTGTTGATGGGGCAGGCATGTTGTATTAGGTGGTGATGTGATTACAAATCATTGCTCGTCAAGATTGCTGAGCAGACAGGTGGCAGAGTTGAGGTTTTCTTTTGGTAGGGTGCTGTACGACAGCTACAAATAGTCTTTCTCTCCAAATTTCTTTTAAAAACAATAATTAAATTTAAAAAATTGAGTAGCTTTTTGGATTCAAGTGGTTTTTGGGTTTCATGGATGAATTATACAGTGGTGAATTTTGAGATATTAGTGCACCTGTCACCCTACTAGTGTGCAACTGTACATAACCTAATGTACAGTTACTTATTTTTATTCCTGGCCCCCTCCCAAGTCTCCGAATCCCATTATATCATTTGTATGCTTTTGCATACTCATAGCGTAGCTCCCACTTACAATCGAGCACCTAAGGGTTTTGATTTTTTTCCACTCCTGTGTTACTTCACTTAGAATAATGGCTTCCAGCTCCATTCAAGTTGCTGCAAAAGACATTTTGTTCATTGTGGGGTGGGGTCAGAAGATGATGGGGGAGTCACATCTTTAAAATCTGAAGACAGTCTTTTCAATTGTGGAGCAAAGGAAAAGTGATTGGTTTTCTGCAGATGGTTGAGGCTACCCCTATGGTATGAGATTTACTCAACTGGAAGTTCCCCTCATGAAATGTCCAGCCTGACCCTTAGTGAAGCTCTAGTTTCCTGGCAGGATGGGCCTCTACTAAGCAAGAGGACCCAAGATCTGAATCCTGAGCTGTTTTGGCCACATGAAAGTTTGGTGCTCAGGTCATAAAGTTGTTTGAGGTGAATATGAGGAAAGCTTGCCATGGTGTTGGCTTTTGCAGGAGCACTTCTCTTGATAAAAGTGTTTAGAAGTTTTTAGCCTGTCTTAGTCTTGGTCTTGAAAGTACTGCAAACCTGGTCAGTTAGCTCTGTATAAAGGTTAGACAGAATTGTTACCTATTAATGTACTAGTATGCTTACAGGCATTTTACTCCGTTATGGATAGTTACTGAGCGTCATCTGTGTTTCAGTCAATTACCTGTGGATGCTTCAAGGACTGACATGCATCATGAAGCTTGGGTTAATGGTTCCAGAGTGAACCTCAAAGGATGGAGGGAGGCCACTTGGAACTGGTAGCACCTTTAAAGGGAGAGGCCATGCCTTTTTCAGAGGGTGTTTCATGCCTGCATTTAAAGACAAAGGACCTTTCGGCCCAAGGTTTCAAGTTTGATGCCATGATGGTGATATTGCTATCATGCAGAAAGGTTTGGTTAGTGAGAGGATCTGGAAAATATAGGAGAAGAGTATTTTTACTTGTTTTGTTTTTGCTGTCTCTCTCCTGACCGTCAGCAGTACCTGTAAACTACTTTAACTCCTTTAGCACTGTTCGTAGAGTACACTTCACTAGAAAAAAAAAAAAAAGTGGAGGGCAGCAGGAAGGTTTTGAAGTGTGAATAGGCCTTCTATGTATTCACAGCTATACAACTTGCTTGGACCTGGCTTACCTGGGATATTTGGAGCTAATGAGCCAGGGTGGAAAGGGGACAGAATTAGCTTTCACTGGAAACATTTTAGAATCCCCAAGTAGGTTCAGGATGTCACATACAAAAAATGTGCAGGACAGTTGGGTGACATGAATGCATTCAGCAGGCCATGATGCAAAGACTTGCCTCATGAAGTTGGAGGGGCAGATTTTATTCTGAATAGGGAGCAGTGATTATTACAATAGGGATATCGGTAATAGGGATTTCGGTAACTGTGTGTAGAGCCATTTGAGGCTAGAGCATGGCATTTCAGAGTTCATTTCTCATGTTATCAAGGACAGGGTTTCTTAAATCTAGCAGGGAGTAGAGCTGGAGAGATTGAGAATGTCCACTAGTAGCCCTAGGTTTTGTAATACTGCTTTAATAAGTGGTCACTGGATTGGCACTGTGAAAGATAGGGATTACAAAGGCAGGAGAAAGGAGGAAGGGGTGCTGATGATGGGATAGTAACTTTTAAAGGCAAATTGCAAGTTTCCCTCCTCCTAAATGGGGATGGAAGAGTGAAGTCAGCAGACAGACTGTTTTCAAGTCTGACCTCACTGGTGGCAGAAAATAGGCTGTGGAGTAGTGTTCTCTTTCTTATGATTTGGTCCCAAGGCCTTAGGAGGTATAAGGGGAAAATGTGTTTTCTCTGCCTGCTTAGTCCTCAGCAGCTCTAGGACCTTATTTACCCTAGGCTTGAACAAGCTTGGATTCTTGGCCAATGCTCTGGTGCTTATGGACTGTAGCTTGGTAGTTTTCCATTTAGGAGTAGAAGGCAAAGAGAACAACGAGCTTTGATAATCATAATGTACCCCATCCACATGTATTCATCTGAAGCTGGCAGGTTAGTAACCCTCTGTGCCCTTAGTATGCCATTTATTGTCTGAGGCAATTCTGCTTGGCTGCTCAGTGAATCTCAAAGACCTTCAGCACTCTGGTCACTCTGTCATGTCCATATTCTCCTTCTTCCCCATCACACTTAAGTATTTTGCCTGCTGTAGCATCATAGCTTGATGATCTTCTGTTGTGGTACATAATCCTATATGCTGAATTTGGTCGTATATTGGATTTGGATCTTTCTTCCCTTATGGGGATATTTATACGTGGTTGGAAGGCGTGTGCCAAGTTTTATTGAGTATGTTGATGACAGCATCCACTGACCCTACCTCTACACACATAACCTTCATTACACGTTTATGAATGATAACTGCCTAAACATCCCTGGGTGTTGAGTCCATTTCCATAGTCACTTTGTTTGCAGTATGTTTGCTTTGCTCTCCTGCCACCATTCACTCCCTCCAAGTCCCATCCAAACTTGTCACAGGCCCTAAACTTTCAAAGGACTTCTGCTGTGCCTTACTATGACAGGCAGTAGAACAAAAGTTTTACACACTGCGACCTTTTCGTATGTATGCAGGCAAGTTTCTGTTGTCTTGTCCTTTAGGGTCAAACAGAAATCTGGACCCAAAGGTATTCCTGAAGTTAATTAGGGGGTGGTACTGGCAGGGCAGCGGGAAAGGAGGGTGTGGTTTTCCTTTTGAAAGAAAAGGGCTCAATCAGCTTAATTGTCCCTTGGACTACTTCTGGCTTTCTTTAAAAGTTTTAGTTGCTGTGTTTTCACACAGCATCTGGGAGTTTCTTCAATTTCTGCATTTGTATGGGACCTCTCTTTTATCTAAGGTTTTCAGTTGGTTGGTCCAGTAGGCAGCTCTGATCGGGGAGCTAGGCAGTTTTCATTTCTGTGCTTAACTCGCTGGCCAAGAAAGCTGAAAATGATCTTGGGTTTGTATTTCTAGTGGTGGTAAATGTGAGCTGGTGTTGGTAAACAAACTGAACACTCACTGAAGAGAGTGCCTGGGGGGGTTGTACCACTTTTGAGGTAGAGAGAAGAGAATGCACTCATTAGATTGACTGCCCTAGGAGCCAGGCCTTAGCATGGGTAGGTGGGCTTGGATATGCTTGGCTGGTGAATTCCAGATTTACCTTAACTAATAGAGTTAATATGGCCTAAGTTCTGCATGTGGAGTGTTGTCACTTTCTTGGACTGCTGGGTTATATTAAATGGCCTCACATTTCCATAGTGCCTTGAATACTGTTGTATCTGTAGTAGCAGCAGAAATAATACTAGCTGGCATTAACTGCTTTGCTAGGTCCTTTATGTTCCTTCATCTTATAAATGTATTACATGTAGGAGGGTGCAATTATTATTCCCATCTTGTCCTCTGAAGCTTAAGGGGACAGTATTTGAACTTGGGACCTTTTTATAGGAGTGGAGCCCAAGATCTGGCTACTTTACTTACCTTGTGTCTTTCCACACCTCCTAGGCAGGTCAAAAGTAATGACAGAGACAAGCTGGCAAATCTAGTGAGTCCTGAGAGCCCAAAGATGAGGGAGAGAGTGCAATATCTGTAGAGGAAATGCAGGAGCTGAGTTAAAAAAAAAAAAAAAAAAAAGTAGTGGCTCCTGGAGTTCATTTATTGTGCCCTTTTTGGAGGGTTTCTCTCAACTTTTCATGGGGTGTTTTCTGTTATCTGGCACTCTACATTTGTCCTTGTCATTTTCACATTTACACAAAACTTGCTTTGAGAAGCTTTTTCTCCTAGTAAAGCTAAAATAAAACCCATTTTGTTACTTCTGAGCAGTGACACTCTGTGGGGAGCCTGTGGTACGTAGGATGGGCATTAACAACCACAAATGGGTTATGTTCATTTGAAATTACAAAGTATACCATTTGAAGCTCCTGCAAATTGTTTCTGGAACATAATGGGGCTTGGCTAACTGTTGGGATGATACATGTACTTGGTATGAGACATTTTGAACAGCTTCTGCTGGTAGATGTCATTTGAACAGTACCAGAGCTCAAGGAACTAAGGCAAGTAGATAATGGGATGTGGCCCTTAAAAATCAGGTGAGGAAGAGCAGCATTGTGTATGGAAGGTATCTAGGTGGCTGGAAAAGCTGTTTTTACCTAACCTGGTCATCAAAGCATCATGTTTTTAGCAGTGGTACAGTTAAGTTTGTTGCTAGGGCACTATGTAGCCGCCTTTCCAGAGTTGCAAGATGAGAGTTCTCTCGAGAAAAACATCCCTGAGGAGAGAATGATAGACCAGTCAGTTGATTCTGTGTTACCACTCAGATGTACAGGCAACAAGCTTTTGGCCTGTGATAAAGGACCAGAAGTTAGTTCAGCTGAGTACTCCTCCAGGAGCCACCAGAGGGTTCTGAAACAGATTCCCCCTTGGTGAGGTTTCCCAGATGTCTCAATTACTAAATCAGTATGGCAGACCATCAGCTGTGTGACTGGTTAATATAGTTTTCCCAAGACCACTCCCTCTGACTGAGGAAATGCTGAAAATCGGTGGGATAATAATGATTGGGTGACTGCTTTGTGCTGAGTTTGTGTTTACATGTTAAATTGGTTTTCCTTGTTGTGTTAATAGTACAAGTTGTGCAAAGTGAGGAAGATTACTGTGGGGACAAAGGGAATTCCACACCTGGTGACTCATGATGCTCGAACCATTCGCTACCCAGATCCTGTCATCAAAGTGAACGATACTGTGCAGATTGATTTAGGGACTGGCAAGATAACCAGCTTTATCAAATTTGACACAGGTAAGTTGTTTTTGTTTTGTTTTTTTGTTTTTCTTTCTCTTGTCTTGCTGGCCACCTCCCTTGCCTTTTCTTTACCTATCTTTTCTTTCTATTTTATTCTGTTTTATCTGTATTACCATCTTCATTGGAGAGAACACATTTGGCTCTCCCTAAGATAGAGTATGTTGCCTCATGGTCTCTTGGGTTTGCAGTGGATTCTTCATGCTGAGTAGTGGTGTGACATCCCTTTGGGCTACATCCAACAGCCCGGCCTCTTTCAAGAACGTAAACCATAGCTGTGTAAACTCTGTGTCCATTTGGTTTGTCATGAGAGGGGAACTTTATTTTAAATGTGTAAATTTTATGTGTTCCTTGAGGTGAAGGGCTGAAGTTGTCCAGATAACCTTAAACTAGTGATGAGGAAAAGATGTGTCTGCAGATTTGTTTCTCCTCCCTACACCCCAGACTCTGACTCCTGACAGGTTTACACCCAAGTGCTTGCTAGTATCTGATGTGCTAATGAAGTAAAATATTTTGCCCAGTGTGTTTAACAGAAATTTCTAGAAATGCAGAAACACTGAAAGAACAGCATAGGCACAACAAACAATGACAACTCCTTTTTCTGCCTATCTTTGATGCCTTTGCACTTTGTTCTGTTGCATATGTGCACCCCCACAGTCCCCACTTGGACCCTGATTTAAGACCCAGCCAAAGTCCTCAGTTGCCTTGCTGTTTAAAGAGCCCAAGCGGGCTGTCTTCAATTCAGTACTCCACACGCTGAAGCTGTCTGATTGTTGTCTGACCACTATGACCTTATGCCTGTGCTGCCTGCACTCCTGGTATTTACTGTTGAGCTGGATATGTTAGGCAAGAATGTTTGGCTGTGAAAGTTGAGAGGCCTTCCCATTAGGGGAAAACATTGAGAGAGGGGATATTAAACTGGATGTTTCATGCTTATGATGTCTAAACCTGTTGATTTCAGTGGGACCACAAAAGAGATAACTAGACATCATGCATCTCCCAGTAGTGGCAGTGCACAGTACCATTCAGGAAGCATTCTTGTCAAAGAATCAACACAAACTTGGATAAAGGGAGAAAAGAAGGCATGTATGTATTGGAAGAAGCTTAAGACACCTAGCAATCATTTGCAGAGTGACTTAGCTTTTTGAGAGGCTTGCCAAAATACTTCAGGTTCAAATGATTTGATACTGGCCATTTGTTTCTAAGTGATCCAATGCAGGACTACATGGGTAAAGATGAATCAACACTGGCTGTGAGTTTTCAAATGTTTTGAAGCTGGAGAGTGGATAGGTAGGAGCGTATTATGCTTGTCTGTCAAGTTTTGCATACCTTTGAAAATAATTTTTAAAATTATTATGGACATGGACTTCCTATCTTCAATTAAATGGAATATTTGCCATTTGTTTATTAAATGAATTTCCCTGTTAAAATTCAGCAGATTTTTCTCCCCCACCTAACTCTATTTGAAATATATAGATCTGGCCGGGCGCGGTGGCTCACGCTTGTAATCCCAGCACTTTGGGAGGCCGAGGCGGGCGGATCATGAGGTCAGGAGATCGAGACCATGGTGAAACCCCGTCTCTACTAAAAAATAGAAAAAATTAGCCGGGCATGGTGGCGGGCGCCTGTAGTCCCAGCTACTCGGAGAGGCTGAGTCAGGAGAATGGCGTGAACCCGGGAGGGGGAGCTTGCAGTGAGCCGAGATTGCGCCACTGCACTCCAGCCTGCGCAACAGAGCGAGACTCTGTCTCAAAAAAAAAAAAAGAGATATATAGATCTTTGTTTTACATGAAACGCTTGGTTTGCTTATTTATTACTTGCTTATTAAGTTTAATCTTGGGAGTTTACATAAAATAATTTCACAGAACCAATATTCCTGGTAAGAAGAAACCAACTGAGTAAGGGCAAAGGTTTCTTTGTAGTTCTTGGTTTGTTTGGTTTAAAATGCCTAAATGATTTTTAATTATTGTTAAAAAAAAAAGATATGTCATGAGTTTACCATCTTAATTATTTTTAACTGTATGATTCTTTAGTATTAACTATATTTACATTGTTGTGTGGCAGATCTTCAGAATGCTTGCATCTTGTAAAACTGAAACTCTGCCCATTAAACAACTCTGCCACTTCCTCCTCCCCATAGCCCCCAAAAACCACCATCCCACTCTTTGCTTCTGTGAATTTGACTCCTTTGGGTTTGTCTTACTTAGTAAGTAGAAATCATAGTGATTGTCTTTGTATGACTAGTTTACTTTGCATTGCATAATGCCCTCAAGGTTCATCATCCATGTTGTGGCATGTGACAGTATTTCTTCCCTCTTTCTGAGGCAGAATAATAATTGTGTGTACACCACATTTTGTTTATCCATTCTTCTGGATGGGCATTTCGGTTGCCACCACCTCTTGACTATTGTGAGTAATGTTGCTGCAGACACAGCTGTGGAGATAACTCTCCCAGATCCTGTTGGATGTTTTTATATATATACTCAGAAACGGGATTGCTGGATCATATGTGATAATTTTACAATTTTTGAGTAATTTTTGTGCTGCTTTTCATAGCAGCCCCACTGTTTTACATTCTCACCAACAGTGCACAAGAGTTTCAGTTCCTCCACATTCCTGACCACACTTTGCTGTTGTTTGCTTTTTATATTTTTTCTTTCTTGACAACCCTGATAGGCATGAGGTCATATCTCATTAGTTTTTGTTGTTGTTTTAAATTTGGGTTTCTGTGATGAATAGAGATATTGAGCATCTTTTTGTGTGCTTGTATGTCTTTAGAGAAAGGTATCATTCGAGTCCTTTGCCCAGTATTTAGTCAGGTTATTTCTTGGTATTATTGCATTATAGGAGTTCTTTGGATATTATCAGATGTAAGATTTGCAGATATTTCTCCCATTCCTTAGGTTGCCTTTTCACCCTTACTGATTGTTTCCTTTGATTGGGAGGCATTTTTGAATTTGTCTATTTTTGCTTTTGGTATCATATCCAAGAAATCATGTCCTTAATACCATGAAGCTTGTGGTCCTCTGTTTTTGGCTGTGGAGCTTTATAGTTTGAGGCCTTATGTTGAATCCATTTAGAACTGATTTTTTGTATGGTGTAAGGTAAAGTCTTCCCCATGTTGTTCTTTTACATGGGGACCTAGTTTTACCAACACCATTTGTTGAAGTAACTGTCCTTTCTCCATTGAGAGTTCTGGGCACCCTTGTTGAAGATCATTTGGCCATATACCCTTAGGTTTACTTCTGGGCTCTATTTTCTTCCTTTTGTTGTTTGTCTTTTATGCTAATACCACACTGTTGGATTGCTGTCATTTTGTATTGTGTGTCAAATCAGAAAGTGTGAGTTATCCAACTTTGTGCCTGCCTGCCTGCCTTCCTTCTCACTCTGTCATCCAGGCTGGAGTGCAGTTGTTCGATCACTGCTTACTGCAGCCTCAACTTCCCTAGGCTTAGATAATTCTCCCGTTTCAGTGTCCTGAGTAGCTAGGACCACAGTCACATGCCCCGCCACACCTGGCTAATTTTTGTATTGTTGTCATAGAAATGGGATTTTGCCATGTTGTTTACACTGGTCTCGAACTCCTGGACTCTGGTGATCAACCTGCTTCTGTCTCCCAAAGCGCTGGGATTACAGGTGGGAGTTACTACACCCAGCCTAGGTTTTGTCCCTTTTGTTAATCTTTTTTTGAAAAAAATCAACCCTTAGCTTTTTTTCTGTTCTTTTTTTTTTTCTCTTAGGTCTACTCAAATCTTTAATTTCCTTCCTTCTGCTAAACTTGGGTTTATTCTGTTCTTTTTCTAGTTTCTTGTGATCTAGTTAGGTTTTGATTGGAGGTCTTCATTTGTAACATAAGCATTTTTGAGCTGCCTTGTCTTGTGTGACAATTTTTGACTTATAGTCTATTTTGTCTGACCAAGTTTGGTCAGCCCTGCCCTCTTTTGGTTACCATTTGCCTGGAACACCAGCTTTAGTCCTACACTTTTAGCCTATGTGTGTCATTAAATCTAAAACTGGTCTTTGTTAGTAGCATATAGTTGTACCTTGGTTGATTGGTTGGTTTTATTCATTTAGCTAGTCTGTGTCCTTAGATTAGGGTGGGGAGTTAATTTATTTACAGTCAATAATTACTGTTAAGGAAGGCATTCGTGTAGCTCTGTTGCTATTTTCTGTATGTTCTGTAGATATTTTGTCCCTATTTTTTCTCCCTTATTACTGGCCTTTTGTGTTTTAAAGAATACCTTGAATCCTTTCTCATTTTTTTGTGTCTGTCCTTCCTTGGTTATTTTCTTTGTGGTTACCAAGGGAATTACATAAATTATCTTAAATTGAAAACAGTCTGTTTTCGGCTGTTAATTGCATCTCCATATCTCCTCATACCAACTTTGTTATTGATGCCACATGTTAATCTTTTTCTGTTGTGTAGCCATTTACATTGGTTTATGGTGGTTCTTATGCTTTCATGTCTTAAATTTTATATCAGACTTAAAAGTGATTTGTAAACCATTATGATCTAGGATTATCTATTTTTCTGTATATTTACCGTTACCAGAGATCTTTATATTTTCATACAGTTTTGTGTCTAATGTCCTTTTGTTGGCCACTTGAAGGATTCCCTTCAGCATTTTTTGTAGGGCAAGCCTAGTGCCTTTTGTTTATCTGGGAAGGTCTTATTTTCTTTAATTTTGAAGGACAGCTTTGCTGGAAATGGTATTCTTGTGAGGACTGAACTCTGATTTTTATCTTGCCTAAATTCCTATCTAAGGGGTCTGGGGAATCATTTCGAGACAATGGAGAAAATTAAAATATTTTACCTCAAAGCATGTTTCTTTGCCATATTTTGAAATGGCCCTGCAAAGCTGTTCCTTGTGAGGGGAAAATCTGTGTTTGTAAAGAGTCTCTCTTCACATAGCTAGATCGTTTTCTTCTAAATCTTTCCAGTCTTAAAGAGATTAACAAAAATCTGAATCAGAAACATTTGTCATAGTCTTATCTCTAAGGGCAGCCATTATAAGACTTCTTCAACTTTGATCTCCACCATCTTTTATCTTAACTAAAACATTCCCTTTCTGTCAATCCCAGGTCTTTAGGCAAACTCAACTTAGGGAAACCAATTGTCAACCAGAAACTGCTGAAATTCACCAATAGCCTGGACCACCCCACCCCACTTTGAGTTGTCCACCCTTTCTGGACCAAACCAATGTATTTCTTAAATGTATTTGATGTCTCATGCTCTTCTAAAATGTATAAAACCAAGCTGTGTCCTGACAACCTTGGGCACATGTTCTCAGGACCTCCTGAGAGCTCTGTCATGGACCATGGACACTCATATTTGGCTCAGAATAAATCTCTTCAAATACTTAACAGAGTTAGACTCTCTTCACTGCCACTTGGAGTATGTCATGCCTCTGTCTTCTGGATGGCAGAGTTATCAGAGATTATCAGAAAAGTGCTTATCTAGCAGGAGCTCACTTGTACATGATTCTTTCCCAGATTCTTTTTCTCTGTGACTTGACACTTTGATTATATTGTCGCTTGATGTGTGCCTCTTTGGGTTTATTCTAGTTGGAGTTCAGCTGCTTGAATTTGTATATCCATCTTCTTTCTCCCATCTGGGGAGTTTGGGGCCTCTTCTTTTTTTTTTTTTTTTTTTTTTTGAGACGGAGTCTTGCTCTATCGCCGAGATGGAGTGCAGTGGCACCTTCTGGGTTCACGCCATTCTCTTGCCTCAGCCTCCCCAGTAGCTGGGACTACAGGTGCCCACCACTGTGCTCGGCTAATTTTTTGTATTTTTAATAGAGACGGGGTTTCACTATGTTAGCCAGGATGGTCTCCATCTCCTGACCTCGTAATCTGCCCGCCTCGGCCTCCCGAAGTGCTGGGATTACAGGCGTGAGCCACCGCGTCCGGGCCATTATTGTTTTTCTGGAAGGTCTTCTGCCCCTCCCCATCTTTCTCCCAAATCCCCTTCTCATAATCTCTGTTTCTGTCTCTTCTCCTTCTAGGAATCTTGTAATTTGTGTATTGTCTTGTAATTTGTGTATTGTTCCTCTTGATGGTGTCTCATACTTCCTTCCTTAGGCTCACCTTTCTTTGTATTTTTTTCTTTTTGCTCCTTTGATTTGTTAATTTCAATGGCCTGTCTTCAAGTTTGCAAATTCTTTCTGAACCTGTGAATTTTTCAATTCAGTTTAAAGGTATTCAGCTCCAGTTTGATTATTTGTTGCGGGTTTCCTTTACTTTATTGATAACTCTCATGTTCATGCGTTGTTTTTCGATTTTGTTTGTCTGTCTGTGTTCCCTTAGTTTGATATGCATCTTTAAGATGGTTAGTTTGAATTCTTTTTCAGGTAACTCATAGATCATCATTTGTTTAGGTTCATTTTTCTGGAGAAAAACAGCCACCTCTCCCAGTCTCTACCAGATATCTTCATACAAGGATGATGACTTTTCACCAGTCAGCCAGGCCGAAGGTTCTGGGGATCTCTCAGCTCTGGACTTGTGTGTGCAGTTTCCTGGTTGTGCTTCTGTGACGTCCCTAACCTCTTTCATTCCCTGATGCCTGTCTGTGTAGTGCGGCCTCTGGTGCTGTAACAACTGTCCTGTCCCCCCAGCACCCGCAGATCTTTGTGTTTTTTTTTGTTTGTTTGTTGTTGTTGTTGATTTTGAGACAGAGTCTTGCTGTGTTACCCAGGCTGGAGTGTAGTGGCATAATCTCACCTGCAAACTCCACCTCCTAGGTTCAGTGATTCTCCTGCCTCAGACTCTGAAGTAGCTGGTATTCCAGGCACGCACCACCATGCCTACCTAATTTTTTGTATTTTTAGTAGAGACAGGGTTTCACCATACTGACCAGGCTGGTGGTTAAACACTGGCCTCAAGTGATCTGTCCACCACAGCCTCCCAAAGTGCTAGGATTACAGGCCCGAGCCACCACACCCCACCTGCATGTCTTGTCTTCTTTCTCTGAGTCCCTCAGCCTGGGTGTCCAAACTGTCTTCCTTCTCAGTACTGACTCACGTAAGACAGCAGTTTTTCAGGCAGCTTTTGACCCCTTGAAAAGCGAGAACGTTGCATGAATGGTTCACATTTCTGTTTCCTTCCTGTGGGAGATGCCAGGATTTTGCATTTTTTTTCCCCAAATGTGTTATGCGGTGCTGGGGAAGTGGAACGTCTTGTGCAGGTAAAATGCCATAAATGTTTCCATTAGTCTAGTGCTGCTTTTCTTGGCTTTGCACTGGCCTGGGGTCCTGCAGCCTCTTAACTGATTTGTGGAGTGTTCACCAGTGCAGTTTGGTTGCATGTTGTTGTGAAATCTGTGTGTCCAGTGGGGAGGGAGAGCTAATAATCATTTCCTCTTGTGCCATTTTGCAGATGTCTGCTCTGTTACTATTTTTTTTTTTTAACATTTTAGTTTTTGTTTCCTCAGTGGTTTGGAAATAAAGCCACATCTGGTTCTGTTATTTTTAAGTGGTTGTACTCGTGATTACAGTGTGCATATCGAAATCATCCAAGCTCAGGATTAACCACCACCTTTATCCTCCTCTGGGGCAGTAGCAGGATGTGGGCGGGAATATCCTATCTGTTTCTCCTCTTACCGTTCTTGAGATTTTTGATCGGTTTCATGCATCTGGGTTGGCATCATTCTAGAAAATTGTGTTTTGACATACTGCTTTGTCCCTAACCTTCCTCTCCCTTGGGTTTTGGGACTTGCATTTAACTTGTATTAGAGCTTCTCACAGTAGACCCAGTCAGTCAATCTTCTCTGTTTTTCATCATTTGTCTTTCCATGGTGCATCATGAGCATATCTTCCCAGCACCTTCTGTTTTTCTGATTCTGTCTTCGACCAATTGTAGGCATGTTTCTTTAAACCCGTTCTTTTCCATTCTTAGTTTTGTTCACTAAATTTTCATTATTTGATTTTCAAATCCACCAGGTCACTCTGCAAAGGTGGGCTTTTTGTTGTTGATTTACATTAGGTTTGTTCTGTTTTGTTTTGCTTTTATCCTTGTAGACTCTTTGAAGGCAGTTCCAAGTTCTGCATTTGGTTTGATGCTGTGTTGATGATGGTGGTTCTTTATCGTGGTATCTTAGTTCCTTCCATGCTAGACACTATATGTAAAGTATTGTTAGTAAGAACAATATGAGGTCAATTTTTTTTTTTTTTTGAGACAAGAGTCTCGCTCTGTTTGGAGTGCAGTGGCGCGACCTCGGCACACTGCAACCTCTGCCTCTTGGGTTCAAGCGATTCTCCTGCCTCAGCCTTCTGAGAGGCTGGGACTACAGGTGCCCACCACCACACCCGGCTAATTTTTGTATTTTTGGTAGAGATGGGTTTTCACCATGTTGGCCAAGCTGGTCTTGAACTGCTGTCCTCAGGTGAGCCGTCCGCCTCAACCCCCCAGAGTGCTAGGATTACAAACATGAGCAACTGCGCCTGGCAAAATCCTGTATTTTGTTAGTAGGAAGACAGGATTGTTTTTGGGCTCATGTGTTTGTGAGGGTCCTGCCTTTGGGGTCCACCTAATGGTGGGAAGGGTCTCCTGTTACAGCTTTCACTCAGAGACTGAACCCGGGGCTTTGATTTCTATTCCACTGTCCTTGTGAGGCCATCAGGAAGAAAGCAGAGTCTCACAACAAAATTCGACATTAGTTTCCACTCAGCCTGTTTTTCTGAGGGTTGTCTGACAGACATAAAGAATAGATCTGATACATTCAAGAATTACAGTTATTCTTGTGAAGGGTCATAGCTTTCAACCTGCATTTACTAGTGTGCCCTAGTGGGAACTTTTCTAAATGTCAGGGGCTTTTTATTGGAATTTAACACACCTTGAAAGAATCAGTGTTTTCATCAATTTATACCCTTTCTTCACTTTTAGAAGCAGTGACAGACAAGTGAAGGGAAGGAACTATTATTAACAGTTTGAATCTTACCATGAGTAACTTAGTTCTATTTTTTCCCTGTGCATACTAAGTCCATAGTGTTCCCACCTAAGGGCTCTGGAAAATGAACTAAAAAATCTTTGTGGACCTTATTGACATAAGCAGCGTGAGGCATTTCTGCTGCTGTTTCCCAAGTACTGGTTTTCTTTTACAGGAGTCTCTACAATTGGGTCTTTTCTATAAAGAACAAAACACCAAGCTTTCACTGGCATTTCATCTCACCTCTTTTTCGGGTGTCATCTTCTGCTTATCAGCTAGAACAAACATGCATTTTGTTACTGAGCAGGTGTTTTTAACCAGATCTTCCTAAACTCTGCACTAAAGCATAGTGTACAAAAGTTTTTTTATAACTGAGGGTGTTGGGTGCTGCTCGTTTACTGTCTTCTCAGTGGTTGCCACAAGGACCCCAAAGAACTGGCCAAGTACACTGACCTAAGAAACAAAATCTTGGGCTGTTAATGTGATTTTTCTTATCTTTCAGATAGGGGTCTGTGGGTACTTTCTTGTGACTTACCTGAACATTACTGGATATCCATACCATCTGGAATAAATGCAATACCAGCACTTACACAAAATTACTTTCAAATCACTTCTCTGACTCTCAGTACACTTGCTAATGCTGAGGTAAAACCTTTGGTCCTTTTAATTCCTGTGGCTTCTCACCATGCCAAAATACATATTTCCCGCTGGCCCTGGATTTCTCTTAAAAATCTGCTTTTTGGATCAACAAATATCTTTGTGGTAGGGAGGGTCAAACTGCAGAAATCTTTTTGTTCATTGGAAGTCTCTTTGTTCATTGTCAAATCGAATAATTTTTAAACATAATTTTAATTTTCTTTTATCCCAGGGCATAATCTTTAAGACCCTCAGGTTGAGTTGGTTTCTTCTTTTTCCCATTAGTTTTTGAGAGCTCAATAAGTGTGCCCTGATTTATGTTTTTCTTTTTGATTTATAGGTTATAATTTCAAATTTATCCTGGAGTTTCTTAGGCTAGGTTACTAGTTTGTGTTTTGTTTTGTTGGCATTAAGACAGGGCTGCATTCTCTGGCTTTGGTGTGTTTTCATTTTAAAAAAGACGACATGTCCTTGGTTTTTCTTTTTTTTTAAATGTGTCTTCACTAAAAAGGTGGACTCATGGCTGAGTGTTTATTAGCAGTGGTTTGAGGGAAACTTTTTCTTAAAACATGCTTATTCTGTGATAAAACTTCCTTGACATGGTAGCCTGTGCCCTATATGGGATGCTTATATTAGATGGTTATGTCCCACAAAAATAAGTCCAGATATCTGAAATGAACATATTCTTCCAGGAGCCCTGTGACAGCCCTCAGAACATTGGAAGTTTTCCCCTTTAGAAATTGGATTAGCTAGCAGTCCAGTTAAAGGCCTTTCGTTATTGTCTAGTGTCTTTCTGATTAGCCTGAATTTCTCTAGTTCTCAGAACTCCCTCTCAGTCAATCATTCTTCCTTTCTTCCCACCCAGTACTCTTCCATGCCATCTTTGTCCCCTCCACAAATGATTATCTATTCAGCCTTTGAAGAATTATTGTTGGACAAACAATGCAGGGAAAGCTTATCGTTGGAAAAATCCTTGGGGGCTTGCCTTAAAATGCTGACTGCAGTCTGCTTCACAAAAAGCATGTTCATAGTGACAAGAGTTCTTGAAATTACAATTTTGGAATGATGCTCCATTTTTTGGTCCCAGCGAGCCTGTCTGTGTTAAATTGGTTTTAAAGGACAGCAGGCCTCTATCTCGTTTTAAAATGACTTCTCTCCTGTTTATTTTCCTTTCCCTCTAGGCAATGTATGTATGGTGATTGGTGGAGCTAACCTTGGTCGTGTTGGTGTGATCACAAACAGGGAAAGACATCCTGGTTCTTGCGATGTGGTACATGTGAAGGATGCCAATGGCAACAGCTTTGCCACAAGGATTTCCAACATTTTTGTCATTGGCAATGTAAGACTTGCACTCTCTTTACTACTTTCTAAGAAGACTCACCCTAAAAAGCGTAAAGACCTGCATCCACTATTGGTGTTTGTCTGTTGTTGTCTTTTTCCTGTGTTAAGGTGCACAGAGTGCAGCAAGCTCTGTATTTAGTCTCTGACCAGAAAGAATATTAGATCTAGAGCCTTGCCCCTGCCTCTCAAAGAGATCTGTGTGAAGTGTCGGCATTGTCACATAACAAATTAAGTTAAACTCAGCCTTACAACTTCTGCAGGGCTATACCACTGGTATGTGCTGGATTAAGGTCACTGTCTGCCAACCCCTCTGAGGCTACATCATATACCTCATCACTGAACATGTATTTGATGATGAAGATTGATGTAAGGGACTATGAGTGAATTGCTAATTTGAGAATAAGAGCATTTACAAGCCACATACCACTTGTTAGTTTCCTTTACTCATTCAGAATGACCTTGCTCTGAGATCTTTTGAGACCTTTTCGGTGAAGGAGCACCTCTGTAGTCACACAGTATCTTCACATGAGAGTCCGTTACCCTGTGACTTAAGGAAGGGGCAAGGGGTTTAATCAAAAGCTTTTCATCAAGCAGTTCAGCCTTGGGAGCGGTATCTTAACACTTGTACCCTGGCAGCTATTTGGTACTTGAGAGATGATATGGTACAGAAGGGAAGCCTGCTGTCGCCTCTTTGGCTGTGTCACTTGGCAGCTCTATAGGGGCCATTTCTCTTTTTAGTACTGAATTATGACACCTCATTGTGTACCTTTGAAGGCAGGTGTATCATATCATCTGGTGTTCCTGAAGGAATTGAAGGAGTGAGTAGATGCATGTGAAAGCTCTGTAAAGCTTATGATAGGGAGCTGACAGTTCTCCACTTCAAAACAATGAGAAGCTGAGGTTAATGGCCTTTTTTTTCTCATCACTGAGTGCCTCATAGAAAAAGATGTTCATGAAAAGCTTCTTGACTGATTGCTTCACACAAAATAGAAGCAGGAAGACCCGTATTCAACAGCTCAGCAGTGGGGAGTAGGAGGAACAGTGAGAGGCAGACAACCTCTCAGGAAATATGTATAAGGAAATTTTTATTTTGTTGGGAATTTTGTTTGGTAGCGTTCCGTTAGCTGCCCCTTAATGTAAAAGAAGGTACAAGGCATGTGTGTTTTGGTGGAGTGTTGTTTTTCTTTTTTTCATCTTTCCCTCGAGCTTTCTTTCATCTCCTCCCTTTTCATCCCTTCCTTAATGTACTTATTTTGTCTCCTTCTCAATTGCAGGGTAGTAAACCTTGGATTTCCCTGCCCAGGGGAAAGGGCATCCGACTTACTGTTGCTGAAGAGAGAGATAAGAGGCTGGCTGCCAAACAGAGCAGTGGCTAAATTACAGTAGTGGCATATTTTTTTTTCTTTGCACAAATAAACAATGAATTCTTGTTTCCTAATGTGTGTGTTTTTTTCTTTTTCCCTTGTGGATAATAGAAGGGTTTGAATTTTGGGCCTGGTTTTGGCACCATCTTAAGATCTCTAGGTACCACCCGTTCTTCCTCTGACCCTCCAGGAAATAAACCTTTTCTTTCCTTCCCTCATACATGTTACCCACATCTTCTCTGTGGGCAGAATGATGGGAATAACATCAATAAACGAAGTGCAAAAAATGTGATATTTTTGGCTACCTGAGAGAATGAACATTAGTTGAAATCATAGAAGAAAAATGTGTTTGTGTTAATTAGGGAGTTGTAAAATAATTTTTCGTGCATTACCATGGTTATGCTTTTTCTTTCTGCACGCCCCCCCCCCCTCCTTCCCCTCTTTTTTCACCTTATAGAATTTACCTCACAGTTTTTTTGGTCCAAAGTCCGGCCTCTCTCTCAGAAAGGACTGCATTCTTTTGTGGAAGCTCTGGGCAAGGTGTTGGTTTTCTTCCTCATTAACATTATTGGCAGAAATTCAGATCTCTGGCTGTAGGGCACTGTCCCTGTTTCATTGCTGACTGGCAGCTGAGGCCTGTTCCGGGCTTCTGTAGGTCACATGCATTCTTTGCCTAGTGGTCCCATCCCTCAGATACACTGAGTGGTCTTTCTTTGATCCGGTCAGGAACAGTTGGCCACTTTAAAGGGCCCACCGGGATAATCTCTATTTCATGGACTGTCACTTTACTGACATCACATTTAGTCCGCTTTGTCTTGGCAGGTAGCATTTACAAGTACTAGGCAGTGGGATGTGGGCATCTTTGATGTTTGTAAAGACTTAGAAACAAAAGAAAAATGGTTGGGGGGCAGTTGACGCCAACAGTTTAATATTTGGCTACTGTTGAAAAGCAAATACTGAATTATGATACATAACTGGAAGTAAAAATAAAGGTTATTTTATGTTGCAGTGGCTTACATCTGTAATCCCAACAATTTGGGAGTGGGAGGATCACTTGAGCCCAGAAGTTTAAGGCCATCCTGGGCAACATATTGAGACCCTGTCTCTACAGAAAGTAAAGAGCAAAAAAAATTAGCCGGGTATGGTGGTGCATGCTTGTAGTGCCAGTTACTTGGAAGGTGGAAGTGGGAAGACCGATTGGTAGCTTTTTTCACCCAGGTCTTGGAGGTTACAGTGAGCCCTGATTCTGCTGCTGCACTCCAGCCTGGGTGACAGAGCAAGACCCTGTCTCTTGTTGGATTCTACAAAAGAATCAGTTATAGAGGGAATAGGAGTCAATATCCTTCCTCCTTGGAGTCTTAAAGGAGGATACACTTGCCAAGTGTGTATTTTTATGCATCCACAAGCTCAAAAACCTATGGTTATAACTGCTGTTTTGCTGTAAGTCCTCACTTGGTGCTTGCTGGTTGAGCCGTCTTCCTGTGTATCATACCATCTGGTGTTTCTGAAGGAATTGAAGTGAAATGACCACCTGAAAGAAAAACAGAGGGGCTCTTTCAGGACACAGGAAGGAAAAACTGAGGACTTTGGTGTAATTTTAAGATCCTGGTTGCAACTGCCAAAATGGATATGTGTGTGTGTTTGTGTCTGCGTGTGCAAGCACCTGTGATAATCAAATTTTGTTTTGTTTTTTGAGACAGTCTTACCTGTTGCTGGGGCTGGAGTGCAGTGTTGTGATCTCGGCTCCCTGCAACCTCTGCCTCCTGGGTTTAAGTGATTCTTGTGCCTCTCAGCCTCTTGAGTAGCTGGGACTACAGGCACACACCACCATGCCCAGCTAATTTTTGTAGTTTTGATGTACAAAAATTGGACAGGCTGGTCTCAAACTCCTGACCTCAAGTGGTGGACCCACCTTGATCTCCCAGAGTGCTGAGATCACAGGCATGAGCCATTCACCCTCGGCTGATAATCAAAATTTTGACTCAGTACAACAAAGATACTACACTGGAAAGAAGTGGGATAGTAACTCTGACTACCGTGTTTATTGTTGTATCGTGACACTGTTATTTCAATGTCCCTCCATTTCATGACTGACAAATCCAATACTGAACATGTTCAGAAATGCTTTCTCTTTGCAATCCTTCCTCCCTGAAGTAGGGACATTTCTTACTTCATCATGCTTGAGGACCTTGGGTTATCGTTACCTCATTCCTCACCCTCATCTCCCTCAAATCCTTTCTGTAAGTAGGTGAATTTTAAATCATATATAAGTACAACTAAGCCACCAAACATCACCTGGCATAAATCTCTTCCATCCATTGCCTGCTCTGTTGGAGGATTTTATTCCAGAAATGTTTGTCTCTGACTTAATACCCTCCTTTGTCCACTGCCTATTATTTGAGTTTGTTGTTCGTGTTTTTCACTAGCTGGTGAGCTCAAAGAGCTACACTGTCAACCCAAAACTTTGTTTCTGAGTCTCTTTCAGGTTGCCTTGGGGCTCAAAGGCAGCAAGTCTGAGCTCACAAAATAGTGCTCCTCTATTTGTTATCTTGAACTTTAAGTATGTCTGCACATTTGTCCTAATCTTTGCCCTACACAGGCCCAGTACCTGACAGCCTCTTTCTGTCTGGCAGAGTTCAAGCCCTCAGGCCTTTGTGCTCAAGCTTTGAAGGTCTGGTTTCCTCCAACTCTTTCCTACCAAGAGGAGTGGCAGAGCAGGACTAAGAACTCACCTTCTCTATGCAACTCATAGGCAAACTGGTACAAAAGCACACTCATCTACAGCAGGGAAAGCAACTCAGGCCCATGACCTTCATGAAGCAAGTCGAAATACTTAATCTCAGCCCAAACAGATGAAAAAAGGAAAAAAGGAGGAAAAGCGGAAGAACAAAGGAATGAGCACCGTCAGTGTCAACAACTCTTGACCATACACAAAAATCTATATTCCCAAATTAAACATTACTTTCTCGTGTCTTCATCCTTGAGACATACTTTTTGAGTTCCTATTGTTAGACATGCATTGAACGGAACAGACAGAAAATACTGAAGCTTGAGCTCAGGTGTGAGAAATTGATGATTTAAAGTCAACAAAAGTAAGTAAGGTTCTGTCAGTGACAAGTCTATGAAGAAATAAAATGGGACTGGGATAGAGCCCTCTTTAGATCAGGCTCTACACCAAGGCCTTTGAGCAGTGACATTTTTGAGTCAGTAGAATAGAGTCGACAGAGTACATGCAAGTTAATGGCATGTTAACACTTTTACTCCATAATTAAAGGGGTGGATCCATGCTTTCCATTTGTATTAGTTTGTTAGGGCACCAAATGGATAACTTAAAAGAAGTTAGTTGTCTCCTAATCCTGGAGGCCAGAAGTCCAAAACCAGGTGTTGACAGGACCATACTCCCTCAATGGATAGGAGGGATCTGTTTTAGGCCTCACCAAGCTCTGGCAATTCTTTGGCTTGTGGCTGCATAACTAGCCTTCATGTGGCATTTTCCCTGTGTGCTGGGGATATTCTTAAGTGAAATTTGCTTATATTTATCTTTAGGGGAGCTTTTATGATTGAGGAAATTAGAAATGACTTCAAGTGCCGTTTGGTGCTACTGTCTTGATCCATTAGCGGTAGGAAGCCAGGAGTCTAAACCACCAGTGCCATTTGAACCTTCAGTGCAAACAGCATGGTGAAAAGGGCAGGTTAAATTTTTATGTGAAAATAATTGTGACTTTATGTATTCCTGGAAAGGGTCCCCGAGGCTTGATTTCAGGGATGGCTGTGTTGAAACAGGCATTGCAAATTGCAAACACCTAGAAATTGACCATCTTCAGTAGCTCTTTTCCTAGTAAGAAAGTCAACCAAATACCATATGCCTACCAGTGCACGATGTCACCTGTGAAGAATTACTGTGTATTTGTGCATCTAGTTACATATATGGATATGTTCTGAATACAATCAAGCAGATCTAACAGTATACAAGAAAATCAGGAGAGGTAGTTTAAAGGATGTGATATAGAATAAACAAACCACACAAGCAATAAAAAGGAAAGTGCTTCTAAAACATTGAGCAACATGAAGCGGTAAACCACTGAAGTGGTTTACAGCAAAGGAAGCTGAACTCAAAAGAGGTTCTAATTTATATGTTGTTCAGAAACATAAAAAACTTATCTTTGGTGTCCAGAGAACAGGAGAGCATTTACCTTGAGGTAAGGATAAGTAATTGAGAATGGACTTTTGGGGTACTGAAAAATTATTCTTCATCTTGACTTTTGGGGAGTAAACTCAATTATTGAATATGTAAAAAGAGTATCAATTTGCATACCTTAAGTGGTGTTCATTTCCATAAACACATTATGCTACCCTTAAAAACAAGGTATTAGTCTGATGAAGTAATGGGTGGCCACTTTAAGGGGGTAGGATGTATGGAAGGTGGATTATGACTGTTAATAGGCATGTGGCAACTTTCTAAAACATCTATTATGGCATTGGAGTTGTGGTTACTCAGGTATATTTGTCACAACTGAGATGTGATTTGAAAGCAAATGAACTAGATAACTTGCACAGAATTGCTGGAACACTTCAGATGCCGGCTAATGCTAACATACTTGGAGTAATGCCAAAAGCATGAAATAAATTAGTCTAATGTAACATTTCCCATTATTCTGGCTCCACAAGATGCTGGGATCTCTGTCAATACTCTTCAGACGTCGTAATCAGAACAGCATTTTGACCACTGCAGGCAACACTGCCAAAATTCTGGTGCTCTCACCCTCATGGGAAATGAGATTCAATGCTTTATATGGTGCATTTCCCACTTTACTAGCATATTGAAGTCTCAATTATCATAATGTGTCTGAAAGCCAGGATTTATGTCACATGTCTTTGTGCTTATAGCACTGGAAGATTGGTATTTAGTCTCTGACTGATATTTTGAAGAGAACAGGGCTTATGATACTGCAGTCTCAAACCATTCCAATGATGAGTAACACATGACATTTGTTCTCTATATTTTTACTTTAAAAAAAATTTTTTTAATGGACAACCTTATATGTGTTGTGTACATACAACATGATGTTTTGAAGTACACATACATTGTGGACTGGTTAAATCTGGCTCATAAACAAATGCATTGCCTGACATTGTTACCATTTTTGTGGTGAGAACCCTTAACATTCAATCTCAGCATTTTTCAGGAATACAATATATTGTCATTAACTGTAGTCATAATGCTGAATAATAGATCTATTGAACTTAGTCCTCCTGTCTAACTATAAATATATGTTGTTTGACCAACATCTCCTCAACCCCACTGCCCCTAGCACCCCAGGTTCTGGTAACTACTATTTTAATCCACATTTATGAGATCGATGTTTCTGAATTCTATGTGAGTGGGATCATGCAAAATCCATCCTTCTGTGCTTGGTTTATTTCACTAAAAATGCCCTCCAGATTTATCCATATTTCATCGCAGATGGCAGGTTTCTCCATTTGTAAGGCTGAAGATGATTCCATTCCATATATATACTGCATTTTCTCTATCTATTCTTCCTGCAATGAATGCTTAGGTTGCTTGCGTATCTTGGATACTGTGAATGGTGCTGAAAGAATCATAGGAGTGCAGATATCACTTTGATAATACTGATTTTCTTTTCTCTGGATATGTGCCTAACAATGAGATTTCTGTGGTAGTTCTATTTGTAATTTGTGAAACAACCTCCATACTGTTTTCTATAATGGCTGTGCTAATTTACATTCTCATCAACAATGTGCATGGGTTTTGTTTTCTCTACATCCTCATGAACACTTGTTAACTTTTGTCTCCTTGATCACAGCAATTGTAACAGGAGTGAAGTGACACCTCATTGTGGTTTTCATTTGTATTTCTCTGATGGCTAATGATGTTAAGTATTTTCATATAGCTACTGACCACTCCCGTGTCTTCTTTTGAGAAATGTCTATTCTGGTTCTTTGCTCATTTGTTATTGAGTTAGTTGTTTCATTTCTATTGGGTTGTTTGAATTCCTCATATGTTAGATACTAACTTCTTATTCATATGGTGTGCAGATACTTTCTCTCACTCTGTAGGTTTCTCTTTACTCTTTATCCTGGTTTTTGTTTTGTTTTGTTTTTGCTATGCAGAAGCTTTTTTTGTTTGATGTAATCCCATTTTGGTTGCTTGTGACATCATATGAAACAAGTCATTGCCCAGACCAACGTCCTGGAACATTTCCCCTGTGTTTCGTTATACTTAATAGTAGTTGTGGAAATGTTGGGTCTTACACGGAAGTTCCTAATGTATTTTGGTTGGTTTTGTGTGTTGTGAGAGAGCCTAATTTCATTCTTCTGCATGTCGATATCTAGTTTTCCTAACGCTAATCATTGAAGAGACTGTCTTTTATGCATTGTGTGCTCTTGGCACCTTTGTCAAAAATTAGTATGGATTTATTTTGGGACTCTATTTTGTTTCATATATCTTTTTTTTTTTTTTCTTTAAGTAATGCTGTTTTGGTTACTGTAGTTTTGTAGTATGTGGTGAAGTCAGGTAAGTTGATAACTTCAAGTTTGTTTTTTGGCTCAAGATTGACTTGGCTATTCAGGACTGTTGCGGTTCCAGATGAATTTTAGGATTTTTTTTCTCTTCTGTTTTGCCAGACACTTTTTTTTTTTTTTAAATATAGATAGGGATTGCACTGAAATAAATAGTTCTGAGTAGTATTGAAAATTAACCATATTGATTCTTCTAATCCATGAACAGGCAGCAAGTTTTCCTTCAGTTTCTTTTATCAGTGTCTTATAGTTTTCAGTATACAGATGATTTCATTTCCTTGGTGAAACATACTTTTTTTTTTTTTTTTTTTTGAGACAGAGTCTTGCTGCAGCATCCAGGCTGAAGTGTAATGGCATGATCTCAGCTCACTGCAACCTCTGCCTCCCGGGTTCAAGTGATTCTCCTGCCTCAGCATCCTGAGTAGCTGAGATTACAGGCATGGGCCATAATGCCCAGCTAATTTTTGTATTTTCAGTAGAAATGGGTTTCACCATGTTGGCCAGGCTGGTATAAAACTCCTGACCTCTGAGCCGAGATCGCGCCACTGCACTCCAGCCTGGGCGACAGAGCGAGACTCCATCTCAAAAAAAAAAAAAAAAAAAAAAAAAAAACTCCTGACCTCAAATGATCCACCCGCCTTGGCCGCCCGTAGTGCTGGGATTACAGGTTGAGCCACCGTGCCTGGCCAGTTAAACGTACTATTTTTTTTTTTTTTTTTTTTTTTTGGACATGGAGTCTCACCCTGTTGCCCAGGCTGGAGTGCATTGGTGCAATTTCTGCTCACTGCAAGCTCTGCTTCCTGGGTTCACGCCATTCTCCTGCCTCAGTCTCCTGAGTAGCTGGGACTACAGGCACCCATCACCACGCCTGGGTAATTTTTTTGTATTTTTAGTAGATACTGGGTTTCACTGTCTCGATCTGACCTCATGATCCACCCGCCTCATCCTCCCAAAGTGCTGGTATTTCAGGCACAAGCCACTGCACCCAGCCTAAACGTACTCTTAAGTATTTAACTTCCTTGTAGGTATTGCAAATGGGCTTATTTTTTTTGTGATTGCTTTTTCAGATAAATCTCTTTGTGTATAGAAATGCTGTTTTTTTTAAATGTTGACTTTATTTATTATTTCTCTCTCTTTGTTGTCTTTTTTCTTTCTTTGAGATGGAGACTTGCTCTGTTGCCCAGGCTGGAGTGCAGTGGCATGAGCTTGTCTCATTGCAAACTCTGCTGCCTCTGAGGAGGTTCAAGAGATTCTTCCACCTCAATCCCAAGTAGCTGGGACTATAGGAGCTTACCACCCTAATATTTTGTATTTTTAGTAAAGACAGGGTTTTACTGTATTGGCCAGGCTGGTCTTGCACTTCCTACCTCCAGTGATCCACCTGCCTCAGTCTCCCAAAGTGCTGGCATTACAGGTTGTCTTTCTTTCCAGACAGGGTCTTGCTCTAGCATCCAGGCTGGGAGTGCATTGGTGTAATCAGGGCTCATGTTGGCCTCAACCTCCCAGGCTCAAACACTCAAACAGTCCTCCCTCCTCAGTCTCCTAAGTAGCTGGGACTACAGGCATGCAGCTGCACCATGCCTAGTTAATTTTTTTGTTGTTTCAATTTTTTTTTTTTTTTTTTTGTTTTTTTGAGATGGAGTCTCACCCAGTTGCCAAGGCTGGAGTGCAATGGTGTGATCTCAACTCACTGCAACCTCCACCTCCTGGGTTCAAGCGATTCTCCTGCCTCAGCCTCCCGAGTAGCTGGGATTAGAGGCACCCACCACCATGCCCAGCTAATTTTTTGTGTCTTTAGTAGAGACAAGGTTTTACCATGCTGGCTGGGCTCATCTCGAACTCCTGACCTTGTGATGTGCCTGCTTTGGCCTCCCAAATTGCTGGGATTATGAGCGTGAGCCACCGCACCTGGCCAATTTTGTATTTTTTGGAGAGATGGGGTTTTGCCGTGTTGCCCATGCTGGTCTCGAACACCAGTGGAAGGATCTTGAATGATCTTGAACAATCCTTCCACCTTGGCCTCCCAGAGTGCTAGGATTACAAGTGTAAGCCACTGCACCCGACCTTTGCATTCTTTTATTAGTTCTGGTTTTCATGAATCCTTTAGTTTTTTCTGTGTGTAAAATTATGTTGTCTACAGATGAAGATAATTTCACTTCTTCATTTCTAGCTTGGAAGTATTTTATTTTTTCTCTGCCTCATTGTGATGCAGGATTTAAGGAACCAGAGAGAACACACGGAGTGCAGGAAAATGTTTGTTTTAAGGTGTACACCAGCCCAGCAGACATTTGTCCCAAGGGCTGAGCCCAGAACAAAGAAAACGAGTCCCTTTTAAGCATTTTGAGGCAGGTACTACATGAAGCAGGCTTACAGAAGCAAGAACAAAAGCCTGCCGTGACACTTTTGTAACATGTCTTACATCTCTTTGAGAACTTGGTTTGCAGCTTATGCTTATGTCTTGGGACCTTGCAGCTGTGCAGGGAAGAAAGAAGCAGGAGTTTACAGAGCCAACAAAATATGTGGAGGATAGATATGGTTAATGTTTCTTGGAACAGACAGTTAATATTCTCTTCTGTCTTTAACGTCGGGGGGCTACTTACATTCTTCTTAGCCTTGGTTAATACAGAAATTCATTCTATGAACTGTTATTTTTCTTACTATTATTATAATTTTTACTATTATTACTTATGGTATTATTCTGTTATTTTCATAATTTCCCCCTTCATCCCCACTTTGGTACTCTGTATTAATGTTGGTTAATAGAGCACTACAATTGTTTATTTCTTCTTCAGCTGGTACATATTCTTCTTGGGGCAAAGCCTGATACTTAGTCAATGCCATTTTTTGGGCAATAGTGTGTCTGGCCACGATTGCCTCTATAGTTGACTGATTGCCTCTATAGTTCATTGAACACTTCCGATGAAAAGAGGTAAGAGACAAGGAAGAATTAGGCAGAAATGGTAACAACATTAGTGTATATAATAGAAATATGATTACACTACACATGGGAATAGGAAGCTTTCTCCTGGACAAAGGGATTGGCAACAGTTGTAGTAACTGTTGCCAATCTCTGTAGTAATTATCTTGTAATAACAAGATAATTAATACTGATAAAATCACTACTAGACTTATGAATTGTATCAACATCTTCTTATCTATTGCTTATTCCTAAAGCTTCGGCTGTGGGTAGACTACTCGGCTTTCAGTATGTGACTAGAGCAGGGCTTGAAGACTCCTTAAGCTTCAGCTGTGCATAGACTGACCAGCCTCCGGTGTGGTCAGAGAATGGTAGTTCTCTGCAGTGGCTTGGTTTTGCCACAAAATCAGTCATGTTGGATGATCTGAGTCCTGCTGACTGGCCCACTGGTCCTGGCAGCCAGCTTCAGTTGGCTGTGATGAATCCAGGGTATGACAGCTGCAACTTCAACATCTTGTAGACAAGATTACAGTGTGGGTCTCAACCCATGTGGGCCCTAACATGGTTGGGTTCCATTTCTTAACCCAAACAAAATCCCCAGGTTAAAAAGGATGGACTAGGTCTGTCAGGCTAATAGGCATCTTTTCTTGAACCCAGTCATGGACCTTCTGCATAGTTTGCCCTAAGGCCTGCATTTGCCTTCTTAAAGTTAGTTCTCCTAGCTCCCAGAGATCACCTATAATCTGATTTATAATTGGGGGTGGCTGGAGAACACAATCTCTTAGGGTGAATACCCAGTTAATTTGGTAGGTGTATACCTGACTCGAAGGACCATGAGCAAGACCTGATCCCACCTAACATGAGTTTCTTGACAAAATTTCTTTAGCAGCTGCTTCAATGTCTGGTTTATCCATTCTGCCTTCCCTGAGCTCTGTGGGTGGTAGGTTTTGTGTAATTTCCACTTTATTTTTAGCAGCTCAGTTAGTTGCTGTACAACTTCAGCCACAAATGCTGGGCCATTGTCTGATCCTAAGGTCAGAGGCAGTCCAAACATAGGAATAATGTCCTTTAGCAATACTCTGGTTACTTCTTAGGCCTTCTGTGTCCTAGTGGGGAATGCTTCAACCCATCCTGAGAAATTGCAAACAAACACTATCAGGCACTGTTAGCCCCCTGCTCGGGCACTTTGGTAAAGTCCACAAGCAAATTTTCACAAGGGGTTGCTCCTGTCTCTTGAATTCCTGGGGGCCAAGTTGGCCCTTTCCTTGGATTGTTCGGAGCGCAAGTCACGCATTGCCACAAACAGCTTGAGTGATAGCAGTAACGTGTGGCACATAAAAGTTCCGTACTACGAGAGTCTCTAAAGCAGTTTTTCCCATGGGCGTTCCTTGATGAAACTGTTTTGCAAATCAGGGGCTGTTGCTTCTGGGATAGCTAGCCTTCCATCTGGGAACTTACACCAGCCTCCTTCTATGTAACTTCCACTCTCTTGTTCAAACCAAGCTCTCTCATTTGGAGAGTAGCTTGGGGTTTCAGTTAAGGAAGGCTCTAGTAGAAGTGGCAGGGTTGGGGTCTACTTTTTAGTACCTAGGTTGGACATAGCTGCTTGCCTGGCTTCTCTGTTTGCCTTTGTATTTCCTTGTGCCTCTATGCCACCACCTGACTGGTGTCCTTTACAGTGAATGACTGCCATCCTGTCTGGAGCCCACACAGCATCTAAGAGCTGTAAAATTTTCTCTTTATTTTTCATTTCTTTCCCTCCAGCTGTTAAAAGTCCTCTTTCCTTGTAAATAGCCTCGTGGGCATGCAGTATGGCAGAAGCATACTTTGAGTCAGTCTAAATGTTGACTGTTTTTCCTTTGGCCACCAGCAGTGCTCTAGTTAGAGCTATGAATTCTGCTTTCTGTGCTGAGGTCCCAGCAGGGAGGGCCTGTGCCTCAGCTACTGAACTTAGAGTCACCACTCCATACCCGTCTTGGTGGATCCCCTCTGATGTGAAACTGCTCCCATCTGTGAAATATTAAACATCTTGGACCTCAAAGAGCTGGTCTTTTTATTTATTTATTTATTTGTTTATTTATTTATTTATTTATTTCTTGGACATGATCTTTTTATTTAGTATTATACTTTAAGTTCTAGGGTACTTGTGCACAATGTGCAGGTTTGTTACATATGTATACATGTGCCATGTTGGTGTGCTGCACCCATCAACTCATCATTTACATTAGGTATATCTCCTAATGCTATCCCTCCCCCCTCCTCCCACGCCACAACAGGCCCCGATGTGTGGTGTTCCCCACCCTGTTTCCAAGTGTTCTCATTCAATTCCCACTTATGAGTGAGAACATGCGGTGTTTGGTTTTCTCTCTTTGCAATAGTTTGCTCAGAATGATGGTTTCCAGCTTCATCCATGTCCCTACAAAGGACATAAACTCATCCTTTTTTATGGCTGCATAGTATTCCGTGGTGTATGTGAGCCACATTTTCTTAATCCAGTATATCACTGATGGGCATTTGGGTTGGTTCTAAGTCTTTGCTATTGTGAATAGTGCCACAGTAAACATATGTGTGCATGTGTCTTTATAGCAGCATGATTTATCCTTTGGGTATATACCCAGTAATGGGATTGCTGGGTCAAATGGTATTTCTATTTCTACATCCTTGAGGAATCACCACACTGTCTTCCACAATGGCTGAACTGGTTTACATTCCCATCAACAGTTTAAAAGTGTTCCTACTCCTGCACATCCTCTCCAGCACCTATTGTTTCCTGACTTTTTAATGATTGCCATTCTAACTGGTGTGAGATTGTATCTCATTGTGGTTTTGATTTGTATTTCTCTGATGCAAATCTCTGATGCAAATTGATCATCTCTGATGGCCAGTGATGATGAGCATTTTTTCATATGTTTGTTGGCTGCATAAATGTCTTCTTTTGAGAAGTGTCTGTTCATATCCTTCACCCATTTTTTGATGGGGTTGTTTGATTTTTTCTTGTAAGTTTGTTTAAGTTCTTTGTAGATTCTGGGTATTAGCCGTTTGTCAGATGGGTAGATTGTAAAAATTTTCTCCCACTCTGTAGGTTGCCTGTTCACTCTGATAGTAGTTTCTTTTGCTGTGCAGAAGCTCTTTAGTTTAATTAGATCCCATTTGTCAATTTTGGCTTTTGTTGCCATTGCTTTTGGTGTTTTAGTCACGAAGTCCTTGTCCATGCCTATGTCCTGAATGGTATTGCCTGTGTTTTCTTCTAGGGTTTTTATGGTTTTAATTCTAACATTTAAGTCTTTAATCCATCTTGAATTAGTTTTTGTATAATGTGTAAGGAAGGGATCCATTTCAGCTTTCTACATATGGCTAGTTAGTAGTCCCAGCACCATTTATTAAATAGGGAATCCTTTCCCCATTGCTTGTTTTTGTCAGGTTTGTCAAAGATCAGATGGTTGTAGATGTGTGGTATTATTTCTGAGTGCTCCGTTCTGTTCCCTTGGTATATATCTCTGTTTTGGTACCAGTACCATGCTGTACTGTACCCTTGTTGTATAGTTTGAAGTCAGGTAGCGTGATGTCTCTAGCTTGGTTCTTTTAGCTTACTTTTGTCTTGGTGGGCTCTTTTTTGGTTCCATGTGAACTTTAGTTTTTTCCAATTCTGTGAAGAAAGTCATTGGTAGCTTGATGGAGATGGCATTAAATCTATAAATTACCTTTGGCAGTATGGCCATTTTCATGATATTAATTCTTCCTATCCATGAGCATGGAATGTTCTTCCATTTGTTTGTGTCCTCTTTTATTTCATTGGGCAGTGGTTTGTAGTTCTCCTTCAAGAGTTCCTTCACATCCCTTGTAAGTTGGATTCCTAGGTATTTTATTCTCTTTTAGCAATTGTGAATGGGAGTTCCCTCATGATTTGTCTGTCTGTTATTGGTGTATAGGAATGCTTGTAAATTTTGCACATTGATTTTGTATCCTGAGACTTTGCTGAAGTTGCTTATCAGCTTAAAGGGAGATTTTGGGCTGAGATGATGGGGTTTTTTAAATATACAATCATATCATCTGCAAACAGGGACAATTTGACTTCCTCTTTTCCTAATTGAATACCTTTTATTTCTTTCTGCTACCTGATTGAAGGACTGGTCTTTGAAATCCTTCTGGCTCAGGAATATTTCATCCACAACATCTGCACAGTAGTGCTGGGAAAATTGGTCATGCAGCTTGGGCATTTCCATGGGCAAAAGAGTAGCCAGGTTTAGGATATTTACAGTTTCTAAATTTATATTTGGATTTTCACTTAAGAGCCTTTGGTATCTTAACATTCTTGGATTAGATAGCCAGTGATATCCTCATTGACCCATTAGGGCAATTATGGTATGTGGCACCTGTATTATTAGATTTTGGACTAGAGTTAACTTGGCCGCATCCTTGGCTAGCATGGCAGTGGTGGCCAATGCCTTCAAACAGTGGGGGCATCCGAAGGCTACAAAATCTAGTCATTTTGACAAGTAAGCCACTGGTCGATACCACAGCCCTACCGTTTGAACTAAAACTCCTGTGGCCATTCCCTTTCTCTCATGGACATAGAGAAAGAATGGCTTTATCAGGTGAGGCTGTCCTAAGGCTGGAGCCTGGATTAAAGCTTTCTTGATGTTGTTGAAAGCTTTTTCCTGTTCAACTCCCCACAGGAAAGGTTCTTTTTCTCCCCACTCAGTGGCTTCACACAATGGTTTTGCCATAAGTGAAAAGTTTTGTATCCAAATGTGGCACAACCCATCTGCCCCTAAGAATTCTGTGATCTGCTGACATGTTACAAGTGATGGAAGAGCACAAACAGCCTGTTTTCACTGACTGCCCATTTCGCATTGCCCTTGAGTTACTAGAAACCTAGATATTTCACTCCTTGTTCACAAATCTGGGCCTTCTTCTGGGACATCTTATAACTTGCTTTACATAGTAGATGCAGGAGGCTCTCAATGCCCTGGTAGCAATCTTCCTTAGTAGGCGCTGCAAACAAAAGATCACCTATGTACTGCAACAGGACATATTTGTCATTTGGCAAGACAAAATCCTTGAGATCAGACACTAATGCCTCCTCAAAGATAGGAGGGGAGATTTTTAACTCTTGTAGGAGTCGCATCCAAGTATACTGTGTTTCTCCCCATTTGAATGCAAAAATAGGTTGGCTTACTGGAGCTAGCTTGAGGCAAAAGAAAGCATCCTAAACAAGTAAACCAAGCAGCATGAGCGGGTATCTGACTCATCATTGTATATCGGTGGGTACCATGGCATGCAAGGTAACAGTGACTTTATATGTGGCCCATAGGTCTTGCACAGGTCTAAATTCACCAGATGGTTTCTGCACCAGTAAGAGAGGTGTGTTCCAGGGTGACTTACAATTTCTTATAATTCCATGTTCTAACAGCTGGCTCACGTGTTTGTTCATACCTCGTACTGCCTCTATGGACACCTGGTACTGGTGTCACGCACTGGTGACACACCTGGATTCAGCTCTACTACCACTGATGCTTGGGGTATAGCTAGTCCTGGTGGATTGTCTTCTGCCACACTTTAGGTATCTTCAGAACAAGCCTGTCCATTAGTCTGCCCATAAACTTGGACAGTTTATATGCTTCTTTCATGTATAGCCTCCATTCCTCAGTTTTTGGCAAGGGTTAATGCCATGACTTTCAGACGACTCACATCTGAAGTTTCCTTCTGACCTGAAAGAAATTTGAGCTTGGAGTTTCTGGAGTATGTCCCTCCCTAACAGGGGCACCGGACAGTTTGGCAGAGATAGAAATTCACGCCAGACTTCCTGATCTCCAATAACACACCTCCTGGACTGGAAGAAAGGCCTTTTTTCTGACACTCTCGTTGCCCCAACTATAGTAGCGTAGTTTTTAGATAGTGGCCCCACTGGCCATGTCATCACTGAGTGCTCAGCACCAATATCTACCATAAAGTCCATCTGTTGATCCCCTACCTCCATAGAGACCAAGGGCTCCCGGGGGCCTAGAGAGATGGAGACTGGTCTGTCTCAGTCCTCATATTCTTCAATTCCTACCAAGCCGACCAAGTCAGCTTCTTGCTTCAAAATGCAGTGGCTAGCAGCTGCTGGCCTTTGTTATGTCTCAGGTCCGTGGCTGTTGCCTCCTTTTTCTGTTTCTGTACATTCATCCTTCCAGTTCCCTTTCTGTTTGTCTGTCTGTTTGTCCCTTTCTGGTTTTGTCTCTGGGAACCTCTCCTGTGCATACTGCTTGACATTATTTGTGCCTTCTGGTGCATTGCTTTCTAACCACTGGAGGGCCACTTGTGCCACTCTATGGCGTTCTTCCATATTGCATAATGTTGAAGGAAGTTGTTGACAATCAGGCCAGGTAGGGTTATGAGTCAGAAAGATGGACCACATCAAGTCTGTAAGGGCCTGGGGCTTCTCCGTATAGGAGGGTGCATGCTGTTTCTAGTTTAGGAGGTCAGTGGTGGAGAAAGGCTGGTAAACAAAAAGACGCTGCCCTCCTCGGATTTGACCTTGTTCATCATGATAAATATAACCTTGTGTCTCCCAGAGAGGCATCTGCAAAGCTTGGGTGCGGCCTGATCTCATTATCCTGAGGTTCTTCCTTAGTCTTTACAGACAGGGGCTCTGACTCTTGCCTGCTGGGTGAAACCTGAAAGTCACTCTCCTCTGAGCTTTATTCCTGTAGGAGCACTTGTGCGGCATGCTGCCTTAGCTTTGCAGGGATGGATATATTGGGACATAGGAAGGTGGAATTTTCCTCTCCTCAGGCCGCAGTTTTCAAAACAGACTTGCAGCTACTTGGGGCGATTTTGAATGACCCTCAGCCAGGAGTCAACGTATGGGAACTGATGGGGGTGCCCAGATTGTTCTCCAGTTCCAGTTACTACCCTAAACACATGGCCAGTTATCTCCCTATCTATTGTTCCTTCAGCTGGCCACCCGACATTAAAAGAAGGCCAATCCATTTCACAGAGAGTTCTCAATCTCTGAGGAGTCAATTTAACTTCATTAATCTCCATTAAAACCTTTCTTGAAATTTTTCAACATACACTTCAATGGAGTAGCCATTGCCTTCCATCTCCAGCCTTGCGAGGCACACTTGCTGTCACTTTCACTCCTGGACTGACCAGATGGGGTCCTATTACGGGAAGTTTGGGGGTTGCTTAGCCAGGAGAATACCTTAATGCTGTCACAGCCAGCTGCAGCCGTGGAGCAGCTCCTATTGGTTGTATGCATTGCCCTAGATCTGGCTCGTCCCACACTCGCTTTGGAGCACACAGTCTGTGCTAAGAGGGTTGTGTCTCCCCACGTCACACCCTGCGTTGGCCTCTGCTCAGACCATCTCTTTCATATACTTTCACACACCTCCCCAGTTCCCGTACTGGCCTTTAGTTAAAGCGGCGAGCCCCCGCCACTTTCAGTTTCCTTTCATCTCCTCTGTTCTCTCTCTTTCTTTAGTTAAAGCGGTGAGCCCCTCTTGCCACTTTCATTTCCTTTTTCTGACCATCCTATAAGCCTCTCTCGCATTCGATGTCGGTTGGGACATGAGTTTCATCTGAATCAAGGGGCCTCTCTTGTTGTCCCCAGTCCCTCTGGGTCGGACTAGTTGTCTCACCCTGGGAGGTGATCAGGCTGGGCAGGGGTCCTGCCTGAAGGCCCAGACCTTACTGCAGCTCATATGTCTGCACACTGCTCCTGACACTGTCCAGCAATCTCCTTTGCCGGTTCTGTTGCGCTATCAGGAAGGGCACCAGGACACAGGAGGACCAATTCCCTTATGGGTTGAAGTCCTCCCGTGGTGCCGAGGGAGCTAGGTCTCCCCTCTTCTGGGACCTCAGTCCCACAGGCAAAGGAGACAGAAATCTGCTGTCTCCAGTTTCCAGGTTTTGGCACCAGATGAAGTGGGTTTTAGGAACTAGAGAGACCAGACAGAGTGCAGAAAAGTGCTTAAGGTGTACACTGGCCCAGCAGACATGGGTCCTAAAGACTGAGCCCAGAAAAAGAAAATGAGTTAATTTTGGTCTTCTGTATACAATTTCTTAAAACAGAAGTGTACATTTTTGAAATATATTTTCTTTTCTCATGTTTTAATTTAATGCCATAAATTTACCTGTCAGCACTGCTTTTACCTTCGTCTGATCTGAAATGTTGTATTTTCATGTTTATCCAGCTCAGTGTATTGTTTTATTTTCCTTGACAATTTTTTTAAAATCCTCTCATTATTAAAGGATTTTTGTTTGACCCAAGGATTATCTTCCCAGTGTATGGAGATTTTCCTGTTGTTATCTTTGTCTTACTGATTTCTACTTTAGTTGTATTGTGGTTGGGAAACACACTGGATTATTGTAAGTCTTTTATATTTGTTGAGTTTTCTTTTATGGCAAAGGAACCTTGAAAACAATGTGTATTTTGCATTGGGTGGAATGTTCCATTAATGTTGATTAGATTCTTTTGGTTGATGATGTTGCTGAGTCCTGTTATTTGTTGGTTTTCTTTCTAGCTGTTCTGTGAATTGAGAAAGGATGTTGTCATTTCCAACTGTAGTTGTAGATTTGTCTTTTTCTTTTATATTTTTAGGTTTTACTTCACATATTTTCAGTTCTGTTTATTGCTGCATGAGCAGTTCAGATTGTGGTTTCTTCTAGGTTAGTAGTTTCATTTATCATTATATAATATCTTTTACATCATGAAAATTTTCTCTTCTCTAGTCTACTTTATCTGGTGAATATGTATATCCACTCCTGCTTTCTTCTAATATCTGCATGATACATTTTTCTTTTTACTTTTGAACTTTTCATCCTGTCTCTACTTTTATGTGAAAGTGAGTTTCTTATAGGTAGTATACATGTGGGGCATGTTTTTAAATTCACACTACTAATCTCCATATTTTTGTTGTATTTACACTATTTAGAATAGTTTACTTTTTTTTTGTTTGTTTGAGGCAGAGTCTTACTCTGTCGCCCAGGCTGGAGTGCAGTGGCACGACCTTGGCTCACTGCAAACTCCACCTCCTGGGTTAAAACGATTTTCTTCCCTCAGCATCCTGAGTAGCTGGGACTACCGGTGCATGCCACCATGCCCAGCGGTGCATTTTTTTTTTTTATTTTTTTTTATTTTTAGTAGAGACAGAGTTTCACTGTGTTAGCCAGGATGGCCTCAATCTCCTGACCTCGTGATCTTCTCGCCTCGGCCTCCCAAAGTGCTGGGATTACAGGCACGAGCCATCGCACCCAGCCTACATTTAATGTTAATTTTTGATATATGCATGAGCTCTTCATTTTCTGTTTGCTGCTTTTGTTTTGTTTTGTTTTTCTCTTGAGTTTTGTTTTTTTGTCCTCTATGTGGTTTATTTGAAGAGATTTGAGACATTCATTTTGATGTATTTATCATCTTTTTGAGTATACCTAAAAAGATATAAAGATGTGCCTTTTTAAATTGTTTTTTGAGGTGTGAAATTCTATAAACATAATTTGTCATAGTATACTAACATCTTTTTACCAGCTTCAGTGATGTATGTAGACCTGTATACCTCCCATTATTCGCTGTATTATTAGCTTTTTATACTTGCCTTATGTATTTTCTCTACATCATTTAAGATCACCTCAGACCAAGTTACATGATTTTTGTTAACACTTTTTAGTCCTAAAAGTTTCCTTTGTTTACTGAAACCTTTAATTTTTATGCTTTATACTTTTTCATTAGTTTTGAGCATGTTCATAATTCTTCATTTAATTATTTTTTTATAATTTAAAAATTATATGATGACAATTTAAAAATATTTCTCAGATAATCCTGACAGTATTGACATTTCTGTGTTGACGTTTATCATGTTGTTTCATTGAGGTAGAGACGTTCCTATTTCTTGATTTTTATGAGTAATTTTAATTTGAAACTTGAATATTTGAGGTACTATTAGGAGACTCCAGACCTTATTACGACCCTTATTTGTAGCTGGCTTTGTCTGATACCACCCTAACAGAGGAAAGCGGTGTGCATGTCAAGTAGGGGCAGAATTCCAAATTCCCTTCTTCACTTCCTTTGACACACAAAGCAGGGTTTCTTGTTATTGATAAATGAATATGCAGGTTTCAGCTTCCCCCCAAGGCCTTACGTGCATCTCTCTGGCTAGGAAGGGAGGAATGTCTTGTTACCACGTGTGAGAGTTGGAAACCCTAGCTGTCTACTCCACCTTCTCTGATTCCATTCTGTAGGAGCTTGGTCAGAGTGGTGGGAGAAATTACAAGAGAAAATTATGGGAAAAATACAAACCTTCTTAGAAGGCCAGAAGGTTTTGCAAAAGCTTTAGGAAAGGGATAGGGCTAATATCCAGAATCTACAATGAACTCAAACAACCCCATCAAAAAGTGGGTGAAGGATATGAACAGACACTTCTCAAAAGAAGACATTTATGCAGCCAAAATAAGACATTTATGCAGCCAAAAGACACATGAAAAAATGCTCATCATCACTGGCCATCAGAGAAATGCAAATCAAAACCGCCATGAGATACCATCTCACAGCAGTCAGCTAATAGTAAAAGGCAAATAACAAGGGAATGTAGAGGAGTTTATCTAAATAAACTTGTTAGTCATGTTGTCCTAACACCAACCTTTGGTCATTTGTGCACAGGACTGCTTTCTCTGGGAGGGTGACCATGTTAATTATCTACAAGTGTGTTGACTCAAAGCCTTTGTCATTAAGTGAGTGCTAAATAAATGCCTGTGGCACCAGCTTGTCAGGGCTGTGGCTGCCGACTCCTTACAGCACTTTTCACAACATCTGTAGGTGGCTTAGTCCCCTAGCCTAGTCCTCTAGCCTGCTTTTTCACTGGATACCTGTGTCTGAGTGCATTTGTTCATCCATCGTTTGACCAGGGTCTGCAGGTCAGACCTGGCAGATGGTACCTCGCGAGAGGGATGCTGCAACGCGTCACGACAGAACTCTCAAAAACGAAGGTGAAGAAGACTGCACAGTCAGTAAGTCAGTAAGTCATTGGTGCCCGCTTAGGATTTCCAAGTCCAAAGGAATTGTTCAGGCTAGGGTTTCATCCTGGGACAACAGTTATCAGTTCAACAGAAACAATACATAAAAGTATTGAAACAGCTGCTTAAAGCTAGTGGAGCCTTGGTTTCACAGGCTCAATTAAGAGACCTAATGCCAGCTGTTATATCCTATAACCAGTTTCTCCTTAGAAATATCTTGGGTTCATACTAACTTCTTGGTCAATAAGACCTCAAAAGTTTAAATTAAGTACTAGCAACTTAACTACCTTAAATGATTATCAGAAATTGCTAGGCAATATTAATGGTCTTCGCCCCATCTTGGGCATAACAGGTGACAAATTACAGAAGCTGTTTTCTATCTTAAAAGGCAGTGCTGCCCTAGACTCTTCCAGGTATTTAACTCCTGCAGCACAATGGGAAATTGAAGAAGCAGAGCTAGCTATCTCTCAAAGACAACTAGCTTATATTGACCTATGGTATTCAATGCAATTATTTATTTTTCCCATGAAACACTCCCCTATAGGGTTAATAGGACAGGTGGCCCCAGGGCTATGCTTTCTAGAGTGGGTTTTTCGCTCACATTACTGGGACTGAAACACTTTCTTCTTATATCTAATTAGTCAGTAAAGTCATCTCTTCAGGACATAGATGATGCAATCAGTTTCTAGGTTATGACTCTTAATATCAACAGGATTCCTTTAAGTAAATAGCAATTTGAAGAAATATTGCCATTATCTATAGATCTGCAAATAGCACTCTCTCATTACTCAGGCCATATACAGCATGCACTTCCTGCTGACAAGCTTCTTCAGTTCTTATCTCATACTTCTGTGGTTTTGCCTAAAAAAATAGTTCAGTCCCCCATACTTAACGCTTTAACACTCTTTACTGATGGCTCTGGTAAACATGGAAAAGAGGCTGTCTAGTGGAGACCACATAATTCCCTCACTCATTCTGGATTTACTAGCACTTAGAGAGCTGAGATTGGAGCCTTAATATTGGCTCTGGAGCCTTTTTCCACTCAGCCCATCGATATTGTTAGTGACTCTTCTTACTCTGTTTATTTATTGCAGAACCTTGAGACAGCCCTCATTAAGTCCACTCTGGAGCCCACCCAGTGTGCACATTTTTTTCTGACTTCAACAATTACTACATCAATGTACACATCCTATTTTTATTACACACATTCGGGCTCACAACTCACTGCCTGGCTCATTGGCTTATGGCAATGATCAAGCACACTTATAGGTTCATGTAAGCAATTTTAACTTACCAGAGACTAGCTAAACAAATTATCCTGCAATGCCTAGATTGCCAGCTCACAGGCATGTCCCCTCCTTCAACAGGTGTTAACCCTAGCGGACTAGAATGTAATCAGTTATGGCAAACAGTTGTTATACATGTCCCTGAATTTGGAAAACTTTTATTTGTTTTATCTGTTGTATCTGTTGATACCAACTCTCATTTAATTATCACTCATGGTCTTCCTGGAAAGTCCACCCATTATTTCATTAAACGTCTTTTAACTTTTGCATTTATGGGACAACCCACAAAAATTAAAACTGATAATGGTCTGGCTTATGCCAGCTCACAATTTCAACAATTTTGTCACACATGGGACATCCAACATCCCACAGGCATCCTATATAACTCCCAAGGACACGCCATAGTAGAACGTGCCCACTCCACCCTTAAAAATATACTCAAAAAACAAAAATGGGGAATGTGAGTAAGGGCCCTGCAACACTATTGGCACAAGCCTTATTTACTCTTAAATTTTTTTAAATTTAGATGATAAATTTCAATCAGCTATAGAAAAGCACTTTGCTAAACCTTCTCAACACATAAAACCTGCAGTTTTACGGAAAGATATAAACAGTCATGTATGGTATTGTCTAAATGAATTGTTAATGTGGAGGAGAGGATATGCTTGTGTTCACACCCTCACAGGTCCTTCTTTGGATTCCAGCATGATGCATCAAACCATACCATTGGGTGACTAGGACCCAACCCAGAATTAAAGAAAATGACCCTACAGGACTCACAGCTGTGGCGATGCAGCTTCTGTGGATGACACAAGCCCTGGGGGATGCTGAAGAGGACCACTCAGGAGGCTGAGCAAATCTTGCTCTGGACACAGACACCATTTACTCCAGATAATTTGTTCCTTGCTATGCTCTGTGTTGTACATTGCAGCTTGTGTAGGGTATTGATCCTTTGTATGCTCTCACTTTGTCTGCAACCTGTACCTGCCACACCTCTGTTGTGCTCATCTCTTAGACCCATCTTTCTTTTGCCCTGTCACCTGGGCAGACACCCCATTCCTAGCCTCTAATAACATAACTGCTTGGCTAGGAAGGATAGATTTACCCCCACTGGGGTTCCTCATTAATGGCACACATTGGACTAGGGTGTGGGGTAACACTACATATCATCCCACTATCCTCCCACTGTATGTAAATTGTAAAAGTTCTACCGCTTACTGTGTACGGGCCCAAACACAAGTATGGCTACATCATGGCAAAGGAAATGCCTTAACAGTCTTATGTGCATATAGCCTTAAACTGGGCAATGCAATCAATGCCACTTTCTCAAACATTCCTTGCTGTGCTAAAGAACAAAAGCAAGACAGTAATGGATTCCACTTTAGCTGAGAGGTCTGTCATAGGGAATAAGCTCGTAGCCTCCAGTTAGGCAATTATAACATCTTAAACTAGAGCCCCCATAGCTGTTTGCAGAGTGATCATACTGATATCCTTGTCTGTTGTGATATCAATGACAGTTTTGTAGCCACAACCCATTCTCCTATAATTTGGTCCAAAAGGGGGATGGCATGTCTCCATCCTCAAGTAAAGTCCATGCCACCCCAAGACACTTTACGGTGCCTAGGGCATCTTAGCACCCCTTTTAACACCTGGCATGGGACATATCATAATTCCAGTCACAATTATACTGTGACCTCTTTTCATAATCACCCTAATCAGTGCCTGATTTGCACACTACCCATTCATATGTTTTTCTTATGGGAGCCAATATTTCTATTACACCCCAAAACTCCACGTTTGTGACCCTCGTGCAGGGACAGGCTTGGTTTGCCTCTTGTATCTCTAATTATAATGTATCTAATTTAAATATTATTAGGGTCAGGGTAATGAGGAGACCATCTGGGGCCATCCTACCAGTCAATTTAACCTGCGATTGGCAAGGGCAGGGAAGCTCAGAACATGCCCTGTCCCAGATCAGACACAAAAGATTCATAGTTACACTTACAGCCTTTATGGTCTCAACTCATCCTAGCAACTGCTAGTGTTGCTGTAGCATCTATTATTGAATCAGTACAAACAGCTACTTTTGTAGACAATTTGGCCAGAAATGTGTCTAAGAATCTTCTCTTATAGCAAGGTATAGATCTAAAGATTCCTGCATGTCTGCAAGCCCTTGAGGCTGCCTTGGAATATGTAGGGGAGTGACAGGATGCACTGGCATTCTGACAGCAATTAAAATGCGACTGGGAGTATAAACATGTCTCTTTCATTTCTCAACCATGGAATCAATTAATACATAGCTAAGATGAGGTGAAACAGCACCCCTGGGAAGTCTTTCATGACAATTTAACAGTAGCCATAAAGCAACATAAAACTAAAATTCTAGAATCCCTAAACTCCGTAGATCTACACACACAACAAACAGCCATATGGAAGGTTGGGTGAGATCATCTCTCCTGGATAGACTCCCCCAACTGCTGTGGGTCACTCCTTGATTGTAAAAGAATGTTGCTAACTATATTCACATTTTTCTTAAGTTATTTACTAACTGTAGGATGTAAAGCTGGAATATGAGTGGTGACTGCCATCCCTGACAGACCTGTTGCTACACACATCTGTACTCTTCAATCAACAAAATCTGATGCAGAAAGCAGAAACGGGGGGATGTAGCAATTCGTTCAGGGTGGTGGGAGAAATTATAAGAGGAAATTATATGAAAAACACAAACTTTCTTGGAAGGACAGGTTTTGAAAAAGCTTTAGGAAAGGTCTATGGCTGAAGGCAGTCTGATCCTCTTACCTTGAGCTAATAGAAAAAATCAGATAACATCAGGAGGCCAAGGCAGGTGGTTCACGAAGTGAAGAGATTGAGACTATTCCGGCCAACATGGTGAAACCCCATGTCTACTAAAAATGCAAAAATTACCTGGGTGTGGTGTTGTGCACCTGTAATCTCAGCTACTCGGATCACCGGAACTCAGGAAAAGGAGGTTGCAGTGAGCTGAGATCATGCCACTGCACTTTAGCCTGGCAATAGAGCAAGACTGTCAAAAAAACAAAAAAGCAAATAGCAAGGGAATGTAGAGGAGTTATAGCTTGTTTACTCATGTCCTAAAACTGACTTTGATCATTTGCACTCAAGATTGCTTTCTTTATGGAGGCTGACCATGTTAATTACCCACACGTGTGTTGACTAAAAGCCTTTGTTATTAAATCTGTGCTGAATAAATGACTGTAGCACCATCATGTCAGGGCCGTGGCTGCTGACTATAGCACCCTTCTTAGTGTCTGCAGACAACCCAGTCCCCTAGCCCACTCTTTCACGGGGTACCTGTGTCTGAGTGCATTTGTTCATTTATTGTTTGGCCAGGGTCTGTGGGTCAGACCCAGCATTACTCCAGCAGAGGACTGGGGTGTTTCATTATTGCCTGGTGCAATGGATATTCACACCTGGACTTTGTTGGCTTGGGTAGGTTTTTTGTTTTGCCTTGTTTTGTGTTGTGTTCTTTGGCTAAAGTAGCGTGGCTGTTGCATAAAAGATTTTTATCTTAGTATGGTGTCCTTTTCCTGTCCCTGTGGCTAGAGAAAGTGGGCTTTGGGGGGACATTTTAATCTGTGCGTATTTACAGTTTTTAGTACTGACTCCTTCAGGACCAAGTCTGTAATAACACAAGACACAAAGAAAACCTACATGTGAAAATGTGCATTAGAGGCTGGGTGCTGTGGCTCACTGCTGTAATCCTAGCACTTTGGGAGGCTGAGCCAGGTGAATCACCTGCGGCCAGGAGTTCCAGACCAGCCTGGCAATATGGTAACATGGCGAAACTCCATCTCCACAAAAGTTTACCTACTGTGGTGGTACACATCTGTAATCACACCTACTTGAGATGCTGAGATATGAGAATTGCTTGAACCCAGAGGTGGAGGTTGTAGTGAGCCAAGATTGTGCCACTGTACTTGGGCCTGGGCAATACAGTGAGATTCTGTCTCAAAAAAAATAAGTAAGAGAAAAGAATAAAAATGTGCATTAGAAGACATGAAAGGTGCATTCTTGCAAGAGGCAGTTGAAGGCACAAACCTGCTGGACTGCTTTGGTAGATCAAATATAGCCCTTGCTGATGCCAGCTGTAAAATTCCAGCATGTGCTGACAGTGATGCAGTCCATGAATATAATATCACATGAGCTTTATTCCTCAAGATAACACAAATGATGATTATCATGGTTACTGAGATGGCCTAGTAGATTTAAATTGTAATGAAGAAGATTTTTGCCAACTAAAATCCAAATTTAAAATAACTAGGGAAGTGTAACTGAGAACATACCGAAGTATGTACTGTGTGTTAACCTTTCTCTAGATTTTCTATGTGTCTGTGTGTGTGTGTGTGTGTGTGAGTGTGTGTGTGCATGTGTTCCCTCCTTTATGCCATCCTAATTTGGGCCCTATTAGATTTATGCCAGACTATTTGAGAAGTTGCTTATTACCATTTCCTAACTCTAGTTCCTTTTTTTTCTTTTGCCTGCTGTCATGGTTTTGAATGTCCCTTCCAAATTTCACATTGAAATTCTCTGGCCGTTGTGATAGTGTTGGGAAGTAGGACCTTTAAGAGGTGACTAGCCATGAGGGTACACCCTCATGACTGGATTGATGGCATTATCTGGAAAACAGGTTAATTATTGTCCAAGTGAGCTTTGGATCAAAGGATGAGTTTGGCCCCAATTTTCTGTTCCTCATGTGACCTTCACCATATGATAGCCTTCTGCCATGTTGTAACATAGAAAGAAGGTCTCACCACATGCAGCCCCATGGACTTCCCAGCCTCTAGAAACATCAGCAAAATAAGTCTCTTTACAAATTACCCAGTCAGTGGTATTTTGTTGTTACAGCAGCAAGTAGACTAAAACCCTCTATTATTTATTCCTTTTTAGATAACTAAATAAACTAACTTACAAAGGAGCATGTCAAATTTCCTGTCAAATTGTCAAAAAGCCCATAAATGTTTTTAAAACGTATTACAATAGCCTGCCATTGAAATAAAACCCCATTTTACTCTTAGCCATATTTTTAGAAATAAGGAAAAAACAACCATAAAGGTGAACATGTAATTTTATTGTTCAGTAAGAGAAATGCAGGAATTTTTTAATTTTTTGTCAATATAAATTTCAATCTCTGTTGTGCTTCATAAGTTGGCACTCCTCTAATGGAAGTTCAGTTGTAATTAGGGTGATGTTTGTCAAGTGAAGATAGTTGATGAGCTGGCCTGAAATGAGAGGCAGCTGATGTATCAGCTATCACATGCATTTGGAACGACTGGTTGCCTGCTGGTAGCCAGTTAGCATAAGAAGCCTCATTGACTAATACCTTAAAATATCTGGTTGGAAAAGCAAATGGTTCCACCATTAGCCTTGAAGAACTGTTCTGTGTGGAAGATATGATGTGGTATTGGGAAGTTGTGGTTGTAACAAAATTCATAATGTGTCCATTTGCTTGCGTTGTAGGTGCTATGAGAGTGCATATGAATAGTGGCCAACTGATTTAAAATAGCATGCTGATCTGTTGCAATTTTGTCTGATGGTCTAACTGAGGCTGAAGATGGAAGAGAAAGACAAAACACTTTGGATTGTTTCAGGTGAATTAGCAATTCTCTGGCTGACAATAGGCTTCCTTGTTAGAGGCATATTTAAATTTATAGAGTTAGAAAATGAACTTTCTGCACTAGTTTCAACAACTAAGCCAGAATTGTGATTATCCATGTTACCCCCTGCTCTAAAGTGCTTCTCGTTGACATTCTCAGCAACTAAAGTAGATACAGGAGAAGGGTTTTTAATCCCAGCTCTTCTTTTCATTCTTATTAAAAGTTGAAGACAGCCAAGTTTAAAATTTGGAGTATGATAGATCTGTAACTAAAAGCAAAAGAAAAAGTAATTTAGTGCCATTTTAAACCAAAAGACAAGCAACAATAACAAAATGCATAAAATCTCAGATTTCTGTTTTATCATTCAAAGTTAATGTCATCAAATAATGCATGTACACTGTTGACTATTTTTAAGAGTATGCTTGTTGGGAAAAAAGCATTCAAATAGTAAAGCCCTCAAGTGTAAACATGTTGAATATTGACAATAATGTTACATTAAATGTCTTTGGTACCTTTATTTGGAGTTCACTTCATTCAAAGTTGCTAGCAAAATTTCTTAAAACCCTGGAAGTTTAATACTTAAGCTGCCGTCAATGATTTTAAAAAATTCAAAAATTAAATAATTACCTTAAATATTAAAAAATTAAATAATTTTAACCTTAATATTTTATATAATTTTCAAAATCTGACCTTACTTCATGTATTAACATGTTTACTTATGTACAAAATAAAATACACTCTACATAAAGTGGCAAATGAAATATTTTGAATACCTTGCTTCAGACAGAGATTTTTGTTTTTCTTCTGCCAGAAGGTCAGCTAGAGAATCAGATCTTTGAAAATTCTGTGAAATTTTACTAAATCCATGAAGGTTGAGCTGTTGAACTAAGCTTTTCGTACTGTCAGTTTCAAATATTCTGTAAAGGAGCCTTTCTTTCTAAAACTTCTCATTTATCACTATGCAAGTTCCATTCTTATTCCACCAAATAGAGTTGAATTGGTCACTTTGCCAAAGTTTTCTGGGAAAGATCAGAGAAAGAAAATCATTATCTTTATCTGTCGCAGAGACACAAACTATGTAACATTGCCTTTTTATCAAGGATTCTTGCGGCAAAACTTGAAAAGCATTGTCTTCAATTTTTGGCCTTAAGTTTGCGTCCCCAAGAAGTGTGTGTTCACATAATGGAGACCTTAATGCAGGCTTCTGAGCCAGTTGATTCATCTTTAGGAGAAATATCTTGAGTTCCTGAAAAACATGTGACATCTCAAACAAATTTTTCTTCAGCTACTCTTCCAGCCTGCATGGAAGAGTAGATTTTAACACTGCACTTCAAATGCTGCCTCAGTAAGTCTATGCAGGTAAAGTAATCTAGGCCATTACAGTGGTTCTCAACTTTAGTACAATGATATCACAAGAGGACTTTGGTCTTCTAGCAATAAACATAAAAAAAAAAAAAATAGCCATAAGTGTTTCCTTCCGAGTCTAAGAAATGTATCCAATAAAAATAAAATGTAGCCTGATTACTTACACTGTGTGATCTGCACAATCTCACTCCTGCAGAATCTTTTAAGTAAATAAGGAAATAAATAATGTCCTAAATCCCTGAAATAAATATGCTTTTCTCCCTTACACATATGCTCTTACTAAATTGGTGCCAGGACTATAGGGCCTGGTAATTGGGCAATGCAAAAAAAAAAAAAAAAAGATTTAAAAAGTTATGTTTATTTAAAACTAGAATGTGTATATAACATATATATTGTAAGGCATAAATTTGTTATACTCGTGATTTAAACTATAATTATGTATAATAAAATGGTTATTTATATATTGTACATAGTACTCTGTTTTAAATATATAAAAAGCTTTCCATAGTCATATGAATTGAATAAATATTTTAATGTTTATAAATATTTCACAAATACTTATAAAGCAAAATTAGAGTTTAAACAATCAGATATTTTGTTAAAAAGGTACCAAAAATTAAATAAAAAATAACCACAGTTTTATAAATAGTGTTACTACTAAAACAGTAGTAAATGTATGTTAATATTCTACCCTGAACTTCACACACACAAAAAAACTACAAAAAATATATATTCGTTACTTAAGTTCTGTATACTTAGTTTTTTTCTTCCCCTGCCTTAAGTCTTTCCAGTCCTAACAAGGAAGAGATCTACTAATTTTATTTATAGTTCACACTTCTGTAGGTTTTGTTAAATGTTCAATAAATGTTCTAATATTTATCATATTTTTAGGAGGCAGTTCTCTCATACCTAGAAAGAAGCATCATTATAAGGACATTTTATTAGTTTCACATTTTTAAAATGTAATATTTTATAAATTATCAGTGTGTAATAGAAGTATTTTTCATTAGTAATCTTTAGTATATCCAATCATATGTAAAGCTATAGTATTTAATTAGTAATAAATTACATGTAATATAGTCCATATTGGACAAAAATAAAGGACTTAAAACAGATCAAACAGGGGATTGGGCCAAAACGTTGGACTACAAGAACTCACATGTGCTGCTATCCTGGAGAGGAGACAGAAGGGCTGGTGAACACTGACCCTGAAGGCTGATTATCTGAGAAACCACATTAGGATTCACCAAGGCAGCAGAGGAACACAGATAGCAGAGAGAAGTGAAGTTGTACAGCAGCCTGTTTGGGTTCAGTGTAGATGGGACTAGGAGAATCTCCCTGACCCTCCTGCAACCCCGTCACAATTCTAGACTGATGGAGAAAGCCATCTGGATGTTTTACAGGGCCACTCTACAAGTCTTGGGCCCTGCAACATACCAGCATCAGTGCCACATCCCCAGGAGAGGCCACAGTTGTAGTGCCTGGGAGAAATAAGATTGTGTCACCCTCTGCTTGTTGGATGGGGCCCAGCGCCTCAGTGCCAGCTTCCAGACCACTGGCCCTCTTAGAGTGAGTTCGATAGGCAGAAATGAGCATGGCAGGACAGAGTCCCAAAGAATATCAGGTGACTGTCAGGCAATTGTCAGGTGGCTGGAAACAGGAAAAAGACAATTTTCTAACAAACACAGGATGTCTTCAGCCTGTGGGCAACCACTGCCTGATAAAAACTGAAAATGGCTAAATGTTTGATCTTTCTCTAAGGGCATGCTCAGTCATCACAGGAAAGGGCAAAATGATGGTATGTGACCTCATATGACCTTTCTCTGGGAACCCTAGACCAGTAAGAGAAAATTACCCTAAGAGATCATGCACATAACTTTAACCACCAAATGGTGCATGCAGTCCCTCCCAAAAACTGGCAATATCCTCCAAAGGCAGCAATTAGCCAACAGCAAATACATAGAGAATAATAAGTAGAAGAAACCAGATAAAAAAGATGATAATGTAAATCTATAGGAGCCCTAAGCCAAACATTTGGTGGGGCACTCAATCTTTTGAATTGCCCACCAGGTTCCTTACAAGTGTACTTTTGTTTTTGCTTCAGTAAACTCTTGTTTTTGCCTTAAATCTACTTGTTCCTCTTGGCCAAATTATTTCTCCCAAGAAAACAATAATCAAAGGCTGTAGAACTCACTAAGTGTTGCTGCTGGTAACAGTCATTGTTTGGCCCAAACTTGGCCATCCACTTTGCACATCCCCACCACTGGTAATCAGGCAGGCAGTGCTTGGTAGAGATTTTATCCCAGTAGAACCCTTTTGTGTGAACTCAGCAGGAGGATTAGCTTCCTGTTAACTAGGGAAACACCTGGAGAGCAGAACACACAACCCTCCACTGATAGCAAGGTGGACAACTCTTGCAATAGCCTCTGGCCCAGCAATCTCTCCTCTGTCTAAACTCAGCTGGAGGACACAGCTTCATCTTGTCCCAGAAAACACTCAGATGGCATAGCATGTGACACCTCCTGCCATTGTTACTGGCAATCAGGCAAACAAGGCTTGCTACAGCTTTTGGCCCAGTGACTCCATTTCTGAATAAACTTCAGCTAGAGGTTGAAACTTCCTATTAACCTGGGAAGCATCTGGAAGCACAGTACCACCCTATCTGCCACCACCACAGGTAGGCAGGTGGGCAACGCCTGCTAGAGCCTATGGCCCACTCACCCTGCTTCTGTGTGAGCCCAGCCAGTGGGCTCAACCTGTTGTCCCATGGAACACCTAGATGGCAGACAAGGTGACCCAACTCACCCCCACCAATGTTAGCCAGGTGGCCAACATCTGCTAGAGCTTCTAGCCCAGTAGACCTGCTTCTGTATAAACTTACCTAGAGGGCATGACTTCCTCTTGTCCCAGAAAACACCTGGATAGTACCACCTACTCCTGACACTGGTATCCAGGCAGGCAGGCAATGCTTGCTAGAGCTTCAGGCCCAGCAGATGGGTAAATGCACCTGGAGGGCACAGCTTACTGTTGTTATGTGAGATACCAAAACACCCAAAAAGCAGAGTGTGTGACTATACTCACCCCTGCCACTGGCAACCAGCCAGCTTCCCTGCTTGGATATAAATTCAGCTAAAGGATACAGCTTTCTGTTGTACCAAGAAACACCTGAATGGCAGAGCAGACATTTCTACTCATTGGTCAGGCATTGGTGGTAGCCGGGTGAGTCAAACCTGCTACAGCTTCCAGTCCAACAGTACTACCTCTGCCTGAATTTGCCAAGGGACACAGACTCCTGTTGTCCGTGTCCACTCCTAGATGGCAGGGTGGACAACTCCACCCACTCCCACCACTTGTAGCCAGATGGGTCACACCCATGAATCCTTCCAACCCAGTGGGCTTGCTTCTGCCTGATCTTGGAGGGCAGGTACAATTCTGTTTCCCAAGGAAGCTTAGAAACAGTAGAATATAGCCAACTTTGTGAGGATACAGCTTGTTTGCCAACTATGGCCTCTGCGTGAGGTAGCCCTGTGGACCCAAACACCTCACAAAAGAAACATAGGCATGGAGACAGTAATTGAATTTGGTTGAATGGGTTGAAATTCTAGTTCACTCAAAGCCCCAGAGTGAACTAGAATTAAAGCCAGTCAACCAAACACACTTTATGCCGTAATCAACCCCCAAAGGGCATCAAAGAAGAAAGAAGCAAAGAAAAAAAATAAATAAAATTTAAAAAATAAAAAATTTATCCAAAAGTAGCAGCTTCAAAGATTGAAGAAATGTCAGCCCACACAGATGGGAAAGTCCACTAACTCTGGCAACTCAAAAAGTTTGTGTTTTTTTTTTCACCTTCAACCCCAGCAATGGTTCTTAAACAGTCTGAAGTGGCTGAAATGTCAGAAACAATTCAGAATATGGATAACAATAAAAGTTAACAATATACAAGAGATAGCCAAAACCCAATTAACCACAAAATCAGGCAAAAAACAATTCTCAGGAAATTCAGAAAAACTGAAATTAAACTAAACACACTGTTCAACCACACTGCAATACAAAATAAGAATTAATGCTCACAAAATCACTTCAAACTATACAATTACATGGAAATTAAACAACCTACTACTGAATGACTTCTGAATAAACTGAAATTAATGCAGAAATCAAGAAATTCTTTGAAACTAATGAGAACAAATTTACAACCACCAGAATATGTGACAAAGGCATAGTAGTGTTAAAGGGGAACTTTACAGCACTGAATGCCCACATCAAAGTTAGAAAAATCTCAAATTAACACCATACATCACAATTATTAATAGGAGAATTAGAGAAACTAGGGGAACTAGAGAAACACTTAATAAACAAATCCCAAGGCTAGAAGATGACAGGAAGTAAGCTAAATTAGACTTGAACTGAAAGAAATTGAGACACTAAAAACCATACAACAGATCAATGAAATCAAGATCTACATTTTGAAGAATTAATAAGATAGATTTACTGTTACCTGGAGTAATAAATAGAAAAAACAATTTAAATAAACAATGAGATATGACAAAGGACACATTACCATTGGCCCCATAAAAATATGAAAAAACCCCAGAGACCATTATAAACCCTCTATTCACATAAGTTATAAAAGCTTGACGAAATTTACTGGATAAATTACTGGAAACACACAACCTCGCAAGTCTGAAGTAGGAAGTAATTGAATCCCTGAACAGACTGATAGTGAGTTCCAAAATTGAGTAAATGATAAAAAGCTTACTAGAACAAAATAGAATAGATGGATTCACAGCAGAATTCTACCATATGTATAAGGACAAACATACTATTCCTACTGAAAATATTATTTAAAAGTTAGAAAAATGAACTACTTATTTCATTGAGTGAGGGCAACATCATCCTGATACCAAAACCTGGCAGAGGCAAAACTAAAAATAAAACTTCAGGCCAATATTTCTGATGAACATAGATGTAAAAATACTCAACCAAATAATAGCAAATTGAATAAAGCAGCACATTAAACAAGCTTATTTACCATTAACAGGTAGGCTTTTTCTCTTGGATGTAAGGTTGGCTCAACACATGGATAAAAATGAATGTGATTTATGAGATAAATGTAACTAAAAACAAAGAAAAGATTATTTTAAGAGATGCAGAAAAGACTTTCAATGAAATTTTACATTCCTTCAGGCTAAAAACCTTCAACAAATTAGGCACTGAAGAAATATACATCAAAATAATAACAGACATCCATGACAGATTCATAGCCAACAGCATACAGAATGGCAATGTTGGCAACTTCCGCTTTCAGACCAGAGCAAGACCAGGGTTTTCTCTCTCAGCATTCCTATTCAACATGGTACTGGAAGCCTTAGCCAGAGCATTCAGACAAGAGGAAAAAAAGAAAAGACATCCAAATAGGAAAAGAGAAAGTTAAAAAATTCCTGTTATCAGATCATATGATTCTATATTTAGAAAACCACATAGTTTTTGCACAAAATCTCTCTTACATGATTAAAAAAAATTAGCAAATGTTTAGAACACAAAATCAATATATGAAAATCAGTGTCATTTGAATCAGGAAGATGGCCAAATAGGAACACCTACGGTCTGCAGCTCCAGCGAGATCAACACAGAAGAAGGGTGACTTTCACATTTCCAACTTAGGTACCTGATTCATCTCACTGGACTGAGATTGGACTGATTGGACTGGTTAGACAGTGGGTACAGCTCATGGAGGGTGAGCTGAAGCAGGGCAGGTCATCGTCTCACACAGGAAGTGCAACAGGTTGGGGGATTTCCCTTTCCTGGCCAAGGGAAGCCATGACAGACTGTACCTGGAGAAACGTACACTCTTGACCAAATAGTGTGCTTTTCCCACACTCTTAGCAACCTGCAGACCTGGAGCTACCCTCCCATGCCTGGCTTGGCAGGTTCCATGCTCATGGAGACTTGCTCACTGCTAGCACAGCAGTCTCAGATCAACCTGTGATGCTGCAGCCTGACAGGGGATCCACCATCACTGAGGCTTGAGTAGCTCACAGTGTAAACAAAGTGGCTGGGAAGCACAAACTGGGCAGAGCCCAACACAGCTCAGCAAGGCCTACTACCTCTATAGATTCCACCTCTGGGGACAGGTGATAGTAGAAAAAAAGGCAGAAGACAGCTTCTGCAGACTTAAACATCCCTGTCCAACAGCTCTGAAGAGAGCAGTTGTTCTCTCAGCACGGCGTTCAATCTCCAAGAATGGACAGACTACCTCCTCAACCTGTGTCTAGCCTGACTGGGAAACATCTCCTGGTAGGGGTCAACAGACACTTCAAACAGGTGAGTACTCCTCTGGGACAAACCTTGCAGAAAAAGGATCAGGCAGCAATATTTGCTGTTCTGCAGCCTCCCCTGCAGATGATACCCAGACAAACTGGTCTGGAGTGGACCTCTAGCAAACTCCAACAGACATGGAGCTGAGGGGACTGACTGTTAGAATGAAAACTAACTAACAGAAAGGATTAGCATCAATATCAACAAAAAGGACATCTAGTCCATTCCAAGATGGCCAAATAGGAACAGTTCTGGTATGCAGCTCCCAGTATGATCAACACTGAAGATGGGTGATTTCTGCATTTCCAACTGAAGGACCTTGTTCATCTCATTTGGACTGGTTGGACAGTGGTTGCAGCCCATAGAGGGTGAACCAAAGTAGGGTGGGCTGTCACCTCACCTGGGAAGCACAGAGTCAGGAGATTTCCCTTTCTTAGCCAAGGGAAGCTGTGACAGATGGTACCTGGAAAAATGGGACACTTACGCCCAAATACTACACTTTTCCCATGGTCTTAGAAACTTGCAGACCAGGAGATTCTCTCCCATGCCTTACTCGGTAGGTCCCATTCCCATGGAGTTTTGCTCACTGCTAGTGCAGCAGTCTGAGATCGACCTGCAATGCTGCAGCATTACAGGGGGTGGGGGGTCGTCCTCCATTTCTGAGGCTTGAGTAGGTAAACAAAGTGGCCGGGAAGCTTGAACTGGGCAGAGCCCACTGCAGCTCAGCAAGAACTACTGCCTCGATAGACTCCAACTCTGTGGGCAGGGCATACATGAATAAAAGGCAGCAGAAATGTTTGCAGACTTAAATGTCTCTATGAGACAGCTCTGAAGAGAGCATTGGTTCTCCCAGCATGGTATTTGAGCTCTGAGAAGGAACAGACTGCCTCATCAAGTGGGTTCCTGAACTCTGTGTAGCCTAACTGGGAAACACCTCCCAGTAGGGGCCAGCTGACACCTCATACAGGTAGTTGCCCCTCTGGGACAAAGTTTTCAGAGGAAGGCTTAGACAGCAATATTTGTTGTTCAGCAATATTTGCTATTCTGCTTCCTCTGCTGGTGATACTCAGGCAAACAGGGTCTGGAGTGGACCTCCAGCAAACTCCAAGAGACCTGCAGCTGAGGGACCTGACTGTGAGAATGAAAATGCACAAACACAAAGGAATAGCATCAACATCAACAATAAGTTTATCCACATCAAAACATCTTCTGTAGGTCAACAACGTCAAAGCCCAAAAATAGATAAAACCGCAAAGATGGGGAGAAACCGGATCAGAAAAACTGAAAATCCTAAAAAACAGAGTGCTTCTTCTCCAAAATATTGCAGCTCTTTGACAGCAGTAGAACAAAACTGGATGGAGAAGGATTGACGAGTTGACAGAAGTAGGCTTCAAAAGGTCAGTAATAAAAAACTTCTCCGAGCTAAAGGAGCATATTCTAACCCATCAGAAGGAAGCGAAAAACCTTGAAAAAACATCAGATGAAAGATTAACTAGAATAAACAGTGTAGAGAAGACCTGAAAATGTAATAGAGCTGAAAACCATGGCACAAGAATTATGTGATGCATGCATAAGCTTCAATAACTTATTCAATCAGGTGGAAGAAAGGATATCAGTGATTAAAGATCAAATTAATGAAATAAAGTGAGAAGACAAAATTAGACAAAAAAAGAGTAAAAAAAAAAATGAACAAAGCCACCAAGAAAGATGGGACTATGTGAAAAGATCAAATATGTATTTGATTGGTGTTCCTGAAAGTGATGGGGAGAATGGAACCAAGCTGGAAAACAATCCTCAGGATATTATCCCCGAGAACTTCCTCAACCTAGCAAGGCAGGCCAATTTTCAAATTCAAGAAACAGAGAGAAAATCACAAAGATATTCCTCGAGAAGAGCAACCCCCAGACACATAATTGTCAGAGTCATCAAGGTAGAAATAAAGGAAAAAATGTTAAGGGCAGCCAGAGAGAAAGGTCAGGTTACACACAAAGGGAAGTCCATCAGACTAACAGTGGATCTCTCTGCAGGAACACTACAAGCCAGAAGAGAGTGGGGGCCAATATTCAACATTCTTAAACGAAAGAATTTTCAACCCAGAATTTCTTTTTTTTCTTTCTTTTTTTAAATTTTATTATTATTATACTTTAAGTTTTAGGGTACATGTGCACAACGTGCAGGTTTCTTACCTATGTATACATGTGCCATGTTGGTATGCTGCACCCATTAACTCATCATTTAGCATTTGGTTTATCTCCTAATGCTATCCCTCCCCACTCCCACGACCCCACAAAGGCCCCAATGTATGATGTTCCCCTTCCTGTGTCCATGTGTCCTCTTTGTTCAGTTCCCAACTATGAGTGAGAACATGCAGTGTTTGGTTTTTTGTCCTTGAAATAGTTTGCTGAGAATGATGGTTTCCAGTTTCATCCATGTTCCTACAAAAGACATGAACTCATCCTTTTTTATGGCTGCATAGTATTCCATGATGTATATGTGCCATATTTTCTTAATCCAGTCTATCATTATTGGACATTTGGCTTGCTTTGAAGTCCTTGCTATTGTAAATAGTGCCGCAATAAACATACGTGTGCATGTGTCTTTATAGCAGCATGATTTATAATCCTTTGTATATATACCCAGTAATGGGATGGCTGGGTCAAATGGTATTTCTAGTTCTAGATCCCTGAGGAGTCACCACACTGATTTCCACAAATGGTTGAACTAGTTTACAGTCCCACCAACAGTGTAAAAGTGTTCCTATTTCTCCACATCCTCCCCAGCACCTGTTGTTTCCTGAATTTTAGTGATTGCCATTCTAACTGGTGTGAGATGGTGTCTCATTGTGGTTTTGATTTGCATTTCTCTGATGGCCAGTGATGATGAGCATTTTTTCATGTTTTTTTTTGGCTGCATAAATGTTTTCTTCTGAGAAGTGTCTGTTCATATCCTTCACCCACTTTTTGATGGAGTTGTTTGCTTTTTTCTTGTAAATTTGTTTGAGTTCATTGTAGATTCTGGATATTGGCCTTTTGTCAGATGAGGAGGTTGCAAAAATTTTCTCCCATTCTGTAGGTTGCCTGTTCACTCTGATGGCATTTTCTTCTGCTGTGCAAAAGCTCTTTAGTTTAATTAGATCCCGTTTGTCAATTTTGGCTTTTGTTGCTATTGCTTTCGGTATTTTAGACATGAAGTCCTTGCCCATGCCTATGCCCTGAATGGTATTGCCTAAGTTTTCTTCTAGGGTTTTTATGGTTTTAGGTCTAACATGTAAGTCATTAATCCATCTTGAATTAATTTTTTATAAGGTGTAAGGAAGGAATTCAGTTTCAGCTTTCTACATTTGGCTAGCCAGTTTTCCCAGCATCATTTATTAAATAGGGAATCCTTTCCCCAGTGCTTCAACTTTGGCGAATCTGACAATTATGTTCTTGGAGTTGCTATTCTCGAGGAGCATCTCTGTGGCATTCTCTGTATTTCCTGAATTTGAATGTTGGCCTGCCTTACTAGATTGGGGAAGTTCTCTTGGATAATATTTTGCAGAGTGTTTTCCAACTTGGTTCCATTCTCCCCATCACTTTCAGGTACCACAATCAGATGTAGATTTGGTCTTTTCACATAGTCCCATTTTCTTGGAGGCTTTGTTCATTTCTTTTTATCATTTTTTCTCGAAACTTCTCTCTTCATTTCATTCATTTCATCTTCCATCATTGATACCCTTTGTTCCAGTTGATTGCATCAGCTACTGAGGCTTGTGCATTCGTCACCTAGTTCTCATGCCATGGTTTTCAGCTCCATAAGGTCCTTTAAGGACTTCTCTGCATTGGTTATTCTAGTTTGCCATTCATCTAATTTTTTTTCAAGATGGTTAACTTCTTTGCCATTGGTTCAAACTTCCTCCTTTAGCTTGCAGTGGTTTGATCATCTGACACCTTCTTCTCTCAACTCGTCAAAGTCATTCTCCATCCATCTTTGTTCCATTGCTGGTGAGGAGATGCATTCCTTTGGAGGAGGAGAGGTACTCAGATTTTTGTCAGGTTTTTCAAAGATCAGATAGCTGTCAATATGCGGCATTATTTCTGAGCACTCTTTTCTGTTCCATTGGTCTATATCTCTCTTTTGGTACCCGTGGCATGCTGTTTTGGTTACTGTAGCCTTGTAGTATATTTTGAAGTCAGGTAGCATGGCCTTGTAGTACAGTTTGAAGTCAGGTAGCATGATGCCTCCAGCTTTGTTCTTTTGGCTTAGGATTGACTTGGCAATGCAGGCTCCTTTTGGTTCCATATGAATTTTAAAGTAGTTTTTTCCAATTCTCTGAAGAAAGTTATTCATAGCTTGATGGGGATGGCATTGAATCTATAAATTACATTGGGCAGTATGGCCATTTTCACGATATTGATTCTTCCAACTCATGAGCATGGAATGTTCTTCCATTTGTTTGTGTCCTCTTTTATTTCATTGAGCAGTGGTTTGTAGTTCTCCTTGAAGAGGTCCTTCACATCCCTTGTAAGTGCAATTCCTAGGTATTTTATTCCATTTGAAGCAATTGTTAATGGGAGTTCACTCATGATTTGGGTGTCTGTTTGTTATTGGTTTATAAGAATGCTTATGATTTTTGCACATTGATTTTGTTTCCTGAGACTTTGCTGAAGTTGCTTATCAGCTTAAGGAGATTTTGGGCTGAGACGATGGGGTTTTCTAGATATACAATCATATCATCTGCAAACAGGGACAATATGACTTCCTCTTTTCCTAACGAATGCCATTTATTTCTTTCTCTTGCCTGATTGCCCTGGCCAGAACTTCCAGCACTATGTTGAATAGGAGTGGTGAGAGAGGGCATCAACTAATGAGCAAAATAACCAGCTAACATCATAATGACAGGATCAAATTCACACATAACAATATTAACTTTAAATGTAAATGGACTAAATGCTCCAATTAAAAGACACAGACTGGCAGATTGGTTAAAGAGTCAAGACCCATCTGTGTGCTGTTTTCAGGAAACCAATCTCACATGCACAGACACACATAGGCTCAAAAGGGATGGCGGAAGCTCTACCAAGCAAATGGAAAACAAAAAAAGGCAGGGGTTGCAATCCTAGTCTCGGATAAAACAGACTTTAAACCAACAAAGATCAAAAGAGACAAATAAGGCCATTACACAGTGGTGATGGGATCAATTCAACAAGAAGATAAAACTATCCTAAATATATATGCACCCAATACAGGAGCACCCAGATTCATAAAGCAAGTCCTTAGAGACTTATAGGGTGATATAAAGTCCCACACAATAATAATTGGAGACTTTAACACCCCACTATAAATATTAGACAGATCAGTGAGAGTCATGGTTAACAAGGACATCCAAGACTTGAACTCAGCTCTGCACTGAGCAGACCTAACAGACATCTAGGGAACTCTCCACCCTAAAGTAACAGAATATACATTTTTCTGAGGACCACATTGCACTTATTCTAAAATTGACCACATAATTAGAAGTAAAGCACTCCTCAGCAAATGTAAGAGAACAGAAATCACAACAAACTGTCTCTTGTATCACAGTGCAATCAAATTAGAACTCAGGTTTAAGAAACTTAAAACAGCACAACTACATAGAAACTGAACAACCTGCTCCTGAGTGACTACTGGGTAAATAACAAAATGAAGGCAGAAATAAAGATGTTCTTTGAAACCAATGAGAACAAACACATGATGTACCAGAATCTCTAGGATACATTTAAAGCAGTGTGTAGAGGGAAATTTATAGCAGTAAATGCCCACAAGAGAAATCAGGAAAAATCTAAAATTGACACCCTAACATCACAATTAAAAGAATTAGAGAAGCTAGAGCAAACACATTCAAAAGCTAGGAGAAGGCAAGAAACAACTAAAATCAGAGCAGAACTGAAGGAAATAGAGACATGAAAAACCCTTTAAGAAATCAAAGAATTCAGGAGCTGGTTTTCTGAAAAGAGCAACAAAATAGTCTGCTAGTAAGACTAATATAGAAGTAAAGAGAGAAGAATCAGTTAGATGCAATAAAAAATGATAAGGGGGATATCACTACTGATCACACAGAAATACAAACTAGCATCAGAGAATACTACAAACACCTCTATGCAAATAAACTAGAAAATCTAGAAGAAATGGGAAAATTCCTGGACACATACACCCTCTCAAGACTAAATCAGGAAGAAGTTGAATCTCTGAATAGACCAATAACAGGTTCTGAAATTGAGGCCATAATTAATAGCCTACCAACCAAAAAAATAAAGAAAAAAAGTCCAGGACCAGAAGAATTCACAGTGAAATTCTACCAGTGGTACTAACAGGAGCTGGTACCATTTCTTCTGAAACTATTCCAATCAGTAGAAAAGAGGGAATCCTCCCTAATTCATTTTGTGAGGCTAATATCATCCTGATACCAAAGCCTGCTAGACACAGAAAAAAAAAAGAGAGAGAATTTTCATCCCATATCCCTGATGAACACCCATGAAAAAATTATCAATAAAATACTGGCAAACCAAATCCAGCAGCACATCAAAAAGCTTATCCACCATGATCAAGTTGGCTTTATATTTGAGATACAAGGCTGGTTCAACATTCACATATCAATAAACATAATCCATCACATAAAAAGAACCGATGACAAAAATACATGATTATGTCAATAGATTCAGAAAAGGCCTTTGAAAAAATTCAACAGCCTTTCATGCTAAAAGCTCTCAAAAAACTAGGTATTGATGGAATGTATCTGAAAATAATAGGAGCTATTTATGACAAACCCACAGCCAATATCATACTCAATGGGCAAAAACTGGAAGCATTCCCTTTGAAAACTGGTAAAAGACAAGGATGCAGTCTCTCACAACTTCTACTCAATATAGTGTTGGAAGTTCTGGCCAGGGAAATCAGGCAAGAGAAGGAAACAAACTGTATTCAATTAGGAAAAGAGGAAGTCAAATTGTCCCTGTTTGCAGATGATATGATTGTATATTTAGAAAACCCAATAGTCTCTGCCCAAAATCTCCTTAAGCTGGTAAGCAACTTCAGCAAAATCTCAGAATATGAAATCAATGCACAAAAATCACAAGCATGCCTATACACCAGTAACAAACAGACAGCCAAATCATGAGTGAACTCCCATTCACAGTTGCTACAAATAGAATAAAATACCTAGGAATCCAACTTACAAGGAATGTGAAGGACCTCTTCAGGGAGAACTACAAACCACTGCTCAACAAAATAAAAGAGGACACAAACCAATGGAAGAACATTCCATGCTCATGGATAGAAAGAGTCAATATGGTAAAAACAACCATACTCCCCAAGGTAATTCATAGATTCAATGTCATTGCCATCAAGCTACTGATGACTTTCATCACAGAATTAGAAAAAAATATGTGAAAGTTCATATGGAGTGAAAAAAGAGCCTGCATAGCCAAGACAATCCCAAGCAAAAAGAAGAAAGATGGAGGCATCACACTACCTGACTTTTAACTATACTACAAGGCTACAGTAACCAAAACAGCATGGTACTGGTATCAAAACAGATATGTAGAACAATGGAACAGAACAGAAGCCTCAGAAATAACACCACACATCTGCAACCATTGATCTTTGACAAACCTGACAAGAACAGGAAATGGGAAAAGGATTCCTTATTTAATAAATTTTGCTGGAAACCTGGCTAGCCATATGTAGAAAGCTGAAATTGGATCCCTTCCATACACCTTATACAAAGAGTAATTCAAGATGGATTAAAGACTTAATGTTAGACTGAAACCCATAAAAACCCTAGAAGAAAACCTAGGCAGTACCATTCAGGACATAGGAATCGGCAAAGACTTCATGACTAAAACATCAAAAGCAATGGCAATAAAAGCCAAAATAAACAAATGGATTCAAATTAAACTAAAGTGCTTCTGCACAGCAAAGGAAACTACCATCATAGTGAACATGCAACATACAGAATGAGAAAAAAATTTTGTAATCTACCCCTCCAAAAAAGGGCCAATATCCAGAATCTACAAAGAACTAAACCAATTTACAAGAAAAACCCCATCAAAATGGGGCAAAGGATATGAACAGACACTTCTCAGAAGAAAACATTTATGCAGCCACCAGACACATGAAAAAATGCTCATCATCACTGGTCATCACAGAAATGCAAGTTAAAACCACAATGAGATATCATCACAGACCAGTTAGAATGGTGATCATTAAAAAGTCAGGAAACAGCCAGATGTGGTGGCTTATGCCTGTAATCCCAGCACTTTGGGAGGCTGAGGCAGGCAAATCATAAGGTCAGGAGATCAAGACCATCCTGGCTAACACGGTGAAACCCCCTCTTTACTTACAATACAAAAAATTAGCCAGTTGTGGTGGTGTGTGCCTGTAATTCCAGCTACTCAGGAGACTGAGGCAGAAGAATGGCATGAACCCAGGAGGCAGAGGTTGCAGTGAGCCTAGATCACACCACTGCACTCCAGCCTGGGCAACAGAGAAGGCTCCATCTCAAACAAACAACCAAACAAACAAAAACCAAAAAAAGAAGTCAGGAAACAACAAATGCTGGCAAGGATGTGGAAAAATAGGAATGCTTTTACACTGTTGGTGGGAGTGTAAATTACCTCAACCATTGTGGAAGAAAATGTAGTGATTTCCCAAGGGTCTAGAACTAGAAATACCATTTGACTCAGCAATCCCATTACTGGGTATATACTACTATGAAGACACATGTACACATATGTTTATTGTGGCAGTATTCACAATAGCAAAGACTTGGAACCAACCCAAATATCCATCAATGATAGACTGTATTAAGAAAGTGTGGCATATACACACCATGGAATACTATGCAGCCATAAAAAAAGGATGAGTTCATGTCCTTCACAGGGACATGGATGAAGCTGGAAACCATAATTCTCAGCAAACTATCACAAGGAGAGAAAACCAAACACCGCATGTTCTCACTCATAGGTGGGAATTGAACAATGAGAACACTTGGACATTGGGCAAGGAGTATCATACATTGGGGCCTGTCAGGGAGGGGAAACTGACTTAAGGATAGCATTAGGAGCAATACCTAATGTAAATGATGAGTTGATGGGTGCAGCAAACCAACATTGCTCATGTATACTTATGTAACAAACCTACATGTTGTGTATATGTACCCCTGAACTTAAAGTATAATAATAATAATAAAAGAAGAAACTCTGTGTCATTCCTATATGCCAACAAAATCTAACCTTCCAATCCACAATACCCTCCCCCAACACACACAAGAATACCTAGAAATAGAGCTAACCAAGAAGGTCAAAGAATTACAAAACACTGCTTGAAAAATCATAGATGACACAAATGGAAAAACATTCCATGCTCATCAATAGAAAGAATTAATATTGTCAAAATGGAAATACTTTCAAAGTAATTTATAGATTCAATGCTGTATTCATCAAACTACTAGTGACATTATTCACAGAAAAACTAATTGTAACAGTTATATGGGAATCAAAAAGGAGCTTGAATAGCCAAGGCAATTCCAAGCAAAAAACAAAAACATAATAAAAACTCAAAGTTGAAGACATCACATTATGAAATTTGAAACTATACTACACAGCTACAGTAACTAAAACAGCATGGTACTGGTACAAAATCAGACACAGACTAGTGGAAAAAATAGAAAGCCAACAGGTAATAACCACAAACCTACAACAATCTTACCTTTGACAAAACTGGCTGGCAAAAATAAGCAATGGGGATGAGCTCTCTATTTCATAAATAGTAATGAGATAACTAATTAGTCATATGCAGAAAATTGAAACTGTACTCCTTTCTTAAAGCATAAAAAAATCTACTCAAGATGAATTAAAGATTTAAAAGTAAAACCCAAAACTTCAAAAAACCAAAAACCCTGGGAGATAATCTAGGAGACAATCATTCTAAACATAAGATCTGGCTAATATTTCCTGACTAAGACTCCAAAAGCAATGGCAAGAAAGAAGTAAATTGACAAGTGACACCTAATTAAAAAGCTTCTGCACAGCAGAATAAACTAGCCACAGGTAGATAGAAAACCTACAGAATGGGAGGAAATATTTGCAATTCAATATTCTATAAGGAACTTAAATTTACAAGAAATAACCCTATTGAAAAGTGAGCAAAGGACATACAGATACTTTTTAAAAGAAGACATACATGCACCCAACAAGTATATAAAATTTCTTAATATTACTAAGAATTAGAGTAACACAAATCAAAACCACAATGAGATACCATTTCAAACAAGTCAACTCTGACTTTTGTTTTGTTTTGTTTTGTTTTCCCCTAGATGGAGTTTTGCTTTTGTTCCCCAGGCTGGAGTGCAATGGCAAGATCTCGCTCACTGCAAACTCTGCCTCCCGGGTTCAAGCAATTCTTCTGCCTCAGCCTCCTGAGTAGTGGGATTACAGGCATGAGCCACCATGCCTGGCTAATTTTGTATTTTTAGTACGGATGTGGTTTCTCCATATTAGTGAGGCTGGTCTCGAACTCCTGACCTCAGTTGATCTGCCTGCCTGGCCTCCCAAAATGCTAGGATTACAGACATGAGCCACCGCACCCAGCCCTGATCTGACTTTTATGATTAAAAAGTAAAAGAAAAAATAACAGATGCTGATGAGGTTCTGGAGAAAAGCATATGCTTATACACTGCTGGGGGGAATGTAAATTAGTTCAGCTATAGCGGAAAGCAGTTTAACAAGTTCCCAAAGAATTTAAAACAGAAATACCAGGCCGGGCGTGGTGGCTCAGGCCTGTAATCTGAGCACTTTGGGAGGCCGAGGCAGGTGGATATCGAGGTCAGGAGATTGAGACCATCCTTGCTAACACGGTGAAGCCCTGTCTCTACTAAAAACACAAAAAATTAGCCAGGCATGGTGGCGGGTGCCCTTAGTCCCAGCTACTCGGGAGGCTGAGGCAATAGAATGGCATGAACCTGGGAAGCAGAGCTTGCAGTGAGCCGAGATCACACCACTGCACTCCGGCCTGGGCGACAGAGCTAGACTCTGTCTCAAAAAACAAACAAACAAAGAAATACCATTTCACCCATCAATCTCATTATTAGGTAGATACCTAGAGAACTATAAATCATTCTAACATAAAGAACACACACACACTCAACACACACACACATTTATTTCAGCACAGTTTACAATAGCAAAGACATGGAATTAACCTAAATGACCATCAATGACAGAAGGGATATTTATTTTATATTTTATATTTTTATTTTTTTGAGACAGAGTCTGGCTGTGTCGCCCAGGCTGGAGTGCAGTGGTGCAATCTCTGCCTACTGCAAGCTCCGCCACCCAGGTTCATGCTATTCTCCTGCCTCAGCCTCCTGAGTAGCTGGGGCTACAGGCGCCCACCACCACTCCCAGCTAAGTTTTTGTATTTTTGGTAGAGACAGCGTTTCACCGTGTTAGCCAGGATGGTCTCGATCTCCTGACCTCGTAATCCACCCGCCTTGGCCTCCCAAAGTGCTGGGATTACAGGCCTGAGCCACCGTGCCCGGCCAGCAGAAGGAATTTTTAATATGTGGTACACATGCACCATGGAATACTATGCTGCCATAAAAGGACATTAATGTCCTCTGTAGCAACATGGATGGCCATTATTTGAAGGAAACCAATGCAGAACAGAAAACCAAATATTGCACGTTCTTATTTATAAGTGGAAGCTAAACACTATATATGGACATAAAGAAAGAAACAATAGCCACCTGGACTTACTGGATGGTTAAGTTTGGGAAGAGGATGAAGATAAAACACTACCTATTGAGCACTATGCATTTTACCTGGGTGACAAAATAATATGCCGACCAAGTTCCTGTGAAATGCAATTTACCTGTATAACTAACCTGCACATGAGTTCTTGAACCTAAAATGGAAGTTAAAAAAGGAAACTAATTACAGGAAAATGCAGACAGAATTCTTTGGGATTCAGCAAGATAAAAGTTGATTTCGGGCATATTTCTGTAAAAGCAGATGCATCAATTCCATTTTGTCATAAAAAATTCAGTTTTCTTTTCACTCAGTGTTTGTAACTCATATTTAAAGTTCATCTTTTTTAGGTAGAGCATTGTTTTAGTAAATCTTTTTTGATAATAACTGAAGCAGGCAAAAAACTTTATTATTCAATAAAATAAACAAATTAGAAAATTTTTTTTTAAAATTTGAACAAATGTATAGGAATTTCTTCTCAACCTAAATTTTTTTTTTCCTTTTAATGAGTATGTCTTCCTCATTGGAATTTTTGTTGTACAAATGTTTAACATGATTTCAGAATACCTTTTTTACCACATATTTCTGACCGGCTTAAAAGATGATAAAGTGTTTGTGATGAAAATAGGTTATATGCAATATTTGAAAAAGTACCTTTTAAGATAGTTGTATGAGCTCCTAGGGAAAATTTGATTTTTACTGTCCTATAATATACATTTCTCTTCAGCAGACACTCTTATGATTGTGACATACAAACACCTGGTTTTACTTTAGTCATATTTCTTTCTAAGGGAATAGCCAAGTATATTGTAAAGACAAAGGTGGCACGCTTGCCTAATATTAACTTGAAAACAATATAGTTAAACTATTTGCTGTTTATATATGAACAAATGTTTGTAGAATTGTGGTGTTTCTCAAATTCTTAGCAAAATGATGACAACCAGATTTAATATTATCTTAAAATGCATTTAATAAATGTGATTTACCTATGGAAGTATAAATGCTTTTAAATATGTGATGGTATATCCATCAGTTGTCAGTGTTAATATTCATGTTCTCTCATGGAAAAGGCAGGTGATAATGAAAGAAATGTGATCACATGAAAACACTTCTAGTACCTCCAGAAATTAAATGAGAACTAATTTTTTATTAGTCAGTAAGCAGGAAGTTTCTTAAAATCTTTCAAAGTTTAGTTTTGTGTATCATAAACTGGTCTTGTTACCGTACATTTGAGCAAACCTAAAGGAAACTATTTGAAAAAATATTTTGAAATAAGATTCTAAAAATGTTGTAAGTATAAAAAGCACATTACAACATTATCTACAAAGGTAGAAGAGATTTTAATGTCCCAAATAAAAAAATCAATTTTGATTAATGGCATATTAATAACCATTCTAAGGTCTAAATAAATAACCTAGAAAACACTACAATAGAAAGAGAAAAAAAGTAAAATGCAAATGAAAAGCTATAAGAATAAAATCACATTGATTATTCCATACTCTATTTCCATTGTGTACATTATTTAACTCCCACTTGTATGTGAAAATATGTATATTTGACTATTTCTAGGTGGTTTTACTTAAGATAATGCGTCTATTCAAAAGGCACTCATGTTATTACAAAAGGCATAATTCCGTTCTTTTTATGGCTGAATAGTATTCCATGTGTATAGATTATGTGCAATATTTACAAAAGTACAAAGAGATGAGCAATTACTCAATGGATACAATGTACATTATTTAGGTGATAATTATACTAAAAGTGCAGACTTAACCACTACATAATATATACAGGTAATAAAATTGAATGTATACTCCTTTAATTTACATGAAAAAGAAAACTATATACCTTATGAATATGCATAATTACTATTTTTCAATTTAAAAATGTTAAATAGGCCAGGCACAGTGGCTCACGCCTGTAATTCCAGCACTTTGGTAGGCCAAGGCGGGAAAATCACGATATCAGGAGTTCAAGACTAGCATGGCCAACGTAGTGAAACTCTGTCTCTACTAAACGTATAAAAATTAGCCAGGCATGGCAGTGAGTGCCTGTAGTCCCAGCTACCTGGGAAGCTGAGGCAAGAGAATTGCTTGAAGTTGGCAGGCAGAAGATGCAGTGAGCCGAGATCGCCCCATTGCACTTCAGCATGGGAAACACAGTGAGACTGTCTCAAAAAAAAAAAAAAAGTTAAATGTGTATATGTACTTTTTATTTTTAAAATTATAACTCCACATTTTAATAACTGCCTTGCACAGAAAACATAATGATTGAGCCATCTCCCCAAAGCTAAAATAGATTGATCTGGGTACTCTTCATTCTATTGTAAATATTGGGAAATAACAGAAAAATAAATGAGGATCAAAAGTTAGAGTGGGACCAATAAGTGTTAAGCTAACTCTCAATTATAAACTGAAGAATGAAAACTTTAATGCTCAGGCAATGAGAGGACAATAAAGAAAGAAAAGTGTATGATGTTCATACTGTTAGCCTTACAATTAATAAGAAAGCAGGACATATGAAGGATACAATTTTAAAAATATTACAGATTATATGATTAAGAAATTAACCTTAGTAACATGGTTTAGATTATTAATTTAAATTTAAGTATTCAGATATTCAGTTAGTATATCCAAATTAATAGCAATGAAAGGAGCAAGTTAACCAAGATATTGTACAGAAACAACTGACTGTATTGATGACAACCTAGGTGAGAAAATACAGATTTTTATATATATACATATATGTATGATAGAAAAAATTAAAGTTTTACTGGTGTAGTTGAAAATAATGTAAAAGTATATTTTGTACAAATACATGGAAGTGTCACTTTTTAAAACTTTAAGTTCTGGTGTAAATGTGCTGGTTTGTCATATAGGTAAACTTGTGTCATGGGGGTTTGTTGTATGGATTATTTTGTCACCAGCATAGTAACCCTAGCACCAGTTAGTTATTTTTCTTAATCCTCTTTCTTCTTTTGCTTTGCATTCTCTGGTAGACTCCAGTGTCTGTTGTTTTTCTCTTTGTGCCCATGTTTTCTGACTATTTAGCTTCAACTTCTAAGTGGAAAAGATGTGGTATTTGGTTTTCTTTTTTTACATTAGTTTGCTAAGGATGATGACCTTTGGCTCCATCCAAGTTTCTGCAAAGAACATGGTCTCATTCTTTTTTATCACTGTGTAGTATTCCATAGTGTATATGTGTCGTATTTTCTTTATCTGGTCTACCATTGATGGGCATTTAATTTGATTCCATGTTTTTGCCATTGTGAGCAGTGCTGCAATAAACATTCACATACATGTCTGTTTATAACAAAACAATTTATATTACTTTAGTTATATGCCTAGTGGAATTACTGGGTCAAATGATAGCTCAGTTTTAAGCTCCTTGAGGAATTTCAACACTGCTTTCTATAATGATTGAACTAATATACAGTCTCACCAACAGTGCATAAGTGTTCTCTTTCCTAGCATTTATTTTTTTACTTTTTACTAATAACCATGCTGACTGGTGTGAGATGGTACCACATTGTGTTTTGTACTTGCATTTCTCTAATGATCAGTAATAAATTTTTTTGAAATATGATTTTTGGCCACTTGTATATCTTCCTTAGAAAAGTACATTTTCTTGTCCTTTGCCCACTTTTTAATGTAGTTGTCTGTTTCTTTCCTGTACATTTGTTGATGTTCCTAATAGATGATGAATATTAAACATTTGTCTGATGCATAGTTTGCAGAAATTATCTCCCGTTGCGGAGGTTATCTGTTTACACTGTTGAGAGTTTCTTATGTGGTGCAAAAGCTCTTTTGTTTAATTATATTTCATTTATCAATTTATGATTTTGTTGCAATTCCAACATCATTTGTTGAATGGGGAGTCCTTTCCCCATTTTTTTTTTGTCACCTTTGTCAAAGATTAGATGGTTGCAGGTGTCCAGCCTCATTTGTGGGCTCTCTGTTCTGTTTCATTGGTTTATGTGTCTTTGTTTGTACCAGTACTATGCTGTTCTGGTTATTGTAACATTGTAGTGTAGTTTGAAGTTGGGTAGCATGATGCCTCCAGCTTTGTTATTTTTGCTTGGGATTGTCTTGGCTATTTGCATTCTCTTTTGGTTCCATGTGAATTTAAAAATAGTTACTTTTAGTTCTGTCAAGAATTTCATTGGTAGTTTGATAAAAATAGAACTGAGTCCTTAAATTTATTTAAGAAGTATTGATAAAATATTAACAATATTGGGCCAGGCGTGGTGGCTCACACCTGTAATCCCAGCACTTTGAGAGGCTGAGGTGGATGGATCATGATGTCAGGAATTCAAGACCAACCTGGACAACAGAGCGAAACCCCATCTCTACTAAAAACACAAAAATTAGCCAGGCATGGTGGCATACACATGTAGTCCCAGCTACTTGGGATGTGGAGGCAGAGAATGCTTGAACCCGGGAGGTGGAGTTTGCAGTGAGCCAAGATTGGTCACTGCACTCCAGCCTGGGTGAAAGAGCAATACTGTGTCTCAAAAAAAAAAAATTAACCATATTTATTTTTCCTATCCATGAGCATAACTTTTTTTTGTTTGTGTCTTCTCTGATTTCTTTGAACAGTGTTTTATAATTTTTATTGCAGAAATCTCTCACCTTTCTTGTAATTCTTCCCTGTATTTCTAGGTATTTTTATTCTTTTTTGTGGTGATTGTGAATGGGATAGTAGTTCTGATTTGCCTGCTGGGTAGACAGTCGTTGATAAATGGGAATGCTAGTTATCTTTGTTCATTTCTATTGTACCCTGAGACTTTGCTACAGGTATCAATATTAAGGGAGCTTTTGGACTGAGACTGTAGAGTTTTCTATATATAGAATCATGTCATCAGCAAACAGGAATAGTTTGACTTGCTCACTTCCTATTTGGATGTCCTTTATTTTTTTGTCTTGCTGATTGCACCAACCAAGACTTTGATTACTGTGTTGAACAGGAGTGCCTTTGGTATAGTTTCAGTAGGATGGGTGCCAGTTCTTTTTTGAATGTCTGATAGAATTCAGCTGTGAATCTGCCTGTTCCTGGATATTTTACTGGCAATTTTAAAATTACAGTTTCAATCTTATTACTTCTTATTACTTAGTCAGTATAGAGTTTCTGTTTCTTCCTAGCTTAATCTGGGAGGGTTATACCTAATAGATGTTCATGTAGATCTGGTGTGGATCTGAAAGAAAACACATTTACACTGCTGGTGGCAATGTAAACTAGTACAGCCACTATGAAAAACAGTAAAAGGTTCCCTAAAGAACTAAAAGTTGAACTACCATTTGATCCAACAATCCCACTACTGGGTATCTAGGCATAGGACAATAAGTCATTATATTAAAAAGACTCTTGGACATCCATGTTTATAGCAGCAAAATTTACAATTGAAATAATATGGAACCTGCCTAAATGCACATCAACCAACGAGTGAATAAAGAAAATGTGGGGTATATATATGTATACACACACACACACACACATATATATATTTATACACACACACACATATCATGGGATACTACGCCTCCACTAAAAGGGATAGAATAATGACATTAACAGCAACCTGGATGGAGTTGGATATTATTATTATAACTCAGTAGTGGAAAACAAAACATCCTATGTTCTCACTTATAAGTGGGACTATGCTATGGGAGTGCAAAGGCATAAGAATGTTATAATGGACTCTGGGGGGCTTGTGGGAAAAGTTGGGAGGGAGTGAGGGATAAAATACTACACATTAGGTCTAATATACACTTCTGGGATCATGGTGCACCAAAATCTCAGAAACCACCTTTCAATAACTATTTATGTAACTAAATACCAACTGTTCCCCCCAAAACTACTGCAATGATTAAAAAAAGATAATAAAATACCCAGGTGCTTCTAAAAAAGTCTTTTATAATATCTTGCAATTTTTTTCAACATGGGGGTCAAATATGCTCAGAAAATAATAATATATAAGAAAAAGACATACAAATAGCAAAATGATATTTGATAAAATTACTTATCACTAATCATCATGGAAATGCAACTTAAAATCACAGTAATATATACTTACCAGTTAGAATGGCTTTTATTTTAAAAACATACAGAAGTTAGGCTGGGCACTGAGGCTTACTCCTGTAATCCTAGCACTTTGGCAGGCTGAGATAGGTGGATCACTTGAGGTCAGAAGTTCAAGACGAGCCTGGCGAACATGGTGAAACTTATTTTTACCAAAAATATGAAAATTAGCTGGGCATGGTGGCATACACATATAATCTCAGCTACTTGGGAGGCTGAGGCAGGAGAATTGCTTGAACTCAAAAGGCAAACACTGCAGTGAGCTGAGATCACACCACTGCACTCCAGCTTGGGTGACCGAGTGAGACCCTGCCACAAAAATAAATAAATAAATAAAAATTAAAAATTAAAACATATAAATTAACAAGCATTGGTGAGAGTGTGAAGAAATGGGAACCCCATATGCTGTTGGTGGAAATGTGCACCAATAGACACATTAAGAAAACCAATACAGTTTCCTTAGAAAACTAAAAGTGGAACTATGCCACTTCCAGATATGTATCCAAAAGAACTAAAAAGGGTATGCTGAAGAGATACCTGTACTCTCATGTTCATTGCAACATTATTCACAATGGCTTAGACATGAAAGAAAACTAGTTGTTAATCATCAGATAAACAGAAAGAAAATCTGATATATATACACAATGAAATATGATTCAACCTTTAAAAATAATGAAATACTGTATTTTGAGATGATAGGGATCAGCTGAAAGGACATAATACTTAGTAAAATAAGCCAGACACAAGGGACAAATACCACATGATTGCACTTATATGTGGAAACCTAAAAGTCAAACTCTTAGAAATAAAGAGTAGAATGGTGAATATGACAGCATAGAATGGAGAAATTAAAAATGTTGGTTATACATGCATAATTATAGATAGGAGTATTGTGATTTAGTAATCTATTGTACAAATAGTAACTAAAATAATAATGAATGTCACATTTCAAAATGACTAAAAGCATAATTCTTAAATGTTTTCACCAAAATGTAAGTATTTAAACTAACGAATCTGTTAACTAGCTTGATTTAACAATTAACTCTACAATGTAAGCATATATGAATACATCAAATTATGTATTATAAATATATACTATATAAAAAATTTTTATTTGTAACTGCATAAATTGTAATTAAGTTTTTAAAAATAAAAATAAATTCTCACAATAGAGTAAAATAATAAATAATATAACATGAAAAATTAAAGACATTATAATTTCAGCAGTAGTTTTAATATTTCAGAAAATTGATTCAAATATTTTGATTAAACAATACTAACAAACATTTTAATTTTAAAACTTTACATAACACAACACAGTCACATTTTAGGATAAGACTTATAGTTGTGAAATAACCTTACAGTTGCATAAAAATTTATTCTGTTTGCTTAAAAAGAAACAATAATTCTTTAATACAGTAAAAGCATTTGTATGTCCATGTCTGACAGTGCTATAGTAAGATTTTCTTTTAATTGTATAAGGCAAACTAACTTTGCTTTGATGACAGAGATTATTTTTCTTTTTCTCTTATTTGTCTCTTTATTTTTATTGTAAATTTTTTATTGATGCATAATAATTGTATCTATAGGGTACATGCAACATTTTGATACATGAATGAAATATGTAATGATCATGGTATGGTAATTAGAATATCTACCACATCAAATATTTATCATTTAATTGTGTTGAAAATATTTTAAATCTTTTCTTCTAGCTACTATAAAAATATGCAATATGTTGTTATTAACTATAGTCACCCTATACTCTTATCAAACATTAGAGTTTATTCCTTCTACCTAACTATATGTTAGTACCGATTAACCCACCTCTGTTTACTACCCCCACCTTCACACACTTCTTCCAGCCTCTGGTAATAATCATATTCTCTCTAGTTTTATGAGATCCGTTGTTTTAGCACCAATATATGAGGGAGAACATTTAATATTTGTCTCTCTGTGCCTGGCTTAATTCACTTCACATAATGATCTCCAGTTCCACTTTTGTTGATGGATGCTTAAGTTGATTTCATATTTACACTGTCGTGAGTAATTCCACAAAAACATGCAAGCACAGGTTTTTATCTGATGTATTGACTTCTTTTGGTTTATGTCTAGCAATAAAATAGTTGAATGGTAATTCTATTTTTTGAGGAATTTTTTATTGTTTTCCACAGTGGCTGTATTAAATTTCCAGCAATGGTATTTAAGAGTTCCCTTTTCTCTCACCCTTATCAAGATTTTTTGTTTCTTGTCTTTGTAATAAAACCATTCTGATTGGGGTAAGGTGATAGCTAATTGTGGTTTTTTGATTTTGTATTTCCATGATGATTAATAATGTTGACCATTTTTCATGTATCTGTTGGCCATTTGTACATTTTCTCTTTATACATGTCTATTTACATATTTTCTCTTGCTTTTAATGGGATTTTTTTTTTGTTAACATATATACTTTCTTTGTATATTTTGGATGTTTAGTACCCTATGACATGAATAGGATAAAAACATTTTCTCTCATTTAACAGAAAGTTTTTTCACTTGGTTGATTAATTCTTTTGCTGTGCAGAGCTTTTTAATTTAAGTCCCATTTGTCAATTTCTGTATTTCTCTCCTGTGCTTTTGAGGTCTTAGTCAAATATTCCTTCTGTTAGTCAACCTCCTAAAATATATTTCTAGGTTTTCTTTTAGTGCTTTTATGTTTCAAGTCTTACATTCCTAAATATTTCATATATCTTAAGTTGATTTTTGTATACTGTGAGAGATAAGAGGCATATGTATTTTTCTGCATGTGGCTATCCAATTTTCTAGCAACATTTATTATGAGGATTTTTTTTTCCTGAGTGTAAATTCTTATCAGTTATGTCAAAGATCATTTACATACAAATATATTTTGCTGTTACTTATAGCTGGATTCCCTATTACAATGGTCTGTGTGTCTACTTTTATACCACTAACTGTTTTGATTGGCACAGATTTGTAATACATTTTGAGGTCAAGTAGTATAATGCCTTAAGCATTGCTCTATTGCTCAAAATTGGTTTGTCTATATGTCCTCTTTTGGGGTTTTATAAGAATTTCAGGATTAAAAAAATTCATGAAAAATGATGTTGGGATTTTCCTAAGGCTGCACTAAATACTTAGCTTCTTTTGGGCAATGTGATTATTTTAATGATATTTTATCTTTTAGTCCATAAGCATGAGATGTTTTCCCAGTTGTTTGTGTCATGTAAAATTTGTTTTAACAGTTTTTTTATTTGTAATTTCCCTTGTAATAATTGTTTACATCCTCCATTAAATTTAGTCCTAGATAGTTTAATATTTTGCAGCTATTATAAATGAGATTGACTTCTTCATTTCTTTCTCAGCTAGATGAATATTGCTGTATGAAAATGCCACTAATTTTTGCAAGCTGTTGTTACCTATAATTTTACTGAAATTACATATCCAATATAATTTTTTTGGTGGAGTCTTTAGGTGTTTCAGCATTTAAGATTGTATTCTCAGAGAAGAGGGACAGTTTGACTTTCAAATTTCTAATTTGGATACTTTTTCTTTCCTTCTTTAGCCTGATGGCTATGGCTAATACTCCCAGTGTTATGACGAATGAGAGTGATGAACATGGGTGTCTTTGTGTTGTTCTATTTTGAAGGGAAAGGACTTTTAATTTTTTTCCATTCAGTGTGATGTTAGCTGAGGGTTTGTCATATATACCCTTTATTGTTTGAGATATGTTCCTTCTATGACCGCATTGTTAAGTGTTTTTTATGATGAAGGGATGCTAAATTTTACCAAGTACTTTTCTTGTATATATTGAGATGATTATATGATTTGGGTCCTTTATTCTGTTGATATGATATATTATGCTTACAGATTTGCACATGTTGAACCACACCTGCACCTCAGCTGTAAATTCCACTTGGTGTTCATGCAATATATTTTCGATGTGCTGCTGAATTCTGATTGGTGGTATTTTGTTGAGAAATTTTGTGTCTGTTTGCAGTAGTGATACTAGACTGAAGTTGTTGTTGCTATTATTGTTGTTTTGTTTTTGTTTGGTTTGGGCATCAGGGTGATCTTGGCCTTCTAGAATGAGTTGAGAAGAATTTTCTATTCTTTTATCCTTCTTTTGAATCATTTTGGAAGAATTGATATTAGTTCTGTATACATGTGGCAGAATTTGGCTAACAATCTGTCCAATTTTTGGCTTTTTTGTTGGAAGTCCTTTTATTATTGATTCAATCTTGCTACTCATTATTGCTCTGTTCAGATTTTCCACTTGTTATTGATTCAGTCTCATATAATTGCATAATTTCAGAAATTCGTTCATGTCCTGTAATTTTTCCAGTTCATTTGTGTATGTTTGTTCATAATAGTCTCTCATGATCCTTTGGTATTATCATTACCTCACATGTAATATCGTTTTCTTATTTTTGTTTTTCTTTATTTGGCTTTTCTCTTTCCTCTTGGTTTGTCTAGCTAGCAGTTTATCAATTTTGTTTATATTTTCAAAGTACTAACTTTTTATTTCAATGTTTTTGGTCTCTTTGATTTTAGTTCTGCTAATGTTATTATTATCCCTTTATTATGATAAATTTTCATTATTTGTGCTCATGCTTTCTAGTTCCTTGAGGGACATTTTTAGATTGTTAATCTGTAAAATCTTTTTACTTTTTTGATATAGGTATTTATTGGTGTGAACTACCCTTTTAGCATTTTTTTTTTTTGCTGTATTGCACAAGTTTCATATGTTGTGTTTCCACTTTGAATTGTTTAAAACAATTTTTAAGTACATTTTAACAATTATTTTGTTACTTATTGGTCATTGAGGAGAATGTTGCTTAAATTTTATGTACTTATGTAGTATAACTTCCAGAGTTCTGGTAGATATTTCTTTCCAGTTTTATTCTATTACAGCATAACAAAAATATTTGATATGATTTTGACTTTCTAAAATATATGAAGACTTATGAATGCTGATATATGGCCTACCCTGGAAAATGTTTTGCATGCTGATTTTAAGAATGTCTATTCTGCAGTTGTTGTATAGAGTGTTCTGTAAAGATCTATTTGGTTTAAAATACAGCCTAACCCAATGTTTCTTTATCGACTTTTGGTACAAATGAACTGTCTAATGCTGAAGGTGGGGTGTTGAAGTCCTCTTAATATTATTATATTGCAATATATCTCTCTTCTTAGACTTAATAATATTTGTTTATGATTCTGAGTACTCTAGTGTTAGATGTGTATATATATATATATATATATATATATATATATATATATTATGTGTGTGAAATTGTTACCACCTCATTTGATTGCTCCCATTATTATAATACAATAACCTACCTGGCATTTTTTTCCTTTTCACTGTTCTTGATTTAAAGTTTGTTTTATCTGATATGGGTACAGGTAGCTACTTCAGTTGATTTTCGGTTTCTATTTACATGGAATATATAAATTTACATCTCTTTATTTTCAGTCTATATGTGTGATTGCTGGAATGGTGAGCTTTTTTAAACAGCATATAAGTGGATCATGATTAGTACATTCATCCAGTAATTCTACATCTTTTAATTGAAGAATGTAGTCTATTTACATTAAGATTTTTATTAATTGTGAGGCTTATGTCTTGTTATATTAACTATTTTCTGGTGGTTTATATATTTTGTTACTTTCTTTTTCTCATACATCTCTCATTATGGTTTACTGATGTCTGTGGTGATATCATTTACATGCTTTCTTTTCTTTCTTTTTGTGAAAACTTTACATTTAAGTTTTATAATTCTGTGTAATTTGATAATGGTAAATGCCACCCTTTACTTCCATGTTTAGGACTTCCTGGCACATTTCTTCTAGGTCCAGTCTAGTGGTAGCAGTTTTCCTCAGAATTTCCTTGTCTGGGAAGACATTATTTCTCCTTCATTTAGAAAGGATACAATTGCTGGATATTTTATTCTTGACTTCCAGTGTTTTTTCCCTAAGCACTATAAATATATCATTTTATTATTTTTGGGGTGAAACATTTCTGCTCAAAAGTCTGCATTAATTCGGTGATTTTTATCCTTCGTACATATTTAGTTGCTTTTCTGTTGCTGTTTTTAAGATTTACTCTTTGAATTTTACTTTAGACAAATTATAATGTGTCACAAGTATAACTTTTTGCATTGTGTTTACCTGGGGATCATTCACCTTCCTCTATCTGAATATTTATATATATATGAATATATAAATATTGATAGACTTGGGAAGATTTTAGCTATTATTTATTAAATACATTTTGTAGTTTTAAAATTTTCTATTTATTAAATACATTTTCTAGTTTTAAAATTTTCTATTCACCCTTAATATATTAATAATTTGCATATGTATGTTGTCCTAAATGTCATGAAGGCTTTCTTTTTTTTTTTATTATACTTTAATTTCTGGGGTACACGTGCAGAACGTGCAGGTTTGTTACATAGGTATATATGTGCCATGGTGGTTTGCTGAACCCATTAACCTGTCACCTACATTAGATATTTCTCCTAATGTTATACCTACCCCAGCCCTCCACTACCTGACAGGCACCAGTGTATGTGATGATCCCCTCCCTGTGTTCTCATTGTTCAATTCCCACTTACGAGTGAGAACATGCAGTGTTTGGTTTTCTGCTCTTGTGTTAGTTTGCTAAGAATGATGATTTCCAGCTTCATCCATGTCCCAGCGAAGGACATGAACTCATCCATTTTTATGGCTGAATAGTATTTCATGGTGTATATGTGCCATATTTTCTTTTTTTTTGTATTTTTTTATTATTATTATACTTTAGGTTTTACGGTACAAGTGCACAATGTGCAGGTTTGTTACATATGTATCCATGTGCCATGTTGTTGTGCTGCACACACTAACTCGTCATTTAGCGTTAGGTATATCTCCTAATGCTGTCCCTCCCCCATCCCCCCACCCCACAACAGTACCCAGAGTGTGATGTTCCCCTTCCTGTGTCCATGAGTTCTCATTGTTCAATTCCCACCTATGAGTGAGAACATGCAGTGTTTGGTTTTTTGTCCTTGCCATAATTTACTAAGAATGATGTTTTCCAGTTTCACCCATGTCCCTACAAAGATATGAACTCATCATTTTTTATGGCTGCATAGTATTCCATGGTGTATACGTGCCACATATTCTTAATCCAGTCTATCATTGTTGGACATTTGTGTTGGTTCCAACTCTTTGCTATTGTGAATAGTGCCGCAATAAAAATACGTGTGCATGTGTCTTTATAGCAGCATGATTTATAATCCTTTGGGTATATACCCAGTAATGGGATGGCTGGGTCAAATGGTATTTCTAGTTCTAGATCCCTGAGGAATCACCACACTGACTGCCACAATGGTTGAACTAGTTTACAGTCCCACCAACAGTGTAAAAATATTCCTAATTCTCCACATCCTCTCCAGCATCTGTTGTTTCCTGACTTTTTAATGATGGCCATTCTAACTGGTGTGAGATGGTATCTCGTTGTGGTTTTGATTTGCATTTCTCTGATGGCCAGTGATGATGAGCATTTTTTCATGTGTTTTTTGGCTGCACAAATGTCTTCTTTTGAGAAGTGTCTGTTCATATCCTTCACCCACTTTCTGATGGGGTTGTTTGTTTCTTTCTTGTAAATTTGTTTGAGTTCATTGTAGATTCTGGATATTAGCCCTTTGTCAGATGAGTAGGTTGCAAAAATTTACTCCCATTCTGTAGGTCACCTGTTCACTCTGATGATAGTTTCTTTTGCTGTGTAGAAGCTCTTTAGTTTAATTAGATCCCATTTGTGAATTCTTGCTTTCATTGCCATTGCTTTTGGTGTTTTAGACATGAAGTCCTTGCCCACGCCTATGTCCTGAATGGTATTGCCAAGGTTTTCTTGTAGGATTTTAATGGTTTTAGGTCTAACATTTAAGTCTTTAATCCATCTTGAATTAATTTTTGTATAAGGTGTAAGGAAAGGATCCAGTTTCAGCTTTCTACATATGGCTAGCCAGTTTTCCCAGCACCATTTGTTAAATAGGGAATCCTTTCCCCATTTCTTGTTTTTGTCAGGTTTGTCAAAGATCAGATAGTTGTAGATATGTGGCATCATTTCTGAGGGCTCTGTTCTGTTCCATTGATCTATGTCTCTGTTGTGGTACCAGTACCATGCTCTTTTGGTTACTGTAGCCTTGTAGTATAGTTTGAAGTCAGGTAGTGTGATGCCTCCAGCTTTGTTCTTTTGGCTTAGGATTGACTTGGTGATGCGGGCTCTTTTTTGGTTCCATATGAACTTTAAAGTAGTTTTTTCAATTATGTGAAGAAAGTCATTGGTAGCTTGATGGGGATGGCATTGAATCTATAAATTACCTTGGGCAGTATGGCCATTTCCACGATATTGATTCTTCCTACCCATGAGCATGGAATGTTCTTCCATTTGTTTGTATCCTCTTTTATTTCATTGAGCAGTGGTTTACAGTTCTCCTTGAAGAGGTCCTTCACATCTCTTGTAAGTTGGATTCCTAGGTATTTTATTCTCTTTGAAGCAATTGTGAATGGGAGTTCACTCATGATTTGGCTCTCTGCTTGTCTGTGATTGGTGTACAAGAATGCTTGTTATTCTTGGACATTGATTTTGTATCCTGAGACTTTGCTGAAGTTCCTAATCAGCTTAAGGAGATTTTGGGCTGAGATGATGGGGTTTTCTAGATGTACAATCATGTCATCTGCAAACAGGGACAATTTGACTTCCTATTTTCCTAATTGAATACCCTTTATTTCCTTGTCCTGCTTGATTGCTCTGGCCAGAACATCCAGCTCTATGTTGAATAGGAGCGGTGAGAGAGGGCATCCCTGTCTTGTGCCAGTTTTCAGAGGGAATGCTTCCAGTTTTTGCCCATTCAGTATGATATTGGCTGTGGGTTTGTCATAGATAGCTCTTATTATTTTGAGATACATCCCATTAATACCTAATTTATTGAGAGTTTTTAGCATGAAGTGTTGTTGAATTTTGTCAAAGGCCTTTTCTGCATCTATTGAGATAATCATGTGGTTTTTGTCTTTGGTTCTTTTTATATGCTGGATTACATTTATTGATTTGCGTATGTTGAACCAGCCTTGCATCCCGGGGTTGAAGCCCACTTGATCATGGTGTATAAGCTTTTTGATGTGTTGCTGGATTTGGTTTGCCAGTATTTTATTGAGGATTTTTGCATCAATGTTCATCAAGGATATTGGTCTGAAATTCTCTTTTTTGGTTATGTCTCTGCCAGGCTTTGGTATCAGGACGATGCTGGCTTCATAAAATGTGTTAGGGAGGATTCCCTCTTTTTCTATCGATTGGAATAGTTTCAGAAGGAATGGTACCAGTTACTCCTTGTACCTCTGGTAGAATTCAGCTTTGGATACATCAGGTCCTGGACTCTTTTTGGTTGGTAAGCTATTGATTATTGCCACAATTTCAGAGCCTGTTATTGGTCTATTCAGAGATTCAACTTCTTCCTGGTTTAGTCTTGGGAGGGTGTATTTGTCGAGGAATTTGTCCATTTCTTCTAGATTTTCTAGTTTATTTGCATAGAGGTGTTTGTAGTATTCTCTGATGGTAGATTGTATTTCTGTGGGATCGGTGGTGATATCCCCGTTATCATTTTTTATTGCATCTATTTGATTCTTCTCCCTTTTCTTCTTTATTAATCTTGCTAGCGGTCTATCAATTTTGTTGATCTTTTCAAAAAACCAGCTCCTGTATTCATTAATTTTTTGAAGGGTTTCTTGCATCTCTATTTCCTTCAGTTCTGCTCTGATTTTAGTTATTTCTAGCCTTCTGGTAGCTTTCGAATGTGTTTGCTCTTGCTTTTCTAGTTCTTTTCATTGTGATGTTAGGGTGTCAATTTTGGATCTTTCCTGCTTTCTCTTGTGGGCATTTAGTGCTATAAGTTTCCCTCTACACACTGCTTTGAATGTGTCCCAGAGATACTGCTATCTTGTGTCTTTGTTCTGGTTGGTTTCAAACAACATCTTTATTTCTGCCTTAATTTCATTATGTACCCAATAGTCATTCAGGAGCAGGTTGTTCAGTTTCCATGTAGTTAAGTGGTTTTGAGTGAGTTTCTGAATCCTGAGTTCTAGTTTGATTGCACTGTGGTCTGAGAGACAGTTTGTTATAATTTCTGTTCTTTTACATGTGCTGAGGAGAGCTTTACTTCCAACTATGTGGTCAATTTTGGAATAGGTGTCATGTGGTGCTGAAAAACATGTATATTCTGTTGATTTGGGGTGGAGAGTTCTGTAGATGTCTAGTAGGTCCACTTTGTGCAGAGCTGAGTTCAATTCCTGGATATCCTTGTTAACCTTCTGTCTCGTTGATCTGTCTAATGTTGACAGTGGGGTGTTAAAATCACCCATTATTATTGTGTGGGAGTTTAAGTCCCTTTGTAGGTCACTCAGGACTTGCTTTATGAATCTGGGTGCTCCTGTGTTGGGTGCATATATATTTAGGATAGTTAGCTCTTCTTGTTTAATTGATCCATTTACCATTATGTAATGGCCTTGTCTCTTTTGATCTTTGCTGGTTTAAAGTCTATTTTATCAGAGACTAGGATTGGAACCCCTGCCTTTTTTTGTTTTCCACTTGCTTGATCTTCCTCCATCCCTTCATTTTGAGCCTATGTGTGTCTGTGCACGTGAGATGGGTTTCCTGAATACAGCACACTGATGGGTCTTGACTCCTTATCCAGTTTACCAGTCTGTGTCTTTTAATTGGAGCATTTACCCCATTTACATTTAAAGTTAATATTGTTATGTGTGAATTTGATGCTGTCATTATGATGTTAGTTGGTTATTTTGCTCATTAGTTGATGCAGTTTCTTCCTAGCCTCGATGGTCTTTACAATTTGGCATGTTTTTGCAGTGGCTGGTACTGGTTGTTCCTTTCCATGTTTAGTGCTTCCTTCAGGAACTCTTTTAGGGTAGGCCTGTTGGTGACAAAATCACTCAGCATTTGCTTGTCTATAAAGTATTTTATTTCTCCTTCACTTATGAAGCTTAGTTTGGCTGGATATGAAATTCTGGTTTGAAAATTCTTTTATTTTTTATTAATTGTTTTTTTTTTTTGAGACGGAGTCTTGCTCTGTCACCCAGGCTGGAGTGCAGTGGTGCAATCTCAGCTCACTGCAAGCTCCGCCTCGCGGGTTCACACCATTCTCCTGCCTCAGCCTCTCCAAGTAGCTGGGACTACAAGTGCCCACCACCATGCCCGGCTAATTTTTTGAATTTTTAGTAGAGATGGGATTTCACCGTGGTCTTGATCTCCTGACCTCGTGATCCGCCTGCCTTGGCCTCCAAAAGTGCTGGGATCACAATCGTGGAAAATTGTTTTATTTAAGAAGATTGAATATTGGCCCCCACTCTCCTGTCTTGTAGAGTTTCTGCTGAGACATGCGCTGTTAGTCTGATGGGCTTCCTTTTTGGGTAACCCGACCTTTCTCTCTGGCTGCCCTTAAAATTTTTTCCTTCATTTCAACTTTGGTGAATCTGACAATTATGTGTCTTGGAGTTGCTCTTCTTGAGGAGTACCTTTATGGTGTTCTCTGTTTTTCCTGAATCTGAATGTTGGCCTGCCTTGCTAGATTGGGGAAGTTCTCCTGGTTAATATCTTGCAGAGTGTTTTCCAACTTGGTTCCATTCTCCCCGTCATTTTCAGGTACACCAATCAGACTTAGGTTTGGTCTTTTCACACAATCCCAAATTTCTTGGAGGCTTTGTTCATTTCTTTTTATTCTTTTTTCTCTATACTTCCCTTCTCGCTTCATTTCATTCGTTTCATCTTCCATCACTGATACCCTTTCTTCCAGTTGATCCCATCGGCTACTGAGGCTTATGCAATCTTTGCGTAGTTCTCGATACTTGGCTTTCAGCTCCGTCAGCTCCTTTAAGCCCTTCTCTCCATTGGTTATTCTAGTCATCCATTAATTTTTTTTCAAAGTTTTTAACTTCTTTGCTATTGTTTTGAATTTCCTCCAGTAGCTCAGAGTAGTTTGATCATCTGAAGCCTTCTTCTCTCAACTCGTCAAAGTCATTCTCCGTCCAGCTTTGTTCTGTTGCTGGTGAGGAACTGCATTCCTTTGGAGGAGGAGAGGTACTCTGCTTTTTAGAGTTTCCAGTTTTTCTGCTCTGTTTTTTCCCCATCTTTGTGGTTTTATCTACTTTTGATCTTTGATGATGGTGATGTACAGAAGGGTTTTTGGTGTGGATGTCCTTTCAGTTTGTCAGTTTTCCTTCTGCCATTCAAGACCCTCAGCTGCAGGTCCATTGGAGTTTACTAGAGGTCCACTCCAGACCCTGTTTGGCTGGGTGTCAGCAGCGGTGGCTGCAGAATAGTGGATTTTTGTGAGACCACAAATTCAGCTGTCTGATAGTTCCTCTGGAAATTTTGTCTCAGAGGAGTACCTGGCCGAGTGAGGTGTCAGTCTGTCCCTACTGGGGGGTGCCTCCCAGTTAGGCTGCTCAGGGGTCAGGGACCCACTTTTGGAGGCAGTCTGTCCATTCTCAGGTCTCCAGCTGTGTGCTGGGAGAACCACTACTCTCTTCAAAGCTGTCAGTCAGACAGGGACATCTAAGTCTGCAGAGGTTCCTGCTGACTTTGTCTATGCCCTGCCCCCAGAGGTGGAGCCTACAGAGACAGGCAGGCCTCCTTGAGCTGTGGTGGACTCTACCCAGTTCGAGCTTCCTGGCTTCTTTGTTTACCTAAGCTAGCCTGGGCAATGGCGGGCGCCCCTCCCCCAGCCTGGCTGCCGCCTTGCAGTTTGATCTCAGGCTGCTATGCTAGCAATCAGGGAGACTCCGTGGGCATAGGACCCTCTGAGCCAGGTGCGGGACACAATCTCCTGGTGTGCCATTTTCCAGGCCCATCGGAAAAGTGCAGTATTAGGGTGGGACTGACCCGATTTTCCAGGTGCCGTCTGTTACCCCTTTCTTTTACTAGGACAGGGAACTCCCTGACCCTTGCACTTCCTGAGTGAGGCAATGCCTCACCCTGCTTCAGCTCATGCACAGTGCGCTGCACCGACTGTTTGGCACTCGCTAGTGAGATGAACCTGGTACCTCAAATGGAAATGCAGAAATCACCCGTCTTCTGTGTCACTCAGGCTGGGAGCTGTAGACCAGAGCTGTTCCTATTTGGCCATCTTCATGTGCCACATTTTCTTTATCCAGTCTATTATTGAAGGGCATGTGGATTGGTTCCAAGTCTTTGCTATTGTGAACAGTGCTGCAGTAAACATATGTGTGCCTGTGTCTTTATATTAGAATGATTTATAATCCGTTGGGTATATACCCAGTAATGGGACTAGTGGTTCGAATGTTATTTCCAGTTTTAGACTCTTGAGGAATCACCACACTTTCTTCCACAATGGTTGAACTAATTTACACTCCCACCAACAGTGTAAAAACATTCCTATTTCTCCACATCTTCTCCAGCACCTGTTTCCTGAATTTTTAATGATTCCCATTCTAACTGGTGTGAGATAGTATCTCATTGTGGATTTGATTTACATTTCCCTGATGACCAGTGATGATGGGCATTGTTTCCCATGTTTGTTGGCTGAATAAATGTCTTATTTTGAGAAGTGTCTGTTCATACCCTTTGCCTACTTTTTGATGGTGTTGTTTACTTTATTCTTGTAAATTTGGTTAAGTTCTTTGTAGATTCTGGATATTAGCCCTTTGTCAGATGGATAGATTGCAAAATTTTTCTCCCATTCTGTAGGTTGCCTGTTGGTAGTTTCTGTTGCTGAGCACAAGCTCTTCAGTTTAATTAGATCCCATTTTTTTGACTTTTGACATTATTTGTTTGGTTCAAAAATGCTTCACAAAAGCCTAACAATGGCTCTGTGGAAATCAATACATCTGAGGCCCTTTCTGTTGTTCTGAGCAGGCATTGATTTGAAGATGGGCAGCACTCTCGGAACATTTCCCTTGCAGCGATCAATGTAAGTGAGCATTCACCACTGGCCTAGAAAGGGCCTTTGAATAAACTATTTGGAAATGCCAGGTTGGGTGCGTTGGTGGGGGGTGCTGCTGAGCAGCAAATCTTTATTAACCTCTTGGAGGGGAAATGGGTGGAAGCACTGGCCAGCAGAGGAAGGGGCACTCCGCCAGATTGCGGTGGAGGGAGGTGTCCGCCTGATGCCTCCTGTCCCGCGGGGTGTGAGGATGCTTGGGGAGTATCTCCAGCGCCATGGCAACCGTGCCTCTCAGGACGGGATTTCTGGAGGCGCCCAGCAGTCTGCTTTGAATGTGGGGTGTGCCTGAATGCCTGCTGGGACTGCCATCATCTCCTCCAGCTCGAGCTCTATGTTACTCCAGCCGGTGCTCTGCAGAGCGCCAGGGGTCTGTCTCCTCCTGCAGAGGCTGATGGCAGTGAAAGGTCTGGCGGCAGAGCCAGAATTTTTCTTGGTTCAATTGTGCCTTTTGTTGTCATTGCTTTTGGTGTTTTAGTCATAAAGATTTTGCCAATGCCTATATCCTGAATGGTATAGCCTAGGTTTTCTTCTAGGGTTTTTGGGTTTTAAAGTCTTATGTTTAAGTCTTTAATCCATTTAAGCTAATTTTTGTATAAGGTGTAAGGAAGGCATCTAGTTTCAGCTTTCTACATATGGCTAGCCAGTTTTCCCAACACTATTTATTAAATAGGGAAGACTTTCCCCCTTGCTTGTTTTTGTCAGGTTTGTCAAAGATCAGATGGTTGTAGCTGTGTGGTGTTATTTCTGAGGCCTCTGTTCTGTTCTGTTGGTCTTTATGTCTGTTTTGGTACCAGTATCATTCTATTTTGGTTACTGTAGCCTTTTACTATAATTTGAAGTCAGGTAGCAAGAAGCCTCCAGATTTGTTCTTTTTGCTTAGGATTGTCTTGGCTATGCAGGCTCTTTTTTGCTGCCATTTGAACTTTGAAGTAGTTTTTTTCCAATTCTGTGAAGAAAGTCAATAGTAGTTTGATGGGGATTGTATTGAATCTATAAATTACTTTGGGCATTGTGACAATTTTTATGATATTGATTCTTCATGTCCATGAGCATGGAATGTTTTTCCATTTGTTTGTGTCTCTTATTTCCTTTAGTAGTGGTCTGTAGTTCTCCTTGAAGAGGTCTTTCACATCCCTTGTAAGTTGGATTCCTAGATATTTTATTCTCTTTGAAGCAATTGTGAATGGGAGTTCACTCATGATTTGGCTGTTTGTCTGTTATTGGTGTATCGGAATGCTTGTGATTTTTTGCACATTTTATCCTGTGTTTGCTGAAGTTGCTCATCAGCTTAAGGAGATTTTGGGCTAAGACGATGGGATGTGCTAAATATACAATAATGTCATCTGCAAACAGAGACAATTTGACTTCCTGTTTTCCTGATTGAATATCCATTATTTCTTCCTCTTGCCTCATTGTCGTGGACAGAACTTCCAATGTTATATTGAATAGGAGTGATGAGAGAGGGTATTCTTGTCTTATGCCAGTTTTCAGAGGGAATGCTTCCAGTTTTTGCCCATTCAGTATAATATTGGCTGTGGGTTTGTCATAAATGGCTCTTATTATTTTGAGATAGGTTTCATGTTTCATCAATACCTAGTTTATTGAGAATTTTTAGCGTGAATGGCTGTTGAATTTTGTCAAAGGCCTTTTCTGCATCTATTGAGATAATCATATGGTTTTTCTCACTGGATCAGTTTATGCGATTGATTACATTTATTGATTTGTGTGTGTTGAACCAAACTTGCATCCCAGGGATGAAGCTGACTTGATTGTGGTGGACAAGCTTTTTGATACACTGATGGATTGAGTTTGCCAGTATTTTATTGAAGATTTTTGCATTGACGTTCATCAGAGATATTGGCCTAAAACTTTCTTTTTTTTGTTGCTTCTCTGCCAGGTTTTGGCATCAAGATGATGGTGGCCTCATAAAATTTCCTCCTGTTCTAACTGGTTTGAATAGTTTCAGAAGGAATAGGACCATCTCCTCTTTGTACCTCTGGTAGAATTTGGCTATAAATCTGTCTGGTCCTGGACTTTTTTTTTGGCTGGTGGGCTATTAATTACTGCCTCCTTTCCAGAACTTGTTATTGTTCTATTCAGAGATTCAAATTCTTCCTGGTTTAATCTTGGGAGGGTATATGTGTCTAGAAATTTATCCATTTCTTCTAGATTTTCTAGTTTATTTGTGAAGAGTATTCTATGATGGTAATTTGTATTTCTGTGCAATCATTGCTGATATCCTGTTTATCATTTTTATTGCATCTATTTGATTCTTCTCTCAGTTTTCCTTTATTAATCTGGCTAGTGGTCTATGTATTTTGTTAATCTTTTCAAAATATCAGTTCCTCAATTCATTGATTTTTTTGAAGGTGTTTTGTGTCTCCATCTCCTTCATTTCTGCTCTGGTCTTTGCTATTTCTTGTCTTCTGCTAGCTTTCGAATTTCTTTGCTTTTGCTTCTCCAGTTCTGTTAATTTTGATGTTGTGGTGTCCGTTGTAGATCTTTCCTGCTTTCTCTCATGGACATGTAGTGCTATGAATTTCCCTCTACACACAGCTTTCAATTGTTCCAGAGATTCTGGTACATTGTGTATTTGTTCTCATTGGTTTCAAAGAACATCTTTATTTCTTCATTTCATTATTTATCCAGTAGTGATTCAGGAGCGAGTTGTTTAGTTTCCATATAGTTGTGTGTTTTTCAGTAAGTTTCTTAATCCTGAGTTCTAATTTGATTGCACTGTGGTCTGAGAGACTGTTTGTTATGATTTCCATTCTTTTGCATTTGCTGAAGAGTGTTTTACTTCCATTTATGCCATCAATTTTAGAATAAGTGCTTCATGGTGCTGACAAGAATGTATATTCTGTTGATTTGGGGTGGAGAGTTCTGTAGATGTCTATTAGGTCTGCTTGGTGCAGAGCTGAGTTCAATTCCTGGGTATCCTTGTTAACTTTCTGTCTCTTTGATCTATCTATTATTGACAGTGGGTTGTTAAGTTTTCCCAATATTACTGTGTGGGAATCTAAGTCTGTTCGTTTTTATTTAAGAACTTGCTTTATGAATCTGGGTGCTCTTGTATTTGGCACATATATATTTAGGAGAGTTACATCTTCTTGTTGCATTGATCCCTTTTCTGTTGTGTATTGCCCTTCTTTGACTCTTTCGATCTTTATTGGTTTAAAATCTGTTTTATTAGAGACTAAGATTGCAACCGCCTTTTTTTTGTTTGTTTTTTTTTTTTTTGCTTTCCATTTGCTTGGTAAATCTTCCTCCATATCTTTATTTTGAGCCTATTTATGTCTTTGCACATCAGATGGGTATCCTGAATACAGCACTCTTATGAGTCTTGAGTCTTTATTCCATTTACCAGTCTGTATCTTTTCATTGAGCCATTTAGCTTGTTTACATGTCAAGTTAACATTGTTATGTGTGAATTTTATCCTGTCATCATGATGCTAGCTGGTTATTTTGCCCACTGGTTAATGCAGTTTCTTCATAGCATCAACATTCTTTACAATTTGGCATGTTTTTGCAGTGGCTGGTACCGGTTGTCCTTTTCCATTTTAGTGCTTCCTTTAGGAGCTCTTGTAAGGCAGGCCTGGTGGTGACAAAAATCTCTCAGCATTTGCTTGTTTATAAAGGATTTTATTTCTCCTTCACTTATAAAGCATAGTTTGGCTGAATATGAAATTCTGGGTTGAAAAGTGTTTTCTTTAAGAAAGTTGAGTATTGGCTCCCACAGTCTTCTGACTTGTAGGGTTTCTGCTGAGAGATCCGCAGTTAGTTTGATGGACTTCCCTTTGTGGATAACCCAAACTTTCTCTCTATCTGCCCTTAACATTTTTTTCTTCATTACAACCTTGGTGAATCTGGTGATTATGTGTCTTGGGGTTGCTCTTCTCAAGGAATATTTGTGGTTTTCTCTGTATTTCCTGAATTTGAATGTTGGCCTGCCTTTCTAGGTTGGGATAATAGGAAGTTCTCTTGGATAATATCCTGAAGAGCGTTTTCCAACTTGGTTCCATTCTCTTTGTTACTTTCATGTACACCATTCAAACATAGATTTGGTCTTTTCACATAGTCCCATATTTCTTTGAGGCTTTGTTTGTTTTTACTCTTTTTTTTTCTCTAATCTTGTCTTCTTGCTTTACTTCATTAAGTTGATCTTCAATCTCAGATATCCTTTCTTCTGCTTGATCGATTTGGCTATTGATACTTGTGTATGCTTCATGAAGTTTTCATGCTGTGTTTTTCAGCTCCATCATGTCATTTATGTTCCCTTCCAAGCTGGTTATTCTAGTTAGCAATTCATCTAACCTTTTTTCCAAGTTCTTAGCTTGCTTGCATTGGGTCAGAACATGCTTCTTTAGCTCACAGAAGTTTGTTATTACCCACCGTCTGAAGCCTACTTCTGTCAATTCATCAAAATTACTCTCTATCCAGTTTTATTCCTTTGCTGGTGAGAAGTTGTGACCCTTTGAAGGAGAAAAGGCCTTCTGGTTTTTGGAATTTTCAGCCTTTTTGCTGTGGTTTCTTGCCATCTTTGTGGTTTTATCTACCTTTGGTCTTTGATTTTGGTGATGTTGATACTATTCCTTTCTTTTTGTTAGCTTTCCTTCTAACAGTCAGGCCTGTCTGCTGCAGGTCTGCTAGAGTTTGCTGGAGGTACACTCCAGACCGTGTTTGCCTGGGTATCACCAGTGGAGGATGCAGAACAACAAAGATTGCTGTCTGATCTTACCTCTGGAAGCTTCCTTCCAGAGAGGCACCTGCCAGATGCCAACCAGAGCTCTCCTGTATAAGGGGTCTGTTGGCTGCTACTGGAAGGTGTCTCCCAGTCTGGATACACAGTGGGTCATGGACCCACTTGATGAGGCAGTCTGTCCCTTATTAGAGCTTGAATGCTGTGCTGGGAGAACTACTGCTCTCTTCAGAGCTGTCAAGCAGGGCCCTTTAAGTCTGCTGAAGCTACACCACAGCCACCCCTTCCCCCAGATGCTCTGTCCCAGGGAGCTGCGGTGGGCTCTGCCCAGTTCAAACACTCTGGTGGCTTTGTTTACACTGTAAGGGTAAAACAGCCTACTCAAGTCTCAGCAAAGGCAGATGCCCCTTGCCCCTCCAAACTTGAGCGTCCCAGGTCAACATCCAACTGTTGTGCTAGCAGTGAGAAATTCAAGCCAGTGGGCATTAGGTTTCTTGGCTCTGTGGGGGTGGGACCCACAAAGCCAGGCACTGGAGAGAGTCTCCTGGTATACCCATTGTGAAGACTGTAGGAAAAGTGCATTATCTAGGCCAAAAGCACCATTCTTCACAGTACAGTCTCTCACGGCTGTCATTTTCTAGTAAAGGGAAATCCCCTGACCCCTTGCACTTCCTGGGTGAGGTGACACCCCACCCTGCTTTGGCCCACCCTCTGTGGGCTGCATCCACTTTCCAACCAGGCCCAGTGAGAGGAACTGGGTACCTCAGTTAGAAATGCAGGAATCACCTGCCTTCTGTGTTGAACTCACTGGGATCTGCAGCCCAAAGCTGTTTCTATTTGGCCATATTGCCAGCTCCTTATTTTTAATTTTTTAAAAATTTTATCTGACTGTGTTATTTCAAAATACTTGTCATGTTTTAATATTATTTCTTCTGCCTGAGATGGTCTATTGCAGCTTTAAAATGTATTTGTATTTTCTTCAATTATTCAGTTCCAGAAGTCCTATATTTTTTGTCTTTCTTAATTATCTATCTATTTGGTAAAGTTTTCATTCATATTCTTTTTTCTCATGTGCTTAGCACATATTTTTTTATTATACTGTAAGCTTTAGGGTACTCGTGCATAATGTGCAAGTTTGTTACATATGTATACATGTTCCATGTTGGTGTGCCACACCCATTAACTCTTCATTTAACATTAGGTATATCTCCTAATGCTATCCCTCCCCACTCCCTCCACTCCACAAAGGCCCCAATGTGTGATGTTCCCCTTCCCGTGTCCATGTGTTCTCATTGTTCAATTTCCACCTATGAGTGAGAACATGTAGTGTTTGGTTTTTTGTTCTTGTGATAGTTTGCTGAGAATGATGGTTTCCAGCTTCATCCATGTCCCTACAAACACATGAACTCATCATTTTTTATGGCTGGTTGTTTTGTATCTGGTTTTTATTTGTTTATTCTCAATTGTTGTTCTGATTTGTTTGCATTAATTTTCTTGATTCCCTTGTTTTTCAGTATGCTTCTTTAAAATCAGGATTTTGAATTATTGACCCAGAATTTTGTGAATTTCATTTTGACTGAAATCTGTTGTTCGAAAATTATTGTCTTTGATTGGTGGTCTTTTGTTTTCTTGTTTGTTATGTTTTCTCTGTCCTTAACATTAATATCTACAAATATGGCGTAACAGTCACCTTTCTAATTTTTTGAAACTGCGTTCATTGAGAGAATTTTTTTTCTGAAGAATATATGTATTTTGCTGGTTGTATAGAATGATTTAACTTTCAATTTTCGGTGTATAAGTTTTTTGAGAATATACAGGATTAGTTGTATCTCTAATTTTCTTGTTGAGTTTGCATTATTATTGATTGTAAGTGAAGATTTGTGGTAAAATTTTGCTGTGGACTAGGATCCCATGTGGGCAGTCTTTGGGCCCCAGAGGTAGCACCGGTGAACTGACTGTGCCTGTTCATTGCCTCTAGAGAATTTTATGCTGGCATTATAGGATCCAGTTGGTGGATCCTTGTGGGGGGCAATTTGGGGGCCTCCAGGGAGCTTATTCTGATAAGATGTAGGGAGTGGCAGTGATAAGCCAGGCGTATAGATGATCCTTAGGACTCCTGGGCAACTGATGAGATGAGGGTGATGGCAGAAGCAGTAGTGGAGTAACCCTCTAGAGCCCGAGTAGTTCATGCTGATAGTAGTAGCGGCAGTAGTGGTTTGGGTGGGCCAGTCCTGAGGTCCACTAGTGGCATGTTCAGGTTGATGTCAGCTGTGGTGGTAATGGCAGGTTGTGTTGGCCAGTGCTAAAACCTGGGAGGAGCAACCGGGCTAAACAATTATTAGGCCTTTGGATGTATTGGGAGCACTGGAATATGCCAGCAGACTTGTTCTCCGGCTCCTTGGTTGTACATACAGTTGCTGACTGTGACTGAAAGAAAAGAATGTTCTTCAGGACACCAGCAGAGTGCTCACCTGTCAGCTGTGACAGCTATGCCGCAGGGCTGCCACTGGGAAGTGTGAGGACCCTCTCAGCAGGAGCAGCATCAGGAGACAACAGTGGAGAGTGTGACCAGCCTTTCTTTTGGTCTCACAATATCCCATTGCAGTTGTGGTAGGATTTGTTCTATGTGTACATGGGAGTGCTCAGTCTTCCCTATCTTTTCTCAGACCAGTGGCGGCAACAGCAGTGACCACATCATTCTGAACTCAGGACAGGACACAGACTCTGTGAGTTAGCTCTCGTAACAATACTAAGCTGAAGCAACTCTGGACTCAAATGTTTGTAGCACTTTGTGTGATCTTTCTTTCTGGAACAATTTCTCTGTACAATATCTAGGCAGCTGCATAAGTTAGGTTTAATGACCAAACAAGAGGAGAGATTATCTCATAGCTAAGATCGTTAACTCTCACAGTGCAAGTGTGAAGTTCCTTCTCTTGCTTTTCTCCTGTATGTAGTGTCCTTCCGTAGCTCTAAGCCTATTGCTTTGCTCTCCTTCCTCAGTTTTGGTGGTTCCCGTCACATCTCTGTTGAATCTCAGTATTCCTTCTTAGAATCTATTTGAATTATTGGTATTTTGCCATCTTGATTCTCCCTTCTTTCCAGTGGAAAAGTGGAATTTTTGTCAAATCTTATCATTATGAGATAATCATAAGAATTTTGTCCTTGATTATGTGGATATTAATGGGTTGCTGTTTGTTGAACCATTCTTAAATGGTTAAGAAATTCACTTGATTATGGTACATAATCTTTTTTGATTCACTGTTGAATTTTTTTTGCTACTATCGTGTTGAAATTGTTTTTATCTATATTCACCAGGGATAATGGCATTTTGTTTTCTTTTTCTGTTGTGTTCTTGTAATTTGTTGCTCAAGGTAATGCTCACTTCATAAAATAAGTTAGGGAGTATTCTTTTATCATATTTTGAAATAGTTGGAGGAGAATTGGTTTTAGTTCTTCTTTGTAAGTTGGAACAGTTCAGCAATTAGGCTTTCCAATCTTGGACTTTTCTTTGTTTGAAGACATTTAATATTAATTCAATTGTTAGTGATCATTGGTCTGTTTTGATTATCTATTTCTCTTTAATTCAATCTTGGTGGGTTATATATGTGTTGGTATTTACTCATTTCCTCTAGTTCTATGTTATTACTGGATAACTGTTCATAAGAGCCTCTGATAATTTTTTTTATTTTTGTATCAGTTGTAACATTTTTTTATTTCTGATTTTATTTATTTGAATTTTTTCTTTTTCTTAGTTCAACTAGTCGCTTATCAATTTTATATTTTTTTCAAAAAATTTATATTTTGCTTTTTTGTGTGTTTTTTAAGTCTCTATTTGGTTCAGTTGTCCTCTGATATTTAGTATTTCCTTTCTTCTGTGAGTTTAGGTGTTCTATTATTTTGCGTTTTATGAACTTACATTTTCTTTCATTTTTCTTTATTATTATTATATACTTAAAGTTTTAGGATACATGTGAACAACGTGCAGGTTTGTTACATATGTATACATGTGCCATGTTGGTGTGCTGCACCCATTAACTCATCATTTAGCATTAGATATATCTCCTAATGCTATCCCTCCTCTCTCACTTCTCCCCCCACCCCACAACAGTCCCAGTGTGTGATGTTCCCCTTCCTGTGTGCATGTGTTCTCATTGTTCAATTCCCACCTATGAGTGAGAACACACAGTGTTTGGTTTTCTGTCCTTGTGATAGTTTGCTGAGAAAAGTAGTTTCCAGATTCATCCATGTCCCTCCAAAGGACATGAACTCATCATTTTTTATGGCTGCATAGTATTCCATGGTATATATGTGCCAAATTTTCTTAAACCAATCTATCATTTTTGGACATCTGGCTTGCTTCCAAGTCTTTGCTATTGTGAATAGTGCCACAATAAACATACATGTGCATGTGTCTTTACAGCAGCATGATTTATAATCCTTTGGGTATATACCCAGTAATGGGATGGCTGGGTCAAATGGTATTTCTGGTTCTAGATCCCTGAGGAATTGCCACACTGACTTCCACAATGGGTGAACTAGTTTACAGTCCCACCAACAGTGTAAAAGTGTTCCTATTTCTCCACATCCTCTCCAGCACGTGTCATTTCCAGAATCTTTAATGATCGCCATTCTAACTGGTGTGAGATGGTATCTCATTGTGGTTTTGATTTGCATTTCTCTGATGGCCAGTGATGATGAGCATTTTTTCATGTGTTTTTTGGCTGCATAAATGTCTTCTTTTGAGAAGTGTCTGTTCATATCCTTTTCCCAGTTTTTGATGGGTTTGTTTTTTTCTTGTAAATTTGTTTGAGTTCATTGTAGATTCTGAATATTAGCCGTATGTCAGATGAGTAGGCTGCAAAAATTTTCTCCCATTCTGTAGGTTGCCTGTTCACTCTAATGGTAGTTTATTTTGCTGTGCAGAAGCTCTTTAGCTTAATTAGATCCATTTGTCAATTTTGGCTTTTGTTGCCATTGCTTTTGGTGTTTTAGACATGAAGTCCTTGCCCATGCCAATTTCCTGAATGGTATTGCCTAGGTTTTCTTCTAGGGTTTTTATGGTATTAGGTCTAACGTGTAAGTCTTTAATCCATCTTGAATTAATTTTTGTATAAGGTGTAAGGAAAGGATCTAGTATCAGCATTCTACATATGGCTAGTCAGTTTTCCCAGCACCATTTATTAAATAGAGAATCCTTTCCCCATTGCTTGTTTTTGTCAGGTTTGTCAAAGATCAGACAGTTGTAGATATGCCGCATTATTTCTGAGGGCTGTGTTCTGTTCCATTGTTCTATATCTCTCTTACTGTAGCCTTGTAGTATAACTTGAAGTCAGGTAGCATGGTGCCTCCAGCTTTGTTCTTTTTGCTTAGGATTGACTTGGCAATGCAGGCTCTTTTTTTGGTTCCATATGAACTTTAAAGTAGTTTTATCGAATTCTATGAAGAAAGTCATTGTTAGCTTTATGGGGATTGCATTGAATCTATAAATTACCTTGGGCAGTATGACCATATTCACAATTTTGATTCTTCCTACCCATGAGCATGGAGTGTTCTTCCATTTGTTTGTATCCTCTTTTATTTCATTGGGCAGTGGTTTGTAGTTCTCCTTGAAGAGGTCCTTCACATCCATTGTAAGTTGGATTCCTAGATATTTGATTCTTTTTGGAATGTTTCCAGTTTTTGCCCATTCAGTATGATATTGGATGTGGGTTTGTCATAAATAGCTCTTATTATTTTGAGATACGTTCCATCAATACCTAATCTATCCAGAGTTTTTAGCATGAAGTGTTGTTGAATTTTGTCAAAGGACTTTTCTGCATCTATTGAGATAATCATGTGTTTTTTGTCTTTCGTTATGTGTATATGCTGGATTACTTTTATTGATTTTCATATGTTGAACCAGCTTTGCATCCCAGGGATAAAGCCCACTTGATCATGGTATATCAGCTTTTTGATGTATTGCTGGATTCGTTTTGCCAGTATTTTATTGAGGATTTTTGAATCAATGTTCATCAAGGATATTGGTCTAAAATTCTCTTTTTTTGTTGTGTCTCTGCCAGCCTTTGGTATCAGGATGATGCTGGCCTCATAAAATCAGTTAGGGAGGATTCCTTCTTTTTTATTGATTGGAATAGTTTCAGAAAGAATGGTACCAGCTCCTCCTGGTACCTCTGGTAGTATTCGGCTGTGAATCCATCTGTTCCAGGACTTTTTTTGGTTGGTAAACCATTAATTATTGCCTCAATTTCAGAGCCTGTTATTGGTGTATTCAGAGATTCAACTTCTTCCTGGTTTAGTTCAGAGGGTTTATGTGTTTAGGAATTTATCCATTTCTTCTAGATTTTCTAGTTTATTTGTGTACAGGTGTTTATAATATTATTTGGTGGTAGTTTGTATTTCTGTGGGATCAGTGGTGATATCCCCTTTGTCATTTCTTACTGTGTCTATTTGATTCTTCTCTCTTTTCTTCTTTATTAATCTTGCTACTGGTCTATCAATTTTGTTGATCTTTTCAAAAAACCAGCTCCTGGATTCATTGATTTTTTGAAGGGTTTTTTTGTGTCTCTATTTCCTTCAGTTCCTCTCTGATCTTAGTTAGTTCTTGCCTTCTGCTACCTTTTGAATGTGTTTGCTTTTGCTTCTCTAGTTCTTTTAATTATGATGTTAGTGTGTCAATTTTAGATCTTTTCTGCTTTCTCTTGTGGGCATTTAGTGCTATAAATTTCCCTCTACACACTGCTTTGAATGTGTTCCAGAGATTTTGGTATGTTGTGTCTTTTTTCTCATTGGTTTCAAAGAACATCTTTATTTCTGCCTTCATTTCGTTATGTACCCAGTAGTCATTCAGGAGCAGGTTGTTCAATTACCTTGTAGTTGAGTGGTTTTGAATGATTTTCTTAATCCTGAGTTCTAGTTTGATTGCAATGTGGTCTGAGATACAGTTTGTTATAATTTCTGTTCTTTTACATTTGCTGAGGAAGTGTTTTACTTCCAACAGTGTAGTCAATTTTGGAATAGTTGTGATGTGGTGCTGAAAATAATGTATATTCTGTTGATTTTGGGTAGAGAGTTCTGTAGATGTCTATTAGGTCTGCTTGGTGCAGAGCTGAGTTCAACTCCTGGATATCCTTGTTAACTTTCTGTCTCATTGATCTGTCTAATGTTGACAGTGGGGTGTTAAAGTCTCCCATTATTATTGTGTGGGAGTCTAAGTCTCTTTGTAGGTCACTAAGGACTTGCTTTATGAATCTGGGTGCTCCTGTATTGGGCGCATATATATGTAGGATAGTTAGTTCTTTTTGTTGAATTGATGCCTTTACCATTATGTAATGGTCTTTTTAGTCTCTTTTGATCTTTGTTGGTTTAAAGGCTGTTTTATCCAAGACTAGGTTTGCAACCCCTGCCTTTTTTTGTTTTCCATTTGCTTGGTTGAGCTTCCTCCATCCCTTTATTTTGAGCCTATGTGTGTCTGTGCATGTGAGATGGGTTTCCTGAAAACAGCACACTGAAGAGTTAACTCGTTATCCAATTTGCCAGTTTGTGGCTTTTAATTGGAGCATTTAGCCCATTTACATTTAAGGTTAGTATTGTTATGTGTGAATTTGATCCTGTCATTATTATGTTAACTAGTTATTTTGCTCGTTAGTTGCAGTTTCTTCCTAGCCTTGATGGTCTTTACAATTTGGCATGTCTTTGCAGTGGCTATTACCAGTTGTTCCTTTCCATGTTTAGTGCTTCCTTTAGGAGCTCTTTTAGGGCAGGCATGGTGGTGACAAAATCTCTCAGCATTTGCTTGTCTGTGAAGTATTTTATTTCTCCTTCACTTATGAAGCTTAGTTTGGCTGGATATGAAATTCTGGGTTGAAAATTCTTTTCTTTAAGAATGTTGAATATTGGTCCCCACTGTCTTCTGGCTTGTAGAGTTTCTGCCAAGAGATCAGCTGTTAGTGTGATGGTCTTCCCTTTGTGGGTAACCCGACCTTTCCCTCTGGCTGCTCTTAACATTTTTTCCTTCGTTTCAACTTTTGTGAATCTGACAATTATGTGTCTTGGAGTTGCTCTTCTGGAGGAGTATCTTTGTGGCATTCTCTGTACTTCCTGAATTTGAATGTTTGCCTGCCTTGCTAGATTGGGGAAGTTCTCCTGGATAACATCCTGCAGAGTGTTTTCCAACTTGGCTCCATTCTCCCCATCACTTTCAGGTACACCAATCAGACGTAGGTTTGGTCTTTTCATGTAGTCCCATATTTCTTGGAGGCTGTGTTTGTTTCTTTTTATTCTTTTTTCTTTAAACTTCTCTTCATGCTTCATTTCATTCATTGTGTCTTCCATCACTGATACCTTGTCTTCCAGTTGATCACATCAGTTACTGGGTCTTGTGCATTCATCACGTAGTTCTTATGTCTTGGTTTTCAGCTCCATCAGGTCCTTTAAGGACTTCTCTTCATTGGTTATTCTAGTTAGCCATTCGTCTAATTTTTTTTCAAAGTTTTTAACTTCTTTGTCTTTGGTTCGAACTTCCTCCTTTATCTCCGAGTAGTTTGATCTTCTGAAGTCTTTTTCTCTCAGCTCGTCAAAGTCATTCTCTGTCCAGTTTTGTTCCATTGCTAGCGAGGAACTGCATTCTTTTGGAGGAGAGGTGCTCTGATTTTTACAGTTTCTGGTTTTTCTGCTCTGTTTTTTCCCCACCTTTGTGGTTTTATCTGCCTTTGGTCTTTGATGATGGTGATGTACAGAAGGGTTTTTCATGTGGATGTCCTTTCTGTTTGTTAGTTTTCCTTCTAACATTCAGGACCCTCAGCTGCAGGTCTGTTGGAGTTTACTGGAGGTCTGCTTTACTGGAGTTCCTGTTTGCCTGAGTATCAGCAGTGGTGGCCGCAGAACAGTGGATATTGTTGAACCACAAATGCTGCTGCCTAGTTGTTTCTCTGGAGGTTTTGTCTCAGAGGAGTACCTGGCCGTGTGAAGTATCCATCCACCCCTACTAGGGGGTGCCTCCCAGTTAGGCTACTTGGGGTTCAGGGACCCACTTGAGGAGGCAGTCTGTCCTTTGTTCTGCCCATTGTCAGATCTCAAGCTGCAGGCTGGGAGAACCACTACCCTCTTAAAAGCTGTCAGACAGGGACATTTAAGTCTGCAGAGGTTGCTGGTGTATTTTTTTTTGTCTTTGCCCTGCCCCCAGAAATGGAGCCTACAGAGGCAGGTAGGCCTCCTTGAGCTGTGGTGGGCTGTAGCCAGCTGGAGCTTCCCAGCCCCTTTGTTTACCTACTCAAGCCTGAGCGATGGCAGATGCCCCTCCCCCAGCCTCACTGCCACCTTTCAGTTTGATCTCAGACTGCTGTGCTAGCAATGAGCGAGGCTCCATGGGTGTAGGACCTGCTAAGCCAAGTGTGGGATATAATCTCCTGGTGTGCCATTTGATAAGCCCGTTGGAATAGTGCAGTATTAGGGTGGGAGTGACCTGATTTTCCAGGTGCTGTCTGTCACCCATTTCTTTGACTAGGAAAGGGAATTCCCTGACCCCTTGCACTTCCCAGGTGAAGTAATGCCTCACCGTGCTTTGGCTCATGCACGGTGTGCTGCACCCACTGTCCCGCACCCACTGTCCTGCACTCGCTAGTGAGATGAAGCCAGTATCTTGGCTGGAAATGCAGAAATCACCTGTCTTCTGCATCGATCACGCTGGGAGCTCTACACTGGAGCTGTTCCTATTCAGCCATCTTGGCTCCACTGAGAGGAGGGCATTATTTTCAATGGCATTTCCTGAGTCTTATGAAGTCTTTCTTCTAGTTCCATCCAGACACTCCTCTGGAGACCTGAGGACAAATAGTGACAGCTTAGATTAATTTATTCAGTTACAGATTTAGTCCATGTAGAGCAATTCTGCTGTACATGTTTTTATGCATTCTTCTTTCATTGAGTTTTAAATATTAAGACCACAAATGTTTGTTAATTTTTTCATTCCCTTAGAATACTTACAGGTATAAGGAAGGACATATCAATATCATACCCTCTCCCAAGACTAAACCAGGAAGAAGTTGAATCTCTGAATACACCAATAACAGGCTCTGAAATTGTGACAATAATCAATAGCTTACCAACCAAATAGAGTCCAGGACCAGATGGATTCACAGCCAAATTCTACCAGAGGTACAAGGAGGAACTGGTACCATTCCTTCTGAAACTATTCCAATCAATGCAAAAATAGGGAATCCTCCCTAACTGATTTTAAGAGGCCAGCATCATCCTGATAACAAAGGCTGGCAGAGACACCACCAAAAAAGAGAATTTTAGACCAATATCCTTGATGAACATTGACGCAAAAATCCTCAATAAAATACTGGCAACCAAATCCAGCAGCACGTCAAAAAGCTTATACACCATGATCAAGTGGGCTTCATCCCTGGGATGCAAGGCTGGTTCAACATATGAAAATCAATAAATGTAACCCAGCATATACACAGATCCAAAGACAAAAACCATATGATTATCTCAATAGATGCAGAAAAGGCCTTTGATAAAATTCAACAACCCTTCATGCTAAAAACTCTCAATCAATTAGGTATTGATGAGACATATCTCAAAATAATAAGAGCTACTTATGACAAATCCACAGCCAATATCATACTGAATGGGCAAAAACTGGAAGTATTCCCTTTGAAAACTCGCACAAGACAGGGATACCCTCTCTCACCACTCCTATTCAACATAGGGCTGGAAGTTCTGGCCAGGGCAATTAGGCAGGAGAAGGAAATAAAGGGTATTCAGTCAAGAAAAGAGGAAGTCAAATTGCCCCTGTTTGCAGATGACATGATTGTATATCTAGAAAACCCCATTGTCTCAGCCCAAATTCTCTTTAAGCTGATTAGCAACTTCAGCAAAGTCTCAGGATACAAAATCAATGTACAAAAATCACAAGTATTCTTGTACACCAATCACAGACAAACAGAGAGCCAAATCATGAGTGAACTCCCATTCACAATTGCTTCAAAGAGAATAAAATACCTAGGAATCCAACTTACAAGGGATGTGAAGGACCTTTTCAAGGAGAACTACAAACCACTGCTCAATGAAATAAAAGAGGATACAAACAAATGGAAGAATATTCCATTCTCATGGGTAGGAAGAATCAAAATCGTGAAAATGGCCATACTGCCCAAGGTAATTTATAGATTCAATGCCATCCCCATCAAGCTACCAATGACTTTATTCACAGAGTTGGAAAAAACTACTTTAAAGTTTGTATGGAACCAAAAAAGAGCCTGCATCACCAAGTCAATCCTAAGCCAAAAGAACAAAGCTGGAGGCATCACGCCACCTGACTTGAAACTATACTACAAGGCTACAGTAACCAAAACAGCATGCTACTGGTATCAAAACAGAGATATAGATCAATGGAACAGAACAGAGCCCTCAGAAATAATGCTGCATATCTACAACTTTTGGATCTTTGACAAACCAGACAAAAAAAACAAGCAATGGGGGAAGGATTCCCTATTTAATAAATGGTGCTGGGAAAACTGGCTAGCCATATGTAGAAAGCTGAAACAGTATCCCTTCCTTGCACCTTATACAAAAATTAATTCAAGATAGATTAAAGACTTACATATTACACCTAAAACCATAAAAACTCTAGAAGAAAACCTAGGCAATACCATTCAGGACATAGGCATCGGCAAGGACTTCATGTCTAAAACACCAAAAGCAATGGCAACAAAAGCCAAAATTGACAAATGGGATCTAATTAAACTAAAGAGCTTCTGCACAGCAAAAGAAACTACCATCAGAGTGAACAGGCAACCTACAGAATGAGAGAAAATTTTTGCAGCCTACTCATCTGACATATGGCTAATATCCAGAATCTACAATGAACTCAAACAAATTTACAAGAAAAAAAAACCCATCAAAAAGTGAGCAAAGGATATGAACAGACACTTCTCAAAAGAAGACATTTATGCAGTCAAAAAACACATGAAAAAATGCTCATCATCACTGGCCATCCAAGAAATGCAAATCAAAACAACAATGAGATACCATCTCACACCAGTTACAATGGTGATCATTAAAAAGTCAGGAAACAACAGGTGCTGGAGAAGATGTGGAGAAATAGGGACACTTTTACACTGTTGGTGGGACTGTAAACTAGTTCAACCATTGTGGAAGTCAGTGTGTCAATTCCTCAGGGATCTAGAACTAGAAATACCATTTAACCCAGCCATTCCATTAATGGGTACATACCCAAAGGACTATAAATGATGCTGCTCTAAAGACACATCCACACGTATGTTTTTTGTGGCACTATTCACAATAGCAAAGTCTTGGAACCAACCCAAATGTCCAACAACGATGGACTGGATTAAGAAAAACTGGCAGATATACACACAAAATACTATGCAACCATAAAAAATGATGAGTTCATGTCCTTTGTAGGGACATGGGTGAAACTGGAAATCAACATTCTCAGCAAACTATGGCAAGGACAAAAAACCAAACACCACATGTTTTCACTCATAGGTGGGAATTGTACAGTGAGAACACATGGACACAGGAAGGGGAACATCAGACTCCAGGGACTGTTGTGGGGTGGAGGGAGGGGCGAGGGATAGCATTAGGAGATATACCTAAGGTTAAATGAAGAGTTAATGGGTGTGGCACACCAACATGTCACATGTATACATATGTAAGAAACCTGTGCATTGTGCCCATGTACCCTAAAACTTTAAGTATAATAATAATAAAAAAAATTGAACTCTCAATGCTAGAGCCAGATTCTGTTGCTTGAGTTCAAAAGCGTCTTTTTCTATTACTAAAGCAACCTGAGTTTTTGTATAACCTTTGTTAAATGATTTGTGAATTGTTTGTTCTTTCTGCTTTACAAGCTCCATGAGGAAGTTCAGTTCTTTACCTCCATGTAGAAAACATTTTCCCGATGTATTGAAGCTTGAACTTTCACTGAACAAGAACTCTCAGGGTTAAATATTAAATTATAGAGATGGGGTGTGGATAATAACAGTCACAGCTATGGAGAAAGTGGTAACGGTGTCGTAGTGTTTGGAGGTGAAGGACATATTAGACATCTCTCAACCCCATATCTTGTTGAATAATGTGCACAGTTTTCTGCCTGTATTAGCTGGGACCAACAGTTAATGCTCAGGCAAGAAGGAGGATCAAAGGGAGCTAGATAGAAACAAGTGAATATGAATGAAGATGTGAGAATAAATTAAAACAATATATGAGAAAATAAGAAAGAACAGAAAGATAATTTCTCATTACACTTGTGCTTTTATTTCTTTTTAATGAACTCATCTTTTACCTAATGCTACTTAATCTTGATAATGCTGCCAGATATGTGGTGGATGCTCAAGGGGTAGTCAGATTTTCTCATGTCTGGTAGCCAAGGAGAGGTACTATGTCATGGAGAAAATTGGAAGTGAGTACAGAGAACAAGATCTCTGTGCTGAATCTCTGAAATCGGCAAAACCAGTAGGCAAAACATAAGCAGTTATGGGGAGCTACATGTTTACATACATCCTTACCAAAACTGATTTGTCTTGATCTTGAGGGGGAGCAAAAGGGAAAACATTTTATAGGTTCTCAATTTTGATCCATTTAAATGTTTTCCTCTCTCCCTGGTAAATCTTGCAAAGTAACCTAGCAGAGTAGGAAACTTGGACAGCCATCTCAAATTTACTTCTCCCAGTATAGAGACTGAATCTAGGGGTTTACTCCATGAGAAACTTTGTTTGCTTGATGTAGGGGCTTTGTAGTTAAAGAGGACCATTTGCCTTACCATATGCTTCTGTTTTTTTCTTTGATCTACATCCCAAGCAATTGTCACAGCCTCAGTTTGTGTTCTGGAATATCGGGGTGATAATATTGCCTCTGGATTCACTTGTATGTGGGTGACACTGAAGCCAGATAACTCCTAGTTTGCCATTTTGCTGATATCACTGTCCTGTTTTGTCCTTTGTCTTAGGGCCATGGTGTTATAAGGGTGAAAGGGGGTCACTTTTCAGCAGATACTACTGCATACACTAGTGGTGCTGCCATCAGTGAAGTGCGTAGGCTCCCTGTCATTCACTCAGCAATTCGCAGGGGTCTGCCCATGTACCAGAATCGTTTGAAAAAACAGAGATGCTGCCATTTGTTTCTCTGTTTATGATCAGGGGATTGAAAAAAGGGAAAGGTACATCCTTCTGTCATTGGAAACACTATTTTCCCCATTGGCCTCTTCCTACAGATATCATTTATATTTTACTAAGGAGGCATTAGTGTTCTTACTGAGCATCTGCTGAAGAAGTATGAGAACCAGTGTATAACAGAAAACTGCATGCACAGCACCAATAGAGCATGCTCCTAAAGTGCCTTATTCTCTATGTGGGACCTATATGAAGAAAAGAGCTGCCTCTCTAATACATTATAGTGAGTCATGGCAATCAGGTGTCTATGTATGCATAAAGTCATTGGTAGAAAGAATAGGTTATTTTTCACTTCATGGGCTCCAGGATGTGCAATTGATGGCAACAAGGTCCTCAACACCAAACTCAAAAGTCAGTGGGATTTTGAGTGAGTTTCTTAATCCTGAGTTCTAGTTTGATTGCACTGTGGTCTGAGAGACAGTTTGTTATAATTTCTGTTCTTTTACATTTGCTGAGGAGAACTTTACTTCCAACGATGCGGTCAATTTTGGAATAGGTGTGGTGTGGTGCTGAAAAAAATGTATATTCTATTGATTTGGGGTGGAGAGTTCTGTAAATGTCTATTAGGTCCACTTTGTGTAGAGCTGAGTTCAATTCCTGGATATCCGTGTTAACTTTCTGTCTCGTTGATCTGTCTAGTGTTGACAGTGGGGTGACAAAATCTTCCATTAGTACTGTGTGGGAGTTTAAGTCCCTTTGTAGGTCACTCAGGACTTGCTTTATGAATCTGGGTGCTCCTGTGTCGGGTGCATATATATTTAGGATAGTTAGCTCTTCTTGTTGAATTGATCCCTTTATCATTTTGTAATGGCCTTCTTTGTCTCTTTTGATCTTTGTTGGTTTAAAGTCTATTTTATCAGAGACTAGGATTGCAACCCCTGCCTTTTTTTGTTTTCCATTTGCTTGATAGATCTTCCTCCATCCCTTTATTTTGAGTCTATGTGTGTCTCTGCACATCAGATGGGTTTCCTGAATACAGCACACTGATGGGTCCTGACTCCTTATCCAGTTTGCCAGTCTGTGTCTTTTCATTGGAGCATTTAGCCCATTTAAATTTAATGTTAATATTGTTATGTGTGAATCTGATCCTGTGATTATGATGTTAGTTGGTTATTTTGCTCGTTAGTTGCTATAGTTTCTTCCTAGCCTCGATGGTCTTTACAATTTGGCATGTTTTTGCAGTGGCTGGTACCGGTTGTTCCTTTCCATGTTTAGTGCTTCCTTCAGGAGCTCTTTTAGGGCAGGCCTGGTGGTGACAAAATCACTCAGCGTTTGCTTGTCTGTAAAGTATTTTATTTCTCCTTCACTTATGAAGCTTAGTTTGGCGGGATAGGAAATTCTGGGTTGAAAATTCTTTTCTTTAAGAATGTTGAATATTGGCCCCCACTCTCTTCTGGCTTGTAGAGTTTCTGCCGAGACATCAGCTGTTAGTCTGATGGGCTTCCCTTTGTGGGTAACCCGACCTTTCTCTCTGGCTGCCCTTAACATTTTTCCTTCATTTCAACTTTGGTGAATCTGACAATTATGTGTCTTGGAGTTGCTCTTCTCGAGGAGTATCTTTGTGGCATTCTCTGTATTTCCTGAATCTGAATGTTGTCCTGCCTTGCTAGATTGGGGAAGTTCTCCTGGATAATATCTTGCAGAGTGTTTTCCAACTTGGTTCCATTCTCCCCGTCATTTTCAGGGACACCAATCAGATGTAGGTTTGGTCTTTTCACATAGTCGAAAATTTCTTGGAGGCTTTGTTAATTTCTTTTTATTCTTTTTTCTCTAAACTTCCCTTCTCGCTTCATTTCATTCACTTTGTCTTCCATCAGCGATACCCTTACTTCCAGCTGATCGCATCTGCTACTGAGGCTTCTGCAATCTTCGCGTAGTTCTTGAAAATTGGCTTTCCGCTCAACTACATGGAAACTGAACAACCTGCTCCTGAATGACTATTGGGTACATAATGAAATGAAGGCAGAAATAAAGATGTTCTTTGAAACCAACCAGAACAAAGACACAACATACCAGAATCTCTGGGACACGTTCAGAGCCGTGTGTAGAGGGAAATTTATAGCACTAAATGCCCACAAGAGAAAGCAGGAAAGATCCAAAATTGACACCCTAACATCACAATTAAAACAACTAGAAAAGCAAGGGCAAAAACATTTGAAAGCTAGCAGAAGGCTAGAAATAACTAAAATCAGAGCAGAACTGAAGGAAATAGAGACACAAAAAACCCTTCAAAAAATTAATGAATCCAGGAGCTGGTTTTTTGAAAAGATCAACAAAACTGATAGACCACTAGCAAGACTAATAAAGAAGAAAAGAGAGAAGAATCAAATAGATGCAATAAAAAATGAAAAAGGAGATATCACCACTGATCCCACAGAAATACAATCTACCATCAGAGAATACTACAAACACCTCTACACAAATAAACTAGAAAATATAGAAGAAATGGATAAATTCCTCGACAAATACACCCTCCCAAGGCTAAATCAGGAAGAAGTTGAATCTCTGAATAGACCAATAACAGGCTCTGAAATTGTGGCAATAATCAATAGCTTACCAACCAAAAAGAGTCCAGGACCTGATGGATTCACAGCCGAATTCTACCAGAGGTACAAGGAGTAACTGGTACCATTCCTTCTGAAACTATTCCAATCGATAGAAAAAGAGGGAATCCTCCCTAACACATTTTATGAAGCCAGCATTGTCCTGATACCAAAGCCTGGCAGAGACATAACCAAAAAAGAGAATTTCAGACCAATATACTTGATGAACATTGACGCAAAAATCCTCAATAAAATACTGGCAAACCGAATCCAGCAGCATATCAGAAAGCTTATCCACCATGATCAAGTGGGCTTCATCCCTGGGATGCAAGGCTGGTTCAACATATGCAAATCAATAAATGTAATCCAGCATATAAACAGAACCAAAGACAAAAACCACATGATTATCTCAATAGATGCAGAAAAGGCCTTTCACAAAATTCAACAACACTTCATGCTAAAAACTCTCAATAAATTAGGTATTGATGGGACGTATCTCAAAGTAACAAGAGCTATCTATGACAAACCCACAGCCAATATCATACTGAATGGGCAAAAACTGGAATGAGTCCCTCTGAAAACTGGCACAAGACAGGGATGCCCTCTCTCACCGCTCCTATGCAACATAGTGCTGGATGTTCTGGCCAGAGCAATCAAGCAGGAGAAGGAAATGAAGGGTATTCAATTAGGAAAATAGGAAGTCAAATTGTCCCTGTTTGCAGATGACATGATTGTATATCTAGAAAACCCCATCGTCTCAGCCCAAAATCTCCTTAAGCTGATTAGCAACTTCAGCAAAGTCTCAGGATACAACATCAATGTACAAAAATCACAAGTATTCTTGTACACCAATCACAGACAAACAGAGAACCAAATCATGAGTGAACTCCCATTCACAATTGCTTCAAAGAGAATAAAATACCTAGGAATCCAACTTACAAGGGATGTGAAGGACCTCTTCAAGGAGAACTACAAACCACTGCTCAATGAAATAAAAGAGGATACAAACAAATGGAAGAACATTCCATGTTCATGGGTAGGAAGAATCAATATTTTGAATATGGCCATACTGCCCAAGGTAACTTATAGATTCAATGCCATCTCCTCTAGCTACCAATGACTTTCTTCACAGAATTGGAAAAAACTACTTTAAAGTTCATATGGAACCAAAAAAGAGCCCGCATCACCAAGTCAATCCTAAGCGAAAAGAACAAAGCTGGAGGCATCACCCTACCTGACTTCAAACTATACTACAAGGCTACAGTAACCAAAACAGCATGGTACTCGTACCACAACAGAGACACAGATCAATGGAACAGAACAGAGCCCTTGGAAATGATGCCGCATATCTACAACTATCTGATCTTTGACAAACCTATTCCCTATTTAATAAATGGTGCTGGGAAAACTGGCTAGCTATATGTAGAAAGCTGAAACGGGATCCCTTCCTTACACCTTATACAAAAATTAATTCAAGATGGATTAAAGACTTAAATGTTAGAGCTAAAACAATTAAAATCCTACAAGAAAAGCTAGGCAATACCATTCAGGACATAGGCGTGTGCAAGGACTTCATGTCTAAAACACCAAAAGCAATAGCAACAAAAGCCAAAATTGACAAATGGGATCTAAGTAAACTAAAGAGCTTCTGCACAGCAAAAGAAACTACGATCAGAGTGAATAGGCAACCTACAGAATGGGAGAAAATTTTTGCAACCTACTCATCTGACAAAGGGCTAATATCCAGAATCTACAATGAACTCAAACAAATTTACAAGAAAAAAAAAACAACCCCATCAAAAAGTGGGCAAAGGACATGAACAGACACTTCTCAAAAGAAGACATTTATGCAGCCAAAAAACACATGAAGAAATGCTCATCATCACTAGCCATCAGAGAAATGCAAATCAAAACCTCAGTGAGATACCATCTCACACCAGTTAGAATGGCCATCATTAAAAAATCAGCAAACAACAGGTGCTGGAGAGGATGTGGAGAAATAGGAACACTTTTACACTGTTGGTGGGACTGTAAACTAGTTCAACCATTGTGGAAGTCAGTGTGGCGATTCCTCAGGGATCTAGAAGTAGAAATACCATTTGACCCAGCCATCACATTACTGGGTATATACCCAAAGGACTATAAATCATGCTGCTACAAAGACACATGCACACGTATGTTTATTGCGGCATTATTCACAATAGCGAAGAGTTGGAACCAACCAAAATGTCCAACAATGATAGACTGGATTAAGAAAATATGGCACATATACACCATGGAATACTATGCAGCCATAAAAAAGGATGAGTTCATATCCTTTGTTGGGACATGGGTGAAACTGGAAAACATCATTCTCAGTAAACTATCGCAAGGACAAAAAACCAAACACCGCATGTTCTCACTCATAGGTGGGAATTGAACAATGAGGACTCATGAACATAGGAAGGGGAGCATCACACTCCGGAGACTGTTGTGCGGTTGGGGGATGGGGGAGGGACAGCATTAGGAGATATACCTAATGCTAAATGACGAGTTAATGGGTGCAGGAAATCAACGTGGCACATGGATACATATGTAACAAACCTGCACATTGTGCACATGTACCCTAAAACCTAAAGTATAATAAAAAAAAAGTCAGTGGGAGCAGGATACTTAGCTTAAGGTAATGAAGCCTCAAATAATGGGTTCAGGGACATAATTCGAGAAAAGTCACAATGTCATCCTGGGAAACACAACCTTTTTATGCTGGGACCTCTCCATAGCAGCAGAAGAGTTGGAAAGTTCTGAACATTTGTCACTGCAATTTCAGGACAATTTTTAAAGCAATACCAAGAAAGAGCCTTATGTAGTGGCAGAAAGCAGCATAACAGAATACTGGCAAGCAGCAGGGAAACTAGAGAGGCAGACAGCAGTCTTCCAACCTAGGTTTTCTGTATGATAAGTAGCTCTGCAAAATTCATGAATCTGTCCTTATCTAAGAATTATTTGGGGTTAACATTTCTAATTGTATGAGATTACTATTTATGGGGTAGTGTAAAATGTCTGATAGCAAGGACAGTTGAATAGTTTGTCATGAAGCTATGGTTAAAGAAAGGGTCTGCAGATGTACTTCTTATTCATCTTCGTCAGGCTTGGCCAGGACTAGGCAGCAATCAACTGGTGTTTTTCTATTACTTTCCATACAATAACCTACATACATTTATTTAGAAATAAATACATTTTCTAAAACTATACAAGCTATGAAGCCTGGACCATGAAGATATAGAAACCTGAGCGGACCAATAATAAAGACGTTGAATTCGAAATAAAAACCTATCATTCAGGAAAAGTCTGGGATGAGGTGGCCTCATTTAGAAATAAACTTTAACAAGTGAAGTAAAAGACTTTTATACAGAAAATTATAAAATATTTATTAAAAGTTAAAAACAAAACTAAAGGAAAATACTTTTCGTGTTCACGATTTGGAAGACAATACTGCAAAAATGCCCCTACTATGCAAAACAACCTAAAGATTTTATCCTGGAACTTTTGAAATCTTAAGGACCTTTTAAACATAAAATTAGAAAAAAAAAGAACACTGATATAAGAAAGGAACCCAGATATCAGCTTTCCGCTCCTCTTGTTTGACAGTCACATCTTCTTGGGCAGCACCAGCTTCATTCCTGAGACACTGTGCAGAAAGTGAAGGTCAAAAAAAATAGACTTAGCTGCATCAGGCACCTGGTGACCAGGGATGCTTTAACTTTGACAAAGTAGATACTGTAACCCTCAATGACCTCTTCACTGACCCCAATGACATTGTCTACGTGTTTCAGTATCATTCTCCCTATGGCTAGTTCCACTTCACCAGCAAGGCTGAGAATGGAAAGTTTTTCACCAATGACAATCCCATCACCATCTTCCAGGAGAAAGATTCCACCAAAATCAAATAGAATGATATTAAGCACCAATTATGTTGTGGAGTCAAAGGGAATCTTCACTGGCATGGAGATGTCTGGGGTTCACATAGATGGAAAGTCCTAAGGGGTTGCAGTTTCTGCCTCTTCTACTGATGCCCTCATGTTCATGATGTGCATAAACCATATGTAAAAAGTAAAAACTAGTGTCATGATTATCAGCAATGCTATCTGCATCAGCAAGTTCTCAGCCCCTGGGTGAAGGTTATCCATGTCAAATGTAGCATCATGGAGAAACTCATGACCACAGTCCTTTACCGGAATACCATGCCACCCAGAATACCATGAATGGTCCCTCTGGTAAACTCATGGTCCCTCATGGTAGTGTCTACCTTGGGGCTTTTCTGAACATCATTCCTGTATCTACCGGCACTGCCAAGGCTGTGGGAAAGGTCATCATTGAGCTTAATTTGAAGCTTACTGACTTAACTTTCTGTGTCCCAGCAATCAACCTGCCAGTCACTGGCCTGACGTGGCATCAAGCGAGACCTGCAAAATATGACAGCATAAAAACGACAGTGAAGCGGCCAGGCGCGGTGGTTCACGCGTGTAATCCCAGCATTTTGGGAGGCTGAGGTGGGCGTATCAGGAGGTCAGGAGATCGAGACCATCCTGGCTAACACGGTGAAACCCCATCTCTACTAAAAATACAAAAAAAAAAAAAAAAAAAATTCGCCGGGTGCAGTGGCGGGCCCCTGTAGTCCCAGCTACTCGGGAGGCTGAGGCAGGAGAATGGCGTGAACCCGGGAGGTGGAGCTTGCAGTGAGCCGAGATCGCTCCACTGCACTCCAGCCTGGGTGACAGAGCGAGACTCCGTCTCAAAAAAGAAAGAAAAAGCGAAGCAACCACTAGAGGGACCTCTCAAGGGCATCCTAGGCTTCACTGAAGAACAAGTTGTCTCCTCTGACTTTAATGGTGACATCCACTCTTCATCTTTCTTGCTGGTTCTTGCATTTTACTTAATGACTACTTTGTCAAGCTAACTTCTTGGTAAACAGTAAATTTGACTACAGCAACAAGGTGGTCAACCTTATTGTTCACATTGGCCTCCATGAATTAAAGTGCCCTGAGACTATCAGTGCTAGAAAGCATAAGACAAAGAGAGAGGACCTTAGCATCTGGGGATCCCCTGCTGCACTGAATCCCCACTGCACGGATAATTTCTCCTCAACACAATTTTCAAGCTACATACCTGAAGAGGAAGGGACCTAGGAAGCCCAACCTTGTCATGTACCATCAACAATATCCACTGTACTCAAAGAAGACAAAAAAAAAAAAAAAAACACGAAGTGGCCAAAAAAATCCTCAGAAAGAAGAAAATTCTGCAGATATCACATTTGCTGATTTCAAGATGGAGCAGAAGCTACAGTAATCATAATCACAGTGACTTCGATAGGCATAAAAACACATATAGTGACCCATGAAATGAACATATTCACTAGAAATAATCTATATATTACAATAAATCTTTGAAAATGGAGGCAAAACTTTAAAATGTAAAAAGTCTCTTCAACAAAGAATATTCAGAAGTGAATCCACATACTGAAGAGTAATATATACACGCTAAAGGAGGAAACCATGTCATTATCCCATCCTAAAAATAAAATTAGAATGTCTTGGTAACTTAAACATAAGACCTGAAATAAAAAGGCTTCTAGAGAAAGGCCTAGGAGAAAAGTTTCTAGCCACTGTCTTTGAAAATAATTTATTAAATATGTTACAAAAGTGTAGTCATAAGACACAAAAAATAAACATTTTAGGCTATGTCAAATTGAAAATCTTCTTGACAGCAAAATTACCAATCAGCAAACTGAAAATGTAATCTATAGAATGAGAGTAGCAAACTCAATATCTAATAAGTTGTTAATATCCCAAATACCAAAGGGACTTGTATACCTAAATAGGATAATAAAAGCCAAAGAGTTGTTTGCTTTTTTTGTACGTAGATTTTTTTTTTTTTTTTTTTTTTTTTTGAGACAGAGCTTTGCTGTGTCACCCAGGCTGGAGTGCAGTGGCACAATCTCGGCTCACTGCAAGCTCTGCCTCCCAGGTTCAGGCCATTCTCCTGCCTCAGCCTCCCTAGTAGCTGGGACTACAGGCGCCCGCCACCACGCCCGGCTAATTTTTTGTATTTTTAGTAGAGACAGGATTTCACCGTGGTCTCGATCTCCTGACCTTGTGATCCGCCTGCCTCAGCCTCCCAAAGTGCTGGGATTACAAGCGTGAGCCACCGCGCCTGGCCTGTAAGTAGTTTTAAAACTGCCTACAATTAAGGAGATATTATAAAGGGACAATATTTTAAGCAGACATTTATTCAAAGACATACAGTTGACCAAAAAGTATGTGGAAAAGTTCTCAACATCATCAACTAGCAAAAAAAAAAAAAAAAGTGTACATTAAAACCACCATGAGTGGTTAAGACCATAGGGGAACACATAAAGATTTATAGGGCTTTCAGTTGCTGCAAGTGCCTGCAAAGGTGAGGATCTTTTGTCTGTGGGTAAGAAGATTGAGTCTCACAAATGACCAGTCCATTCTGAATGTATCTGGGGCCATGAGCATGCATGGCTCTATTCCATATCTACCTGTGCCTTACAGAATGAAGACATTGTGATTCGTCAGAGGGGCAAGCCAGGTTGTAGGGGTTTGGTTGGTTAGCATATATGTTAGTGGCGGTTGGTTAACTCCCAAGAAACCTCCATCAGCAGCTCGTTGTGCTGCATTACTAGATTCAGTATAGGGTCTCAAGGACTCTTGGAAGTTTCCAACAAGGTCAAGTCCAGTTGGATTTCTCAAACCTGCCTGGGTCAGCCCCATCTCCTGCCTGTTTGGCCATTGCTCAACTCTACAAACAGAGCCATGCCCTTAGGGTAATCAAGAACCTATTCTAGGACTTCAGTCTCTCTCTCTACATTATGCACCCAAAGTAGTGGCTGAAAGGGGTAATTAAGTAACATCTTAACAATGCTGTACTGCCTGAATGAGGACCAGAGGTCTTTGGAAAACATGACTCCTGGGTGTCTCTTATCTGATAATTAATTAGCTGCCTCTATATGGTTTCTAGCTCCCAGAGTATCTGGCTTTCTCTGAGAAGTAAAAATGAATGTTTTGGGGTCATTTTATTTCACTTTCAGAGCCCAGTTTTTGTCCTGTACTACACCTCAATCTATAACCATTACTACCTCCTCTGCCTGTCCAATCTTACCTGCTCTCATGTCAAAAATACCACAGCCACTGCAGATGGCTTCAGACCTGCCCTGCCTTATTTTTTAGAAAAATTCTCCACTCTATATGCCCTGATTAGGAGACTGTTTGCTGGGATCTTCTTATTATTTTATTTTTTTATTTTTTTATTTTTTTAACTTTTTATTTTGAAATAGAGATTCACAGGAAGTTACAAAGGTAGTACAGAGAGCAAAGCACCCATGTTGCCTTCACCTAGTTTTCCCCTATAATTACATTATAAAGTATAAGAAGCAGGAATTTGATATTGATGAAATATGTTTGTGTAGTTCAGTGAATTTTATCAAAAATGCAGATTTATGTGACCACCACTGTAGTCAAAGAGCTATTCCATCACCACAAAGATCTCCCTTATGCCAGCTCTTAACAGTCACACTTCTCTCCCTCCCTCAATAATTTCTTTTTTTAACTTTTTTTATTTATTTTTATTTTTTTTATTATACTTTAAGTTTTAGGGAACATATGCACAATGTGCACATATATATTTGACTGGATAAAGTGGAACAGTGGCCTCACTGGAAATATTCCTATGGAACATTTATCAGAGGTTTATTGGTGGCTTCTGATTGGTTGAGATTAAGCTTCCCTTTATTATTTACATTGAGTCAAGTTTTACTATTTACACTGAGTCAAGGTTGGGTTTGTTTAAGGAGAGACTCAGGGCACAGGAGCCTCTACAGCCTAATGGCTTCCCACTGATTTGATTATTTTTAACGGAGCAGATTATATTAAAATTTAGACTGATTGTCATCTAAGTCTTATTTATTTATTTATTTATTTATTTATTTATATTTATTTATTTAGAGGTGTAGTCTTGCTCTGTCACCAAGGCTAGAGTGCACTGGCACCATGTGGGCTCACTGCAAGCTCTGCCCCTTGGGTTAACGCCATTCTCCTGCCTCAGCCTCCTGAGTAGCTGAGATTAAAGGCGCCCGCCACCATGCCCGGCTAATTTTTTGTGTTTTTAGTAGAGACAGGTCTTCAGTGTGTTGACCAGGATGGTCTTGATCTGCCAACCTCGTGATCTGCACACCTCAGCCTCCCAAAGTCCTGGGATTGCAGGTGTGAGCCACTGCACTCAGCTGATGTCATCTAAGACTTTTACCTCAGATTTGCCTTATACCAGAAGTAAGAGGCACTTTTTTCTTACATATTAGGCAGAGGAAGATAAGGTAGGTACAGACTGTTCATATTACTTTTGGGAGCAATGAAAAAACATTGGTTCTTGCTTGGTGAAATATATTTTTTAATAATTTGTCAAGATATTAGGTGAAAGAGGTTGAATAAATGTTGGACATGGAAGATATTTGTTACACTTGTTGGGTTTCTGAAGAAATGGTATCACGGGAGAAACATAAATTTTTATTTATTTCTAGAAATATTTAGGGCCAATTTGTTGTGTGGATAATTTGAATTTATGATAATACTTTCTGGGGTCTGTTTAATGCTTCTCTTGTTCATCTGAGTGGTGTCCTTGAGAAAACAAAGAGTGAGGCTCATCCAGAAATGGGATTGTGTCAGATAAAGGGAGAGCAGCAAGTGAGAGACTAATGTGTTAATGAAAATTTCACTTCTAAAGTGGTTGAGGTAGAAGGCAACCAGTTCTGTGTGTTTGGCATTTGAGTAAAGGGGAGGGTGGGTATAGATCAGACGTGTTGTTTGTTTATTCTCTTTACAGATAAAATTATAAGATTAATGAACCGTACTTCTTGACAAGGCTGAAGTATTTGTACAAATGCTCTGAAGGGTAGGATGGTGCAGTCAGTCTCTTTATTCAGAAATCAGTAGAACATGTCTACAAGTAGTGGAGACAAATCATTTAAAAATATGTGAAAACAGAAGGTTTCTCACAGAAAGTGGCACCATAATCACAACAGAATATCCCCAGCATAAACTGAGCTGTCTGCCTTCAGCCTTGGGCAGTGCCTATTGTCTGCCCCAGTGATATGTTACAATGATTTGTGATCCCAGTGCCTCAAAATGGACTAAGATATATTGAGTCAAATTAAGCCCACAGTAAAGCTGCCCAACCATCCCCACAGAGATAAACAATATGAACGGCTGAGGAGACAAGGTAACACCTGCTGCACCCAGGATAATGAGAGGTGTAAAACAAACTGACAGAAATCAAAAGACAGATGAAGTGATGAGAATAAACCCACATGCAGAGGATTATAAAACCAACAGAGAGCAGGTCTTGTCCAAAATGCCTTTGGAGGCTTTGCTCATGATAACTTTGAGAACTTTTCCAGACCTAATGGCTGCTACTGGCATCTATTCCTAGAAGAAGCACTGGTCACTTCATTGACTGCCTTCTGAAGGATGTCCAGAACCACTGGACTTCTCTGGAGGCACATTGGCCTCCTAGTTAATCACTGTGGTTTCTTACCTTACTACTGCCTTTGTATAGAATTAATTGCATAAATGATAGTGCCAAGGTTTTTTGATAAACAGTAAATGTCAGTATACATAATTGGCTGTTGGTTGCTCTAAAACCTCACAGCTTTAGTAAGAGTTAGCACAGCTTGGAAGATTTCACCTTATTCACATTATTTGTGGGCATAATAGACCACTCACCGGCTGCTATGAAGTAATACCCAAGAATGTGTAATTAATAAATAAAAGACGTTTAATTGACTCACTGCTCCACATGGCTTTGGAGGCTTCAGGAAACTTAAAATCATGTTCAAAGACACCTCCTCACAGGGTGGCAGGAGAGAGAATGAGAACAAGCAGGGGAAATTCCAGAGGATTATAAAACCCTCAGATCTCATGAGAACTCACTCACTATCATGAGAACAGCATGAGGGAAAACAATTCCATGATCCAATTGCTTTCCAATAGGTCCCTCCCATGACACATAGGGAAATCCCTCTGACAAAGGTCTAATATCCAGAATCTACAAGGAACTTAAACAAATGTATAAGAAACAAACAACTCATTCAAAAAGGGGGTGAACACACTTCTCAAAAGAAGACATTTATGCAGCCAACAAACATATGAAAATAGTCCATCACCACTAGTCATTAGAAAAATGCAAATCAAAACCACAAAGAGATACCATCTCATGCCAGTTAGAATTGTTAGAAAGTCAGGAAACAACAGATGGTGGAGAGAATGTGGAGAAATAGGAACACTTTTTGTGGGAGTGTAAATTATTTCAACCATTGTGGAAGGTAGTGTGGCAATTCCTCAAGGATCTAGAACCAGAAATAACATTTGATCCAGCAATCCCATTAATGGGTATATACCCAAAAAATTATAAATCATTGTACTATAAAGACATGTGTATGTTTATTGCAGCACAATTTACAATAGCAAGGACTTGGAATCAACCCAAATGCCCATCAGTAATGGACTGGATAAAGAAAATATGGCACACATATACCATGGAATACTATGAAACCATAAAAAAGAATGAGTTTTCATGCCTGTAATTCCAGCACTTTGGGAGGCCAAGGTGGATGATCATCTGAGGTCAGAAGTTCGAGACCAGCCTGACCAACCTGGAGAAACACTGTCTTTACCAAAAGATACAAAATTAGCCACGTGTGATGGTGCATCCCTGTAATCCCAGCTAGTCAGGGGGGTGAGGCAGGAGAATTGCTTGAACCCTAGAGGCAGAGGTTACGGTGAGCTGAGATTATGCCATTGCACTCCTGCCTGGGCAACAAGAGCAAAATTCTGTCTCAAAAAAAAAAGAAGAATGAGTTCATGTCTTTGCACAGACGTGGATGAAGCTGGAAAACATCATTCATTCTCAGCAAACTAAGAAAAGAACAGAAAACCAAACACTGCATGTTCTCACTCATAAATGGGAGCTGAACAATGAGAACACATGGACACAGGAAGGAAAACATCATGCACCAGGTCCTTTCAGGGTGGTTGGGTGTGCAAGACGAGGGAGAGCATTAGGACAAATACCTGATGCAAGTTGGGCTTAAAACCTACATGACAAGTTGATAGGTTCAGCAAACCACCATGGCACATGTATACCTATGTAACAAACCTAAAGTTCTGCACATGTGTCCCAGAACTTAAAGTAAAATAAAAATAAAAAATAAAAACATAAAAAATAACAAAAATGGGATCTGTATTATAATATGGAAATTTATGTATAAATTATATAGAAGCATAAATTAAAATATGTGAATGAGTAAAGAGAGATTTGAATTATAGTCTGATCTGTGGTCAGTTATTTTAAATGTGTTCTATGTCATCTAAATTGGAAAGTATTTCCTAGTTGATTTTTTTTTTTTTTTGAGATGGAGTTTTGTTCTTGTCACCTAGGCTAGAGTGCAATGGCACAATCTAGGCTCACTGCAACCTCTGCCTTCCAGCGTTCAAGCGAGTTTTCTTTAAACATCATTTTCAATTGTTCATTGCTGATATGCAAAAATACAATTGGTTTGTTTATACTGATGTTTTGTACTGCAACCTTGCCGAACCCATTTACTAGCTGTAATTTTTTTGTATGGACTCCTTTAAATTTTCTACATATGTCATTTTGAAAAGAGATAGTTTCACATCTTTTTTGATCTCTATACCTTTTATTTTTTTCTCTCTACCTCAAAACCTAATTGTGTTGGTAAAAACCTCTAGTATTGTATTGAAAAATAATTTATGTTTCACTTATTTTGATATGAGAGAAAGTTTTCTGTCTTTTGTCAATCACAAGAGTCAAACTCTGTAAAATATTTTCAAGATTTTTTTCTGAGACAAATATGAGTCACCATGGCCTTTGACACAGCCTGAGAATATGTGCTCAATGTGGTCAGGGTGCAGCTTGGTTTTGGTTTTTTGTATTTTACAGAGGCATGAGACATCAATTAAAAAATACATTGGTTTGGTCTAGAAAAGTGGAACAACTCAAAGCACGGGGTGTGAGAGGGACCTGCAGACTATAGGTAAATTTAAACATTTTCTGGTTGATAATTGGATGAGTTTATCCAAAGACCTAGGATTGATAAGAAATATTCAGGTTAAGATAAAAGATTGTGGAGACCAAGTTTCTTTTGAAGTCTTATAATGGCTACCCTTAGAGAAAACAGATGACAAATTGTTTTTTATTTGGACCTTAAAAAGATACTAGACACTTAATTCATCTCTTCAGGATTGGGAGGGCCTGGAAGAAAAAGATATAGCTATATTAATATTCTTAGAGATGCAGATTTGCTCCCACAAAGGACAGGATTGCAAGGCCATTTTAAAATATGGGAAAGAAACATGTTTTGGGGTAAACCATTTTTACTTTCTTCTTTGTCACATAGTGTTATGCCGGAATCAGATTGGAAAGTAAGTCATGATATATAAGCTTAAATAAAAGCCATCTGATGAGAATTTTTGGTTTGTAGGGCATGAATCCCCAGACCTTTTAGATAGGAATTTGGGCAAGATTAAAAAATTGGAGCTTAGTTCTCAGCCCAACTCTTGGCCAAAAACATTATGTAGAATACATGTGCAGGCCAACAAACAGCAGCAGGTCTCAGGCCACTAGGAAGACTCATTCCTAGAGTTGTGAAAAATGGCTATCTATCAAGTTCCCAGGGTGCTAGGAATGCTTATTTCTAAAGTTCTCTGCTTTGATGGTAATAATTTTAAATATTAGCGATTTGGATCATGGTGGGAGGACATGGTTTGATCTGATGCAATAGCCAATTATTTAAGGAGTAAGATGAAATCAGGCCTGTGGTTTAGTAAAAAAAAAAAATTCAGATCAGATCTGTTTTGTGAGCTATCATGATCTGGGTCTTTAATTATGCCATTTTCTTTTGCTGTATCTGGCATCACATTTACAAGATATGTATAATGCTAATATAGTAACAAATATTATAAAGATAGTGAAGATTAGTAATCCAAAAAGTTTATATGTAGAATCAGCAGCAGTAAACAAGCCAACTAGTCAGACAAAAACCCTGTATGCATTGTCATTACATGATATGCATATTCTTTGATCAGTCTCACAATACGTTTACCTGCTTTACCAAGCGTTATTTAACCTTATGATAACTCTTATTTGAGGGGGTTGTAGAACTAACATTAAATCAGAATCCAAGAAATTTAGTCTCTCTTCTGACCAATTTATCTCCATATATGTGTAACATCCCGAGGAAGGTATAAATCTGAATGCAAGGAATGCCTAGTCCTCAGTGTCTAAATTGTTATAGGACTTGTCAAAAGTAGACAAAACCATTGTTCCCACCACTTTTATATTGCACCATGTACTGGCATTTGGGATAGAAAAGGAGGTTCAATTACAAGAGAAGTCATATAGTGTCATTTTTATTTCCCTCCGTGGGACTCTCTATGGCAGAGGACCTTAAGATTCAAAACATTTATAGCCAATTAATTTTTTTAAAAAACTATATAGGAATGGATATGGATGAGCATTCATTTCTTCTGAAATGATTTTTTTTAAGTAACAAATAGGCAACAACAAAACGAAAATGAAGGCCAAGTAGAGTGGCTCACACCTGTAATCCTAGCACTTTGGGATGCCAAGGCAGGTGATCAATTGAGGTCTGGAGTTTGAGACCAGGCAGCCAATATGGTGAAACCTCACCTCTATTAAAAATACAAAAACTAGCTGGGTGAGGTGGTGGGTGACTGTAATCCAAGATATTCAGGAGGCTGAGGCAGAAGAATCCTTTGAACCCGGGAGGCAGAGGTTGCAGTGAGCCAAGATCACAACATTGTATTCCAGCTGGGGTGACAGAGCATGATTATCTCAAAAAGAAAAAAAAAAAAGCAAAGTTGCAAAACTGAATCATTTTTCAACTTCTATGGGTTGAACTACTGTAAGCTTGGTTTCTGTTACAGACTTATAGCAATTAGCTACAAAAACTTAAGCATTGTTCTGAAAAACAATTAAAAATAGTTGTATAGATAGTTATATTTATGTTCACAACCTATAATTGTGAAATATTATATCCAGGAGACTTTTTTATGAGGTATTTTTATCCTGTTAGTAAGTACTTTCCTTTATTTCTGTAGTAAAGAGAAAATGTCTATGGTTGGAGTGGATGCAAAGTAATACATGAATTTAGAAGGAAACTAAACTTGTTTTGCCAGATGTTTGGGCATTTTTGTACCGCATTCTCAATTTAGAGAGTTTGACCTTGACCTAACTTTATTTCTCACAACCAGCCCTTATAATCTCACCTGCCCACCTCCTCCATGATGGTCTCTGGGCCTAAAGGCAGGCAGCTTGTATGGTTCTGGCAGCAGAGGCATTAGCAGTGAAACATATGCAGGCCCAGTAGGATGCCAAATGAGAAATACTCATATCTCTGTTCTTTAGATATACAAGATATGTATAATGCTAATATAGTAACAAATATTATAAGGATAGTGAAGATTAGTAATCCAAAAACTTTATATGTAGAATCAGCAGCAGTAAACAAGCCAACTAGTCAGACAAAAACCCTGTATGCATTATCATTATATGATTTTGATATCCTTGGAAGTAAAACAAAAAGATAAATAACTTTTATATTTGAACAATTACAAGGGTAATTCATATATCAGAACAACAACAAAAAAGAACCTATCCTATTAGTGCACCAACTAAAAATATGAGAAAAAAATGATACTGTGGTACTTTCTAGAGGACTATTGTAGCCAAGAAATAATAATTTAATCTGCACTCAAAAAAGTTAGGGCTGAAATCTAATATTAGGTATTATGCTTTTCCTTTGAAACAATTTATTTAGCTGCTTTTTAAATTAAAGGTAAAATTATAGCAAGACCAAGTTGTATGCAAAGTGAATTTTAGGCTTATTATTCTTGCCTGATTGTTTGCATAAAATGCAGCGATAACTGATTGGCCATGTAGACTTTTTTTTTAAAGTTGGCTTCACTGGAAATTTACATAAAAATAGGCCATTTTAGTTTAAGTCTTGGTAAAATAACCAGGGTCTCCATTTTTTAAACTGTTATTGAAATTATGCAGACAACTATACTTTCATAAAATTACAATCTGGATTTTGAGAACTCAAAAGGTAAATTTACTTACTAAAACATACTTTACCCAAATAACTTAAAAGAAAATGATTTTCTTCACCCTTCTTTAACCAGAGCAGTGGCTTTTAAAACAAGATGTTTGTTTACCTTAGAAATGCCATATTCAAACTGAACAGGTCATCAGAGGTGTTGGGCACTGTAGAATTTTGTAGCTCCTCACAGTTAGTCCTAGGAAAGAGGCCTAGGTAGAAAGATTTCACATAAACCATTTTTATTTTATTGTAAACCTTTTGGGAAATGTTGTTTGCATTAGCGTAGGGTTAGGTTCAGTTAATATTTTATAACAAGGCAGTAAGTGCCACATCAAGTAGAAATTATCTACTTCAGTTTTTGTTACTCGAAGGTACTCATAGTATTTGCCAGCCGCCCTGAAAAAAGACTCACATAAAGGGCTATGCAGTGGAGCATATTCCAACTAGCACTTCAGCTTTTATCCTATATTTTGTGGGCTTAGGTAATTTACTAGTACCCATTTAGCATGAGCAATTAACATTCCATAAAAGAACAAATTCATATACCTTCAGCTTAGTAGTACTAGACAGGGGAAATATCCCCCAGTTAGATATAGTGCCCGTTTTCATAAGACTTTTAGGTAAAGGAATCATATGGTTTGGCTGCGTCCTCACTAAATCTCAACTTTAATTGAATGTCTCAGAATTCCCATGTGTTGTGGGAGGCATCAAAGGGAAGATAAGTGAATCAAGAGGACTTCTTTTTCCCATGCTATTCTTGTAATAATAAGTATATCTCATGAGATCTGATGAGTTTATCAGGGGTTTCCACTTTCTTCTTCCTCATTTTCTCACTGCCACCATGTAAGAAGTGCCTCTTGCCTCCTGCCTTGATTCTGACACCTCCTCATCCACATGGAACTGTAAGTTAAATTAAATCTCTTCTTCTTCCCAGTCTCAGGTGTGTCTTTATCAGCAACATGAAAACAGACTAATGAAAGTAGTTACAACCACCTTATATAAAACTTGTTTAAACATCTTCAATTATATAATTAAAGTACACATTTTTATGTTCTGGTTTCAGGAACCCTTTTTACAAGACTATTTTACCTTTTCTGGTGAAAGAGGTTTTGGTTCCCAGCAGGTCATTGCATCTGTAAGACCTATGAGGGACAGCAAATTTGATAAAGCTTCTTAAACAGTCCTGTGATTCTGAGGGAAATCTACCAATGTAAAAGGGGTCCCCTTAACCTGAAATCTACCATGACCTTGGTAATAAGAATATTTGGTGAAAGGATATCCCAGTTATCATAAAGCTAATCCAACATGGCTTGCAAATGAAGCATATTAACTGCTTTGTCTGGGGTCGTCCACTTTTTATTTTATACGAAGTGTTGTACAGTTCCCTTCTGAGGGAAAACAAACCTTACAAGGGCATTTTGTGACCCACTAGGCTGATTGCTTTCTCTGGAATAAGCCCCTGTGCATTTTGAACACATATACTTAGTGATTGTTCATTAATGAGCTGTGGCTCCTGCCTTAATCCAAACAAGCTCTTTAATTCTATAGCACTTTCAATTAAAAATTTTGTCTTTTAAGTGGTTACTTTATCATCTCTTATAGTAAAGATTTTTTAAAGAAGCTGAGTTATTCCAGTCTACAAATGGAATAATTACTTTACATTACACCCCCTAGCTTTTTATTTTTTTATTTTATTATTTATTTATTTTTTTATTTTATTTTTTATTTATTTATTATTATTTTATTTTATTTATTTTTTTTTTTGAGATGGAGTCTAGTTCTGTAGCCAGGCTAGCATGTAGTGGCATGATCTCAGCTCACTGTAACCTCCGCCTCCCAGGTTTAAGTGATTCTACTGCCTCAGCCTCCCAAGTTGCTGGGATTATAGGCATTCACTGCCATGCCCACCTAACTTTTGTATTTTTAGTAGAGAGGGAGTTTCACCATGTTGGCCAACATGCTCTTGATCTCCTGATCTTGTGATTGGCCCACCTTGGCCTCCCAAAGTTCTGGGATTACATGCATGAGACACTATGCCTGGCCCACCCTGTGGCATTGAATGGTTACTTAGTTTTACCCTTCCCCCATACTGACTTTTTTTTGGTAACCATGGGGGCTCAGAGTTATTAAAAAATCCACTCATTTTTTTCTGTATAATTTCCTTCATATAAAGCATCAGAAATAGTTGCTTAACAAAAAAAATTCTGTGTTTTATAAAATTCTAGAAAAAAGTGTATTTTATGCTCCTACTATTTTAATTTTCTAGTAACCCAAATTTCCAGTCATGGGGGATCTCAAGGGTTTAATATGACTTTAAGATTTTAAACTACTAGAAAATTTTGAGACTAAATTTACAAAGATTAACAAGACCATGTGAATTAATAGCTTCTACCAATCTGATAGGCACTTACTTTTCTTTAAAGATGCTTGATTAAAGCTCTTTCACATAGTTTGGTAGTGAAGTATCACTTCCACGTGACACATAAAAATAGAGATATAAAAGGGATGTAAAATAAAAAGACAGGTCAAAAAGATATTTTATTTGCCTGATTTCAAAAAAAATCTTTCACTTTAGAAAATTAATAAAAGTTACATGAGCCCACAATAGGAGAAGGAGAGAGCTATTATTCAAGGCCATTTCGAAACAGAAAAAGGTGAACTTCTGAGATATCAATCTGAAGAATATTAAAGAAACAGACTATAGAATATTAAAATTTAAAAATCTTGCATTAAGTCAAATATTTCAATAAAACCTAGTTTTAACTAATTTTTTCATTTCGTATTAGTTTACTTTTATTTTTTAGTATTAAAGACCCATCTCTAGAAATAACTATTTCACTTTCTTCTTAATGATGGCCAACTAAATTATACAACACCCTTAAAAACACCTTTTACTGGCTGGGCTCAGTGGTTTATGTCTGTAATCCCAGGACTTTTGGAGGCTGAGGTTGGTGTATCACCTGTGATCAGAAGTTTGAGACCAAGATGGCCAACATGGTGAAACCCTGTCTCTACTAAAAATACAAAAAATTTACAGGATGGCCAGGTGCAGTGGCTCACGCTTGTAATCCCAGCACTTTGGGAGGCCGAGGCGGGCGGATCACGAGGTCAGGAGATCGAGACCACGGTGAAACCCCGTCTCTACTAAAAATACAAAAAATTAGCCAGACGTGGTGGTGTGCACCTGTAGTCTCAGCTACTTGGAGAGGCTGAGGCAGGAGAATGGCGTGAACCCGGGAGGCGGAGGTTGCAGTGAGCTGAGATTGCGCCACTGCACTCCAGCCTGGGTGACAGAGCGAGACTCTGTCTCAAAAAAAAAAAAAAAAAAAAAAAAATTACAGGATGTGGTGGCATATGCCTGTAATCCCAGCTACTCAAGAGGCTGACACAGGAAAATCACTTAAATATGGGAGGCAGAGGTTGCAGTGAACTGAGATTGCACCATTAAACTCCAGTCTGTGCAAAAGAGAGAAAATCTGTCTCAAAAAAAACAAAAATGTTTTTACTAACCTTATTACAACTTACATAGACCGTTCACAATGTGCTTAGAATTGGTGTTCTCTTAAATAACCCTGTTTCCTGGACAACCAATTCACTTTACTTTACAATGAAAATTCACTACACAAGATTTTTTTTAATATAACACAACTTTTATTTTTACCTTCAACAAAAGCACCTCTGTATATTTATAACTTCCTTTATATCTCTTATTTTCTGATTAATTACCTGTCCTATATATAATTTAAATATACCTTCAGTTGGACAGAGATATTTTACTTTTAATAAGAACAGTTTAAAACAAGTTTTTCTACAATTTTAAACTGGAAATTATCCAGATACATAATAACAAATAATAGCCTTTGATCCTAAATTATGACAAGTTTGTTTTCAGCATTTACTTTTTTAACATTTGTTATAGGAGTTACTAAGCAATTATTTTAGGCTGGGTATGATGGTTCAGGTCTGTAATCTCAGCGTTCTGAGACACTGAGGTGGGTAGATCACCTGATGTCAGGAGTATGAGATCAGCCTGGCCAACATGGTGAAACCCCATCTCTACTAAAAATAGAAAAAGCCATGCCTGGTGGTAGGTGCCTGTAATCCCAGATACTTGGGAGCCTGAGGCAGGAGAATTACTTGAGCCCATGAGGCAGAGGTTGCAGTGGAGTATAATCTTGCCATTGAACTCCAGACTGGACAACAAGAATGAGACTGCATCTCAAAAAATAATAATAATAAAATAAAAGAGAGAAGAAGAAGAAGGAAAAATCATTTTAGGCAGATAGAGAGGAAAAGGAGTCCTTGGGTACTTTCTGTTCCTTTTAAAGCATCTCCAGAAATGTTTCTTGTCTAGCTGCAAAGCCCAGGCTCTTAGAGCCAGGTCAGCAAGTTTTGATAAGCAGATGCTGGCCATTAGAAACTAGGTCCATCCAAACATGCTGACTTCTGCTGTCTTCTTTGTGGCCTTGCCCCAACATGTGCCTGGCAACATAGTTGCCACCATACATACCCATGTCAGTGGAACATCTTGGTGCCCGGCATTTCCATACTAAAAGGTTAGACTGTGAGGGACTGTTTATTTGCAGGCTACGTGAAAGACATGCCTGGTCAAAACAATCCCTGGAGCCCTATGGAAATCAGACACCACCTCTTCCAGCCATCTCGTATAAGCAGCCACGTTTCTGCCACACATGGGGGTTTTCTGTCTGTTTGAGTTCCCCCTCCCTCTGCCTCCATACAGGGGAGTTGTTTTCTTCTTCCTTCCTTCTTTCTTGCCTACTAAACATTTTGCTCGTTGAAACCACTACATGTATGTCCTTGTTGTTTTATCCAAACTGGAATGAGATAAAGGGACCTCATGTTCCTCCAGTGATTGGAGCTATATCATTTGGTTGCCTGTTTTTGGAAACTGAGGTACAGCCTTCAACAGAGCACGAAATATGGGAGTGAGGATAAAACATGTTCTATCATTCAATAGTGCCTTTAGCATCTATATTAAAATAAATCAAATCAATAAGCATCCATCAGCCTGGTACATAAATTTAGCATTGGCTGCTGTGCTAAAGACTCAGATGTAAGGTTTACTGAGGAGAACGTGGAGAAACCTCCATTACCGATGGGTACTGGGAATGTTGACCATGTTTGAACTAGACTCTTTTCATGGGGAGATCTTGCCATTGCAGGAGGCTGGGAAACATTTTGAGGCAGCTGAGAATTTCTGGCCAGGGCACATTTTGGCATGATTCAAAGGCCACTGGACTGGACAAACCCTTCAACAGCCCTTTACTGGTGTTGGCAGAAAATCCTCAACCATTCTATTGCAAATATCTCCTTTCTTAGGAGAGAGACATGCACAAAAAAAAAAAAAAAAAAAAAAAAAAAAAAGAAAACTCTTCAAAAATTCAGTGAATCCAGGAGCTGGCTTTTTGAAAAGATCAACAAAATTGGTAGACCTCTAGCAAGATTAACAACAAAGAAAAGAGTGAAGAATCAAATGCACCCAATAAAAAATGATAAAGGGGATATCACCACCAATCCCACAGAAATATAAACTACCTTCAGAGAATACTATAAACATCTCTATGCAAATAAACTAGAAAATCTAGAAGAAATGGATAAATTCCTGGATACATACATACTCCCAAGGTGAAACCAGGAAGAAGTTGAATCTCTGAATAGACCAATAACAGGATATTGATCTGTTGAAATTGGTCTACTGAAATTGAGGCAATAATTAATAGCCTACCAACCAAAAAAAGTCCAGGACAAGATGGATTAACAGCTGAATTCTACCAGAGGTACAAGGAAGAGCTGGTACCATTCCTTTTGAAATTATTCCATTTTATTGGTCTATTCAGAGATTCAACTTCTTCCTGGTTTAGGCTTGGGAGGGTGTATGTGTCGAGGAATTTATCCATTTCTTCTAGATTTTGTAGTTTATTTGTGTAGGGGTGTTTATAGTATTCTCTGAAGGTAGTTTGTATTTCTGTGGGATCAGTGTTGATATCCCCTTTATCATTTTTTTGCATCTATTTGATTCTTCTCTTTTCTTCTTTATTAGTCTTGCTAGTGGGTGATAGACCAATAACAGGCTCTGAAATTGAGGAAATAATTAATAGCTTACCAACCAAAAAAAGTCCAGCACAAGATGGATTCACAGCTGAATTCTACCAGAGGTACAAGGAAGAGCTGGTACCATTCCTTTTGCAACCATTCCAATCAATAGAAAAAGAGGGAATCCTCCCTAACTAATTTTATGAGGCCAGCATCATCCTGATACCAAAGCCTGGCAGAGACACAACCAAAAAAGAGAATTTTAGAACAATATCCTTGATGAACATCGATGCAAATATCCTCAATAAAATACTGGCACACCGAATTCAGCAGCACATCAAAAAGCTTATGCACTGTGATCAAGTGGGCTTCATCCCTGGGATGCAAGGCTGGTTCAACATACACAAATCAATAAATGTAATCCAGCATATAAACAGAATCAATGACAAAAACCACATGATTATCTCAATAGGTGCAGAAAACGCCTTTGACAAAATTCAACAACCTTCATGCTAAAATCTCTCAGTAAATCAGTTATTGATGGGATGTATCTCAAAATAATAAGAGCTATTAAGACAACCCACAGCCAATATCCTGAATGGGCAAAAACTGGAAACAATCCCTTTAAAAACTGTCACAAGACAGGGATGCCCTCTCTCACCACTCCTATTCAACAGAGTGTTGGAAGTTCTGGCCAGGGCAATTAGGCAAGGGAAGCAAATAAAGGGTATTCAATTAGGAAAAGAGGAAGTCAAATTGCCCCTGTTTGCAGATGACATGATTGTATATCTGGAAAACTCCATCATCTTAGCCCCAAATCTCCTTAAGCTGATAGGCAAATTCAACAAAGTCTTAGGATACAAAATCAATGTGCAAAAATCACAAGCATTCTTATACAACAGCAACAGACAGAGAGCCAAATCATGAGTGAACTCCCATTCACAAGTGCATCAAAGAGAATAAAATACCTGGGAATCCAACTTACAAGTGACGTGAAGGACCTCTTCAAGGAGAACTACAAACCACTGCTCAATGAAATGAAAGAGGTTACAAACAAATCGAAGAACCTTCCATGCTCATGGGTAGGAAAAATCCATATCGTGAAAATAGCCATACTGCCCAAGGTAATTTGTAGATTCAATGCCATCCCCATCAAGCTACCAATGACTTTCTTCACTGGAAAAAACTACTTCAAAGTTCATATGGGATCAAAAAAGAGCCTGCATTGCCAAGTCAATCCTAAGCAAAAATAACAAAGCTGGAGACATCACACTACCTGACTTCAAACTGTACTACAAGTCTACAGTAATCAAAAGAGCATGGTACTGGTACAAAAAAAGAGATATAGACCAATGGAACAGAACATAGCCCTCAGAAATAATGCTGCATATCTGCAACCATCTGATCTTTGATAAACCTGACAAAAAAAAGAAATGGGGAAAGAATTCCCTATTTAATAAATGGTGCTGGGAGAACTGGCTAGCCATACATAGAAAGCTGAAACTGGGTGCCTTCCTTACAACTTATACAAAAGTTAATTCAAGATAGATTAAAGACTTAAATGTTAGTCCTAAAACCATAAAAAACCCTAGATGAAGACCTAGACAATACCATTCAGAACTTAGGCATGGACAAGTACTTCATGTCTAAAACACCAAAGGCAATAGCAACAAAAGCCAAAATTGACAAATGAGATCTAATGAAACTAAAGAACTTCTGCACAGCAAAAGAAACTACCACCAGAGTGAACAGGCAACCTACAGAATGAGAGAAAATTTCTGCAATCTACTCATCTGACAAAGGGCTAATATCCAGAATCTACAATGAACTCAAATTTACAAGAAGAAAACAAAAAAACCCATCAAAAAGTGGGCAAAGGATATGAACAGACACTTCTCAAAAGAAGACATTTATGCAGGCAAAAGACACATGAAAAAATGCTCATCATCACTGGCCATCAGAGAAATTCAAATCAAAACCACAATGAGACACCATTTCAAACCAGTTAGAATGGTGATCATTAAAAAGTCAGGAAACAACAGGTGCTGTAGAGGATGTAGATAAATAGGAATACTTTTACACTGTTGGTGGGACTTTAAACTAGTTCACCCATTGTGGAAGTCAGTGTAGACTTCTCAGGGATGTAGAACTAGAAATACCATTTGACCGAACAATCCCATTACTGGGTATATACCCAAAGGATTAGAAGTCATGCTGCTATAGAGACACATGCACACGTATGTTTATTGTATCACTATTCACAATAGCAAAGACTTAGAATGAATCCAAATATCCAACAATGATAGACTGGATTAAGAAAATGTGGCACATATACACCATGGAATACTATGCAGCCATAAAAATGTTGAGTTCATGCCCTTTGTAGGGACATGGATGAAGCTGGAAACTATCATTCTCAGCAAACTATTGTGAAGACAGAAAACCAAACACTGCATGTTCTCAGTCATAGGTGGGAATTGAACAATGAGAACACATGGATACAGGAAGGGGAATATCACATACCGGGGCCTGTTGTGAGGTGGGGGTGGGGGGAGGAATGGCATTAGGAGATATACCAAATGTTAAATGAAGAGTTAATGGGTGCAGCACACTAGCATGGCCAATGTATACAGAAGTAATTAACCTCCACATTGTGCATATGTACCCTAAAACTTAAAGTATAATAAAAAAAGAAAAAAAAGAAATCAGGCTCTAGGCCACTTTTCGGAAGAAGAAATTTCTGCTTTTAACAGTTAAAAGTAAAATATCTTCCATAGCCAGATTTTCTTCCTGATATGTCTCGTCAGTAGGGAAATGGCCATTTGGCTTCTACATTCTTTTAAGACACCTATTCTAAAAAGTATTTAAGTCGGATAGGAATTTTAATTTTATAAGTTAACCAGAACTATTTTTTTTTTTTTTAAGATGGTATCTCACTCTTGTCACCCAGCCTGGAGTGCAGTGGCATGATCTTGGCTTACTGTAACTTCTGCCTCCTGGGTTCAAGTGATCCTCCTGCCTCAGCCTCTGGAGTAGCTAGGGTTACAGGTGCCAACCACCATGCCTGGTTAACTTTTGTACTTTAAGTAGAGATGGGTTTCATCATGTTGGCCAGGCTGGTCTTGAACTCCTGACTTCAGGTGATGCAGCTACCTTGGCCTCCCAGAGTGCTGGAATTACAGGTGTGAGCCACTGGGCCTGGCCAATAACTACTTTTTAAAAGTGCAGTTCAAGCCTGCCCAACAAAACAGGCAGTAATAAACTTGGCTACGGGTCTTGTTTCATATACGTCTTGTTTCATGTACTTGGGAACATGACCTGTAACCATGTGGCAATACTATAGTATCTGCCATTTTATAATGGTGGCTGTCTTCTCGTGCTAAGTCAGTTCCTTGGGGAGGACCACAAAATCAGATAAACCAGTTCATTAGTCTGGTGGTGTTACCTGATCCTTCAGGGGTGTGGGTTTACAAGCTATCTTAAGTAACAATCTTGAGAGCAGCTTAGGGAAGGTTAAAATCTTGTAGCCTCCACCTGCATGACTCATAAGCCATGGTTTCTAATCTTATGGCTAGTTTCTTGGTCTGGTCCCCAGGCAAAAGAAAAGTATATCTTAAAAAGTGGCTGTTATCATCTTTGTTGTAGTCTATAAATTGTAAAACAGTCTCTTTCCAAAGTTGCTGTAGCCTACAGTCAGTGGTGGACAAGAATGACTTGGGGGCTGGAAACAAAAGGGAATTGTTTGAGTTGGATGTGTTTCACTGTCTCAGTCACAATTTTTCAATGACAGTTTCAAAAGCTGCCTATAACTTCTTTAAAAATACCTGTACCCCTTGTGACTTGTGTGGTTAAGTCACAACCTAATTAAGGCTGGTCAGCTTCATTAAGCCTTGTAAGGTTACTTTTTGTAAAGTTCAAATCTGAAAATCTTTTTTTTTAATTCCTCTTACAATGCCATGGGATGTGTAAGAAGTGCTAACAGATTTTTAGTATTATCTCTCTTTAGTATTGTATTAGTATCTCGTATTGTATCTCCAGGAATCCAGAATTTGTACAAGAGAGTTGAGTGGCAGGCATTTATGTTGAACATGCTTCTTTTAAAAAAGGATGATGCTCAATTTTTATTAATTTTCTCAAGTTTAAATCTGAAAATCTTAACTGCTTGGCATGGGTAAAGTTGAGTAACAAGGGATTTAACAATTTTCTTAAAGAGTATTCAGCTTAATTAAAAGTGGATATTCAAATTATAGCATATTTAAAATACCTTTATATTTTTCTCTTGGATCTTGTTTTTCTGGAAAAAGGCTCTCTTCTTCTCAGTCAACTGAATTATTTTTTCCATTTTTTTGTCTTACCAATCAATGCATACATGAGAGGCCACAAGATAACTTCTCATAACATGAGGCTCCTTGGGAAAAACAGATGAGGTGCCACAGACGTTGTTTTTGGAAAAAAAATCTCTGTTTTCCTCAGAAAACCTCCAAAATTAAAATAAGATAATTCCCTCACAAAATCAAAGGCTCTATTATACTTTGTGTTGTTTACCATTTGGAGTCTTGGAGGTATCAAATTCCTTCACATTATGAAATACTAAGGGTGTAAGGTAGAAAATATACTGTAAGAGATGGCTAATAGTAGTTATAAATCAGAGAAGCATGCTCTTGACTACAATGAAAGATATGAAAAATATTTCCCACTAAGAGATGAGACTACCATGAGGAATAGGCTAATTATAAAATAAGCCGATTGGCTTTGGGTTGCATTGCAATGAAATGCATGGTAGAGGGACTACACTGTCTTCTCCCATAGTATCTCCCACCTTTTGGGGACCTGAGATCCAGTATAAAATGGCACCCTTAATTTTAGGAATCTGCCTTTGCCTTCAGCTGTGTCTGCTTATCATGCCCTAAAAATGCGTGCTATCTAGCCCCTTTCTTCCAAGGGCTCCACCCTAAAGCCAGCAATTCAATTAAGAAATTGGAAAATGAAAATTCTTACAAATGTTGAATCTTGTGTCTGTTTCTATTGCTATATGTATGTTTTGTGTAATGTCTATTACAAAAAGCTCTAATTTATTGGTGTAAGGAAAAACAGCACTTAAATTAAATATTTTTTTAGTTCCTGTGAATTTAAGATATAAAAATGCTCTTTGAGATTATTGGAAAATGCAAGTGTTGTCAAAATGCAAATAGATGGTCTAAATCATGCAACTTAGATACTAGGTTTTCTAAATGTTCCAAAGTTGTATATTGTGTGCTTTACAAATAGATAAAGCCTAAGACACATGGAGATAGATGTTGCAAAGTCAGACATTATTAGCAATTCTGCCTGGGTCCTAGGCGCCAGAACTGGTACATAATTAAAATAGCTTACTAATCAGGTTTTTTACCAAAAAAATAAGTTGCTAAAAGTTAACAGTGCAAAATGTATTTGAGATTACTAAACAGTTTTACATGCAAGACATATAAAAAAGTAAAATTTTTTTTTAGTAAATGATTATAAGAAAGCACGGAAGTATAAATTTTGCCCTTCCAATGACGGATTATGTTAAAGTTGATAAGATAGAAGTAGATGTTTAAGCAAGTTGTAGAAAGATTGTAAAACTAATCTTGCAAAAAATATGTAAACATTAACTAAACACAAAAAGCTATTGTATGGTCTTTTCATAAATGGACCATTGAAAGAAGAGCACAGCAAGGAGATCGTAAGACACAGGATTTTCATGGCATACTAAAGGCTAATGGAAGATTTTTGCCTTTTGTGTCATCATTTTGGCAAAATAAGTAATTTATCACAATCTGGAATTTTATTTCATAACATCAAGTGTCTTAAACTTCTAACACTTAACAGGTGTCCCAATATAAAACTTCAAGTTTCAAAATTTGTCCTTCCTGATGCCTGGCCTTTGGGTGCTTCAGAGGGCCCAAGAAACATTCAGAAAAGAGATAAACAGTATTATTTGACATGTTTAGCCACATGAGATTGCCAAACAACTTCTAATCTTTAAGTTATTTTTTCTTGAATAATACTAATACATGTTCTAAAATCATATGGGATTGTAAAATTCTAATGTCTAAAATTATAATGTCTAAGTATATGCTCTCAATTTTAATTAAGAGTAAAGTTATTGTAAATCACAGAGATAAATAAACATATTTGTCAGTCTTGCTTTTAACTGTAAGTGTCCGGAAAATTTTGTCATTCATAGACTATTGTTTCCTTCCTTCATTCCATCTTAAAAGATGGTTTATAATCAAGCTATATTAAGGACTTCAAGAGGTGTTATCAAATGCAGGTTTTTATTAGTTTTGAAGATTGTAACATTGGAATAGAGAAAAAAACTACAGGAATCATAAACAACTGACATGTTTACAAATATCAAGCAAAGCAAGAGTTAACTAAATGGACTGCACTCAGAAATTTAAAGCATCCTTTTTGATATTTAATTGCTTATCCTTGTTTTGTTTTGTTTTGTTTTGTTTTTCAGAGTCAAGGAAACTTATTTTGAACTATTTATGGCCTTTAATAATTGAGTAAGATAAACTCCTGTGAACTAAATTTGGAGCATGTTTGTTTTTCTCTGCCTTGTTCCTCTAGAATTTGGAATCTGTGAGTACTCTTAACCTATGGCAATATAGTTCTTTGCATTGGAGCAATTAGAATCCCTTTTTCCTTTTTCAACAGGACACTAGTGGAAAAACTGGTTATTTTACCAAGGCTTTAACTGAAAGACCATATTGCCCTTCAAGGAATCAAGCTTTATATGCAGAGACAATAAAAGCCACTTGCGTAGAACTGGCCTCATACCTTGTCTACACAGTGCCCACTTAGGGTTTCTAATCTGTGTCAGTAAAAAATGTCACTTTCTAACACCTCCAGAATCTCCAAGTTTATCTTGGGAATCTCAAGAGGAAAGAATCACCCAGCTCAGGTATTTGGGGATACAAACCCATGGTTGGACTTCCTTTAAAGGTCTTTTCTGAGGTTCCTGTGGAACAGAGGCCCACCAAAGCCAATCCAAAGGCCTATGTAGAAATAACCATTCTTGCTGCACTTCATGCAAAAAATCAAGCCAAGCATAAGATACAAAGTTCATTCTGCAAACAACAAACATGGTCCTATCATAATTTGTTTTTACCAAAAATGAAAACTGGAGAGACAAATTGTGCTCCAAAACTTATACATTTGTCATTAAATCCTAGTATCATTCATTGTTTTTAAGTTTTTGCCTATATTTTAGACTCAGTCTACTTATTCCTGTGAATCAAGTGGTGATCTCCTGCAGGTTGGAAGAAACAAAAAGGGATGGATAATGTAAAAATCTGGATCAATATGCCAGTTTTTGGCAAGCATCCTGCAAATTCTTCCATAAATGAAAGTGAGTAGGGTGCCAATAACCTGGAGGTTTCTTTGTTTGGGAAAATAAAACCGAGGAACCTCATAGTCCCCAGTGGGAAATTCTGTATCTTGGCAAGTAAAATTGTAGATGGAAATTATCTCCTATATCAAGCTTGTGAGAATTGCTATACTCACTTTCCTATTTGCAATAGGGTTACAGGCATTTAAAGATCAAATCAAAATTATTGAAAGGCTAAGGGAAAATGCAGTCTGCAGCCCCTGGTGGCTACAATCTCTCTTTAATAATTTCAGTCTTCTTTATGAGATTGGTTAATCCATTTATTAATCTATCTCTTGCTTATCTGTCTTGTATTACTATATGAACCCTGTATGCTCAATACTATAACTTGAAATTGAATTGTCTCCTATCACCTAGAAGCAATCAAACTCTATCTGGTGCTGCAAACTGAACCACGAATGGACACACCATTCTTCTGAAGATCATTAGATCAACCTCAGGGAGGTCCTAGCTGCTCCATTCAACACCTCTTTCCAGCAGAAATTGGTCAGGAAAAGCCATCTCCCCAAATCCCCTAACAGCAGTTAGTGTGACATCATGGGGAAAATGTTATAGGAGTTATTAAGAAATTATTTTAGGCAGAGAGAGGGGAAAGTGGTCCTTGGAAAGTTTTTGTTTCTTTTACAGCAGCTCCAGAAGCATTTCTTGTCTGGGAGGAAAGCCCTGGCTCTTAGAGCTGACTGGCAAGTTTTGATATGCAAATGTTGGCCATTAGAAACTGAGTCCACCCAAACATGGTGATTCATGTCATCTTCTTCTTGCCCTTGCCCCACATGTGCCTGGCAACATGGCACACCCCCACATATCCCCACATGGGCAGAACATCACAGGGCCCTGCATTTGCATATTAAAAGTCTAGGGTGTGAGGGTCAATTTTTTTGCAGGCTTCATCAATAACAAGCCTGGTTAAACCAATATCCTGAGCCATATGCAAATCAGACACCACCTCCTTCACCCCTCTCAAAGAAGTAGACACTTTTCTACCACAAATGGAGTTTTCTGTTTGTTTGAATCCCCATTCCCTCTATCTCTGTACAGGGCAGATATTTTCTTTTTCCTTCCTTCTTTTCTGACTATTAAACTTTTCACTCCTTAAAACCACTGCCGATGATGGGTTGATGGGTGCAGTAAACCACATGGCACACACATAGCTTCAGGCCTCTGAGCACAAGCTAAGCCATCATATCTCCTGTGACCTGCATGTATACATCCAGATGGCCTGAAGAAATTGAAGAATCCCAGAAGTGAAAATGGCTGGTTCTTGCCTTAACTGATGACATTCCACCATTGTGATTTTTTTCTGCCCCAATTTAACTGAGTGATTAACCTTGTGAAATTCTTTCTCCTGGCTCAGAAGCTCCCTCACTGAGCATCTTGTGACGCCCGCCCCTGCCTGCAAGAGAAAAACCCCGTTTGACTGTAATTTTCCATTATCCACTCAAATCCTATAAGACAGCCCCACCCCATCTCCCTTCACTGACTCTCTTTTCAAACTCAGGCCGCCTGCACCCAGGTGATTGAAAAGTTTCATTGCTCACACAAGGCCTGTTTTGTGGTCTCTTCACATGGACGCGCATGACATTTGCTGTGGAAATCTGGGACAGGAGGACTTCTTCAGGATACCAGTCCCCTATCCTATCCCTCATTCTGTGAGAGATCCACATATGACCTCGGGTCCTCAGACCAACAAGCCCAAGGAACATCTCACCAATTTCAAATCAGGTAAGTGGTCTTTTCACTCTCTTCTCCAGCATCTCTTATTACCCTTCAATCTCTCTCTCCTTCCAACTCCAGTTCTTTTTCCCCTCTAGTAGAGACAAAGGAGACACATTTTACCCATGGACCCAAAACTCTGGCACCAGTCATGGACTCAGGAAGACAGTCTTCCCTTGGTGTTTAGTCACTGCAGGGATGCCAGCCTGATTATTCACCCATATTTCATTGGTGTCTGATCACTGGGGGATGCCTGCCTTGGTCATTCACTCACATTCCCTTGGTGGCAAGGCAATTGTAGGGATGCCTACTTTGGTTGCTCACCCACATTGCAGCCCAAGGCTGCTCACCACCCCCTTCTCTGTGTCTCTTTTTCTTTAAACTTACCTCCTTCACTATGGGCAAACTTCTGCCCTCCATTCCCCCATCTTATCCCTTAGCCTGTGTTCTTAGAAACCTAAAACCTCTTCAACTCACACCTGACCTAAAACCTAAATGCCTTATTTTCTTCTTCAACACCACTTGGCCCTAATACAAACTTGATAATGGCTGCAAACAGCCAGAAAATGGCACTTTTGATTTCTCCATCCTACAAGACCTAGATAATTTTTGTCAAAAAAAATGGGCAAATGGTCTGAGGTGCCTTACATCCAGGCATTTTTTTTACACTTCATTCTCTTCCTAGTCTCTATTCCCAGTGCAATTCATCCCAAATCCTCCTTCTTTCCCTCCTGCCTATCCCTTCAGTCCCAACCTCAAGAGTCACTGAGTCTTTTGGATCTTCCTTTTCTATGGACTTTTCTGACCTCTTCCCTCCTCCCCAGGCTGCTCCTGGCCAGGCCAAGCCAGGTTCCAACTCCTCCTCATCCTCCGCTCCTCCACCCTATAATCCTTCTATCCTCTCCCATCCTCACACCCTGTCCAGCTTACAGTTTGGTTCCATGACTCTCCCCCACCTGCCCAACAATTTCCTCTCAGAGAGTTGGCTGGAGCTAAAGACATAGTCAGGGTACATGTGCCTTTTTCTCTATTGGACCTCTCTCAGATCAGTCAGCATTTAGGCTCTTTCTCATCAGACATCACTAAATATATGTAGGAATTCCGATATCTAACTGTCCTACAATTTAACCTGGAGTGACTTAAATGTCATCGTAACTTCTACTCTCTTCCCAGATGAATGAGAAAGAGTTTTTTTCTCTGGCCCAATCTCATGCAGACAACTGCTGGCTCTATAAGCCAGACCTCTGGGAAGGCATTAGAGCAGTTCCCTGAGATGATCCCCAGTGGAACTATAAGATTCCCCAGGTATAGCTAGGTGAGATTACATGATTCCCGGCCTAGTTGAAGGGCTTAACATGGCAGCTTACAAAGCTGTTAATTATGACAAGCTTAAAGAAACTACCCAAGGTAAAGACAAAAATCCAACCCTATTCATGGCCCACTTAGCAGCAACCCTTAGATGCTTTACCACGCTAGACCCAGAGGGGCCAGAAGGCCGTCTTATTCTTAATATGCATTTTATCACCCAATCTGCTCTTGACATTAGGAAAAAACTCTGAAAATTGGATCCTGGCCCTAAAACCCCACAACAGGACTTAATTAACTTCATCTTTAAGGTGAACAATGATAGAGAAGAGTCAGCCAAGTGACAACACATCTCTGAGTTACAGCTACTTGCCTCTGCTGTAAGAAAATCCACAACCAGGTCTCCAGCATACAAAAACTTCAGAGCATCCAAGCCACAGCTCCCAGGGACTCCTTCAAAACCTCCTCATGGACCTTGCTTCAAATGCGAGAAACCTGGCCACTGGGCCTTAGAATGCCCACAGCCCAGGATTCCTCCTATGCTGTGCCCTGTCTCTGCAGGCCCCCACTGGAGGTTGGACTATCTGACTCACATTGCTGATGCTTCTAAAGCTCCTGGAGCCCAAACCTAACGTTCCTTGGCTGACTCTATCCCAGAACTCCTCAGCTTAGCAGCTGAAGACTGACACTGTCCGATCACCTTGGAAGCCCCTTGGACCATCACAGACTCTGAGCTTTGGGTAACTCTTACAGTGGAGGGCAAACCCATCCCCTGTTTAATCGATACACGGGCTACCCATTCCACATTATCTTCTTTTCAAGTTTCCCTTGACCCCACAACTGTGGTGGGTACAGACAACCAAGCTTCAGAACTCCTTAAAACTCTCCCACTCTGGTGCAGACTTGGACAGCATTCCTTTATGCACTCTTTTTTAGTTATCCCCACCTGCCCAGTTCCCTTATTAGGCCAAGACATTTTAACCAAATTATCTGCTTCCCTGATTATTCCTGGACTACAGTCACATCTCATTGCTACCCTTCTTCCCAACCCAAAGCCTCCTTCGCATGTTCCTCTTGCACCCCCCACCTTAACCTCCAATGTGGGACACCTCCACTCCCTCTCTGGCAACCGATTACATGCCCATTACTATCCCAATAAAACCTAATCACCCTTACCCAGCTCAATGCCAGTATCCCATTCCACAACAGGCTCTTAAGTGATTGAAGCCAGTTGTGTCTCGCCTGCTACAGCGTGTGTTTCTAAAACCTAAAAACTCTTTGCAATTCTCCCATTTTCCCTGTTCAAAAACCAGACAAGTCTTACGGGTTATTTCAGGATCTGTGCCTTATCATCTAAATTGTTTTGCTTATCCACCCTGTGGTTCCCAAACCACACACTCTTTTGTTCTCAATACCTTCCTCTACAACTCACTACTCCCATCTTGAACTTAAAGGTGTGTTTTTTGCTATTCCCGTGCATCTCACATCCCAGCCTCTCTTTGCTTTTACCTGGACTGACTCTGACACCGATCAGTCCCAGCAGCTTACCTGGGCTGTATTGCCACAGGGATTCAGGGATAGCACTCATTACTTCAGCCAAGCTATTTCTCATGATTTACTTTCTTTCCATCTGTTTGCTTCTCACTTAATTCAATATATTGATGATCTCCTACTTTGTGGCCCCTCCTTTGAATCTTCTCAATAAGACATCCTCCTGCTCCTTCAACTTTTATTCTCCAAGAGATATTGGGTGTCTTCCTCCAAAGCTCAAATTTCTTCTCTATCCATTACATACCTCAGCATAATTCTTCATAGAAACACATGTACTCTCCCTGCCCATTGTGTCAGACTGATCTCTCAAACCCCCAACCCCCTTCTACAAAACAAAAACTTCTTTCCTTCCTGGGCATGGTTGAATACTTTTGCCTTTGGATACCTGGTTTTGCCATCCTAACAAAACCATTATATAAACTCACAAAAGGAAACCTAGCTGACCCCATAGATCCTAAATCCTTTCTCCACTCCTCTTTCTGTTCCTTGAAGACAGCTTTAGAGACTACTCCCACACGAGCTGTCATCCCAAACTTTTCATTCCACACAGCTGAAGTGCAGGGCTGTGCAGTCAGAATTCTTACACAAGGACTGGGACCACACCCTGTAGCCTTTTTGTCCAAACAACTTGACCTTACTGTTTTATGCCATCATATCTCTGTGCAGTGGCTGCCATAACCCTAATAATTTTAGAAGCCCTAAAAATCACAAACTATGCTCAACTCACTCCCTGCAATTCTCATAACTTCCAAAATCCATTTTCTTCCTCACATCCAACACATATACTTTCTGCTCCACAGCTCCTTCAGCTATACTCACTCTTTGTTCAGTCTCCCACAATTACCATTTTTCCCGGCCTGGACTTCAATCCAGCCTCCCACATTATTCTGGAAACCACACCTGACCCCCATGACTGTACCTCTCTGATCCACCTGACATTCACTGCATTTCCCCATATTTCCTTCTTTCCTGTTCCTCACCCTGATCACACTTGGTTTATTGATGGCAGTTCCACCAGGCCTAATCACCACTCACCAGAAAGGCAGGCTATGCCATAGTATCTTCCACATCTATCATTGACGCTACTGCTCTGCCTCCCTCCACTAGCTCTCAGCAAGCCAAACTCATTGCCTTAACTTGAGGCCTCACTCTTTCAAAGGGACTATGCATCAATATTTATACTGATGCTAAATATACCTTCCATATGCTGCCCCACCATGCTGTTATATGGGCAGAAAAGGTTTCTTCACTATCAAGGGTCCTCCATTATTAATGTCTCCTTAATAAAAATTCTTCTCAAGCCCACTTTACTTCCAAAGGAAGCTGCAGTCATTCACTTCAAGGGACATCAAAAGCCATCAGATCCCATCACTCTGGACAATGCTTATGCTGACAAGGTAGCTAAAGAAACAGCTAGCCTTCCAAATTCTGTCACTCATGGCCAGTTTTTCTCCTTCTCATCAGTCACTCCCACCCACTCACTGACTGAAACTTCCACTTATCAATCTCTTTCCACAAAAGGCAAATGGTTCTTAGACCAAGGAAAATATCTCCTTCCAGCCTCACAGGCCCATTCGATTCTGTCATCGTTTCATAATCTCTTCCACGTAGGTTACAAGCCACTAGTCTGCCTCTTAGAACCTCTCATTTCCTTTCCATCATGGAAATCTATCCTCAGGAAGATCACTTCTCAGTGTTCCATCTGCTATGCTACTACCCCTCAGGGACTGTTCAGGCCTCCTCCCTTTCCTACACATCAAGCTCGGGGATTTGCCCTGATCAGGACTGGCAAATTGACTTTACTCACATGCCTTGAGTCAGACAACTAAAATATCCCTTAGTCTGGGTAGACACTTTCACTGGACATGTAGAGGCCTTTCCCACAGGGTCTGAGAAGGCCACTGCAGTTATTTCTTCCCTTCTGTCAGACATAATTCATCAGTTTGGCCTTCCCACCTCTATACAGTCTGATAACGGACCAGCTTTTACTAGTCAAATCACCGAAGCAGTTTCTCTGGCTCTTGCTATTCAGTGGAAACTTCATATCACTTACCATCCTCAATCTTCAGGAAAAGTAGAACAGACTAATGGTCTTTTAAAGACACACCTCACCAAACTCAGCCTCCAACTTAAAAAGGACTGGACAGTACTTTCACCTCTTGCCCTTCTCATAATTAGAACTTGCCTCAACTTGATACAGGGTACAGTCCATTTCAACTTTTATATGGATACACTTTCTTGCTTAGCCCCAACCTCATCCCAGACACCAGCCCTCTAGGTGACTATCTTCCAGTCCTCCAGCAGGCTAGACAGGAAATTCACCAGGCTGCTAATCTTCTCTTGCCTACTCCAGATTCCCAGCCATATGAAGACACCCTAGCTGGATGGTCTGTTCTTGTTAAAAACCTGACCCCTCAAACTCTACAACCTTGATGGACTGGACCCTAATTTGTCATCTATAGTACCTGAATAGCTGTCTTCCTGGAGGATCCTCCCCATTGGGTTGGGTTCACCATTCCAAAATAAAGCTGTCTCCATCAGATAGCCAGCCTAATCTCTCTTCTTCCTCCTGGAAGATGCAAGTACTCTCCACTACTTCCCTTAAACTCACTCGCATTTCTGGAGGACAGTAATAACCTCCATGAGCCTAATACATTCCTTCATTCTATTAAGTCTATTCATCCTTGCCCTACTTTTTGCAACAGGGCTGTACAGTCACTCTCACTATTTGGACTGCACACCAAAAACTTGTCATCCCTACTATCTTCTATCTAGTCATACTCCTATTCACCATTCTCAACTACCCATAAGTGGCCTGCTCTTGTTTACACTGCCAGTTTACCGTTTCTCCAAGCCATCACAGCTGTTATCTCCTGTTGCTATCCCCAGACTGTCACTCTTAACTCCCTTACAGAGTGGATAGATGATCTTTGTTGGCAAGGCACCTTCCAATACTTTCAACCTGATGAAGTTCTATTCTTTACTTTTATACTCAGTCTTATTCTCTTTCCTATTCTTATGCCACTCTCTACCTCTCCGCAGCTATCTCCACCACACTTTCAATCTTACTTACTCTCTTCAAGCCATTTCTAATCCCTCCTTAGTGAACAATTCTGGCTTTGCATTTTCTTTCCTTCCTGTGACTACACAGCTGTCGCCGCCTTACATACAGACTTGACAACATCTCCTGTCTCTCTACACTTTTGAACTTCCTTTAATAACGCTTACCTTTACCCTCTTGAAGAATTTCTTTACTTTCTAGATATATCCAGAAAGATCTCCCCAGACACTTCACATCATCAAGCTGCTGCCCTGCACTGCACTTACTTAAAAAAACCTTTCTCCTTATATCAACCCTACTCCCCCCATATTTGCACCCCTCACAACACAAACTACTATTCTTGTGGCCACTCCTTTACGTATCTCTCAGCAAAGACCCACTGGAATTCCCATGGGTAACATTTCACCTTCTCAATGTTCCTTCACTTTTCATCTCCAAAGCCCAACTACACACATCTCTGAAACAATTGGAGCCTTCCAACTCCATATTACAGATAAGCCCTCTATCAATACAGGCAAACTTAAAAACATTAGCAGTAATTATTGCTTAGGAGGATACCCTGTATTTCACTCCATCCTTGGCTACCTTCCAGCCTCCCAGGATCTTGCTCGTCAGGCTTTCTTAACAGGCCCTCTTCTTGTTTACTTATACCCAGCCCCATAACTAACAGTGAAAGGTTGCTCATAGACACTCAACGTTTTCTCATGCACTATGAAAATTGAACCTCCCCCTCTATGCAGTTACCCCATAGGTCCCCATTACAACCTCTGATGACTGCTGTCCAAGCTGGATCCCTAGGGGTCTGGCTACCAGATTCCTTTTTGAGTACTCCTTCTCAACTTTTTACTTTGCATTTCCAGTTTTGCCTTGAACCGGTCTCTTCATCCTCTGTGGATCATCTACCTACTTGTGTCTACCTGCTAATTGGACAGGCTCATGCACACTCGTTTTCCTTACTCCCAAAATTTCGATTTGCAAATGTGACTGAAGAGTGTCCTTTTCCCTCAGGACACTGACATGACAAAAAAAAGTTATTCCACTAATTCCCTTGCTTGTCAGTTTAGGACTTTCTGCCTCCATTATTGTTCTTGGTACTGGAATAGCAGGCATTTCAACCTCCATCTCAACCTTCTGTATCTCTAATGACTTCTCTGCTAGCATCACAGACATATCACAAACTTTATCAGTCTTTCAGACCCAAGTTGACTCTCTAGCTGCAATTGTCCTCCAAAACCTCCAAGGCTTTGACTTACTGCAGAAAAAGGAGGGCTGTGTATATATTTAAATGAAGAGTGTTGTTTTTACCTAAACTCATCTGGCCTGGTGTATGACAACATAAAAAAAACTCAAGGATACAGCCCAAAACCTTGCCAACCAAGCAAGTAATTACACTGAAGCCCCTTGGGCAATCTCTAATTAGATGTCCTGGGTCCTCCCAATTCTTAGTTCTTTAATACCTATTATTTTTCTCCTTCTCTTTTTTGGACCTTGTGTCTTCCGTTTAGTTTCTCAATTCATCCAAAACCGTATCCAGGCCATCACCATTCTATGTGACAAATGCTCCTTCTAAGAACCCCACAATATCACCCCCCTGCCACAAAATCTTCCTTCAGCTTAATCTCTCTCACTCTAGGTTCCCACACTGCCCTAATCCCACTCGAAGCAGCACTGAGAAACATTGCCCATTATGTATTCATACCAACCCCACAAAAAAATTTTTGCCTCCCCAACACTTCAACACTATTTTATGTTATTTTTCTTATTAATATAAGAAGACAGGAATGTCAGGCCTCTGAGCCCAAGCTAGGCCATTATATCCCCTGTGACATGCACTTATACATCCAGACGACCTGAAGCAAGTGAAAACCACAAAAGCAGTGAAAATTGCTGGTTCATGACTTAACTGATGACATTCCACCATTGTGATTTGTTCCTGCCCTACCTTAACTGAATGACTAACCCTGTAAAATTCCTTCTGGCTCAGAAGCTCCCCTACTGAGTACCTTGTGACCCCCACCCCTGCCTGCAAGAGAACAACCCCCCTTGACTGTAACTTTTCACTACCCACTCAAATCCTATAAAACAGCCCCTCCCTTCACTGACCCTCTTCTCGGACTCAACCTGCCTGCACCCAGCTGATTAAAAAGCTTTATTGCTCCCACAAAGCCTGTTTGGTGATCTCTTCACATGGACGCTTATGACAGTACTTATGTAACAAACATGAACATGGTGCTCATATATCACAGAACTTAAAATATAATAATAACAAAACACTCCATATGTGTTAGTGTCATTAATCCTATTGGCGTGAGACCAAGGACCCTGGTCTTCCCCACTTATTGGAGCCATATCATATTTTCCTGAATAATGGTTTACCTAGATTATTTGCAAAAACTTTGACAGCCAATATTTAAAGTTATTTTCTTATTAGCCGTTTTTGCAGCTGTGAATTTCAGGTGTTCACTTAAGTTATAACATTTATGGCTCATTTGAAGGATATCTGCACCTATAACTCATGATTTTATTGTTTTTATTAAGCCAAACCATATTTCATAGGCATACAAGCAAATATCATTCTGTCTTGTTGAGAGACAGGACTAGCCGGATTTCCTGGGCTGACTAAAAATCCCTAAGCCTAGCAGGGAAGATGACTGCATCCACTTTTAAACATGGGGCTTGCAACTTAGCTCGCACCTGACCAATCAGGTAGTAAAGAGAGCTCACTAAAATGTTAATTAGGCAAAAACAGGAGGTAAAGAAATAGCAAATCATCTATCACCTGACAGCACAGCGGGAGGGACAATGATTGGGATATAAACCCAGGAATTCGAGCTGGCAATGGCTACCCTCTTTGGGTCCCCTCTCTTTGTATGGAAGCTGTGTTTTCACTCTATTAAATCTTGCCAGTGTACTCTTCTGGTCCATGTTTGTTATGTCTCAAGCTGAGTCTTTGCTCACTGTCCACCACTGCTGTTTGCCGCCATCAAACACCCGCCACTGACTTCCATCCCTCCAGATCTGGTAGGGTGTCCACTGTGCTCCTGATCCAGTGAGGCATCCATTGCCACTCTGAATCAGGCTAAAGGCTTGCCATTGTTCCTGTATGGCTAAGTGCCTGGGTTCATCCTAATCGAGCTCAACACTAGTCACTGGGTTCCATGGTTCTTTTCTGTGACCCATGGCTTCTAATAGAGCTATAACACTCACCACACAGCCCAAGATTACATTCCTTGTAGTCTGTGAGGCCAAGAACCCCAAGTCAGAGAACACAAGGCTTGCCACCATCTTGGAAGAGGCCCACTGCCATCTTGGAAGTGGCCCGCCACCATCTTGAGAGCTCCGGGAGGATGGATGCAAGTCACATAAACTTAAAACATCATTTGACTAGACTTCCTTTAAATATCTGATTTAAGCACTTTTTTAAAGGCAACTAACCAGAGCTGTTTTATATATATTTTAGTAGTGAAATACTGTGGATACAACACATAAATACGTAGATTTATTTAGGCATGCTGATAAAATACATCTTAGATTGATAAAGCCTTCTTTTCTTCCTTTTTTCCTATCTTAGACTTTCAAATTGTTGATAACATGTTGCATCACTCTAGACAGTAGTCAGCTAAATAGTCCTACATTTTCATATTAAAGAAAACAACTCAGGTGAATGTCAGATAGCAAAATTTACATCATAAAGTGGTGGAGAAAATTTTGGTGTTCTAGAGGGAAATTAAGTTGGATTTAACTGCCAGTTGAACATAAAACTATAGACATTATTGAAAATCTTTTATTTATTTATTTATTGTATATTTTTGAGAGTTCATCTTGACTTTTATTACATACTAGACATATGAACTAACCAGAGATGTGAATGATTCTTTCTACTCTTAAAATCACAGGAAACATATTTCCACCTCCTCCTTTTTTTCTGATATTGCAGTATCATTTCAGATTTTGGGGATTAGTTGAGGGCAAAGTAGAATTCATGGAAGGCAGTGAAAAAATAACATAATTATGAAGCTACTTTTCAGAAGCTAGTAGTGACTTGCTTCATAATAATCACAAGGGTGTGCAGCATTCACAATGCTGGTATTAATCAACTACATATTTTGAACATCTACTGTTACTGGATACCAAACAAAGTGAGATAGTTAAGAATCTTCCATTCTTATTATAAGCTTCCTATGATCCAGTAACTTCTCAAAGGCTTTACAAAATGCATAAGTCCTAGCTTTTTGGAAATTTTTTTTGTGCAGTCAGGACGTGTAAATGCAACCCTCTTTGCTTCTTGTGCAGGTGTGTGCTTTAACAATCAGTGCTGCTTTTGGCATAAATGGAGTATGAGCTATTAAGAGTTTCTAAAAATACTGACCTAAATAATCAGTTGCCTCCACCTTGTATACTATTCAGGCAAGTCTTCAGAAAGTATGGTATTGTATTTCTAGTCCAAAATAAGGTAGGCATGAATATACTCAATCTTGTTTGCACATACAACAAGGAAGGATTTAAATTTTTACCCTTAAGGAGTTTTGTGTTAGGCAGGAGGAAAAACATATTCGACCTCCATTTTGAGGTTGGTAATCAACAGGAAAGAGAAAAATAAAAGGCAGTCTAGGATCTAACCTCTATCTACCTTTCTAGGCCTATGTCTTAATACTCTCAAAGTGGCACAAGATAGGGTATCTCTAGTTCTTAACAGGTGACTGTTCTTTTGTACAATACTCTGAGGTTCAGCTTAAGCAATGCTCCTCTGGAAGTTCAAACCCTAACTGAACTGTTACCCTTTTTTGTTTTCTTCTAGAATCCTGGTATTATCTGAATAATAAAGGCCATCACGTTGTACTTTGTAATATATACTTCATCTCTTTCACCTAGTGCTCTATGTATTGTCACATGTGTCCATGTGAAGAGACCACCAAACAGGTTTGTATGAGCAATAAAGCTTTTTAATCACCTGGGGGTAGGTGGGCTGTGTCTGAAAAGAGAGTCAGCAAAGGGAGATGGGGTGGGGCCATTTTATAGGATTTGGGTAGGTAGTGGAAAATTACAGTCAAAGGGGGTTGTTCTCTGGCAGCAGAGGCGGGGGTCAGAAGGTGCTCAGTGGGAGAGCATCTGAGCTAGGAAAAGGAATTTCACAAGGTAATGTCATCAATTAAGGCAGGAACCAGTCATTTTCACTTCTTTTGTGATTCTTCATTTGCTTCAGGCCATCTGGAGGTCTGTGTGCTGGCTTGGGCTCAGAGGCCTGACATTCCTGTCTTCTTATATTAATAAGAAAAATAAAAGAAAATAGTGGTAAAATGTTGGGTTGGTGAAAAATTTTGTGGGTGATATGGAGAGATAATGGGCAATGTTTCTCAGGGCTTCTTTGAGAAGGATTACGGGTAACATGGGAACATAAGAGTGGGAGAGATTAAGCTGAAGGAAGATTCTGTGGTAAGTAGTGATATTTTGGGATTGTTAGAAGGAGTTTTTGTCATATAGAATGATTGGTAAAGGCCTAGATATGGTTTTGTAAGAATTGAAAAACTAAATGGAAGACATAAATCCAAATAAGAGAAGTAGAAAAACAGGTATTAAAGAACTAAGAATTGAGAGGACCCAGGACATCAAATTAGAGAGTGCCCAAGAGGATTCAGCTTGGCTGGTGAGATTTTGGCTCTATCCTTGACAGAGCCCTCCTGTTTAAGTTGTATGCTGAGCTTTGCGATGTGTATTTTTAAAAGATCATTGGTCAGTTCTATTTTTCCTTATGATTGAGGATGGTAAAAGGTATGAAATTTCCACTGAAAACCAAGAGCCTGAGAAATGCTTGGGTGATTTGGCTAATAAAGGCCTGTCTGTTATTGGACTATACAGAGGTGGGAAGGCCAAACTGAGGAATTATGTCTGACAGAAGGGGAGAAATGACTGCAGCAGCCTTCTCTGACTGTGTGGGAAAAGCCTCTACCCATCCAGTGAAAGTGTCTGCCTAGACCAAGAGGTATTTTAGTTTCCTGACTCAGGGCATGTGAGCAAAGTCAATTTGCCAGTCCTGGACAGAGGCAAATTCTTGAGCTTGATGTGTAGGGAACAGAGAGAGTCTGATAAATTCCTGAGGAGTAGTAGAATAGCATATGAAACACTGAAAAGTGATTTTTTGAGGATAGATTTCCATGATGGAAAGGAAATGAGAGGATTTAAGAGTCAGGCTAGCAGGTTATAACTTACAAGGAAGAGGTTATGAAATGACGACAGAATAGAATTGGCCTGTGAGGCTGGAAGTATATATTTACTTGGTCCAAGAACTATTTGCCTTGCGTGGGAAGAGATTGATAGGTGGAAGTTTCAGTTCAGGAGTAGTTGGGAGTGATCAATGAGAAGGAGAAAAACTGGCCATAAGGGACAGAAGTTGGAATGCTAACTGCTTGCTTAACTACCTTATCAGCATAAGCATTGCCCTGAGAGATGGGATCTGAGGCCTTTTGGTGGCCCTTGTGGTGAATAACTCCAGCTTTCCTCGGAAGTAAGGCAGCCTTGAGAAGCCTTCTTATTAAAGAGGCATTAATGCCTGGCTTCCCCCTTGCTTTCTTCTTTCTTTTCTTCCCTCTGTGGCCCAGGCTGGAGTACACTTGGCTCGCTGCAGACTCCCTGCGTCTGGCTCCCGTGATTCTCTTGCCCTGGCCTGCAGGCTGCCTGGGATTGACGACGCATGCCACCACCCCTCCCTGGTTTTTCTCCTTTGCCTGAAGGCGCAGTTTCACCATGTCGGCCAGGCTGGTCTCCAGCTCCTGACCTCGAATGGTCTGTCTGCCTCGGCCTCCCGAGGTGCTGGGAATGCAGATGGAGGCTCGCTCACTTGGTGCTCGGTGTTGCCCGGGCTGGAGTGCTGTGGCGTGGTCCTGGCTTGCTGCAGCCTCTGCCTCCCAGCCGCCTGCCTTTGGCCTCCCAGGGTGATGAGATTGCAGCCTCTGCCCGGCCACTGCCCCGTCTGGGAGGTGGGGAGCGTCTCTGCCTGGCCGCCCATCATCTGGGTTATGAGGAGCTCCTCTGCCCAGCCACCCCGTCTGGGAGGTGAGGAGTGCATCTGCCCAGCAGCCACCCCATCTAGGAAGTGAGGAAGGTCTCTGCCTGGCCGCCCATCATCTGGGATGTGAGGAGCGACTCTGCCCAGCTGCCACCCCTTCTGGGAAGTGAGGAGTGCCTCTGCCAGCCCACCTCGTCTGGGAAGAAGTGAGGAGTGCCTCTGCCCAGCCACCCCATCTGGGAAGTGAGGAGCGCCTCTGCCCAGCTCCCTCGTCTGGGAAGAAGTGAGGAGCGCCTCTGCCCAGCCGTCCTGTCTGGGAGGTGAGGAGCCCCTCTGCCCGGCCGCCACCCCATCTAGGAAGTGAGGAGTGTCTCTGCCCGGCTGCCCCATCTGGGAAGAAGTGAGGAGAACCTCTGCCTGTCTGCCCCATCTGGGAAGTGAGGAGCGCCTCTGCCCGGCCGCCGCATCTGGGAAGTGAGGAGCGCCTCTGCCCGGCCACGGCATCTGAGAAGTGAGGAGCGCCTCTGCCTGGCCGCCCCGTCTGGGAAGTGAGGAGCGCCTCTGCCCGGACACCCATTGTCTGTGATGTGAGGAGCGCCTCTGCCTGGCCGCCCTGTCCGGGAAGTGAGGAGCCCCTCTGCCCAGCCACCACCCCATCTAGGAAGTGAGGAGTGTCTCTGCCCGGCCGCCCCATATGGGAAGAAGTGAGGAGCGCCTCCGCCCGGCCGCCACGTCTGTGAAGTGAGGAGCGCCTCTGCCCAGCCGCCCCGTCTGGGAAGTGAGGAGCACCTCTGCCTGGCCACCCCCTCTGGGAAGTGAGGAGGGCCTCTGCCCGGCCACCCCGTCTGGGAAGAAGTGAGGAGTGCCTCTGCCCAGCCACCATGTCTGGGAATGGAGGAGCACCTCTGCCCGGCTGCTCCGTCTGGGAAGTGAGGAGCGCCTCTGCCCGGCCGCCCCGTCTGGGAAGTGAAGAGCGCCTCTGCCTGGCTGCCCCTTCTGGGAGGTCTACCACAGAGGCCAGAAGCAATATGGGCCTGGACGTGGTGGGTCATGCCTGTAGTCCCAGTACTCTGGGAGGCCATGGCGGGTTGATCACTTGAGGCTAGGAGTTCGAGACCAGCCTGGCCAACATGGCTAAACATATGAAAAAATACAACTGACAAACCAACCAACCAAAAAAGCAACAACAAAACAGGTCTACCCTGGAGTCATACTGTAATTTTTTCTATTTTCCTCCCTTTCTGATCCTTTATCCCACTTTCTTTTTCTTCTTCTTCCTTCTCCTTCTTCTTTATCAAATAGAAGATTAAGTTATTATCATTGAAAAAAAAGAAAAGAAAAATCAGACCCTGGGGGCCAGGCACGGTGGCTCACGTCTGTAATCCCAGCACTTTGGGAGGCCGAGGTGGATGGATCGTGAAGTCAGGAGTTCGAGACCAGCCTGACCAATGTGGTGAATCCCCATCTCTACTAAAAATACAAAAAAGTTAGTGAGGCATGGTGGTGCATTCCTGTAATCTCAGCTACTAGGGAGGCTGAGGCTGGAGAATTTCTTGAAACCAGGAGGCAGAGTTTGCAGTGAGCCAAGTCACACCATTGCACTCCAGCCTGGGTGACAGATCAAGACTCTGTCTCAAAAAAAAAAAAAAAAAGAAGGAAAGAAAGAAAAATCAGACCCTGGATTCTTAAAGATGGAGCTTGGAGTCCTCAAGGGAAGAATTTGGAGGCTTCACTTTGAAACCCCAATGCTTAACATTGCTCTAAGTTCCTATTTTTACATTATCTAAATATTATAAAATTCAAGTCCGAAAATATGCCAAACCATTTAAATTACTAACACATTTAGATAATATATCAACTAACCTCTAATAATTTAATTACTTATCAGACATTTTTTGAACAGTGACAAAGATTCTCTTCATGACCAAACTCTGATCAGGTTCCTCTGAAGGCTCTTCTCAACAAAAGTCCTGACTTTTGGACTTAAATATTTGTAGCTCTGCATTGCCCACTTTTAACAATAATCGTGCTAAGTCAGTTTAGCCAGAATCCCTCATCCTCTGTTATCTGATCATCCTTCATATCTGATCAGGTTCCTCATCCTCCACCATGCTCCAGTGATGTAATCACCCTGGCCTGCCTTCAAGAATCTTATCAGGCCAGGTTAGCCAGAAACCCCCTTACCTGTGATGTTTCCTTTTAGTAATTTTCCATCCACTGGCCTCGTCTCCCCGCCCCGATCCTTGGCTATAAATTCCCACTTTTCCTTGTTGTATGCAAAGTTAAGCCCGGTCTCTCTCACCTCCTGCAAAATCCCTCTCTAATAAAGTTTTCCTTACTGTTTTTAAAAAAATAAAAAATAAAAATAAAGAGGAATTAATGATGGAGGACCCTTGTGTAGTGAGGAAACCTCTTTCAGCCCATATAACAGCATGGTGCTGTTTTGCCACCAAATGTCACGCACATCTGGGTAAAGAGACCACCAAACAGGCTTTGTGTGAGCAACAAGGCTGTTTATTTCACCAAGAGGCAGGCCAGCTGAGTACAAAAAGAGAGTCAGTGAAGAGAGATAGGGGTGGGGCTGTTTTATAGGATTTGGGTAGTTAGTGAAAAATTGTAGTCAAAGGGGGTTGTTCTCTGGTGCACAGGGGCAGGGATCACAAGGGTCTCACTAGGGGAGCTTCTGAGCCAGGAGAAGGAATTTTACAAGGTAATGTCATCAGATAAGGGAGGAACAGGACATTTTCACTTCTTTTGTGATTCTTCAGTTACTTTAGGCCATCTGGATGTATACGTGAAGGCATGGGCTCAGATGCCTGACACTAAGTTCTCCCAATTCTTAGTCCTTTAACACCTGTTTTTCTCCTTCTCTTATTCAGACCTTATGTCTTCTGTTTAGTTTCTCAATTCATACAAAATGGCATCCAGGCCATCCTCAATCATTCTATATGACAAATCCTCCTTCTAACAAGCCCACAATATTGCCCCTTACCAAAAAATCTTCCTTCAGCTTTATCTCTCCCACTCTAGGTTCACATGCCACCCAATCTCACTTGAAGAAGGTGTAAGAAACCCTGCCCATTATCTCTGTATGACTCCCTAAAATTTTTGCTGCTCCAACACTTCAACACTATTTAGTTTTAGTTTTCTTATTAATATAAAGAGACAGGAATGTCAGGCCTCTGATCCCAGGCCTGCATGTACACATCCACATGGTATGAAGCAACTGAAGAAACATAAAAGGATTGAAGATGGACAGTTCCTGCCTCAACTGGTGACATTACCTTGAGAAATTCCTTCTCCTGACTCAGAAGCTCTGCCACTGAGCACGTTATGACTCCCCCATCCCTGCCCACTAAAGAACAACACCCTTTGACTGTAATTTTCCACTACCTACCCAAATCCTATAAAATGGGACCACCCCATCTCCCTTTGCTGACTCTTTTTTTGGACTCAATCCGCCTGCACCCAGGTGATTAAAAAGATTTGTTGCTCACAAAAATCTGCTTGGTGGTCTCTTCACATGGACACACATGACATGAGTTACTATGGGGAAGATTGTGTGTGCCTATCTTCCTGTCTTCAGTGATGATATACTGAAAGAATGGTGTAGGAATAGAAATATTCTATTTATCAGTGCTAAATCTTTTTCACAAAACAAGGCAGAGATCTGCTTATTTTTGCTCTATAAACTTGGAAAAGTTAATTTATCCAAATCTTTGTTTTTTCCTAACTAGACTGATCATCTTATTACTAAGATGAAGGAATGTATTGCAAGTTACATGTTACTATCATTCCCAGTATGAAAGAGATTTTTTGAATTTGAACACGTAAGAGCATTCAAGATAGTGCCTGGCACAGTAGAACAGGGCATTAACAGGACATTGGACTTGATCCTCAAATTATTTAAGCTGCAGAAGGGATTCAGACTCAGGTCTTTTGATTGATCACCATTTAAGATTGCTTGAAAAGACAACCCCTTCCTATTAGCACTGCTGAAGCCAATCCAGAACTAAATATCAGCACACAAAAAAATGCCAGGATAGGTGGACTTAAAAGACCCTGAAGCCAGAAAGAGGGCTAGGGAGAGCAATTGAATTTAGCAAGCTGAGGACTTCAGTGTCCATCATCTGATCCTGCCCTGTAAAAATGCATTTATGTGATAGAGATATTGCATCTGAGCTGGATGTTATTATCCTTAGGAAACTATCACAGAACAGAAAATGAAGTACTACATGTTCTCACTCAGATGTAGGAGCTAAAGACCTCAGGTACACAAAGAAGGGAATAAAAGACACTGGGCCCTACTTGAGGGTGGAGGGTGTGAGGAGAGAGAAAAGCAGGAACGATAACTCCTGGGTACTAAGTTTAGCACCTGGGTGACAAAATAATCTGTACAACAAATCCCCTTGACATGAGATTATGTATATAACAAATGTGCACATGTCCCACTGAACCTAAAATAAAAGTTTAAAAAAAGATATTCTATATGATGTTTAAGTTGATCTTTAATCCTCTTCTTCATCCCACCACCCTACCAAGACCACAAGATAAATAGCTCAATATTCTGTGGGCTTAAAATTCACCTACACTGCCCTTTGAATTAGAGAATAGGATTCAGTAGTGCTCTTTGAAAAAAAAATATTAAAGAGAATGTTAATTGCTTTTATGCATATTGTGTCTCTCCCTGACTTCTTCTAGAGTTTGTCTTTCAAAATGTCAGAATGGTTGTTGTTACAAATACGTTACCTCCCACTCTGTTTAGCATCTATACCCAGAAAAATATTTTGTATGTTTCCACAAAATTTCCCCCAAAATTGTCTCTTCCTCTACTTTCTACCTACCTCCTCTGAGGTGCCAAATTAAGAAATGTCTTAGAATATCTAGAATATTCTTCCTCTTTTCATATTAGATATGTCTTAGCACACAAAAAATTAGTTGATATGGCTTTCAGAATGTCCAGTTGGCAGCAGAGCTGGACAACAGATGGCCGCCCAGAAGTTAGAGCCAGAAAGGTGACTTACTCTGCATGGTTACACTGAGAAGAGTCCTATTTTTGAGAAACACTGAAAATCCTTGGCCTAATGTAAAGCCCAAGAGACAGTTTAGAGGAAAAACAATTATCATAATCTGATTCCCAATCTAAAGCAAAATATACCACTTTTTAACTGCCACAGACATACCAAAAACATAAAATAAATACACCCATAATCCACAACAGCTCTATTGCAAAAGAAAAGAAAACAAACCAAAAACAATACAAACAAACAAAATCTGCAGATAGTTAAAACAGAAAATCAAACAAAAACAAAAAGCATCCCCCCAAAAAAGCCACCACAGGCAACACAGAAACTTAAAATATTTCCTAGAATCCATTCCAAGTGGTTTAAATTAGTTTAAAATAAAAATAGGTGTTTTTCAGTACCATATTTTGTTTCTGCAGAAATAAATACTAGCACATTAATTTAGAAACAATTTTCTTTTTTTTAAAGGGAGAGTTTCTTCACTTTACCTTTATGATGAATTCCCAGTATGAAAGAGCTACTTTGAATTTGAACGTGTAAAAGCATTCAAGATAGTGCCTGGCACAGTAGAACAGGGCACTAACAGGACACTGGACTTGATTCCTAAATTATTTAAGCTGATTGATTAATTTCAAACAATCTAATTAATATTAACTACTATTACTCCTATGTATCTATTTTTAGCCAAGATTTAAGTTCTTCTTAGCTTTGAAATTTTAACTGAATTTCAGTTGAACTTTAAGAAACGTTAACCATGACCTTAAAATAACGACTGTATTCTAAAATTTGAAGTAACATTCCCAATATTCCTCTTGCTTAGACTAAAAATTGTCGAAGGTCTTTCACTATCAAAGTTCAAAGACACTTATGCAACAGTATACAAATCAGTAGATTTGAAAACTATATATCACCTCCAAAGTAACAAAAGAGATTCCAGTTCAAGTTGACAAAACACAAACTGGATTTAAAGTACTGTATTAAAAAAACAAAATGAAAATAAGTTTGTTTAGGGCAATTAAAATAACTCTTTCATTTTTAAAGCCATGACACTGCAAAGAATGAAAAACACCTATAGGATAATTATCTTATAATTTTTTTCATTCTAAGAATCTTGTGTTTTTCAGAGAAAGATAGCTTTCTGGTAAAAATTAATGCACAAAACACCTACTCTTGACAAGAGGTTTCAGAGCCTGCTATGCCATTTGGTGAGTCTAAATCCACTAATGTTACATACCAACATTTTCCCACTACCACTTTTAAGTTAAGTCTCATTTGCCTTCCTCCTTAAGAAGTGCATAAGAAGTTTGTTTTAAATATTTTATATACTTGTCATAAATTAGAGTTTGATAAGGGTACAGGTACCCTGGTTAATGATCAGAATGGTGTGCCCAGAGGAAAAGCGAGCACTCTTAAATATGAATGCAATCCTTATCAATACAAATTAAGACATTTTACTAAAATGCTAGTCCAAAAAACATCTCATTCTATAAAGATTAAATCATTTCCAGATCACAGTGAAATGAACTTGAATAATGAACAAATTCTGTTTACTATGTGCCTTAGAGAGATATCATTAAAATTTGGTATCTGACAAAACAGAATAACATTTGCAGAATGTAATATTGTAGGGACAGTACTCTGATTGATTGTTACAGACTACTAAATGGTTACATCTTGATTATTTATACAGAATATTGGTCCAATAACATAAAAATAGAGAACAACATCTGGAATTTTATCTCATTCAATGTTTGGAGATAAAACAGTTAACCATATTTTCCATTATTTTCTGCAGTAAGTCCTTGTTCACAGTGAAAGCTGATGGCAATTAAATTCTGGCATTTCTCCAGCTACTGTATGAAGAGAATGCTGAAGCCCATTACCATACAGCACACTGCAACATAAGAAATCTTCCACTCACCAATTCTGATACACTTCCAAAATACACCCAACAATCCAGTTTCATTTCTGTCCAGGAGGCTGGGTGCCAAGGATCGAATATAAGCACAGGTACATATAAGCAGCAAGATTATGTTCAACAGACTCTGAAAATTGAAAATGGCAGACATAGCTAGGACGGCAATGCCACAGCCATGTCACACTTCCGGGACCCAGGTGGCTTAAAAACCTTTTAAATATACACACACATACACATACATATACATAAAAACACAACCATTCCATAGTATTACTTTAGTACTTTGAACATGAGATAATTAAAACCTCCTCAGCTTGCAAATTAATAAAAAAGTCAGTTAGCACTAAATTGTGGTTTTTATATTAGTAGAAAAGCAAGAGCAGATTAAAAGCAGGCAGAAAATGAAATAAAACAAAAAAAAATATGAATTCTGTAGTTTGAAAGTCAATCATAGGGCTGTTTTTCCTCAATGTAAATGTGCATAAAGACCATATTACTTCTATTTTACATATACTGTAGCAAGCTGTGGTGCCACAAAACCTACAGAGTGCTTGAAAAAAGATTATTCTCTTTGTTTTTGCCTTTTTCTTAGATTATTTGTTTTCCACATTTTTTCTTTCTTCAAAGGGGGCACTGAGCTCTGTCCTAGGGTTTCAGTGTGGTGGGCTGATATGCTGCTTATAGGCAGGGCTTCACAGTGTGTCACCACTGATTCATTTCACCTGCTTACACACATCCCATGAAAAGTCTGTAACCTCCGAGAGGGCTCAAGACACTAGGTGATCATCCCTTATACTCACTTCCTGGATGAGCCATTTGTACAATGAATTTTTGTCGGGGATTACCTTGTGTGGCTGCTGCACATCATGGGGGATCAACCCCTCAGACATTCCCATGAAGTCTTCCGTCACCCAGGAGTGTCTTTCAGCTGGGAGACACAAATGCCCTTTTCCTTTGGAGCTGAGAAATCTCAGACTCTGCTTAACCTATGAAAACAGCAGTCCATTTCCTCATGCAAATGTGCACAAACTGAATTAAGATTAATTTTGGGAGAAAAACAATAGAGAAAACACTTTAGAATGCATCTCTGGGCTAGAATTATAACCGTAAAACAACTTTCTAGGAGAAAAGCCAGCTTGAATAAATCCGGAACTGTCAACCAAAAGAGAGATCTCAGGCCCAGGAGGACTTACCGTCTCCACTGGAGGAGAAGCTTGAAGTTGTGTAGGCTCTAATGGGTACTGCTGGTGCCTTAGCTCTAAGTTTGGGTAACTCCTTTGGGGTCCTAAGTCTTCTCTGAGGCCCCAAATGTTGGGGCACAAAATTATATTCAATGAAAAGTGTCAAACTGTAAAATATTTTGAAGGGATTTATTCTGAGCCAAATATGAGTGACCATGGCCCATGACACACCCTCCAGCAGACACTGAGAACATGTTCCCAAGGTTGTTTGGATGGAGCTTTTTTTTTCTTTTTCTACTTTAGGGGGGCATGAGACATCAATCAAATATATTTAAGAAATTCATCGGTTTGGTCCAGAAAGGTGGGACAACACAACTCATGGAGAAGTAGCTTCAAGGCTATACGTTAATTTAAACATTTTCTTGTTGACAATTGAATGAGTTTGTCAAAAGATCTCGGATTAATAAAAAGGAAATATTCAAGCTAAGCTAAAAGATTGTGGAGACCAATGATCTTTTGAGGTCTTATAGGGGCTGCCTTTAGAAAAATGACAAATGTTTCCTATTCAGACCTTAAAAAGTTGCTAAACTATTAGTTTAACTCTTCAGGATTGGCAGAGCCTGAAGAAAAAGATCTAGCCATGTTAATAGAGATTCTTTACAGATACAAATTTGTCACCACAAAGGACAGCTTTGCAAGACCATTTCAAAATATTGGAAATACACATGTTTTGACATAAAATAGTTTGACTTCCTCTTCATTACATAATGTTATGCCAGAATTGCATTGGAAAGTAATACACAATATACAGGGTTAAATAAGTTCCATCTGTTAAGAATTTACTTTTTGTAGGGGATGGCTACCCAGACACCTTAGACAGGAATTTAGGCAAATTTTAAAAATCAGATCTTTGTCTTCATGTTTGGCAGAAATTATTATGCTACATTGTATTTTTCTTATTAGATGTCATTTGCTACTTTGGCAAAGTATTGTTTACTGAGTGTTTTTATTCTGAAGTGTGTTGAATTTTGCAAAATGAGATCTTTTCTGTCTATTGAGATGATCCTGTGACTTTTGTCTAGTATTCTATTGATGTGATATATTCCATTGATTTTTTTATTGTACTTTAGGTTTCAGGGTACATGTGCACAATGTGCAGGTTTGTTACATATGTATCCATGTGCCATGTTGGTTTGCTGCACCCATTAACTTGTCATTTAGCATTAAGTATATCTCCTAATGCTGTCCCTCCCCCCTCCCCCCACCCCACAACACTCCCTGGAGTGTGATGTTCCCCTTCCTGTGTCCATGAGCTCTCATTGTTCAATTCCCACCTATGAGTGAGAACATGCAGTATTTGGTTGTTTGTCCTTGTGATAGTTTACTGAGAATGATGGTTTCCAGTTTCATCCATGTCCCTACAAAGGACATGAACTCATCATTTTTTATGGCTGCATAGTATTCCATGGTGTATATGTGCCATATTTTCTTAATCCAGTCTATCATTGTTGGACATTTGAGTTGGTTCCAAGTCTTTGCTATTGTGAATAGTGCCACAATAAACATACGTGTGCATGTGTATTTGTAGCAGCATGATTTATAATCCTTTGGGTATATACCCGGTAATGGGATGGCTGGGTCAAATGGTATTTCTAGTTCTAGATCCCTGAGGAATCTCCACACTGACTTCCACAATGGTTGAACTAGTTTACAGTCCCATCAACAGTGTAAAATGTTCCTATTTCTCCACATCCTCTCCAGCACCTGTTGTTTCCTGACTTTTTAATGATGGCCATTCTAACTGGTGTGAGATGGTACCTCATTGTGGTTTTGATTTGCATTTCTCTGATGGCCAGTAATGATGAGCATTTTTGCATGCATTTTTTGCCTGTATAAATGGTGTTAACATCTCCCATTATTATTTTGTGGGAGTTTAATTCCCTTTGTAGGTCACTCAGGACTTGCCTTATGAATCAGGGTACTCCTGTGTTGGGTGCATATATATTTAGGATAGTTAGCTCTTCTTGTTGAATTGATCACTTTACCATTATGTAATGGCCCTCTTTGTCTCTTTTGATCTTTGTTGGTTTAAAGTCTATTTTATCAGAGACTATGATTGCAACCCCTGCCTTTTTTTGTTTTCCATTTTCTTGATAGATCTTCCTCCATCCCTTTATTTTGAGTCTATGTGTGTCTGTGCACATGAGATGGGTTTCCTGAATACAGCACACTGATGGGTCTTGACTCCTAATCCAATTTGCCAGTCTGTGTCTTTTAATTGGAGCATTTAGCCCATTTACATTTAAAGTTAATATTGTTATGTGTGAATGTGATCCTGTCATTATGATGTTAGCTGGTTATTTTGCTCGTTAGTTGATGCAGTTTCTTCCTAGCCTTGATGATCTTTACAATTTGGCATGTTTTTGCAGTGGCTGGTACCAGTTTTTTTTTCCATGTTTAGTGCTTCCTTCAGAAGCTCTTTTAGGGCAGGCCTGGTGGTGACAAAATCTCTCAGCCTTTGCTTGTCTGTAAAGTATTTTATTTCTCCTTCACTTATGAAGCTTAGTTTGACTGGATATGACATTCTGGGTTGAAAATTCTTTTCTTTAAGAATGTTGAATATCAGCCCCCACTCTCTTCTGGCTTGTAGAGTTTCTGCCGAGAGATCAGCTGTTAGTCTGATGGGCTTCCCTTTGTGGGTAGTGACCCGACCTTTCTCTCTGGCAGCCCTTAAGATTTTTTCCTTCATTTCAACTTTGGTGAATCTGACAATTATGTGTCTTGGAGTTGCTCTTCTCGAGGAGTATCTTTGTGTCTTTCTCTGTATTTCCTGAATCTGAATGTTGGCCTGCCTTGCTAGGTTGGGGAAGTTCTCCTGGATAATATCTTGCAGAATGTTTTCCAACATGGTTCCATTCTCCCCATCACTTTCAGGTACACCAATCAGACGTAGGTTTGGTCTTTTCACATAGTCCCATATTTCTTGGAGGCTTTGTTCATTTCTTTTTACTCTTTTTTCTCTAGACTTCCCTTCTCTCTTCATTTCATTCATTTCATCTTCCATCACTTATATCCTTTCTTCTAGTTGATTGCATTGTCTCCTGAGGCTTCTGCAATCTCCACATAGTTCTTGAAACTTGGCTTTCAGCTCCATCCGCTCCTTTAAGCCCTTCTCTGCATTGGTTATTCTATTTATCCATTCATCTAATTTTTTTTCAAAGTTTTTAACTTCTTTGCCATTGTTTTGAATTTCCTCTCATAGCTCGGAGTAGTTTGATCGTCTGAAGCCTTCTTCTCTGAACTCGTCAAAGTCATTCTCTGTCCAGCTTTGTTCCATTGCTGGTGAGCAACTGCATTCCTTTGGAGGAGGAGAGGTGCTATGCCTTTTAGAGTTTCCAGTTTTTCTGCTCTGTTTTTTCCCCATCTTTGTGGTTTTATCTACTTTTGGTCTTTGATGATGGTGATGTACAGATGGGTTTTTGGTGTGGATGTCCTTTCTGTTTGTTAGTTTTCCTTCTACCAGACAGGACCCTCAGCTGAAGGTCTGTTGGAGTTTGCTACAGGTCCACTCCATACCATGTTTGGTTGGGTGTCAGCAGCAGTGGCTGCAGAACAGTGGATTTTCATGAGACCGCAAATTCAGGTGTTTGATTGTTCCTCAGGAGGTTTTGTCTCAGAGGAGTACCTGGCCGAGTGAGGTGTCAGTCTGTCCCTAATTGGAGGTGCCTCCCATTTAGGCTGCTTGGGGCTTAGGGACCCACTTTAGGAGGCAGTCTGTATTTTCTCAGATCTCCAGCTGCATGCTGGGAGAACCACTACTCTCTTCAAATGTGTCAGACAGGACATTTAAGTCTGCAGAGGTTCCTGCTGACTTTTTGTTTGTCTATGCCCTGCCCCCAGAGGTGGAGCCTACAGAGGCAGGCAGGCCTCCTTGAGCTGTGGTGTGGTCTACCCAGTTCAATCTTCCTGGCTTCTTTGTTTACCTAAGCAAGCCTGGGCAATGGTGGGCACCCCTCCCCCAGCCTTGGTGCCACCTTGCAGTTTGATCTCAGACTGCTGTGCTAGCAATCAGTGAGACTCTGTGGGCATAGGACCCTCTGAGCCAGGTGTGGGACACAATCTCCTGGTGTGCCATTTTCCAAGCCCATTACAAAAGCACAGTATTAGGGTGGGACTGACCTGATTTTCCAGGTGCCGTCTGTTACCCCTTTCTTTCACTAGGAAAGGGACCTCCGTGACCCTTTGTGGTTCCCAAGTGAGGCAATGCCTCACCCTGCTTTGGCTCACGCACAGTGCACTGCACCGACTATCTTGCACCCACTGTTTTGCACTCCCTAGTAGATGAACCTGGTACCTCAAATAGAAGTGCAGAAATCAACCATCTTCTGTGTCTCTCATGCTGTGAGCTGTAGACCAGAGCTATTCCTATTCAGCCATCTTAGCTCCACCTCCTCCATTGATTTTTATATTTTGAATCCATTCTTGTTGCTGGAATAAATCTTAGTTCATTGCTGTGTATTATTCTTTTTATATGTTGGTGGGCTTGGAGAGAAGGGGAAGAGTTGGGAGAGAGAGAGGGAGAAGAGCAAGTAAGAGGATTTCCTCCTCTTACTTTCTGGAATGTCCTTCTCTCTGTGGATTATCTGTTCTTTTACGACTTTACTTTCCTAATGAATTTGGTTTTATTTTGCACTGCGGATTCACTATGAACCATTTCTTGCTCAAGATCCAAGAACCCTCAATTGGGGTCTGGATTGGGACCCCGTTCCTGAAACATATTTATGGTGACCACAGAAGGGACTGTGGTGCACAAACTCTGACCTAATGACTACTTTTTGGTAAGTGTTGGGGTCCTGTAACATATTTCTGGAGACCACAGAAGGGACTATAGTGAGAAAACTACCAACTTTGCGTAAGTGGTGGGGTCCTCTAATGTACTTCTGGTGAACCAAGGATGACACTGAAGAGACTACCTGACCCAAAGGAAAATTATCTGTATGCAACAATTGGCTGACTTTGGGTAAGTTGGGTGCCTATACCTTGGTAAAAAATGGGATTGGGTTAGATGCCCAAGTTATGGGAGCTACAGTATCCTAAGGTAGAGTAGGTTAGATGTCCCTCTTAATAAAAGGCAAGAGGCTTGGCGTGGTGGCTCACTACTGTAATCCCAGGACTTTTGAATGGTGAGGCAGGTGGATCATGAGGTCAGGAGATCGAGACCATCCTGACCAATATGGTGAAACCCCATTTCTTCTAAAATACAAAAATTAGCTGGGCATGTTTGTGCACACTGTAGTCCCAGCTACTTGGGAGGGTGAGGCAGGGGGATCACTTGAACCCAGGAGGTAGATGTTACAGTGAGCTGAGATCTTGTCACTGCTCTCCAGCCTGGTCACAGAGTGAGACTCCATTAAAAAAAAAAAAAAAAAGGAAAACAAACAGTAAAAAGGCAAAGACTCTTGACTGACTTTGGTTTAGAGGCCTGACTTAGAAGGGTTAAAATTTCTTCTAAGATTTACGTGGTTAGAGATCCCTTACCCTTGGCTAACAATGTGTTTGGCAGCCACCACAAGCTATGCTGTTTGTATTAATCAGCTTTATCTTATTTACTCGATGAATAGATTTCTTGGTTGCTGTCTCTCTTTCACTGACATTTTCAGGAGACTGTTTAACTGGTCTTAGGGTTTTTAACTTACTCTTTCCCTGTGAGCATCTCAATTTTCATCTATTTGCTTATGAAAGATTGGGAACAAAAAGCATTGAAGCCATTGTCTCTAAAACTGTTGATTTAGATTTGGTGTTTAACGGCTATAAGCAATAGGGTTAAGTAGATATGGTTACTTTTTTTGCCACTATTCTGATCATCAAGAACCACTAGGATAGAAATAACAGGTCTTTTCTCCTTGATGTTTTGTTTCATTTTGCACACTAAAAAAAGAAAAACAAAAACACTTCTTTCTTGAACTTCGGCAAACCAGCTTTGCTTGTCTGCTATTGCCCAGGGCCTGCTTGCTTAGGTTATTCTCACGTAAATCCTCTTTGTTTCCTTTGCTTTAATTTGATATTTTTGTGGAAGTCCATATTGTGATTTACCTAATATTCATGGCTTGTTTCACTTACATTATTTGGATAATGTGAATAAGATAATTCAATTTTCAGCAGGGATCTCCTCATTAATGCAATTGGCCTTAAAAACCTCTCATTATTTTTAATGGCCAATGGCTTGAATGCTGAGACTAGTTTAAACTGAATCGGCTTAAGAGGAGAAAACTGTTTTTTCTATGTAATACCATTTGATCTCCGTATTTTTCCAAAAAACAAGAGAAATAGCCTCTTACTGGAGCTAATGCTGTAATAGTATACATCAACTCAATTTATTTTGTAAGTGGGAGAGAAAATGAGATAAAAATACCATATGTTCAAGCACTTTTTGCTGCTCAGTCAGGATAAAACCCTGCATGTTTCATGATAGAAAAATAGGAAAAAGAGATAAACATACTAGATGACTCTTTAATGCAAACCCTCTCCTTCTGGTTCAGTGGGCATTTTTGGGTGAAGCAGAGCTACCTTCTGTCAGCTCTGAATGTTCAGATGTATTGGCCGTTTCCCTCTCTAGTCCACTTTAAAGTACTATTGGGATCTCTTCATCTACTCCAGCCCCACTCTGTACCTACCATGCCCTGAGGAACTTAGACCAGCAAGTACTACTCACAGTGGAGCCTCCTGTTTACCTCTAAAGGAAAATCTTTGTCCACTCAGAGGGGTGGCAAATGGGGAATAAGGCCCTGTGAAAGTGCATGTTCCCTTTTCTGTGTCTGCCTTGGCCCTATGTAAAGAGAAAATCATTTCTCTGAAGATCCAGGAAAATTTACAGATAAATTTGAGAAATTAACTCTAACCTATAGTTTAACTGGGCAGAATCTGCATGTTTTGTCGTCTATGTGTTGTACAGTGGAAGAGAAACAATGCATTTTGGGGACAGATAGAGTCCATGCACATGAGGTATTGGGTTACAACACAAACCATTATATATGTTAGGCAGGAGGTATAGCCTTCCCAGATCAAGATTCAGAGAGGAACTATCGAAGGACTAGTGAGGACTTGGGGACAAGAGATGATATGGTCAGTTGTTTATTGAAAAGAATGAAGAAATGTACAAAAAAGCCTGTTAACTGTGAAAAGGTTAAGGAAGTTTCTCAGCACATATATGAGAATCCAGATTTGTTTCAAGTGCTTTTAATTGAGACAATCAGGTAATATACTAACACTGATCCTGCCTCAAGGGAAGGACAAAAGGTTTTTGGAGTGTATTTTGTAACACAGTCCGCACCTTATATCTATATATCTATAGGAAACTACAAAAAGCAACTATGGGTCCCCAAATTCCTATGTAACATCTTTTGGATATACCATTTTTAGTTTTTAATAAGGGGAAAAAGCAGAAGAAGCAGAAAGAGCAAGAAGGGCCTCCCACAAGGTGCAGCTCATAGCTGCAACCTTAAGCTCACCTTCCATATGAGGTTGCCTCCTGGCTCTTGGCCTGAACATGTGAAGCTGAAAGGTGGTAATTACAAAGCTCAGTGTCCAAGTCACCATGGCTTAGGCATGAATCAGTGTGAACACTGGAAGAAAACTGGCCATTGGAAGAGGGTTACCCAGCATTCCAAAGGGAGCCTTTGGCACACAAACCAATGATGACTAAAATAGCCAGGGAAGCTCAAGAGTTATAGGGTCTGAAAACTTCTGTTACACCTCCCATTGAACAACTAGCCATGTCTCCAGAAGAACCTCAGTAACACTTGATGTGGCAGGTAGGTTTGTTAACTTCTTTCTGGACTGCTTACTCAGTTTTCATTCATTATAATGGACCTCTGTCACCCCAAAACTATATGGTCGTGGAGATAGACGGACAAACTTATAGAAGCTATTTTACCTATCTTCTAAGTTATTCTTAGGGACTTTGGTTTTCTCATATTACTTTCTCGTTATGTATGGATGCCACAGGGCAGTAGCAGCAACTGTTCTTTTAGTAGATGAAGCCAATAAACTGGTTTTAGGACAACATATGGAGGTTTTAACTTCACACCAAATATAAAGAGTACTAGAAGCTAAAGGACACCAGTGGATGACAGGGGGTTGTTTATTGAAATATCAGGCTTTGTTACTAGACATTCTTGATGAACTGTTAATAGCAGGTGACAATCAGTGAAAAATAGTTAAGCATTTGCATGACTCTACACATTTGGGAAGAAATTCCATGTTTCAATTAATGTCTCAGCTTTTTACAAGAAAAGGCTTAGTTAAAACAGTAAAGTGAGTAACTCAGATTTGTGAACATGTGCACTTTTACCAATTTGGTCCAGGACTTTCCTAAGCAATCTCAAAAGGAAATAGAGGTTTCTGAACTCCTACTAAAGGAGTAATTCCTAGATTTTGGTTGCCTAAGAACTTACAGAGAGATAATGTCCCATCTTTCATAATGACAATTACCCAAAACCTATCTTCACCCCCAGGAATTCCTTAGTACCACAATTGTATTTAAGCTTCTGGAAATAAAGATATGGGTCTACTTATATCAATTAAATCCTGTCTCTTATGTAGTCCCACAGGCTGATGGAACACAAGAGACTGATTCCATTTATTCCTGTGAACCAATCAGTGACTTCTGACTTCTGTTCAGAAAAAAATTAAAGTGATGGGTAACATAAAGATATAGATTGGTATTCTACTTTTGGGTATAAATTGGAATCAAGTAGACAGTAACTTATTTATTGAGTGGGCACAGACTTTAGCGTCTCTATATAACCAAAGAAACTATTAGGTATGAGGGGAATTGCTGCCATCCTCTACCGTTGTGTTGCCCTGGCATATTCAACCAGTCAACTTAAGTTTATGAGGATTTTATTATTATTGGGAAATGGAACATTATAAACATGGCCCCTCTTCTCCCATGTATCACAGCCATATGGGACTTAGGTCCTTCCATTTCTATGAAGAGACAAGATGGCACCTTTTAAATCTAATTAGAAAACAGCTAACATCCACTCCAACTTAGGTAATGCTATACATAATGAACTTGGGTGAATGACAGCTGTTCAAGTGCAGGTATCAGGCAAAGCACCTCCATTTTTTGAAAGGCACAATTATAATCACCACCAGATTGATCTATTATATGAGACAGCTCTCATCTCAACAATGTAATCAGATCCTTCTTTTAACCAACAACATGTGAATGGAATGGCAAGATAATTTGCCAAAAATGAGTTCTTACCCTTCTTCTTGGGAATGATTATGGGCACGTGGAACTCATGGCTGGCCATACTTACATTATTACTGGACTGGAAGTTGTACTTTGGTTGACCTTTATCTTCCAGGATGTATCCTCACAAAATTGGACTCTCCTCTATCTAACCTGGAAATTGTAAAAGCTTCCTATAGGCAACAAAAATGGTCATCTTGGTGGTTATATCTGATGGCTAGGTTTTCCCCACAGGTAGAAACAATTCTAACTACAATCAAGTTAGAAGTTGAAGCCTTAGCCACACACACTGCTACAGATTTCAATAATGCAGGCCATGATTTTACCTTTTTTTAATATATATTTTTATGAGACAGCATCTCAAATCTATCACTCAGAGTGAAAAGTAGTGGTGTAGTCTTGGCTCACCACAATTTCTGCCCCCTAGGCTCAAGCAATTCTCCTGCCTCAGTCTCCTGAGATTACAGGCATGTGGCCCTACCACGTGGTTAAGTTTTGTACCTTTAAGAGAAATTAAGTTTCAGCGTGTTGGTCAGGCTGGACAACATGACCTCCTGACCCCAAATGGTCCACCCACCTTGGCCTCCCAAAGTGCTGGGATTACAGGTGAGAGCCACATTTCCAGGCCCCTTACCTTCTCAACTGAGGAAACTTCTCAGATTAGGCAGGTACTCTTACAAAATCGTAAGCTTTGGCCATTTTAACAGCAGCTGAAAAGGGAACTTGTGCTCCGTTCAAAACTTAATGTTGTGTGTATGTTCCAGACTATTCACATAATATTACCGATGCTATGAAAGGTTTAGACACATATATCTGCCATTGACGTGCTATCAGTTGATTCTATATTGGCTTGGTTCAAACAAGTGCCCAATTCTTGAAAGCCTTCCTGTTAAGTTTATTTGGAATATTTTTGCTGATTTTGCTTTGCTGTTTTAGAATCCATTGTAGTTTTATTTTTTGTGTAGGAATGCAAGAGAAGCTCACTCAATGTTTTCTTAAATTGCCCACTTATTAATTTTCCAGATATCACATTTGCTGAGACTAAGAGTTATGAAGGACCTTAAATATACTAATCCTCTCTGACTGAACTTCTCTCTACCCTGAATGCGAGAAACCCTAATACATAGGTAGGAATATCATTGTCCCTATTTAGCCTGAGGAAGTTACAGAAGATGGATTTTCACCTCTCTGCAATGCTTGGGATTAAACTCCTCTTGTAAAGGGAGGGGGAAATACATTAGTGGCACTGGAACCAGAGTGACTCCATTTTGAGTGACGGCTAGATAATTGAAGCTTGAGATTTGCTGGACTGCCATCCCAGAAAGTTAGTCATTCCTAGTCTCTACATGTTTACAGTCAAGAGAACAAATTAATAATGTTTACTAAACAGACCCAGACTTGGGAGTGTCCAGATATTGCGATATCTGGAGAACAAAGGCATTTCTAATTTTGCTTTAAATATGATAGTATTGATTCTTGAAATATATGTTGCAATTAAGAAAATTAATTCTTTATTACAAACTCTTGTAGCAGAACACATCTACCCATATAGACAAGCATTGTACCTAAGGTGGATGTGTTCCTTTTCTTACTTTCAAGAACATCCTGCTCTGTCTATGCAGTAGCTGTTCTTTCACCATTTTACTTCCCTAATAAACTTGCCTTTACTTTTTGCTGCACACTCATGCTTTATTCTTTCTTGAGATTCAAAAACCCTCTCTTAGGGTCTGGATGGGGACTACTTTTCTGTAACAGAAGGGTGTTACTTATTTTTACATATTTTAATAACATACCCTTTTCAAATAACTGTGGTGGTATTCTAACAAAAAATTAGCTCTAAACCATGAGATGCCTTGTAGTCACATATTGGTTTTTTACTTTTATGATGGATGTGTTCATTTTTACATGTTATTGGATGTATCAAATCTTAAAACTGATATCTTTCTGACAAAATACTCTTTTTCACTGACCCTTTTTATTGCTGAGAATTTTTTTCTGTCTTGAAGACAATTTGACCTGATTTCATAAAAGTGCTAAGAGCTTTTTCTGTTGTTTGTTCTCTGATAATTTCTTTTTGCTGATTGCTTTTATTTCTTGTTCTTATGCTTTAGGGTGAGTCTAAAAACACCTGACAATTGATAATAGTGAACAGGTAAGTTTAGCCTGTTGGCACATACTGAGTTACTTCAAAAATAGCACGTTTTTTTTCCTTTTTGAGACAGAATCTCACTCTGTCACCTAAGCTAGAGTGTAGTGATGAGACCTCAGCTTACTGTGAAACCTGCCTTCCAGTTTCAAATAATTATCCTACCTCAGCCTCCTGAGTAGCTGGACTGCAGGTGTCCACCACTACACCCATCTTATTTTTTATTTTAGTAGACATGGAGTTTCATCATGTTTTCCAGGCTGGCCTCAAACTCCTGAGCTAAAGGGATCCACCCACCCCATCCTCCCCAAGTGCTGGAATTACAGGTATAAGCCACCATTCCCAGTTGCACTTATTTTAATTTTATTCTTTATGGTTTTTTTTTTTTTTTCTGCTTAGGATACGTAAGACTTTTTAAATCTGAGTATTCCCAATTGTAACAAATGAAATTCTTTCTCTTGTCATTATTTTTAAAATGTTGCCACTTCCTGTCTCCTTTTGAAATTCTGATTAAAAACGTAGGCCTTCTCACTTTTTCTTTAACTGCCTTGAAATTTTCGTCTTATATTTTGTACTACTCTCTGTGCTACATTTTTAAAATTTTATTTTCCAGTTTTCTTATCTTTCAACTACTTAATCCACACAGTGCTTTTATACATTGCTTTCTAGTAGTTCTGTTGGTTCTTTAGAAGTTTTCTTTTTCAAATTTGTGAACCACCTTTTTATTTCTTCAAAAGTAAATACTTTTGGTTTGATAAATTTTACACAGGAAATCTGGTGGGGCCATATTTTGTGCTTCTTATTCATGATATCTTGTTTTTGTATGTGCTTAGTAATTTCTTATACAGATCTGCTCATTTCTTATAGAATTTTATTTGTCAAAGTTCTTTGAGGACAACTTCGAAGTTAAACACTACAGATGATATTTATGGGTGTGTTTTTTTTTCATTTACTTGGGACTGCTTTAAGTATTCACTGAGTTTTTCCAAGACCACAGTCTTTAAACAGAGGCTAAATGAGCTAAATCTCATGCCTAGAGAAAAATCATGAATCAAAATATGTTACAATGGTAAGTCGGAGTTCTTTGAGGTATTTGAAATTTATATAATGGGAAAAACACCTACAAATTTGATGTTTTTAAAAGTTACCAAAATAATTGTTTTTAAATAAATAACTTTTTTTATGTGTCAGAATATAAGTGCAATGTCCCAATCCCAAAATGTTTGGAATATTATTTAATCAAGGTGAAAATAGTTGCTGACTTTTAAGTGAATTAAACTGTCTATGAAAGAAGAGATTTTTATATTTTACTTTTTTAATCTGTTGTTGTAATCTTTTTATCAGAATGAGTTATATATTATTTTAAGTTGAAAATATGGAGGGAACTAAAATAAATTGTAAAATTAGAAAAATTGGAAACTTTATTAAATCCAGTATGATTCAGTTAATTTTTGTTATTTAACAGTATAATTTCAAAATTAAGAGTTCATCTACTAACAATCTTCCAAATATTTCTACATACCTGTCACCAAGGAGTGTTAATATTGGATGTTACTTTGTATGAACAGGTATTTGCAGACCATTATAAATTACCAGAAATTGTTAAAAAAGCTTCAACAGGTGAAGAAAGAGACTCAAATTAACATCACAAGGAGAAACATGATACTGGACAGGGAGATCATACTGTCAATCCAGGATATTTTCATGCAGCATACGGCTTTCAAATGCATGTCAGTGATTCAGGCTTTTCTTAGTTCTGTTCCACAATTAATTTTTCAGATGTATATAACTCTCACTATAAGACAATGGCCTTTGGGTACAAGTAAGTTGGGTTTTTGATACTGAAATTTAGTTAGACAAGGTCACAGGGAATAATAATAAATAATAGAAATTGGGAAGCTGAAATATATAATCCTAAATCATGTTTGCACTACATCATTTATAATATTGAATTTGTATGAATTTATTGGGTTAGGAGGTCATATATAGATGCTGCTGTAATCTAAAGAAATTTAATATGAATGCAAGTTATCATCATTTTATTTTATTGACCCTGAAGGGTTAAATTCATCTAGATATACTATTTTAGATATGAGGTGGAGGAATAAGTTTTTATCTACAATATATTATTATTACAATCTGTCTTTTATAAATAGTATGGCTTGTAATAGAAGCAGAAACTTTAAAAGCATGAAAATTAGAATGTGCCTAAGACTATAACATTTTACAGAAGTCACCAGCCAAGGGTGGAGACAAGATGGCTGAATAGGAACAGTTCCAGCCTACAGCTCCCAGCATGAGCGATGCAGATGATGGGTGATTTCTACATTTCCAACTGACGTACTGGGTTCATCTCTCTAGAGAGTGCCAAACAGTAGGTGCAGGACAGTCGGTTTAGCACGCCATGTGCGAGCTGAGCCAAAGCAGGGTGAGGCATTGCCTCACTTGGGAAGTGCAAGGGGTCAGGGAGTTCCTTTTCCTAGTCAAAGAAAGGGGTGACAGACAGCATCTGGAAAATTGGGTCACTCTCATCCTAATACTGCGCTTTTCCAACGGGCTTGGAAAACGGCACACCAGGAGATTGTGTCCCACACCTGGCTCAGAGGGTCCTATGCCCACGGAGTCTCACTGATTGCTAGCACAGCAGTCTGAGATCAAACTGCAATGTGGCAGCGAGGCTGGGGGAGGGGCACACGCCATTGCCCAGGCTTGCTTAGGTAAACAAAGCAACCAGGGGCCTCCAACTGGGTGGAGCCCACCACAGCTCAAAGAGGACTGCCTGCCTCTGTAGGCTCCACCTCTGGGGGCAGGGCACAGACAAATGAAAAGTCAGCAGAATCCTCCGCAGACTGCAATGTCCCTGTCTGACAGCTTTGGAGAGAGGAGTAGTTCTCCCAGCATGCAGCTGGAGATCTGAGAACTGGCAGACAGCCTCCTAGAGTGGGTCCCAGACCCATGAGCAGCCTAACTGGAAGGCATCCCCCCGTAGGGACAGACAGACACCTCACTCGGCCAGGTATTCCTCTAAGACAAAACTTCCAGAGGAACTATCAGACAGCTGGATTTGTGGTTCACGAAAATCTGCTGTTCTGCAACCACCGATGCTGACACCCAGGCAAAAAGGGTTTGCAGTGGACCTCTAGCAAACTCCAACAGACCTGCAGCTGAGGGTCCTGTCTGTTAGGAGGAAAACTCACAAACAGAAAGGACACCCACAACAAAAACCCATTTGTACTTCACCATCATCAAAGACTCAAAATAGAAAAAAACTACAAAGATGGGGAGAAAACAGAGCAGAAAAACTGGAAACTTTAAAAAGCAGAGTGCTTTTCCTCCTCCAAAGGAATGCAGTTCCTCACCAGCAACAGAACAAAGCTGGATGGAGAATGACTCTGATGAGTTGAGAGAAGGCTTCAGATGATCAAACTACTCTGAGCTACAGGAGGATATTCAAACGAATGGCAGACAAGCCAAAATCTTTGAAAAAAAATGAGACGAATATATAACTAAAATAATGACCAATGCAGAGAAGTGTTTAAAGGAGCTGATGGAGCTGAAAGCCAAGTTTTGATAACTATGTGAAGAACAGAGAAGCCTCAGTAGCTGATGTGATCAACTGGAAGAAAGGTTATCAGTGATGGAAGATGAAATGAATGAAATGAAAGAAGAAGAGAAGTTTAGAGAAAAAAGAATAAAAAGAAATGAACAAAGCCTCCAAGAAATTTGGGACCATTTGAAAAGACAAAACGTACGTCTGATTGGTGTACCTGAAAATGACAGGGACAATGGAACCAAGTTGGAAAACACTCTGCAGGATATTATCCAGGAGAACTTCCCCAATCTAGCAGGGCAGGCCAACATTCAGATTCACGAAATACAGAGAACACCACAAAGATACTGCTCGAGAAGAGCAACTCCAAGACACATAATTGTCAGATTCACCAAAGTTGAAATGAAGGAAAAAATGTTAAGGGCAGCCAGAGAGAAAGGTCGGGTTACCCACAAAGGGAAGCCCATCAGAATAACAGCTGATCTCTTGGTAGAAACTCTACAAGCCAGAAGAGAGTGGGGGCCTATATTCAACATTCTTAAAGAAAGAATTTTCAAGCCAGAATTTCATATCCAGCCAAACTAAGCTTCATAAGTGAAGGAGAAATAAAATACTTTACAGACAAGCAAATGCTGAGAGATTTTGTCACCACCATTCCTGCCCTGAAAGAGATCCTGAAGGAAGCACTAAACATGGAAAGGAACAACTGGTACCAGCCACTGCAAAAGCATGCCAAATTGTAAAGACCTTCAAGGCTAGGAAGAAGCTGCATCAACTAACGGGCAAAATAACCAGCTACCATCATAATGATAAGATCAAAATCACACATAAAAATATTAATTTTAAATGTAAATGGGCTAAATGCTCCAATTAAAAGACACGGACTGGCAAATTTGATTAGGAGTCAAGATCCATCAGTGTGCTCTATTCAGGAAACCCATCTCACGTGCAGAGACACACATAGACTCAAAATAAAGGGATGGAGGAAGATCTACCAAGCAAATGGAAAACAAAAAAAGGCAGAGGTTGCAATCCTAGTCTCTGATAAAATAGACTTTAAACCAACAAAGGTCAAAAGAGACAAACAAGGTCATTACATAATGGTAAAGGGATCAATTCAACAAGAAGAGCTAACTATCCTAAATATATAAGCACCCAACATAGGAGCACCCAGATTCATAAAGCAAGTCCTGAGTGACCTACAAAGAGACATAGACTCCCACACAATAATAATGGGAGATTTTAACACCCACTGTCAACATAAGACAGATGCATGAGACAGAAAGTTAACAAGGATACCGACGAATTGAACTCAGCTCTGCACCAAGCGTACCTAATAGACATCTACAGAACTCTCCACCCCAAAGCACCACACCACATCTATTCCAAAATTGACCACATAGTTGGAAGTAAAGCTCTCCTCAGCAAAAACAAAAGAAGAGAAATTATAACAAACTGTCTGTCAGACCACAGTGCAATCAAACTAGAACTCAGGATTAAGAAACTCACTCAAAACCGCTCAAATACATGGAAACTAAACAACCTGCTCCTGAATGACTACTGGGTATATAACAAAATGAAGGGCGAAATAAAGATGTTCTTTGAAACCAACGAGAACAAAGACACAACATACCAGAATCTCTGGGACACATTCACAGTGTGTAGAGGGAAATTTATAGCATGAAATGCTCACAAGAGAAAGCAGGAAAGATCCAAAATTAACACCCTAACATCACAATTAAAAGAGCTAGAAAAGCAAGAGCAAACACATTCAAAAGCTAGTACAAAGCAAGAGATAACCAAAATTAGAGCAGAACTGAAGGAAATAGAGACACAAAAAAACCTTCAAAAATTAATGAATCCAGGAGCTAGTTTTTTTAAAAGATCAATGAAATTTATAGACAGTTAGCAAGACTAATAAAGAAGAAAAGAGAGAAGAATCAAATAGATGCAATGAAAAATGAAAAAGGGGATATCACCACCAATCCCACGGAAATATAATCTACCATCAGAGACTACTAAAAACACCTCTATGCAAATAAACTAGAAAATCTAGAAGAAATGGAAAAATTCCTCGAAAAATACACCCTCCCAAGACTAAACCAGGAAGAAGTTGAATCTCTGAATAGACCGATAAGAGGCTCTGAAATGTGGCAATAATCAATAGCTTACCAACCAAAAAGAGTTCAGGATCTGATGGATTCACAGCCGAATTCTACCAGAGGTACAAGGAGGAACTGCTACCATTCCTTCTGAAACTATCCCTATCAACAGGAAAAGCGGGAATCCTCCCTAACACATTTCATGAGGCCAGCATCATCCTGATACTAAAGCCTGGCAGAGACACAACCAAAAAGGAGAATTTGAGACCAACATCCTTGATGAATATTGATGCAAAAATCCTCAATAAAATACTGGCAAACCGAATCCAGCAGCACATCAAAATCTTATCCACCGTGATCAATTGGGCTTCATCCCTGGGATGGAAGGCTGATTCAACATATGCAAATCAATAAATGTAATCCAGCATATACACAGAAACAAAGACAAAAACCACATGATTAGCTGCACAAAGGCCTTTGACAAAATTCAACATCACTTCATGCTAAAAACTCTCAATAAATTAGATATTGATGAGACATATCTCAAAATAATAACAGCTATCTATGACAAACCCACAGCCAATATCATACTGAATGGGGAAAAACTGGAAGCATTCCCTTTGAAAACTGGCACAAGACAGGGATGCCCTCTCTCACCACTCCTATTAAACATAATGTTGGAAATTCTGGCCAGGGCAATTAGGCAGGAGAAGGAAATAAAGGGTATTAAATTAGGAAAACAGGAAGTCAAATTGTCTCTGTTTGCAGATGATATGATTGTATATCTAGAAAACCCCATTGTCTCAGCCCAAAATCTCCTTAAGCTGATAAGCAACTTCAGCAAAGTCTCAGGATACAAAATCAATGTACAAAAATCACAAGCATTCTTGTACACCAATAACAGACAAATAGAGAGCCAAATCATCAGTGAACTCTCATTCACAATTGCTTCAAAGAGAATAAAATACCTAGGAATCCAACATTCAAGGGATGTGAAGGACCTCTTCAAGGAGAACTACAAACCACTGCTCAATGAAATAGAAGAGGATAAAAAGAAATGGAAGAACTTTCCATGCTCATGGGTTGGAAGAATCAATATCATGAAAATGGCCATACTGCCCAAGGTAATTTATAGATTCAATGCCATCCCCATCAAGCTACCAATGACGTTCTTCACAGAATTGGAAAAAACTACTTTAAAGTTCATATGGAACCAAAAAGGAGCCTGCATCACCAAGTCAATCCTAAGTCAAAAGATCAAAGCTGGAGACATAATGCTACCTTACTTCAAACTACACTACAAGGCTACAGTAACCAAAACAGCATGGTACTGGTACCACAACAGAGACATAGATCAATGGAACAGAACAGAGCCCTCAGAAATAATGCTGCATATCTACAACTATGTGACCTTTGACAAACCTGACAAAAAACAATGGGATAAGGATTCCCTGTTTAATAAATGGTGCTGGGAAAACTGGCTAGCCATATGTAGAAAGCTGAAATTGGATCCCTTCCTTACACTTTATACAAAAATCAATTCAAGATGGATTAAAGGCTTACGTGTTAGACCTAAAACCAGAAAAACCCTAGAAGGAAACCTAGGCAATACCATGCAGGACATAGGTGTGGGCAAGGACTTCATGTCTGAAACACCAAAAGCAGTGGCAACAAAAGCCAAAATTGACAAATGGGATCTAATTAAACTAAGAGCTTCTGCACAGCAAAAGAAACTACCATCAGAGTGAACAGGCAACCTACAAAATGGGAGAAAATTTTCGCAGCCTACTCATCTGACAAATGGCTAATATCCAGAATCTACAATGAACTCAAACAAATTTACAAGAAAAAACACACAACCCCATCAAAAACTGGGTGAAGGACATGAACAGACACTTCTCAAAAGAAGACATTTATGAAGCCAAAAAAACACATGCAAAAATGCTCATCATCACTGGCCATCAGATAAATGCAAATCAAAACCACAATGAGATACCATCTCACACCTGTTAGAATGGTGATCATTAAAAAGTCAGGAAACAACAGGTGCTGGAGAGGATATGGAGAAATAGGAACACTTTTACACTGTTGGTGGGACTGTAAACTAGTTCAACAATTGTGGAAGTCAGTGTGGGGATTCCTCAGGGATCTATAACTAGAAATACCATTTGACCCAGCCATCCCATTACTGGGTGTATACCCAAAGGACTATAAATCATGCTGCTAAAAATCACATGCACACATATGTTTATTGCTGCACTATTCACAATAGCAAAGACTTGGAACCAACTCAAGTGTCCAACAACGTTAGACTGGATTAAGAAAATGTGGCACATATACACTATGGAATATTATGCAGCCATAAAAAAATGGTGAGTTCATGTCCTTTGTAGGGACATATATGACACTGGAAACCATCATTCTCAGTAAACTATTGCAAGGACAAAAAACCAAACACCGTATGTTCTCACTCATAGATGGGAACTGAACAATGAGAACACATGGAGACAGGAAGGGGAACATCACACTCCGGGGACTGTTGTGGGGTGCGGGGAGGTGGGAGGGACAGCATTAACAGATATACCTAATCCTAAATGATGAGTTAATGGGTACAGCACACCAACCTGGCACATGGATACGTATGTAACAATCCTGCATATTGTGCACATGTACCCTAAAACTTAAAGTATAATAATAATAATAATAATAATAAAAAGAAATTGTGGTATACAATGATATATTATTGAGCCTTAAAAAAGGAGATGCTGCCATTTGTGACAACATAGATGAATGCGGAGGACATTCTGTGAGGTGAAATAAACGGAACACAAAAAGAAAAATAAAAAAAAAGGAAGTCACCTGCCAAATAGATATCTTTCTTTACTTTTATTTAATATTTTTATTTTTGATACAGGGAGTACATTTGCCACTTTCTTACATGAGAATATTGTGAGATGCTGAGGTTTGGAGTGTGAATCCCATCTACCAGGTAGTAAGAACAGTACCCAATAAGTAGTTTTCTTTAGCCAGCGCAGCTCACTTCTTCCACACTAGCTCTCCATAGTGTGTATTTGTCCCATATTTATGTTTATGTGTGCTGAATATTCAGCTCCCACTTCTGAGAAACATGTTTGTGTTGTTGTTGCTGCCTGAGCTTACTGATAACACCTTCAGCTGCAATGTACCATTAATGGGTACCTAAATTGATCCCATGTATTTTCTATCATGAATACTGCAACAATGAACATATGACTACGTGTGTCTTGGTGGTAAAATGATTTATGTGCCTTTGGGTATATACCCAGTAAAGGCAATGCTGAGTTAAAATGACAGCTTTGTTTTAAGTTATTTGAGAAATATCCAAATTGCACATTACGGTGACTGGTCTAATTTGCATTCCTACTTGCAGTGTATAAGCATTCCTTTGTCTCAGCAGCACTGCTCAGTATGTGTTCTTTTTTGACTTTTTCATAATAGTTATTCTTGCTCGTGAGATGGTATCTTACCATGGTTTTGATTTGCGTTTCTTTGATGATTACAGATGCTGATCATTTTTTCATATGCTTGATGTCCACTTTTATGTTATCTCTGAGAAGTGTCTGTCCATGTTCTTAGCCCACTTTTTAATGGGATTATCTATTTTGTGCTTGTTGATTTATTTAAGTTCTCTCTACATTCTAGATCCTAAGCCTTTATTGAATGCATATATTGCAAAAATCTTCTCTCATGATTTAGGTTGTGTTTCCTCCATTGATCGCTTATTTTGTTATGCAGAAACTCTTTAGTTTAATTGGGTCCCACTTTTTATTGTTGTTGAAAAATTGCTTTTAGGGACTTAGCCAAAAAACTTTGCCACTGTTAATGTCCAAGATTACTTTCTAGGTTATCTTTCATTATTTTCATAGTTTGAGGTCTTACACTTAAATTTTTAGTTCATTTTGTGTTAATTTTTGTACATGGTAAAGAGTAGGCATTCAACTTAAATAATCTACGTATGACTAGATAATTATCCTAGAACCATTTTTTGAAAAGGAAATTCTTTACTTATTGTTCGTTTTGTCAGCCTTGTCAAAGGTCAGATGTATGTAGGTGAGTGGTTTTATACATCCATTCCCTGTGGGGAAAAGAAAGAGAGATCAGCCTGTTACTGTGTCTATATAGAAGGAAGTAGACATAAGAGACTCCATTTAGTTCTGTATTTGAGATGCTGTTAATCTGTGACCCTACCCCCAACCTTGTCCTTGCAAGAGACATGTGCTGTGGTGACTTAAGGTTAAAAGGATTTTGGGCGGTGCAGAATGTGCTTTGTTAAACAAGTGCCTAAAGGCTGCTTATGGTTAAAGGTCATCACCATTCTCTTAAATCTAGAGAAAAAGAAAAACATTTGTCTTCTGCCCGTCCCTGGGCGATGGAACATCTCCAAGTAAAACCCTTTATGTGCTTTATTTACTGAGTAAAGAGATAACCGCCTTTAGGAATAAGGTGGGGCTTGCTGGAGCAATACTGCTAAAAGGTTTATGGAGATGTTCGCATATACATCTCAAAGCACAGCACCAGTGATGGTAAAGATAATTGTGAATAAATACTAAGGGAACTCAGAGGCCGGTGCCGGTGTGCCTCCTCTGTAAGCACAGCACCGGTCCCCTGGGCCCCGCTTTTCCTTCTCTACACTTTGTCTCTGTGTCTTATTCCTTTTCTCAAGTCTTTCGTCCCACCTAACGAGAAGCACCCACAGGTGTGGAGGGGCGGGCCACCCCTTCAATTCCCTGACCTGTTTTCTTGATTTCTTCGTCTATTTTTGTACCCCTGTCAAGCTGTGTTGGTTACTGTGGCTTTTTATTTTACTTTGAAGTCGTGTAGTGTAATGTCACTGGCTTTGTTCTTTTTGCTTGAGATTGCTTTGGCTAATTGGGCTTTTTGTTGTTGTTGTTCCATACAAAATTTAGAATCATTCTTTTTCTAATTTTGTAAAGAATGACGTTGGCAATTTGACATAAATAACATTGAATAATTTGAGCTTCTTTGCATTCAGTACGATTTTATCTGTGGGTTTGTCAAAGATGACTCATTACTCTGAGTACATTCCTTTGATGTTTTGTCTGTTGAGTGTCTTTATCATAAAAGGATGTTAGATTTGTTTATTTATTTACTATTATTATACTTTAAGTTCTAGGGTACATGTGCACAATATGAAGGTTCTTTACATACATATACATGCTCCGTGTTGGTTTGCTGCACCCATCAACTCATCATTTACATTAGGTATTTCTCCTAATGCTATCCTTCCCCCACACTCCCATACCCTGACAGGCCCCAGTGTTTGTTTCCTTCCTTCCTTTCTTTTTTCCTTCCTTCCTTCCTTCCTTCCTTCCTTCCTTCCTTCCTTCCTTCCGTCCTTCATTGTTTCCTTCCTTCCTTCATATCTTCCTTCCTTTCTTCCTTTGCTCCCTCCTTCCCTCCTTCCTTACTTTTTTCTTTCCTTCTTTCATTTCTTGCTTCCTTCCTTTTTTCTTTCCTTTCTTCTTTTTTCTTTCCTTTCTTCTTTTTTCCTTTGTTCCCCTCACTGTGTCCAAGTGTTCTCATTGTTGAATTCCCACCTAAGAGTGCAAAAATAAGGTGTTTGGTTTTCTGTCTTTATGATAGTTTGCAGAGAATGATGGTTTCCAGCTTCATCCACATCCCTGCACAGGACACAAACTCATCATTTTTTTATGACTGCATAGTATTCCATGGTGCATGTGTGTCACATTTTCTTAATCCACTCTACCATTGATGGACATTTGGGTTGGTTCCATGTCTTCGCTATTGTGAATAGTGCTGTAATAAACATACGTGTGCATGTTGCATGATTTATAATCCTTTGATATATGCCCAGCAATGGGATCATATCACCATCTGTGTCAAATGGTATTTCTAGTTCTAGATCCTTGAGGAATTGTCACACTGTCTTCAACAATGGTTGAATTAATTTACACTCCCATCAACAATGTAAAAGCATTGCTATATCTCCACATCCTCTCCAGCATCTGTTGTTTTCAGACTTTTTAATGATTGCCATTCTAACTGGTCCGAGATATTATCTCATTGTGGTTTTGTTTTGCGTTTCTCTGATGACCAGTGATGTTGAGCATTTCTTCATGTATCTGTTAGCTGGATAAATGTATTCTTTTGGGAAGTGTCTGTTCATAGCCTTTGCCCACTTTTTGGTGGGCTTTTCTTTTCTTGTAAAATTGTTTAAGTTCTTTGTAGATTTGGGATATTAGCCCCTTTTCAGATGAGTAGATTGCAAATTTTTTCTCCCATTCTGTAGGTTACCTGTTCACGCTGATGGTAGTTTATTTTGCTGTGCAGAAGATACCGTTTGTCTGCTTTGGCTTTTATTGTCATTGCTATTGGTATTTTATTCATGAACTCCTTGGCTATATTTATGTACTGGATGGTATTGCCTAGGTTTTCTCTTAGGGTATTTATGGTTTTAGGTCTAACATGTAAGTCTTTAATCCATCTTGAATTAACTTTTGTATAATGTGTAAGGAAGGGATCCAATTTCAGCTTTCTATATATGGCTAGCCAGTTTTCCCACCACCATTTATTAAACAGGGAATCATTTCCCCATTGCTGTTTTTGTCAGGTTTGTCAAAGATCAGATGGTTGTAAATATATAGTGTTATCTCTGAGGGCTCTGTTCTGTTTCATTGGTCTATATATCTGTTTTGATAGCCGTACCATACTGTTTTGGTTACTGTAGCTTTGTAGTATAGTTTGAAGTCAGGTAGCATGATGCCTCCAACTTTGTTCTTTTGGCTTAGGATTGTCTTGGTAATACAGGCTCTTTTTTGGTTCAATATGAACTTTAAAGTAGTATTTTCTAACTCTGTGAAGAAAGTCATTGGTAGCTTGATGGGGATGGCATTGAATCTGTAAATGACCTTGGGCAGTATGGCCATCTTTGCAATATTGATTCTTCCTATCCATGAGCAAGGAATGTTCTTCCATTTGTTTATGTCCTCTTTTACTTCATTGAACAGTGGTTTGTAGTTCTCCTTGAAGAGGTCCTTCATATCCCTTGTAAGTTGGATTCTTGGGTATTTTATTCTCTTTGTAGCAATTGTGAATGGGAGTTCACTTATGATTTTGCTATCTGTGTGTCTGTTATTGGTGTATAAGAATGCTTGTAATTTTTGCATGCTGATTTTGTATTCTGAGACTTTGCTGAAGTTGCTTATCAGATTAAGGAGGTTTTGGGCTGAAGCGATTGGGTTTTCTATATATACAGTCATGTCATCTGCAAACAGAGAAAATTTGACTTCCTCTTTTCCTAATTGAATACTTTTATTTCTTCCTCTTTCCTGATTGACCTGGCCAGAACTTCCAACACTGTTGAATAGGAGTGGTGAGAGAGGGCATCCTTGCCTTGTGCTAGTATTCAAATTTAATGCTTCTAGTTTTTGCCCATTTAGTATGATATTGGCTGTGGGTTTGTCTAAAATAACTTATTATTTTGAGATACATTCCATCAATACATAGTTGATTGAGAATTCTTGGCATGAATGGATGTTGAAATTTTTCGAAGGCCTTTTCTGCATCTATTGAGATAATCATGGGGTTTTTGTCCTTCATTCTATTCATATGCTGGATTACATTTATTGATTTGCATATGTTGAACCAGCTTTGCATCCCAGGGATGAAGCCCACATGATCATGGTGGATAAGCTTTTTGATGTGCTGTAGATATGGTTTGCCAGTATTTTATTGAGAATTTTTGCATTGATATTCATCAGGGATATTGGTCTAAAATTCTCTTTTTTTCGCTGTGTCTCTGCCAGGCTTTCATATCAGGATTATGCTAGCATCATAAAATGAGTTAGGGAGGATTCCCTCTTTTTCTAATGATTGGAATAGTTTCAGAAGAAATGGTACCAGCTCCTTCTTTTACCTGTGGTAGAATTCGGCTATAAGTCCATCTGGTCATGGGCTTTTTTTGGTTGGTAGGCTATTAATTATTGCCTCAATTTCATAGCCTGTTATTGGGTTATTCAGGGACTCACCTTTTTCCTGGTTTAGTCTTGGGAGGGTGTATGTATCCAGTAATTTATCCATTTCTTCTAGATTTTCTAGTTTAGTTTTGCAGAGGTGTTTATAGTATTCTCTGATGGTAGTTTGTATTCCTCTGTGATCGGTAGTGATATCACCTTTATCATTTTTTATTGCGTCTATTTGATTCTTCTCTCTTTTCTTCTTCATTAGTCTTGCTAACAGTCTATGAATTTTGGTGATGTTTTCAGAAACCCAGTTCCTCAATTCATTGATTTTTTTGAAGTTTTTTTTGTTGTTGTTTCTATCTCCTTTAGTTCTGCTCTGATCTTAGTTATTTCTTGCCATCTGCTAGCTTTGAATGTGTTTGCTCTTGCTTCTCTAGTTCTTTTATTTTTGATATTAGGGTGTCAATTTTGGATTTTTTTTGCTTTCTCTTGCGGGCATTTAGTGCTATAAATTTCCATTTACACACTGCTTTAAATTTGTCTGAGATTCTGGTATGTTGTGTCTTTGCTCTCATTGGTTTCAAAGAACATCTTTATTTCTGCCTTCATTTCATTATGTACCCAGTAGTTATTCAGGAGCAGGTTGTTCAGTTTCCATGTAGTTGAATGATTTTCAGTTAGTTTCTTAATCCTGGGTTCTAGTTTAATTGCACTGTAGTCTGAGAGACAGTTTGTTATAATTTCTATTCTTTTACATTTGCTGAGGAGTGCTTTACTTCCAACTATGTGGTCAATTTTGGAATAAGTGTAATGTGGTGAGAAGAAGAATGTATATTCTGTTGATTTTGGGTGGAGAGTACTGTAGATGTCCATTAGGTCTGCTTGGTGCAGAGCCAAGTTCAATTCCTGGATATCCCTTTTAACTTTCTGTCTCGTTGATCTGTCTAATATTGACAGTGGGGTGTTAAAATATCCCTTTATTATTGTGTGTGAGTCTAAGTCTCTTTGTAGTTCTCTAAGGACCTGCTTTATGAATCTGGGTGCTCCTATCTTGGGTGCATATATATTTAGGTTAGTTAGCTCCTCTTGTTGAATTGATCCTTTTACCATTATGTAATGGCCTTGTTTGTCTCTTTTGATCTTTGTTGGTTTAAAGTCTCCTTTTATCAGGGATTAGGATGGCACCCCCTCCCTCTTTGTTTTTCATTTGCTTGGTAGATCTTCTTCCATCCCTTTATTTTGAGCCTATGTGTGTCTTTGCAAGTGAGATGGGTCTCCTGAAGACAGCACAGTGATGGATCTTGACTATTTTTCCAATTTGCCAGTCTTTGTCTTCTAAATGTAGCATTTAGCTCACTTATATTTGAGGTTAATTTTGTTATGTGTGAATTTGATTATGTCATTATGATGTTAGCTGGTTATTTTGCTAGTTAGTTGATGCAGTTTCTTCCTAGCATTGATGCTCTTTACAATTTGGCATGTTTCTGCAGTGGCTGGTACTGGTTGTTTCTTTCTATGTTTAATGCTTCCTTCAGGAGCTCTTCTAGGGTAGGTCAGATGGTGACAAAATCTCTCAGCATTTGCTTGTCTGTAAAGGATTTTATTTCTCCTTCACTTATGAAGTTTAGTTTGGCTGCATATGAAATTTTGGGTTGAAAATTCTTTTCTTTAAGAATGTTGAATATTGGCCCCTACTCTCTTCTGGCTTGTAGAGTTTCTGCTGAGAGATCTGCTGTTAGTTTGGTGGGCTTCCCTTTGTGGGTAACCCGACATTTCTCTCTGGCTGCTCTTAACATTTTTTCCTTCATTTCAACTTTGGTGGATCTGACAATTATGTGTCTTGGAGTTGCTCTTCTGGAGGAGAATCTTTGTGGCATTCTCTGTATTTCCTGAATGTGAATGTTGTCCTGCCTTGCTAGACTGGGAAGTTCCCCTGTATAATATCCTGCAGAGTGTTTTCCAACTTGATTACATTCTCCCCAGGTACACCAAACAGATGTAGATTTGGTCTTTTCAAATAGTCACATATTTCTTGGAGGCCTTGTTTGTTTCTTTTTACTCTTTTTTTTTTCTCTAAACTTCTCTTCATGCTTCATTTCATTCATTTGATCTGCAATTACTGATACCCTTTCTTCCAGGTCATCGAATCAGCTACTGAAGCTTGTGCATTTGTCACGGAGTTCTCATGCCGTGGTTTTCACCTCCATAAGGTCTTTTAAGGACTTCTCTACACTGGTTATTCTAGTTAGCCATTCTTCAATCTTTTTTCAAGGTGTTTAGCTTCTTTGTGATCAGTTCCAACTTCCTTCTTTAGCTTGGAGAAATTTGATCATCTGAAGCCGTCTTCTCTCAGCTTGTCAAAGTCATTCTCCATCCAGTTTTGTTCCATTGTTGGTGAGGATCTGCATTCCTTTGGAGAGGGAAAGGCACTCTGACTTTTAGAGTTTTCAGCTTTTCTGCTCTGTCTTTTCCCCATCTTTGTGGTTTTATGTACATTTTGTCTTTGATGATGGTGACGTAAAGATGAGGTTTTGATATGCATATCCTTTCTGTTTGTTAATTTCCTTCTAATAGTCAGGACTGTCAGCTGCAGGTCTGTTGGAGTTTGCTGGAAGTCCACTCCAGATCCTCTTTTCCTGGGTATCAGCAGCAGAGGCTGCATAACAGCAGATATTGCTGAACAGTAAATGTTGCTGCCTGATCCTTCCTCTGGAATCTTCATCTCAGAGGGGTACCCAGCTGTGTGAGATGTCAGTCTGCCCCTACTTGGGGATGCCTCCCTCTTAGGCTACTCAGGGGTCAGAGACCCACTTGAAGAGGCAGTCTGTCTCTTCTCAGATCTCAAACTCTAAGCTGGGAGAACAACTACTCTCTTCAAAGCTGTGACATTTAAGAGTGACAGGGACATTTAAGTCTGCAGAGATTTCTGCTACCTTTTTTTCAGCTATGCCCTGCTCCCAGAGGTGGAGTCTATACAGGCAGGCAGGCCTACCTGAGCTGTGGTTGGCTTCACCCAGTTTGAGCTTCCTGGTGGCCTTGTTTACCTACTCAAGCCTCAGCAATGGTGGGTGCTCCTCTTGCAGCCTTGCTGCCACCTTGCAGTTTGATCACAGTCTCTGTGCTAGCAACGATCAAGGCTCTGTAGGCATTGGACCCTCCCAGCCAGGTGCAGCATATTGTCTACTGGTGTGCTGTTTGCAGACACCAATGGAAAAGTGCAGTATTAGGGTGGGAGTGACCCAATTTTCCAGGTGCCATCTGTCACAGCTTCCCTTGGGTAGGAAATGGAATTCCCTGATCCTTTGTGCTTCCCAGATGAGGTGATGCCTCACCTGGCTTTGGCTCATGCTCAGTGGACTGCATCCAGTGTCCTGCACCCACTGTCTGACAAACCCCAACGAGATGAACCCTGTACCTCAGTTGGAAATGCAGAAATCAACCCATCTTCTGTGTTGCTCATGCTGGGAGCTGTGGACTGGAGCTGTACCTATTCAGCCATCTTGGAACCACCCACCCATTAAAGATTTTTTTATATATGTCTTTATCTTTTTCAGTTCTGCTTTGATCTTAGTTATTTCTTGCTTTATGCTAGGTTTTGAATTTATTTACTCTTGCTTCTGTAGTTCTTTTAATAGTGATGTTAGCATGTCAATTTTTTAGATCATTCCTGCTTTCTCTGGTGGGCATTTATTGCTATAAATTTCTCTCTATACACCACTTTAAATGTGTCCCAGAGATTCTGGTAGGTTGTGTCTTTGTTCTCATTGATTTCAAAGAACATCTTGATTTCTACCTTCATTTCGTTATTTACCCACTAGTCATTCAGGAGCAGTTTGTTCATTTTCCTTGTAGTTGTACTGTTTTGAGTGAGTTTCTTACTACTGAATTCTAATTTGGTTGCAGTGTGGTTTCAGAGACAGTTTGTTGTGATTTCTGTTCTTTTACATTTGCTGAGGAGTGCTTTACTTCCAATTTTGTGGTCAATTATAGAATAAGTCTCATGGGGTCCTGAGAAGAATATACACTCTTAATTTGGGATATAGATTTCTGTAGATGTCTATTAGATCTACTTGGTGCAGAGCTGAGTTGAATTCCTGGATATCCTTGTTAAGCTTCTGTCTCATTGGTCTCTCTGATATTGCCAGTGGGGTGTTTCAGTCTCCAATTATTATTCTGTGGGAGTCTAAATCTCTTTTTAGGTTTCTAAGGAGTGGCTTTATGAATGTGGGGGCTCCTGTCTTGGGTGCATATATATTTATGATAGTTTTATCATCTTGTTGAATTGATCTCTTTACCATTATGTCATGAAATTCTTTTTTTTATTTTGATCTTTGTTGGTTTAAAGTCTATTTTATTAGAGAGTAGGATTGCAACCCCTGCTTGTTTTCTTTTTGCTTTTCATTTGCTTGATAGAGCTTCCTCCATACCTTTATTTTGAGGTTATGTGTGTCCCTGGACATCTCCTGAATACAGCACACTGATGGACATTGATTCTTTATCCAATTTGCTGGTCTGTGTCTTTTAATTGGGTCTTTTAGCCCATTTACATTTATGGATAATATTGTTACGTGTGAATTTGATCCTGTCATTATGGTGCTAACTGGTTATTTTGCCTGTTAATTGATGCAGTTTCTTTACAGCATCTTTACAATTTGGCAAGTTTTTGCAGTGTCTGGTACTGGTTGCTTTTTTCTATGTTTAGGGCTTCCTTCAGGAGCTCTTGAAAGAAAGACCTGGTGGTGACAAAATCTCTTAACATTTTCTTTTCTGTGAAGTATATTATTTCTCCTTCACTTATGAAGCTAAGTTTGGCAGGATATGAAATTCTTCATTAAAAATTCTTTTTTAAAACAATTATGAATATTGGCCTGCTTCAGCTCACCCTCCATGGGCTGCAACCACTGTCCAACCAGTCCCAATGAGATGAACCAGGTGCCTCACTTGGAAATGCAGGATCATCCTTCTTCTGTATTGATCATGCTGGGAGCTGCAGACCAGAGCTTTTCTTATTTGACCATTTTGGAAGATAATCTCAGGATGTTGAATTTTATCAAAAGCTTTTCCTGCTTTGGTTTTTGCTTTTTATTCTGTTTACATGGTGAGTCACATTTTTTGTTTTGTATATGTTGAACCAACTTTGCATTCCAGGAATAAAGCCTAATTTGATCAGAGTATATTAACTTTTTGATACACTACTGGATCCAGTTTGCTGATATTTTGTTGAGGATTTTTCTATCTATGGTCATGTGGAATATTGGCCAGAAATTTTCTTTTTCTGTTGTCTCCCTGCCAGATTTTGGTATCTGGCTGATACTGGCCTCATAAGATAAGATGGGGATAAACTTCTTCTGCCTCCATTTTTTTTTAGAACAATTTCAGTAGCATTGAAATCAGTTCTTCTTTCTATATCTGGAAGAATTTCACTGTGAACCTATCTTCTCTAGGGATTTTTTTTCTTAATTGGTATGTTCTTTATTACTGAAATAATTTCAGACATAGATACCAGCCTACTCAGAGTTTCAGTCTTTTCCTGATTTAGTCTTGGGAGACTGTGTGCTACCAGGAATTTATCTGTTTCGTCTAGATTTTCTGATTGGTTTGCATGGAGTTACTCATAGTAGGCTCTCAGGATCTTTCCTATTTCTGTGGAATCAGTTGTAATATTGGTTATATTGTTTCTGATTTTGTGCTTCTTTGGATCTTCTCTTACCTTTATTTCTCCTTTCCTTCCTTCCTTCCTCCTTCCTTCCTTCCCTCTTTTCCCTCTCTTTCTTTCTTTCTTTCTTTCTTTCTTTCTTTCTTTCTTTCTTTCTTTCTTTCTTTCTTTCTTTCTTTCTTTCTTTCTTCTCTTTCCTTCTTTCTCCTTCATTTTTGCATTTCTTCTCTTCCTTTCCTTTGCTTTCCTTCCTTCCTTTTCCCCTTCTTTTTTTCTTCCTTCTTTCCTTCCTTCCTCCTCCCTTCTTTCCTTCCTCCTTTCCTTGCTTTTCTCCTTCCTTCATTCCTTCCTTCCTTCCTTCTCCTTCCTTGCCCTATCTTGCTCCCTTCATTGCTTCCTTTTTTCCTTCCTTCCTTCCCTTTCCTCCCTCCCTTTCTTCCTTTTTTCCTTTCTCTGTTCATTCGTTCCTTCTTTCCTTTATTTCTTCCATCCTTTCTTCCTCTTCCTCCATCTCTCTTTCCCTTCCTTCCTTCTTTCTTTCCTTTTCCTTGCTTCTTTTATCCCTTCCCTTCATTTTCCTTCATTTTCCTCCCATCATTCCTTTTTTCTTCCTTTTCCTTCATTCTTTCCTTTCTTTGTTCTCTCCACTCCCTTCCTTCCTCCCTCCTTCCCTCCCTCCTTTTCTTCCTTCCCTTTTCTTCTTTCCCGTTCCTTTCTTCCTTTCTCCCTTCCTTCTCTTTCCTTTCTTCCCCTTCCTTTCTTTCTCCCTTCCTTTCTTTTTCCTTTTCTTCCTTCCTTTTTTTCTTCCTTCCTTCTTTCCTTCTCTCTTTTTCATAGCCATCTCCCCATCTGTCCCTTCCTTTTTTCCTTCCCCTCCCTCCCTTCCTTTTTTCCTTCCCCTCCCTCCCTTCCTCCATCCCTCCCTCCCATCCTTCCTTTTTCCTTCCTTCCTTCCTTCCTTCCTTCCTTCCTTCCTTCCTTCCTTCCTTCACTCATTTGCTCCTTCCTTCCCCTCTCTCCCTCCCTCCCTTTCTTTCTTCCTTTTCTTTCTTCTGTCCTTGCTTTCTTTCTTCCTTCTCCTTTCTTCCTTCCTTTATTCTTTCTTTCCTTCCTTCCTTTCTTTCTTCCTTCTCCTGCCTTCCTTCATTCCTTCCCTCCTTCCTTCCCCTCCCTCTCTCCTTTCTTTCCTCCCTCCTTTCCTTCCTTCCTTCTTTGCTTCCTTCCTTTCTCCCTCCCTCCTTCCCTTTCTTCCTTCTTTCCTTTCCTTGCCCTCCCTCCCTCCCACCTGCCTCCTTTTCTTCTTTCTTTCCTTTCTTCCTTCCTTGCTTTCTTTCTTCCTTCTTTCCTTCTCTCCTCCCTTCCTTCCTTCATTTTTGCTTCCTTTTTTCTTCTTTCCTTTCTTTCTTCTTTTATTCCCCTTCCTTCCTTCTTCCCTCCCTCTCTCCCTCCCTCCCTCTCTGCCTTCCTTCCTTCATTCCTTCCTTACTTCCTTCCTCCCTTCCTTTATTTTTTCTTTTCATTTTTCTTCTTTCCTTCCTTTCTTTCTTCCTTTATTTCTCTCCCTCCCTCTCTTCTCTTCCTTCCTTTTCCTTCCTTTTTTCTTATTTCCTTTCTTCCTTTTTTCTTTTTTCCTTCCTTTATTACCCTCCCTCCCTCCCTCCCACTTACCCTCCCTCCTTCTTTTCCTTCCTTCCTTCCTTCCTTCCTTCCTTCCTTCCTTCCTTCCTTCCTCCCTTCCTTCCTTTTTGGGACAGAGGAGTTTTTCTCTGTCATCCAGGCTGGAGTGCCGTGGCATGGTCTCAGTTCTCTGCAACCTCTAGCTTCCAGGTTCAAGAAATTCTCATGCCTCGGCTTCCAGAGTAGCTGGGATTACAGGTATGCACCACCATGCCTGGCTATTTTTTGTATTTTTAGGAGAGACAGGGTTTTACTATGTAGGCCAGTCTGTTCTCAAACTGCTGACCTCAAGTGACGCACTCATCTTGGCCTCCCAATGTGCTGGGATAATAGAAGTGAACAACTGGACTTGGCCTACTTTCTTTCTCTTTGTTAATTTAGCTAGCAGTTTATAATATTATTTATTTTATTTTGAAGAATGAACTCTCGGTGTCACCAATATTTTGTGTGGATTTTTGTATCTTAGTTTTACTAAGTTCTTCTCTAGTTTTAGTTATTTTCTTTTGCTTTCTTGGGGGTTGGTTCCCCCCACCTCCCTTATTTTAAATGCAATATTAGATTTTTAATTTAAGATTTTTCTAACTTCTCAATGAAGGCATTTTAGAACTTCAAACTTTCCTCTTAACACTGCTTTGGCTGCATCTCAGGTTTTGTTAAGTTTTTCCTATTTTCATTTAATTCAAATAATTATTTTAGTTTCTGCCCTAATTTTGATGTTCACCTAGGAGTTTTTCAGGTAAAAATTGTTTATTTCTATGTATTTGTGTGGTTTGGAGGGATCTTCTTGGAATTGATTTCTATTTCTATTGCAGTGTGTTTAAATTATGTTTGTTCGGATTTTACTTTTATTATTTTATTTTATTTTTTTATTTACTGAGGCTTGCCTTGTGACTGAGTTCGTGGTCAATCTTAGGCTATGTTCTGTGTACAGATAAGAAGAATGTCTATTTGGTGTTTCTTGGGTTAGAGTGTTCTGTAGATGTCTGTTAGGTCCACTTGGTCAAATGTTGACTTTAAGTCTAGAGTTTCTTTGTTAGTTTTTTGCCTCAGCGCTCTGTCTGGTGCTGTCAATTGGTGTTGAAATTTCACACAATTACTGTGTCATTGCCTTTTCATAGGCCAAAAAGAACTTCTACAAATCAGGGTTCTCTAATGTTTGATGCATTATATTTAGGATAGTGTTAAATTATACCCATTATCATTAGAGAATACCATTCATTGTTCTCAATTTTCAATGATTTCACTTCTGTTTTCCTACTCTTTTTTTTTTTTTCCATTTACATGGTGGATCTTACCCCGCTCTTTTACTTTGAGTCAGTGGGTGTCAATGGATGTGAGTAATGTGTCATGAAGCCATCAAATGGTTCGATTTTGCATTTTTATTCACCCTCCACTCTGTGTCATTAAAAATTAGTATTGACATGTGTGATTTTGATCCTGTCATCCTGTCATCTGGTTGTCATGTAGACTTGATTGTAAAGTTGCTTCAGTGCCTGTGGGCTATGTGTATTTTGTAGTTGCAGGGGTCACTCTTTTTTACTCTTTTGTTATTCCCTCAAGGATGCCTTGAAAGCTTTGTCTAGTTGAAATTTATGTCATTAGCATTTGCTTGTCTGATAAGGATTTTATCTCTCCTTCACTTATGGAGTTCAGTCTTGGTGGAATGTAAAATTCTTGGTTGAAAAAAATATTTTAAGGATACTGAAGATGGTCCCCAAGTCTCTTCTGGATTTTAAGGTTTCTGCTGAGATGTCCTTATGCATTCATTCATTAATTGACACTTATGTTGATTCCATATTTTTGCTACTGTGAATAAAGTTGAAATAAATATAAGAGTGCAGATATCTCTTCAACATACTGGTTTCAATTCCTTTGAATATATACCCAGTAGTAAAATTTCTGGATAATGCATTATTACTATTTTTTAATTTTTGAGGAAGCTCTAAACTGTTTATGGAGTATAGGTGGTGTAGTAAAGTATAATGGGAGTACTAATTTGCATTCTCCCTTACAGTGTGCAAGGATTTTCCCTATAGTGTTTTGGAGACTTTGTTTTATGTGTGTGTGCTTGTGTGTGTGCTTTAAACAATCTAATTCTGCCACCCAGGCTGGAGTGCAGTGGCCTGATCTTAGTTCCTTGTAAGGTCCACTTTCTGGGTTCCAGTGATTCTCCTGTCTCAGCCCCCTGAGTAGCTGGGACTATAGGAGCATGATACCATGTTTGGCTGATTTTAGTATTTTCAGTATAGATGTGGTTTTGCCATGTTGGGAAGGCTGGTCTCGAATTCCTGACCTCAAGTGATCTGTCCACCACAGTGTCCCAAAATTCTGAGATTACTGGCATTAACCACCGCACCAGGCCAGCTTTTGATTTTTTTCTTTTCCTTTTTCTTTTTTTTCTTTAAATAATGACCATTCTAGCTGTGTTGATGTGCTATTTTATTGTGCTTTTTATTTGCATTTCCCTGATAATTAATTATGTTGAACGTTTTTTCATATGCCTGTTAGCAATTTGTATGCCTCCTTTTGAATTTTCTCTCTTTCTTTCTTTCTTTCTTTTTTCTTTCTTTCTTTCTTTCTTTCTTTCTTTCTTTCTTTCTTTCTTTCTTTCTTTCTTTCTTTCTTTCTTTCTTTCTCCTTCCTTCCTTCCTTCCTTCCTTCCTTCCTTCCTTCCTTCCTTCCTTTCTTTCTTTCTTTCTTTCTTTCTTTCTTTCTTTCTTTCTTTCTTTCTTTCTTTCTTTCTTTCTTTCTTTTTTTCTTTCTTTCTTGTTTCTTTTTTCTTTCTGAGATGGTCTCACTTTGTCACCCAGGCTAGAGTGCAGTGGTGCAATCTTGGTTCACTACAACCTCTGCCTGCCAAGTTCAAGCGATCCTCCTGATTCAGCTTCCTGAGTAGCTGGGTTTACAGCTGCTAAGCCACCATGGCTTGCTGATTTTTGTATTTTAGTAGAGATGGAGTTTCTTCATATCAGTCAAGCTGGTTTTGAACTCCTGATATCAGGTGATTCACATGCCTCAGCCCCACAGAGTGCTGGGATTACAGGCATGAGCCACTGATCCAGGTGAAAAAATGCTTTTTGAGAAAGCCCTATCAAAATATGTATTTTTTAATGGAATGATTTCTTTTCTTTTTAATGGAATGGATTTTTTCTTTTTAATTTTTAAAATTCAACTTTTAGATTCAGGTACACATATGCAGGTTTTTATATAGATAAATTAGGGAGTTGGGGTTTTGTTGTGTGGATCATTTCATCACCCAGGTATTATACTCTTAATACCCAGGTAATAAGCCTTGTGCTTCATACAGCAGGGGTTGTTTTTCCAGATCCTTTCCCTTCTCCTACCCTCTGTTCTCTGACAGGCCACAGTTTGTATTGTTCCCCTCTATATATGCATATATTCTCATCATTTAACTCCTGTTTTTATGTGAGAACACATGGTATTTGTCTTTTTGTTCTTGTGTTAGTTTGCTAAAGACTGTGGTCTCCAGGTCCATCCGTGTTCCTGCAAAAGTCGTGATCTCATTTTAGTTTTGTAGCTGCATAATATTCCACTTTATATATGTATCACATTTTCTTTATCCAGTTTGTCGTTGAGGGGCATTTAGGTTGATTCCATGTCTTTGCTATAGAGAATAATCCTGCAGTGAACATATGGTTGCATGTCTTTATGATAGAAAAACTTATAGTCCTTTCAGTATATACCCAGTAATGAGATTGCTGGGTCAAATAGTAGTTCTGTTTTTAGGTATTTGAATGATCCTCACATTGTTTTCTGCAGTGGTTGAACGAATTTACACTCTTTTTTTTTTTTTTGAACTAATTTACACTCTTACCCACAGTGTAAAAGTGTTCCTTTTACTCTGCAATCTTGTCAGCATCTGTTATATTTTGGCTTTTTATAGTAGCCATTGTTGTCAGTGTGAGATGATATCTCATTGTGGTTTTGATTTACATTTATCTGATGATCAGTGAGGTTGAATTATTTTTTAATATACTTAGCAACATGTATGTATTCTTTTGAAAAGTGAAAAGGCCTATTTTTAATCAGGTTATATGTTTGTTTGTTTTGCCTTTGAGTCTTCCTTTTAATTCTTGGTATATTTTGATTAACCCCTTGTCAGGTATACTTTGCAAATATTTGCTCTCATACTATTGGTTTTATTACTCTGGTGATTGTTTTCATTGCTGTACAGAATCTTTGTAGTATAATGCAATCTTGTTTATCTGTTTTTTTCTTGTTGCTTGTGCATTTGAGGTCTCACTAAAAAAAAATTGCCCAAGCTGAGGTCATTAGGTGTGCCTTGTGTTTTATTCTAGTAGTTTGACAGTTTGAGGTGTTCATTTACATCTTTAATTTATTTTTAAAAATCTATTTTTACAAATGAGCTCTTACTATATTGTATAGAGTGTGGCATGCTACAGCCTTGAACTCCTCAGCTCAAGGTGGTATTGTGCTGCAATACCAGTTATGTATTTGGTATCTTCATTTTGATGTATGTATTTATGTTCACAACTTTCCCCTTAAAACTGCTTTGGTTGCATCCCATAGGTTTTGGTGTGTTGTGTTTCTATGTTTGTCTCCAGAAATATGTTGCTTTTCCTTTAATGTCTTTATTGACTTATTAGTTGTTCAGTAATATGTTGTTTAATTTCCATGTACTTATAGAATAATGATTTCAGAAAAGATACTTATGTGACTTTGATCCTTTCAAATTTTTTAAGACTTACTTGTTTTTTGGCCTAATGTATGATCTATGCTAGAAAATGTTAGATGTGTGCAGTAGAGAAGAATATGTACTCTGCAACTCTCAGATAGATAATTCTGTAACTGTTTGGTCCATTTGCCCTACCGTGCATTTGAATCCAATTTTCCTTATTGATTTTCTGTCTACATAATCTATTCAATGCTGAAAGTAGGGTGGTGAAGTTTTCTGTTAGTATCTTGCAGTTTATATCTCCCTTAGGAGATAGAAATATTAATATTCCTATTAATATTTGCTTTATATACCAAGATGTTTTGATATTGGCCAAATATATATTTATAATTGATACATTCTCTTGCCTATTATCATTTCATAATGACACTTTATATATTGATATGTATATTTCATATATATAAAGTGTATATATACACTTTATGTTTTTTTTAAGAAATAGATTTTTAAATTGTTTTATAGTGGTTTGTGATACCCTTTTTTCCTTTCTTATCTGTCTTCCTTCTGGAAAAGATATTTTCTGTAGCACTACCTTTTAATTATTTTATTTTTAATGAACACATAATAACCCAAATATTTATGGCTGACATGTTTTTCTACGTGCACAGAATGTGTAATGATCAAGTCAGGATATTTGAAGTTTCTATCACTTTGAGTATGTATTGTTTCTATTGTGGGAAACAATTCAAAACTTTTAGCTTTATACAACTGATTGTTATTAACTAACATCCTGCTGGGCTGTTGAACAGTGTAACTTATATCTTTTATGTAACTGTATTTTTGTACCCATTAATTTGTCTTCCATTATCCCCTCTTCATTTCTTTACCCTTCCTAGCCTCTGGTATCTATTGTTCTATTCTCTATGGTATTAACTACTTTAGATTCCATATATGAGAAACATTATGTGACATTTGATCTTCTGTGCTTGGGTTACTTTACTTAACATAGTTACTTAAAGTTCCATTTATGTTGCTGCAAATATACACAATTTTCTCTTTTTTAATGGACAACTAGTATTCGATGTGTATATATGCCCCATTTTCTTGATGGACATGTATTTTGCTTCCACAGTTTGGCTCCAGGGAATAGAGGTACAATAAATATGCAAGTGCAGATATCCCTTTGATAAGCTGATTTGTATTCCTTTGGATAGACACCCAGTGATGAGATTGTTGGATCAAATAGTAGTTCTGCTTTTTTGTTTGTTTGTTTTTTGAAGAATCTCCATACTGTTTTCTATAGTGGTTGTATTAATTTACATTCACACCAGCAGCATATAAAAAATCACCATTCTCCACATCATTGCCAGTATTTTGTTATTTCTTCTGAATATTAGCCATTCTTACTGGGGTCAGGGATATCTCATTGTGGATTCAATTTGCTAATCATCTTTGATGATCAGTGATGTTGGCATTGTTCTTTCATATTATGGTAGTATGTTTTGAATCATTGTTTATTTTGATTGTATCACTGTTCATTGGATTAACCTGAGACTTAAAAAAAGTGTAGTTATATTAGCATATTTTAAACTGATAACCGTGATTTAAAAGAAAGTAGGAAGAAAAACTTTAAGTCGATGATTTTCCATGTTTGGAGTTTTTGTTGCCACAATTTACAACTTTTTATTGCCTATTACTTATGAAATTTTTGTAGTAGCTGTAGTAGATGTTATTGTTATTTTAGACAGTCTTGCTCTGTCACCCAGGGTGTAGAGCAGTGGTGTGATCACAGCTAAAACTAACCTCAAACTCCTGGGCTCAAAGGGTCCTCCTGCCTCAGCTTCCTGAATAGCTGGGACTACAGATGTTCTACCATGCCTGGCTATTTTTATTTTTTTCTATTTTTATCAAGGTGAAGCTGTACCATCTTGCTCAGGCTGGCCTTGAACTCCAGTACTCAAGAGATCCTCCCACCCCATCCCCTCAAAATACTGGGATTACAGGTGTAAGTCACCATGCCTGGCCTCTTGTCATTATTTATCATTGTTTTGTCTGTTAATGTTCACACTAAATATATGTTATTTACAACCAACTTTACATTATTAGATTATTCAGAATTTGACTTATAAACTCTTGTATTGTTTGGGTTATTTAATAGCATTTTTTTCTATTTTAAAGAACTCCGTGTCTACTTCCCATTTGCATTGAGATTTCTCACCAGCAGTGCTTGCAGCTGTAGCATTTACTCAAAGAACACTTGCACTTTAAAGTCTTAACCTTACCAACAAAGTTTGTCACAAACATCTCACTTGTATTATTATTTTTGCACATATGTAATGTATTGACTTTGGAAATAGAAGACTTCACTGTATTTATAGCATTCTGTTTCTAGTAGTGGTGTTTTCATTTACAAAATGTGGCAATTCTTGCTCACTGAAAATGTCAAATCCTAGAAAATATAGCAGTGGAGCCAGCTGACCAGATGCTCACTTCTTATCCAACTGAGTGCAAAACGCACAAGGTTTGGTGTAAGAATTTTATTTTGTTTGTTGGCTTGTGGACAATACAGTGTTGGGTGCCCACATCCTGTTCAAGAAGGACAATCCTGAGCAAAGGTTCAACTATGTAAACCTCAGACTGATGGACATTGATTGAAAGAATGCTGGAATATCATCCCAAGCAAGGTCAGCAAGGTACTTGAGGTGTGTTGCATCATACTCCAATGATTCCACACCTTCTTTACTTGTCTGAAAGAAATTTTCCCAAGAGCATTCCATTAATATCAAGGAAACAGAATCCCATGTCACTGCAAAGTTTGGTGCTCTCATGACAATTTTGACAAGAAGATCCAGAGAGAAATGTGATACTCTTGTGCAGAATGGGATGTTCTGCTTTGTGTAGTTCCATGCTTTGAAATTTATAACCTGAAAAAAAGTATTAAATACTGATCCTCATATACATTTCTCTCACATCATGATTAGAGAAAAGTTCTGCTCAGAAATAACACCAAGAACAGTTTTTATATTTTTTCACATTGAAAATAAAATTTTCTTCAGTCTCAAAAAGCATGTCTATTTAAAATTAAGTGAATGCTGGCAGGGAGTTGTACTTGTTTTCCAGAGATGGGAAATAGGGTAATTACGGTGATGATTTACTTCTTCAGCTTTCTATTGTCCAGAAAATGATCTCCGTTTCTGAAGGACAGTATTTCAAGATCTGCTATTCTTGATTCACAGAATTTTTTCATGAGAAATTTGAATGTATCATTCTACTCTCTCCTTTCCTGTAAGGATTCTGGTGAGAAGCCTGATGTAAGTTGTATTGGGAAGGTGTATTGTTGATATGATATTTTGTTCTTTTTTTTTTCTGTTTCACTCTATATTCTCTCTTTGTCTTTGACATTTCATTGTAGATTCATTGTTGATAATGTTAAGTCATGATGATATTCTTATTTGAATTAAATCTCATTGGAGGCCTTTGATGTTTCTATACCTGAATATTTATATTTTTATTCAGGTATAGAAAGTGTGTGGTTATTTCTCTAAATAAGCTTTCTACTGTTTTTTCTTTTCTACTCTACTCTTGAACACCAATAACTCATATGTTGGTTCTTTGTATGTTATCTCATAAATTGCATCAGCTTCTTTATTTTTTCTTTTTTCTTCTTTTACTGTATATTTTCAGTTGTCCTTGAGTTTTTCTGCATGATTTTTTCCGTTGTCAATGCTGTCACTTGCATTTTTATTTTATTTGTTTTTTGTATCAATATTTGTTTATTTTTCTTAGATTGTTTTAATCTCCCTATTAAGTTTCTCTGATAAATTTCTGAATTGTTTCTGTTTTCCTGAAGTTCATTATCTTGTCTTTAAAACAGCTATTCTGAATTTCTTGTTAGGCCATGTTTTCATCCCTATCTCCTTCAGGTCAGTCACCACTAGCACCTTATTTTATCTACTTGTTGAAATCATCTTCCCCTCATTGATCTTGATTATTCTGGCTATCTGTGTATCGATGTCTGCACAGTAATGTAAGAACCTAATTCAGTATTCATGGTTTGGCTTTGTTTGGAAGCTTCCTTCCACAGTAAGCCTGTCCAGAGATTCAGGGCAAGAAGAAGAAGGCAGTTAAGTCTTTAAGCACATGAAATCTTCAGACCTTTTAGCACTAGGAGGAACCCTAAGGCCTAGACGTTGGTATCTGGAATAATTTGACTACCAAAGCTGACTCAGTGCTAGGTTGCACCTATGGCACATGGTTAAGCACTAGGGTACAAACAAGGCCTGCAGCTGCAATGGACTGCCCTCCTCTGTGGCTTATTCAGGGCCTGAGACCACTGTAGCCAATCAGTTTTAATACTGGCTGAAACTGAAGCTCATCCTTCTCAGGCCAAAGGTTCCTGTCTGATTCAGAGGTGAAATCCAGAGGTTTGCCTGAGGTCAGGGGACAGAGAGGGGTTCTTCCCTCAGCCAATTTTACTGTGGTGAGCTTGTTGTACTGAGTCCCAAAGCAATGACCCATGCTTACTTCCTGGACTCAAGCAATCCTTCTGCCTCAGCCTCCTGAGTATCTGGGACTATAGGGATATGTTGTCTGGCTATTTTTTTTTCTTGTAGAGAAGATCTTGCCATGTTGCTCAGGCTGGCCTTGAACTCCAGGGCTGTACCAAATTGCTCACTTTGGCCTACCGAAGTGCTGTGAGACATCAAATTTGGTATGAGTCACCAAACTTGGCCAAATTTTACTTCTAAAATTTAATTTTGGCTGAGTGCTGTGGCTCATCCCTCTAATAACAGCACTTTGGGAGGCCAAGGCAGGTGGATCACCTGAGGTCAAGAGTTCAAGACCAGCCTGGCCAACAGGGTGAAACTCCTTCTCTACTAAAAATGCAAAAATTAGCCAGACATGGTTAAGAGTGCCTGTAATCCCAGCAATTCAGGAGGCTGAGGCTAAAGAACTGCCTGAACCTGGAAGGCAGAGTCTTCATTGAGCCAAGATCTTGTCACTGCACTTTAGTTTGGGTAACAGAATGAGACTCTGTCTCAAAAAAAAGAAAATAAATAAATAAAAATTTAATTTCTAGGTCTTTTTTTGTCTCATTCCTGTAGAGTGAACAGGTGGTGTTCGGTAACACACATTTTTAGTGTTTAATTATGAGATTTTGGTGCACCAATCACCTGAGAAGTATACACTGCACCCAATTTGCAGTCTTCCATCCCTCTCCTCCTTCCCACCCTATCCCCCTAAGCCTCCAAAGTCCACTGTGTCATCCTTGTTCCTTTGCATCCTCATAGCCTAACTCGCACTTATGAATGAGAATATATGATGTTTGGTTTTCCATTCCTGAGTTACTTCACTTTGAATAACAGTCTCCAATCTCATTCAGGTCAGAGCATATGCTATTAATTTATTGCTTCTTATTCCTGAGTAGTATTGCATTGTATATATGTTTCAGTTTCTTTATCCATTCATTGACTGATAGACATCAAGATTGGTTACATATTTTTTGAACTTATGAGTTGTGCTGCTATAAACATGTGTGTTCAAGTATCTTTTCTGTATAATGACTTCTTTACCTCTGTGTAGATACCCAGTAGTCGGGTTCCTGGATCAAATGGTAGTCCTACTTTTAGTTCCTTAGGGAAACTCCACACTGTTTTACATAGTGCTTGTACTAGTTAACATTTCTGGTGGCAGTATAGATGCTTTCCTTGTTCACCACATCCAATCAACAGGCATTATTTTTTAATGTCTTAATTATGGACATTTTTTGCAGGAGCAAGGTGGTATCAGTTTATGGGTTTTGACTATTTATTTTTATTGAGACTTATTTCCTCATAAATGCAGTTAAGAATGTTAAAGTTTTTTGGAGTTTTCACTTTGAGTATTTTAAGCTATAAATGGAGGGTTGTGTAGAACATAAATGACCTGATATGGTTGAAAAAAGCAGCAAGAGAACTTTGTGAAACATGCACAAGTCTCAATAGCTGAATCAATCAAGTAGAAGAAAGGATATTAGTGATTGAAGATCAATTTAATGAAATAAACTGAGAAAACAAGATTAGATAAAAAATAGTGAAAAGAAGTGAACAAGACCTCCAAGGAATTAGGGACTTTGTGAAAAGACCAAATCTACATTTGACTAGTATACCTGAAAGTGACAGGGATAATGTATCCAAGCTGGAAAACACTCTTCTGGATATTATCCAGAACTTCCTCACCTAAAAGGACAGGTCAACATTTAAATTCAGGAAATACAGAGAACACCACAAAGATCTTCCTTGAGAAGAGCAATCCCAAGATGCACAATTGTCAGATTCACCAAGGCTGAAATGAAGGAAAAAATGTTAAGGGCAGTCAGAGACAAAGGTCCAGTTACCCACAAAAGGAAGTCCACCAGACTAACAGCGGATCTCTCAGCAGAAACCCTACAAGCTAGAAGAGAGTGGGGGCCAATACTCAACATTCTTAATAAAGATAATTTTCAACCTAGAATTTCATATCCAGCCAAAATAAGCTTCATAAGTGAAGGATATAAAATCCTGTACAGACAAGCAAATGGTGAGATTTTGACACCAGCTGGCCTTCCTTATAAGAGCTCCTGAAGGAAGCACTGCACATGGAAAAGAACAAGTGGTACTAGCTACTGCAAAACCATGTCAAATTGTAAACATCATCGATGCTATGAAGAAACTGCATCAACTAATGGGCAAAATATCCGGCTAGTATCATAACGATAAGATCAAATTCACACATAACACTATGAACCTTAAATGTAAGTGGGCTAAAAGCCCCAATTAAAAGACACAGACTGGCAAACTGGAAAAAGATTCATGACCCATCATTGCACTACATTCAGGAGACCCAGCTCATGTGCAAAGACACACATAGGCTCAAAATAAAGGGATGGAGGAAGATTTACCAAGAAAATAAAAATAAAAATGCAGGGGTTGCAATCCTAGTCTCTGATAAAACAACAAAGGTAAAAAGTACAAAAAAGGGAATTACCTAATGGCAAAGGGATAGTTCTTAGAGACCTACAAAAACACTTAGACTCCCAAACAATAATAGTGGGTGACTTTAACACCCCAATGCCAATATTAGACAGATCAACAAGACAAAAAAAACAAGTTATCCAGGACTTGAACTCAGCGCTGGACGAGGACGACCTGATAGAAATCTACAGAACTCACCAGAACATACATTCTTCTCAGCACAACATCACACTTGTTCCAAAATTGATCACATAATTGAAAGTAAAACACTCCTCAGCAAATGTGAAGAACAGAAATTACAACAAACTGTCTCAGACTTCAGTGCAATCAAATTAGAACTCAGAATTAGGAAAGTCACTCAAAAGCACAGAACTGCATGGAAACAAAACAACCTGCTCCTGAATGACTACTTGGTAAATAACGAAATGATCACCAGAATAAAGATGTTCTTTGAAACCAATGAGATAAAAGACACAACATACAAGAATCTCTGGGACACATTTACAGTAGTGTATAGAGAGAAATTTATAGCACCAAATGCCCACAAGGGAAAGCAGGAAACATCTAAAATCGACACAGTAACATTACAATTAAAAGAACTAATGAAGCAAGAGCAAACAAATTCAAAAGCTAGCAGGAGACAAAAAAATAACTAATATCAGATTAGAACTGAAGGAGATAGACAAAAAACCCTTCAAAAAATCAATGAATCCAGGAGCTGGCTTTTTGAAAAGGTCAACAAAATAGATAGACAACTAGCAAGACTAATGAAGAAGAAGAGAGAGAAGAATCAAATAGATGCAATAAAAAATGATACAGGAGATATCACCACTGATCCCACAAAAATCAAACTGCAATCAGAGCATACTGTTAACACCTCTACACAAATATGCTAGAAAATATAGAAAAAAAGGATAAATTCCTGGAAATATACACCTTCCCAAGCCTAAACTAGGAAGAAGTCGAATAGACCAATTAAAGATTGTGAAACTGAGGCAGGAACTAATAGCCTACCAAGCAGAAAAAGTCCAGGACGAGACAGATTCATAGCTGAATACTACCAGAGGTACAAAATGAAGCTGGCACCATTCCTTCTGAAACTGTTCCAACAACAGAAAAAGAAGGAACACTTCTTGACTCATTTTATGAGGCCAGCATCATCCTGATATGAAAGCCTAGCAGAGACACAACAACAACATAATTTTAGGCCAATATCCCTGATGAACATCCATGCAAAAATCCTCAATAAAATAATGGCAAACTTAATCCAGCAGGACATCAAAAAGCTGATCCACCGTGATCAAGTAGGCTTCATCCCTGGGATGCAAGGCTGGTTCAATGTACACAAATAATAAATAAACAGAACCAATGACAAAAAACACATGAATATCACAATAGATGCAGAAAAGGCCTTTGACAAAATTCAACAGTACTTCATGCTAAAAATTCTCAATAAACTAGGTATTGATGGAACATAACTCAAAATAATAAGAGGTATCTATGACAAACATAAAGCCAATACCACACTGAATGAGCAAATTCTGGAAGCATTTTCTTTGAAAACTGGCAGAAGATAAGGATACCCTCTCTCACCATTTCTGGAAGTCCTGACCAGGGCAATCAGAGAAGAGAAAGAAATAAATGGTATTCAACTAAGAAATCAGGAAGTCAAATGGTCTCTGTCTGCAGATGGCATGATTGTATATTTAGAAAACCCCATCGCCTCAGCCCCAAATTTCAAGTTGATAAGCAACTTCAGCAAAGCCTCAGGATAGAAAATCAACATGCAAAATCACAAGCCTTCCTATACACCAATACCAGACAGGACCAAATCATCAGTGAACCCCCATTCACCATTCCTACAAAGAGAATAAAGTACCTAGGAATAAAATTTACAAGAGATATGAAGGACCTCTTCAAGGAGAACTACAAACCACTGCTCGAGGAAATAAAAGAGGACACAAACGAATAGAAGAATATTCCATGCTCATGGATAGGAAGAATCAATATCATGAAAATTGCCATACTACCCAAAGTAATTTTTAGATTCAGTGCTATCCCATCAAGCTACCGTTTACTTTCCTTACAGAATTGGAAAAGACTACTTTAAAGTTCATATGGAACCACAAAAGAGCCCACATAGCCAAGAGAATCCTTAGCAAAAAGAAAAAAACCTGGAGGCATTTTACTACCTGACCTCAAGCTATACTACAAGGCTACAGCAACGAAAACAGTAACAAAACAGATACATAGACAAATGGAACAAAACAGAGGCCTCAGAAATAACAGCACACATCTACAACCATGTGATCTTTGACAAACGTGACAAAAACAAGTAATAGGAAAATGATTCCTTATTTAATAAATGGTGTTAGAAAAACTGGCTAGCCATATGCAGAAAGCTGAAACTGTATCCCTTCCTTACAACTTATACAAAAATTAACTCAAGATGTATTAAAGACTCAAAGGGAAGACGTAAAACCATAAAAATCCTAGAAGAAAACATAGGCAATACCATTCAGGACATAGACATGAGCAAAGACTTCATGACCAAAACACTGAAAATTTTGGCAACAAAATTCAAAATTGACAAATGGAATTTAAAGAGCTTCTGCACAGCAAAAGAAACTCTCATCAGAGTGAACAAGTGACCTACAGAATGGGAGAAAATTTTCGCAATCTATCCATCTGAAGCTAATATCCCAAATCTACAGAGAACTTAAACAATTTTACAAGAAAAAAAAACCCATCAAAACACAGGTGAAATATATGAACAGACACTTCTCAAAAGAAAACTGTTGTGCAGCCAACTAACATATGAAAAAATGCTGATCATCAGCGGTTATTAGAGAAATGCACATCAAAACCACAATGAGACACCATCTCATGCCAGTTAGAAGGGCAATTGTTAAAAAGCCAGGAAACAACAGATGCTGGAGAGGATGTGGAGAAATAGGAACAGTTTTACCCCTTGCTGGAAGTGTAAACTAGTTCAACCATTGTGGAAGACAGTGTGATGATTCCTCAAGGATCTAGAACTATAAATCCCATTTGACCCAGCAATCCCATTACTGGGTATATAACCCAAGGATTATAAATTATGCTACTATACAGACACATGAACACGTATGTTTACTGCAGCCCTGTTCACAGTAGCAAAGTCTTGGAACCAAACCAAATGCCCATCAATGTTTGACTGGATAAAGGAAACGTGGCACATATGCACCAGGAAAACTATGAAGCCACAGAAAAGATGAGTTAATGTCCTTTGCAAGTTCATGGGTGAAACTGCAAACCATCACTCTTAGCAAAGTAACACAAGTAGAGAAAACCCAACACTACATGTTCTCACTAATAAGTGGGAAATAAACAATGAGAGCATATGGACACAGGGCATGGAATATCACACACTGGAATCTGTTGGTGGGTGGGGAGCTGGAGGAGAAATGCCTAATGTAACTGATGAGTTGATGGGTGTAGAAAACCAACATGGCACATCTTTACCTATGTAACAAACCTGCACATTGTGCACATTTATCCCAGAACTTAAAACATAATAAAAAAAATCGGGATAAAAATGTATACCCTTTAGATAACTTCTCTGAAAATTCATTGTCAACCCTAATTATCTTTTTAACCCTTACTGAAAGTGATCTGTCTCCCTGATGCCCCCATAGAGAAATGACTAAATAAGCAATGGTCCAAATTTAACCACATTTTGAGTAAATATGTGTTTCATCAATTTTGGAGGGAACAATATGGGTATGCAAGTACTATCTCAAATAAACCACAAATTATGGTTAACCAAAAATAAATAAATAAATAACAAATAAATGGAATGTTAATATTTATTTTCTATATGATGTATAAATAATTTCCCCAACTTAGATGAGGAATGACTTTTTTTTTCAGTGTAATTTCTTTGTGTATGAAGAGTTTGTTTTTTTAACTGGATTCATGTATACGTGAAATAAATTTTTACTCATTCAACTGAATGCAGTAAAAAAATTTTAAACAAATTTTCAACTACTTTGTAGCTTAATAAAAAATATAACATAAGGGGGTGGAGCCAAGATAGCCAAATAGGGACAGCTCCAGTCTACAGCTCCCAGAGTGAGTGACACAGAAGACGGGTAATTTCTGCATTTCCATCTGAGGTACCTGGTTCATCTCACTAGAGAGAGCCAGAAAGTGTATGCAGGACAGTGGGTGCAGTGCAACATGCTTGAGCTGAAGCAGGGCAAGTCATTGCCTCACTCAGGAACTCAAGGAGTTCCCTTTCCTAGTCAAAGAAAGGGGTGAGAGATGGCACCTGCAAATTCAGGTCACTCACACCCTAATACTGCACTTTTCCGATGGGCTTAAAAAACAGCACACCGGAAGATTATATCCCTCATCTATCTCTGAAGGTCCTACGCCCACAGAGTCTCACTGACTGCTAGCACAGTGTTCTGCAATCAAACTGCAAGGTGTCAGTAAGGCTGGGGGAGGGGTGCCCATCATTGCCCAGGCTTGCTTAGGTAAACAAACCAGCCAGGAAGCTCAAACTGGGTGGACTACATCACAGCTCAATGAGACCTGCCTGCCTCTATAGGCTCCACCTCTGGGGGCAGGGAAAAGACAAACAAAAATTCAGCAGGAACCTCTGCAGACTTAAATGTCCCTGTCTGACAGCTTTGAAGAGAGTAGTGGTTCTCCCAGCACACAGCTGGAGATCTGAGAACAGGCAGACTGCCTCCTAAAGTGGGACCCTGAAGCCTGAGCAGCCTAACTGGGAGGCACCAACCAGTAGGGACAGACTGACACCTCACTCGGCCAGGTACTCCTCTGAGATAAAACTTTCAGAGGAACTATCAGACATCTGAATTTGTGGTCTCACGAAAATCCACTGTTTGGCAGCCACCGCTGCTGACACCCAGCCAAACAGGGGCTGGAGTGGACCTCTAGCAAACTCCAACAGACCTGCAGCTGAGGGTCCTGTCTGGTAGAAGGAAAACTAACAAACAGAAAGGACATCCACATCAAAAACCCATCTGTACATCACCATGATCAAAGACCAAAAGTAGATAAAACCACAAAGATGGGGAAAAAACAGAGCAGAAAAACTGGAAACTCCAAATATCAGAGCACCTCTCCTCCTCCAAAGGAAGGCAGTTCCCCACCAGCAATGGAACAAAGCTGGACAGAGAATGACTTTGACAAGTTGAGAGAAGGCTTCAGGTGATCAAACTACTCTGAGCTACAGGAGGAAATTCAAGCCAAAGGTGAAGAAGTTAAAAACTTTGAAAAAGAATTAGATGAATATATGACTAGAATAAACAATACAGAGAAGTGCTTAAAGGTGCTGATGAAGCTGAAAGCCAAGGCTCAAGAACTATGTGAAGAATGCAGAAGCCTCAGGAGCCAATGTGATCAACTGGAAGAAAGGGTATCAGTGATGGAAGATGAAATGAATGAAATGAAGCAAGAAGGGAAGTCTAGAGAAAAAAGAATTAAAAAAATGAAAAAAGCCTTCAAGAAATATAGGACTATGTGAAAAGACCAAGTCTACGTCTGATTGGTGTACCTGAAAGTGATGGGGAGAATGGAATCAAATTGGAAAACACTCTGCAGGATATTATCCAGGAGAACTTCCCCAATCAATGTTGGCAGGCCAACATTCAGATTCAGGAAATACAGACAATGCAACAAAGATACTCCTCGAGAAGAGCAACTCCAAGACACATAATTGTCAGATTCACCAAAGTTGAAATGAAGGAAAATATGTTAAGGGCAGCCAGAGAGAAAGGTCGGGTTACCCACAAAGGGAAACCCATCACACTAACAGCTGATCTCTCAACAGAAATTCTACAAACCAGAAGAGAATGGGGGCCAATATTCAATATTCTTAAAGAAAAGAATTTTCAACCCAGAATTTCATATCCAGCCAAACTAAGCTTCATAAATGAAGGAGAAATAAAACACTTCACAGACAAGCAAATGCTGACAGATTTTATCACCACAAGGCCTGCTTTAAAAGAGCACCTGAAGGAAGCACCAAACATGGAAAGGAAAAACTGGTACCAGCCACTGCAAAATCATACCAAATTGAAAAGTCCATTGAGGCTAGGAAGAAACTGCATCAACTAACAAGCAAAATAACCACCTAACATCATGATGACAGGATCAATTCTCACATAACAATATTAACTTTAAATGTAAATGGACTAAATGCTCCAATTAAAAGACAAAGACTAGCAAATTGGATAAAGAGCCAAGTCTCATCAATGTGCGTTATTCAGGAAACCCATATCACATGCAGAGACACATATAGGCTCAAAATAAAAGGATGGAGGAAGATCTACCAAGAAAATGGAAAATAAAAAAAGGAAGGGGCTGCAATCCTAGTCTCTGATAAAACAGACTTTAAACCAACAAAGATAAAGAGAGACAAAGAAGGCCATTACATAATGGTAAAGGGATCAACTTAACAAGAAGAGCTAACCATCCTAAATATATATGCACCCAATACAGGAGCACCCAGATACATAAAGCAAGTCCTGAGTGACCTAAAAAAAGAGATTTAGACTCCCACACAATAATAATGGGAGATTTTAACACCCCACTGTCAACATTAGGCAGACCAGTGAGACAGAAAGTTAAAAAGGATACCCCGGAATTAAACTCAGCTGTGCACCAAGAGGACCTAATAGACATCTACAGAACTCTCCACCCCAAATCAACAGAATATACATTCTTTTCAGCACCACACCACACCTATTCCAAAATTGACCACATAGTTGGAAGTAAAGCTCTCCTCAGCAAATGTAAAAGAACAGAAATTGTAACAAACTGTCTCTCAGAACACAGTGCAATCAAACTAGAACTCAGGATTCAGAAACTCACTCAAAGCCACTCAACTACATGGAAACTGAACAACCTGCTCCTGATTGGCTACTGAGTACATAACGAAATGAAGGCAAAAATAAAGATGTTCTTTGAAACCAACAAGAAGAAAGACACAAGATAGCAGAATCTCTGGGACACATTCAAAGCAGTGTGTAGAGGAAAATTTATAGCACTAAATGCCCACAAGAGAAAGCAGGAAAGATCAAAAATTGACATCCTAACATCACAATTAAAAGAATTAGGAAAGCAAGAGTAAACACATTCAAAACTAGTAGAAGGCAAGAAATAACTAAAATCAGAGCAGAACTGAAGGAAATAGAGACACAAAGAATCCTTCAAAAAATTAATGAATCCAAGACCTGGTTTTCTGAAAAGATCACAAAATTGATAGACCGCTAGTAAGACTAATAAAGAAAAAAAGAGAGAAGAATTAAATAGAGGTAATAAAAAATGATAAAGTGGATATCACCACCGATCCCACACAAATACAAACTACTATCAGAGAATACTACAAACACCTCTACAAAAATAAACTAGAAAATCTAGAAGAAATGGATAAATTCCTCGACACATACACCCTCCCAAGACTAAATGTGGAAGAAGTTGAATCTCTGAATAGACCAATAACAGGCTCTGAAATGTGGCAATAATCAATAGCTTACCAATCAAAAAAAGTCCAGGACCTTATGGATTCACAGCTGAATTCTGCCAGAGGCAGAAGGAGGAACTGGTACCATTCCTTCTGAAACTATTCTAATCAATAAAAAAAAGAGGGAATCCTCCCTAACACATTTTATGAGGCCAGCATCACCCTGATACCAAAGCCTGGCAGAGACACAACCAAAAAAGAGAATTTTAGACTAATATCCTTGATGAACAATGATGCAAAAATCTTCAATAAAACACTGGCAAACAGAATTCAGCAGCACATAAAAAAGCTTATCCACCATGATCAAGTTGGCTTCATCCCTGGGATGCAAGGCTGATTCAACATACAAAAATCAATAAATGTAATCTAGCATATACGCAGAACCAAAAACAAACACCACATGACTATCTCAATAGATGCAGAAAATGCCTTTGACAAAATTCAACAACATTTCATGCTAAAAACTCTCAATAAATTAGGTATTGATTGGACATATCCCAAAATAATAAGAGCTATCTATGACAAGCCACAGCCAATATCATACTGAATGGGCAAAAACTGGAATCATTCCCTTTGAAAACTGGCACAAGACAGGGATGCCCTCTCTCACCACTCCTATTCAACATAGTATTGGAAGTTCTGGCCAGGGCAATTAGGCAGGAGAAGGAAATAAATGATATTCAATTAGGAAAAGAGGAAGTCAAATTGTCTCTGTTTACAGATGACATGATTATATATCTAGAAAACCCCATTGTCTAAGCCCAAAATCTCCTTAAGCTGATTAGCAACTTCAGCAAAGTCTCAGGATACAAAATCAATGTACAAAAATCATAAGCATTCTTATACACCAATAACAGACAAACAGAGAGCCAAGTCATGAGTGAACTCCCATTCACAATTGCTTCAAAGAGAATAAAATACCTAGGAATCCAACTTACAAAGGACATGAAGGACCTCTTCAAGGAGAAATACAAATCACTGCTCAATGAAATAAGAGGATACAAACAAATGGAGGAACATTCCATGCTCATGGGTAGGAGGAATCAATATCGTGAAAATGGCCATATTGCCCAAGGTAATTTATAGGTTCAATGCCATCCCCATCAAGCTACCAATGACTTTCTTCTCAGAATTGGAAAAATCTACCTCAAAGTTCATATGGAACCAAGAAAGAGCCCACATCACCAAGTCAATCCTAAGCCAAAAGAACAAAGCTGGAGGCATCACGCTACCTGACTTCAAACTATACTACAAGGCTACAGTAACCAAAACAGCATGGTACTGGTACTAAAACAGAGATATAGATCAATGGAATAGAACAGAGCCCTCAGAAATAATGCCACATATCCACAACTATCTTATCTTTGACAAACCTGACAAAAACAAGCAATGGGGAAAGGATTCCCTGTTTAATAAATGGTGCTGGGAAAACTGGCTAGCCATATGTAGAAAGCTGAAACTACATGCCCTCCTTACAGCTTATAAAAAATTAATTCAAGGTGGATTAAAGACTTACATGTTAGACCTAAAACCATAAAAACCCTAGAAGAACACCTAGGCATTACCATTCAGAACATAGGCATGTGCAAGGACTTCATGTCTAAAACAACAAAAGCAATAGCAACAAAAGCCAAAATTGATTAATGGGATCTAATTAGACTAAGGAGTTTCTGTGCAGCAAAGGAAATTACCAACAGAGTGACCAGGCAACCTACAAAATGGGAGAAAATTTTTGCAGCCTACTCATCTGATGAAGGGCTAATATCCAGAATCTATAATGAACTCAAACAAATTTACATGAAGATAACAAACAACCCCATGAAAAAGTGGGCAAAGGACGTGAACAGACACTTCTCAAAAGAAGACATTTATGCAGCCAAACAACACATGAAACAATGCTCATCATCATTGGCCGTCAGAGAAATGCAAATCAAAAACACAATGAGATAACATCTCACACCAGTTAGAATGGCCATCATTAAAAAGTCAGGAAACAACAGGTACTGGAGGTGATGTGGAGAAATAGGAACACTTTTACACTGTTGATGGGACGGTAAACTAGTTCCACCATTGTGGAAGTCAGTGTGGCAATTCTTCAGGGATCTAAAACTAGAAATACCATTTGACCCAGCCATCACATTACTGGGTATATACCCACTAATATATATACCCAGTAATATATATACTGGGTATATAAATCATGCTGCTATAAAGACACATGCACACGTATATTTATTGTGGCACTATTCACAATAGCAAAGAGTTGGAACCAACCCAAATGTCCAACAAGCATAGACTGGATTAAGAAAACGTGGCACATATACACCATGGAATACTATGCAGCCATAAAAAATGATGAGTTCGTGTCATTTGTAGGGACATGGATGAAACTGGAAATCATCATTCTCAGTAAGCTATCACAAGGACAAAAAATCAAACACCGCATGTTCTCACTCATAGGTGGGAATTGAACAATGAGAACACTTGGACACAGGAAGGGGAACATCACACTCTGGAGACTGTTGTGGGGTGGGGGGAGGGGGGAGGGATAGCACTAGGAGATACACCTAATGCTAAATGACGAGTTAATGGGTGCAGCACACCAACATGACATATGTATACATATGTAACAAACCTGCACATTGTACACATGGACCCTTATACTTAAAGTACAATAAAAAAGAAAAATATAATAATGGATTGAACCTGATAGGTGAGAGTTGCAGTGAGCCAATATCGCGCCTCTGCACATTCCAGCCTGGGTGACAGAAGGAGACTCCATCCCAAAAGATAAATTAATATATTAATAAAATTAAATAAACAAAAAAAGAATATAACTTAACGAAAAAGATTTTTTGTTATTTAAAACTCACACATTTAATACTGAAAACAAATGTAGGAATATTTCAAGTACTTCATTGCTTTGAGGATTACAGAAAGTTGTAGGAAGTAGTCTCTCAATTACAGGTTGTGAATTTAGGTTGAAAATGTCTTTTTTTTTTAATCAATTCCTAGAGATGGTAGATTGAGTAAAATGCTTCAGCATATTTTCTGTCTCTAAAGCAAAATAATTCATTCTGTGTAAGTGTGTGATACAAAGCTAAGCGTATATTGTGCTTTTGACTGTTATAACAGCTATTTATCAACCCTTGGAGAGGAAAGACAAAGTGTTTCCTTCAACAACATTCACTTAGAAAATGCAGCAGAATTTTCTTCCATAGAAACACAAAGAACATAGGATTTATCCACTTAGTCTTCATTAATAATTATGTTTTATATTTAAAGGAGCCATTATTTAGCTATTTCACAGAAAATTTTATTCAGTTAGCTCTAAGGATTTTAGGAAATTTTCATCCATTGATAGTAGAAAATTAGGATACTTGATTTACTCTTGCTAATAACTGTTTTCATTTTTTAAATTAAGATTTTCTATGCAAATCTTGGTAATTATACATGTCATGCAGCTTCAACAGCTCCAGAAATTAGACGTATTGTCTAAAAGCCTGAAATATCCTGAGCAGATTTTTTGTTGTTGTTGTTATTTAAAACCCAAACACATAACACAAAAACAAAACATGGGGAAATCTCAAGCACTTTATTACTTATTGTTCTGCTTATCATAGGAGAAAAGAGGCATCCCCTTACAGGTTAGGGTCATATTTCCAAGACCATGATAACATTTCATCTTTCATTTCCCAGTAATATCTGAGCAATGTGTTTTTAACTTCATAGCGATATGCCTACAACGGCCCAGTGTTATTCTTTCTTCATATGAGAAAACAGTTCTACAAGATTAATATGATATTGTCTTAAAACATCACCCTTATATTTTATTATGTAACACATTAATAGTAATATGTAAGGTATATAGTATATAATTTTATTATATATTTAAATTATATATATATTTTATTATATGTATTTTAATTATATATATTTCAGTCTCTAAACTTAAATAGTTTAGAGACTGAAAAATTAAACTGGCTCAAGATGGAACTTGACTATTTGTAATAACTACCATACTGTAGTAAAATAATGAATTGAATTCAATATATTTGGAAAATAGTAAAGATATCCCTGAAAGGTTATTACAATAATGTAAATTAAAAAAATTTCTTATGTGAGAGAATGACTCTCATAATAATGATGGAATCAGCCTTGAATAAAATATTCCTAAACAATAAATAATAATATAAATTTAGGTAAATTTCTATTTTATGCCATCATTAAAATTCATTAGGTTAGAAGTTAAGGGGTAGAAGCCAGAGAACAATTCAGACAACTTTTATGGAGCTCTGGAATCTAATAATGTAAATCAGGGAAGTGTTTAATGAAGAAAAAACCCAAGTTTGGGCAAGATGGCATGTGGCATTTTAACTTCCCTTCATCACCCTCTCCAAGGCTTTATGGCAACAGTGAGGAAGACTAAATTCTAGATGCAGCTTTTGATGCATGAGGGAGTAATATGGAGTTTATCTCAAAGAATTGTAGTTATGTGTTTTAAAATGCCTAAGGTTCCTTTGGAGATTATTGTCTGGGATTACAGGTGTGAGTCACTGTGCCTGAATTTTTGTCATTTAAATCTGAAAAAAAAATCACAAAACCCAAAATACAATAATATTAGCTTTTATATTTATTGGTGAAATTACTTTATTTATGTTCTTAATTTCCTTATTTTATTTTATTTTTTGAGATGTAGTATCACTCTGCATCCCAAGCTGGAATGCAGTGGTCCGATCTCAGGTCACTGACAACCCCACCTCCCAGGTTCAAGCCATTCTAATACCTCAGGCTCCTGAGTAGCTGGGACTACAGGCACAGTCCACCATGCTCGGCTATTTATTTTATGAATTTATTTTAGTAGATACAGGGCTTCATCATGTTGCCCAGGGTGGTCTCAAACTCCTGAGCTCAGGTGATCCACTTGCCTCAGCTCCCAAAGTGCTAGTTGAAGATTTCAACATCCCACTTTCAACAACAGATGAAACAACTGAACAGAAGATGAATAGGAAAACACACATCTTAAATAACAGTATAAACCAAATAAGGCTATCAGATATATAAAAAACAGTTCAGTCTCCAAACTGACTACATATCCTTCTGAAATGTACAGGGTTATTCTCCATGCTGTTTCCTGAACAGACTACATGGTACACTACAAAACAAATCTCATTAAATTTAAAATGGTTTAAATCACACATAATATTTTCCCCAACCACAGTGGAATAAAACTAGAGACCCATTTTCAAAAAACTAAAAAATGTATAATAGGTGGAAATAAAACAATAAATAAAGCAATGGCTCACTAAAGAATCTGTAAGTAATTATGAATTACTGGCAGATAAATGGAAAAATACCACATACTAAAAAGTCTGGAATACAGCAAAATAAATGCTGAGAAATATATAACTGTAAAATACACATAAAAAAAGAAATATAAACTCAATAATATAAAAATACACAAAGAATTAGAAAACTGCAAACCAGAGGAGAGTACCGTTGGCATAGTAAGGAAAGCTGGCATCACTCCCTCCAACCTACCACCCAACTCAAACACCCAGAACACATATAGGAAACAACAAAACAACTATATATGTATATATATATAGTTATCAGTAACAATATCTTCAAACTCGAATAGGAAACTGAGACAATTTCTAGGGTAACACAGAAGTGAAAAAATTCCATGCAGATGGTAAAACAGTTGGGCTTCTATATTCATGACACTCTTCCATATTCATGACACTCTTCTCCTAGTATGCCAACAACCATGTGTGAAAAAAATTCCTCTGACTCATGGTTACTAACTAGAAAAAATAAGATTGAGATGGACAACCAGCTTTCCAATCATTTTGAGTTCCCTAACAGGAGACCTCTTCCTTCCTTAACTCACAGGAAGCCTTGTGATGCCTTAAGGTAAAAAATTTCCTGAGAAAATCCAGGGATAAAGCATGAAGGCAGCACTACTATTTCCAGCCTGGTTATTTCAGCCACAGGAGATGTCAAATCAGAGTGGCTGTGCAGCAGTACCATGTAGTATGTGGTATATTTCATGATTTCCCTAAGCACAAACCCATGGCCAGCCTTCTTACTCTGCTAGGCTATCCCCTTCAGGATCTCCCTAATAGGGGAATGGCAGTGCTTGAAGCTTGCTACAGCTGAGACACATCTGGGCTTAAGGCACAACCTATGGCCAAAAAAGAGGCACTGACCTAGCCAAAAACAAACAAATGAAACCTCAACAACAAGTATGTTGTAAAGAAACCTCAAAGCAAACATATCCAATAAAAAGCAAAATAAGACAGAGATAATATTGGACTAAATAACTAAGCCTTCAATAAAAAGATACAGATGTATAACCACAACAAATACCAAACAGGGAACCATAACCTTCCCAAATGGATGAAGCAAGAAACCAGTGACCAATGCTAACTAATGAGATGGGTTCAGTGAGTTCTTGGATCAAGAATTCAAAATAGCAGTTTTCAAGTCTCCAAATCATCACTAAAAAGGAACAAATAAACGAAATAAAATAATTAAAAATTAAAAAAATCCTGGAACTGAGAAATATATTGGCTGAAGTAAAAAACTCACTAGAGGCTTTCAAAGCAGAAGAGATCAAACAGAGTAAACAATCAGTGAGCTGTATAACAGGTTTTTAAGAAAATGCACAAAGAAGTAAAAAGAAAATGAAAAGGAATGAAGAACACTTACAAGATATACAAAATTAACTCAAAAGAGCAAATCTAATAATTAGTGATTTATAAGATGGAGCTCAGCAAGAGGAATAGATAGAGAGCATATTCAAATGAATAGTAACAACTTTCTAAAACGTGGCAAAGATATAAATCTACAGGTTCTGAAAAGTCAAAGAACACCAAACAGATTAAAACAACCAAATAAAACTACCACAAGGCAATAATAATCAAACTTAATGATCAAGAATACAGGGGATCTTTAAAGCAGTAAGGGAAAAGAAACAACAAATAGAAAAGCTTGAAATTATTTGGAAACAGATTTGTTGCCAGACCAGGAGGGGTTGGAATGGCATATTCAAAGTGCTGGAAAAGAAGGATCATTCCAAGATGGCCAAATAGAATGAGTTCCAATCTATAGCTCCCAGTGTGATCAATGCAGAAGATGGGTGATTTCTGCATCTCCATCTGAGGTACCTTGTTGATCTTATTGGGACTGGTTGGACAGTGGGTGCAGCCCAGGGAGTGTGAGCTGAAGCAGGGCAGCACATCGCCTCACCTGGGAAGTGTAAAGAGTTGGGGGATTTCCCTTTCATAGCCAAGGGAAGCTGTGACAGGTGTTATCTGGAAAATTGGGACACCCTTGCCCTAATGCTGCACTTTTCCAATGGTCTTAGCAAAGAGTACACCAGGAGATTATATCCCGTGCCTGGCTTGGTGGGTTGCATGCCAAAGGAGTCTTGCTCACTGATAGCACGGCAGTCCCATATTGAACTGAGAGGTGGCAGCCAGGCTGTGGGAGGGTCATCTGCCATTGCCATTGCTAAGGCTTGACTAGGTAAACAAAGCAGCCAGGAGGCTCGATCTGGGTGAAGCCCAGTGCAGCGCAGTGAGGCCTGCCTGCCTCTGTAGGCTCCACCCCTGGAGGTAGGATATAGCTGAACAAAAGGCAGGAGAAACTTCTGCAGACTTAAAGGTCCCTGTTTGACAGCTCTGAAGACAGCAGTGGTTCTCCCAGCACAGAGTTTGAGCTCTGAGAATGGACAGATTTTCTCCTCATGTGGGTCCCTGAATCCCGAGTAGAATAACTGTGAGATGCCTCCCAGTAGGGGCCAACTGACGCCTCTTAGAGCCAGAAGACCCTCTGAGACAAAGCTTCCAGAGGAAGGATCAGACAGCTATATTTGCTGTTCAGCAACATTTGCTGTTCTGCAGCCTCTGCTGGTGACACCCAGGAAAACAGGGTCTGGAGTGGACCTCCAGGAAACTCTGACAGACTTGCAGCTGAGACTTCTGGCTGTTAGAAGGAAAACTAACAAACAGAAAGGAATAACAGCAATGTCAACATAAAGGACATCCACACCAAAACTCCATGTGTAGGTCATCATCATCTAAAATCAAAGATAGATAAAACCACAAAGATGGGGAGAACCCAGAGCAGAAAAGTTGAAAATTCTAAATACTGAGTGCCTCTTCTCTTCCAAAGTCTTGCAGCTCCTTTCCAACAATGAAACAAAGCTGGATGCAGAGTGACTTTGATGAGTTGACAGAAGTAGTCTTCAGAAGGTTGGTAATAACAAACTTCTCTGAGCTAAAGGATGATGTTCAAAACCATTGCAAGAAAGCTAAAAACTCTGAAAAAAGATAGATGAATGGCTAACTAGAAATAACAGCATACAGAAGAATTTAAATGACATGATGGAGCTGAAAACCATGGCATGAGAACTATATGATGCATGCACAAGCTTCAGTACCCAATTTGATCAAGTGGAAGAAAGGGTATCAGTGATTGATGATAAAATTAGTGAAATGAAGCAAGAAGAGAAGTTTAGAGAAAAAAGAAACAATCAAAGCCTCCAAAAAACATGGGACTATGTGAAAAGATCAAATCTGTGTTTGATTGGTGAACCTGAAAGTGATGGGGAGAAGGGAACCAAGTTGGAAAACACTTCACGATATTATCCTGGAGAACTTTCCCAACCTAGTAAGGCAGGCCAACATTCAAACTCAAGAAATAGAGAGAATGCCATAAAGATACTCCTTGAGAAGAGCAACTCCAAGACACACAATTTTCAGATTCACAAGGTTGAAATAGAGGAAAAAATGTTAAGGGAAGCCAGAGAGAAAGGTTGGGTTTTCAAAAAGGGAAGCCCATCAGACTAACAGCAGATCTCTCAGCAGAAACTCTACATGCCAGAAGAGAGTGGGGGCCAATATTCAACGTTCTTAAGGAAAATAATTTTCAACCCAGAGTTTCATATCCATCCAAACTAAGCTTCATAATTGAAGGAGAAATAAAATCCTTTACAGACAAGCAAATTCTGAGAGATTTTGTCACCACCAGGTGTGCATTACAAGAGCTCTTGAAAGAAGCACTAAATGTGGGAATGAAAAATCAGTACCAGCCACTGCAAAAACATACCAAATTGTAAAGACCATTGATGCTAGGAAGAAACTGCATCAACTAATAAGAAAAATTACCAGCTAACATCAAAATGACAGAATCAAATTCACTCATAACAATATGAATCTTAAATGTAAATGGCCTAAATCATCCAATTAAAAGACAGACTGGAAAATTGGATAAACAATCAAGACCCATCAGTGTGCTGCATTCATGAGACCCATCTCACGTGCAGAGACAGACATAGACTCAAAATAAAGGGATGGAGGAATATCTACAAAGCGAATGGAAAACAAATAAAAAGCAGTGATTACAACATTAGTCTCTGATAAAACAGAGTTTTAACCAACAAAGATTAAAAGAAACAAACAAGACCATTATGTACTGGTAAAGGTATCAATTCAACAAGAGGATAAAACTATCTTATATATGTACCCAATACAGGAGAACCCAGATTCATAAAGCAAGTCCTTAGAGATCTACAAAAAGACTTAGACTCCTGCACAATAATAATGGGAGATTTTAATACTCCATTGTCAACATTAGACAGATCAATGGGACAGAAGGTTAACAAAGATATTCAGGACTTGAACTCAACTCTGCACCATGTGGATCTAATAGATATCTACAGAACTCTCCACCCCGAATCAACAGAATATACATCCTTCTCAGCACTTCGTCACCCTTATTCCAAAATTGACCACTTAGTTGGAAGTAAAGCACCCCTCAGCAAATGTAAAAGAGAAATCACAACAAACTGTCTCTCAGACCACAGTGCAATCAAATTAGAACTCAGTATTAAGAAACTCAACCAAAACTGCACAACTACATGGAAACAGAATAACATGTTCCTGAATGAATACTGGATAAATAATGAAATGAAGGCAGAAATAAGATGTTCTTTGAAATCAACAAGAACAAAGACACACATAACAGAATCTCTGGGACACATTTAAAGCAGTATGTACATGGAAAATTGTAGCACTAAATGCTCAAAAGGGAAAGATGGAAAGATCTAAAACTGACACCCTAACATCACAATTAAAATAACTAGAGAAGCAAGGGCAAACCAATGCAAAAGCTAGCGGAATGCAATAAATTACTAAGATTAGAGCAGTACTGAAGGACGCAGAGACACAATAAACCCTTAAAAAAATCAGTGACTCCAGGATCTGTTTTTTTGGAAATATCAACAAATAGACTACTGGCAAGACTAATAAAGAAGAAAAGAGAGAATTATCAAATAGATGCAATAAAAATGTTAAAGGGAATATCACCACTGATCCCACAGAAATACAAACTACCATCAGAGAATACTATAAACACCTCTATGCAAATAAACTAGAAACTCTAGAAGAAATGGATAAATTATTGGACACATACACCTTCCCAAGATTAAACCAGGAAGAAGTGGAATCCCTAAATAGATCAATAACAGGCTCTGAAATTGAGGCAATTATTAATAGCCTACCAACCAAAAAAAAGTCCAGGACCAGAAAGATTTACAGCTTAATTCTACCAGAGGTAAAAAGAGGAGCTGAGACCATTCCTTCTGAAATTATTTCAGTCAACAGAAAAAGAAGGAATCCTCCCTAACTCATTTTATGAGGCCAGCATCATCCTGATACCTAAGCCTGGCAGAGACACAACAAAAACAAATAAGAGTTTTAAACCAATATCCTTGCTGAACATCGATGCAAAAATCCTCAATAAAATGCTGGCAAATCAAATCTATCAGAACATCAAAAAGCTTCTCCACCATGCTCAAATTGGCTTCATCCCTGGGAGGCAAGATTGGTTCAACATACACAAATCAATAAACATAATCCAACATATAAACAGAACCAAAGTAAAAAACCACATGATTATCTAATAGATGCAGAAAAGGCCTTTGATAAATTTCAACAACCCTTCATGCTTAAACCTCTCAATGAACTAGGTATTGGTGTGATATATCTCAAAATAATAAAAGCTCTTTAGGACAAACCCACAGCCATTATCCTATGGAATGGGCAAAAACTGGAAGCACTCCCTTTGAAAACTGGCACAAGACGGGGATGCGCTCTGTCACCACTCCTATTCAACATAGTGCTGGAAGTTCTGGCCAGGGCAATCAGGCAGGAGAAAGCAATAAACTGTATTCAATTAAAAAAGAGGAAGCCAAATTGTCCCTGTTTGCAGATGATAAAATAATATATATAGAACACTCCATCACCTCAACCCAAAATCCCCTTAAGCTGATAAGCAACTTCAGCAAAGTCTCTAGATAAAAAATCTATGTGGAAAAAATCACAAACATTCCTATACACAAATAACAGACAAACACAAAGCCAAATCATGATCGAACTCCCATTTGCAATTGCCTCAAAGAGAATAAAATACCTAGGAATCCAAATTACAAGGGATGTGAAGGACCTCTTCAGGAAAAACTACAAATGACTGCTCAATGAAATAAAAGAGGACACAAATAAACGGAAGAACATTCCATGCTCATGGATAGGAAGAATCAATATTGTGATAGTGGTCATACTGCCAATGTAATTTATAGATTCAATGCCATCCCCAACAAGCTATCAATGACTTTCTTCACAGAAGTGGAAAAAATACTTTAAAGTTCATATGGAAGCAAAAAAGACCCTGTATTGCCAAGGCAAACCTAAGCAAAAAGAACAAAGCTAGAGGCACCATGTTACCTGACTTCAAACTATGCTACTAGGCTACAATAACCACAATAACATGGTACTGGTAGCACAACAGAAATATAGACCAATAGAATAGAATAGAGCCCTCAGTAATAATACCACACATCTGCAACCGTCTGATCTTTGACAAACCTGACAAAAACATCAATGAGGAAAGGATTCTGTGTTTAATAAGTGGTGGTGGGAAAACTGGCTAGCCATATGTAGAAAGTTGAAACTGGATTCCTTCCTTACACCTTATATAAAAATTAATTCAAGATGGATTAAAGACTTAAATGTTAGTTCTAATACCATAAAAACCCTAGAAGAAACCCTAGGCAATACTGTACAGGACATAGGCATGGGCATGGATTTCATGACTAAAACACCAAAAGTAATGGCAACGAAAGCCAAAATTGACAAATGGGATCTAATTAAACTAAAGAGCTTATGCATAGCAAAAGAAACTACCATGAGAGTTAACAGTCAAGCTATAGAATGGGAGGAAATTTCTGCAATTTACCAACCTGACAAAGGGCTAATATCCAGAATCCACAAATAACTTAAACAAATTTACAAGAAAAAATCAAACGACCCCATCAAAAAGTGATGAAGGATATGAATAGACACTTCTCAAAAGAAGACATTTATGCAGTCAATAGACACATGAAAAAATGCTCATCATCACGGGTCATCAGAGAAACACAAATCAAAACCGCAATGAGATACCATCTCACACGAGTTATAATGGCAATCATTAATAAGTCAGGAAACAGGTTCTGTAGAGAATATGGAGAAATATGAACACTTTTACATTGTCGGTAGGAGTGAAAACTAGTTCAACCATTGTGGAAGACAGTGTGGCAATTCCTAAGGATCTAGAACTAGAAATATCATTTGACCCAGTGATCCTATTACTGGGTATATAACCAAAGGATTATTAATCATGCTACTACAAAGACACATGCACATGTATGTTTATTGTGGCACTATTCTCAATAGCAAAGACTTGGAACCAACACAAATGTCCATCAATGATACACTGGATTAAGAATATGTGGCACATGTGTACCCTGGAATATTATGCAGCCATAAAAACGGATGAGATCATGTCCTTTGTAGTGACATGGATGAAGCTGGAAACCATCATTCTGAGCAAACTATCACAAAGACAGAAAACCAACAACGCATGTTCTCATTCATAGGTGGGAAATGAACAATGAGAACACTTGGACACAGGGCCGGGAACATCACACACTGGGGCCTGTCATGGGATTGGGGGAGTGGAGAGGGATAGCATCAGGCAAAATACCTAATGTAAGGAATGAGTTAAAGGCTGCAGCACACCAACATGGCACATATGTACATATGCAACAAACCTGCACATTGTGCACATGTACCCTAGAAATTAAAGTGTAATAATAATAAACAAATAAATAAAATAAACAAAGTGCTGGAAAAATGAAAGAAAATAATTGGAAAATTTTTCACCACAAGAATTGTCTTTTAAGTAATGCTAAAGAGAGTTCCTCATCTTGAAAAAAAGAAAAAAAATCAAACACTAATGTACAAAAACACTTGAAGGTATACACCCACTGGTGACAGGAGGTACAGACACATTCTCAGAATACAATATTATTATAATTGTGGTGCCCAATCTGTTCGTAAGTCCAGAAGTAAGATGAACAAATTAATCTATCAAAAATAGTAAGATCAGCTGGGTATGTGGCTCAAGCCTGTTATCCCAACACTTTAGAGATGGAGGTGGGTGGTTCACTGGAGGCCAGGAGTTCAAGACCAGCCTAGCCAACATGGTGAAACCCCATCTCCACTAAAAATACAAAAATTCGCCCTGCATGGTGGCATGCACCTGTATCCCTGTAACTGGTGCAGGTGCCTGTAATCCCAGCAACTAGGGATGCTGAGTCAGGAAAGTTGCTTGAACCCGGGAGGTGGAGATAGCACCACTACACCCCAGCCTGGGTGATAGAGTGAGACTCCATGTCAAATAATTAATAATAATAATAAGGCTGGAGAAAAGTTTTAAAAGGCAATATAGGTCAGCTGTGGTGGCTCACACCAGTAATCCCAGAACTTTGAGAGGCCAAGATGAACGATCACTTGAAGTAGCCACTGAAGACCAGCCTGGCCAACAAGGAGAAACCCCATCTTTATTAAAAATACAGAAATGAACCAGGCATGGTAGTACACATCTGTACTCCTAGCTACTCGGGAGGATGAAGCAAGAGAAGTACTTGTACTCAGGAGGCAGAGATTGCAGTGAGCTGATATTGCACCACCACACTCCAGCCTATGTAACAGAGTGATACTCTGTCTCAAAACAAAACAAAACAAACAAAACAAAAGATTTAAAAATGCATAAAGGCAACATTAAGTAAAAATAGAGGTGGGAAGAAGTTAAATACAGAGTTTTTTCAAGTTTTTATTTGTTTTTAATGTAATCAAAGTAAAGTATTGGTTTAAAATAAGCTGTTATACCTATGTGACTTTTTTTTTAAGCCTCACAGTAACTACGAAGCAAAAACCTTTAATAAATGCATATAAATAAAGACACGGCCGGGCAGGTGGCTTACGCCTTAATCCCAGCACTTTGGGAGGCCGAGGCAGGCGGATCATGAGGTCAGGAGATCGAGACCATCCTGAGCAACGTGGTGATGCCCCGTCTCTACTAAAAATACAAAAAAATCGGCCGGGCGTGTTGGCAGGTGCCTGTAGTCCCAGCTACTCAGGAGGCTCAGGTAGGAGAAAGGCATGAACTCAGGAGGCAGAGCTTGAAGTGAACCGAGATCACGCTACTGCACTCCAACCTGGGTGATAGAGAGAGACTCCGTCTCAGAAAAAAAAAAAAGGAAAGACACACTAATTAAAAATACTACCAAAAAATCACTTAGCCACAAAAGAAAAAAAGGAAGAGAGCCATAGCAAAACAATCAGAAAATAAGTAACAAAATGGCAGTACTTAGTTCACACCTATCAACAATATCACTGATTGTGAAAGAACTGATTCACTCCAGAAATGATAGAGTGGTTGAAAAAGAACACAGATGTGTACTGCTTACAAGAAACCCTTTGACTTATGAAGATATGTATATTCCATAAAATTAAAAAACCTAAACGGAGCAGGAGCAGCTATGCTTATTTCTGATAGAAAATATTCTACAAATCACAGACCGTAAAAAGAGAAAAAGAAGGCCACTACATAATAATAAAGGGATCCGTGCAGTAAGAAGATATAACAATAGGAAATATTTATGCACCCAAATAAAGCAAACATTAGTAGATCTAAAGAGAGAAACAGACTACAAGGCAATATTGGTGGATAACTTCAATACCTCACTGTCAGTAATGGACAGGGAGACCACCAAGGAAACATCAAGAAAGAACTATTCAATTTAAGCCACACACTAGACCAAATGGCCTTAGCTGACATTTACAGAACATTTTACATGACTATTGCAGAACACACAGTTTTCTCAACAGCATTTGAATAGACCATATGTTAGGCTGACAAATAAAGACTTAACAGATTTTTTAAAACTTGGAACCATTTTCATTGATTTTCTAACTACAATGGAAGAAAACCAGGAGTCAATAACAAGTCAAACTTGGAAACTAGACAAACGTGGACTTTTATTATTATTATTATTATTATCCTTTAAGTTTTAGGGTACATGTGCACAAAGTGCAACTTTGTTACATATGTATACCTGTGCCATGTTGGTGTGCTGCACACATCAGCTTGTCATTTAGCATTAGGTGTATCTCCTAATGCTATCCCTCCCCCCTTCCCCCACCCCACAACAGTCCCCAGTGTGTGATGTTCTCCTTCCTGTGTCCCTGTGTTCTCACTGTTCAATTCACAGCTATGAGTGAGAACATGAGGTGTTTGGTTTTTCGTCACTGCGATAGTTTGCTGAGAATGATTGTTTCCAGTTTCATCCATGTCCCTACAAAGGACATGAACTCATCCTTTTTTATGGCTGCATAGTATTCCATGGTGTATATGTGCCACATTTTCTTAATCCAGTCTATCATTGTTGGACATTTGGGTGGGTTCCAAGTCTTTGCGATTGTGAATAGTGCCACAATAAGCATATGTGTGCATGTGTCTTTATAGCAGTAGGATTTATAATCCTTTGGGGATATACCTAGTAATGGGATGGCTGGGTAAAATGGTATTTCCAGTTCTAGATCCCTGAGGAATCAGCAAACTGACTTCCGCAATGGTTGAACTAGTTTACAGACCCACCAACTATGTAAAAGCATTCCTATTTCTCCACATCCTCTACAGCACCTGTTGTTTCCTGACTTTTTAATGATTGCCACTCTAACTGGTGTGAGATGGTTTCTCATTGTAGTTTTGATTTGCATTTCTCAGATGGCCAGGGATGATGAGCATTTTTTCATGTGGTTTTTGGCTGAAAAATGTCTTCTTTTGAGAAGTGTCTGTTCATATCCTTTGCCCACTTTTTCATGGGGTTGTTTGTTTTTTTCTTGTAAATTTGTTTGAGTTCATTGTAGATTCTGGATATTAGCCATTTGTCAGATGAGTAGGCTGCAAAAATTTTCTGTCATTTTGTAGGTTGCCTATTCACTCTGATGGTGGTTTCTTTTGCTGTGCAGAAACTTTTTAGTTTAATTAGATCCCACTTGTCAATTTTGGCTTTTGTTGCCATTGCTTTGGTGTTTTAGACATGAAGTCCTTTCCCATGCCTATGTCCTGAATGGTATTGCCTAGGTTTTCTTCTAGGGTTTTTATGGTTTTAGGTCTAACATGTAAGTCTTTAATCCATCTTGAATTAATTTTTGTATAAGGTGTAAGGAAGGGGTCCAGTTTCAGCTTTCTACATGTGGCTAGACAGTTTTCCCAGCACCATTTATTAATAGGGAATCCTTTCCCCATTTCTTCTTTTTGTCAGGTTTTTCAAAGATCAGATAGTTGTAGATATGTGGCATTATTTCTGAGGGCCCTGTTCAGTTCCATTAGTCTGTATCTCTGTTTTTGTGCCAGTAGCATGCTGTTTTGGTTACTGTAACCTTGTAATAAGTTTGAAGTCAGGTAGCTTGATGCCTCCAGCTTTGTTCTTTTGCCTTAGGATTGACTTGGCAATGTGGACGGTTTTTTGTTTCCATATGAACTTTAAAGTAGTTTTTCCTAATTCTGTGAAGAAAGTCATTGGTAGCTTGATGGGGATGGCATTGAATCTATAAATTACCTTTGGCAGTATGGCCATTTTCACGATATTTGATTCTTCCTACCCATGAGCATGGAATGTTTCTCCAGTTGTTTGTATCCTCTTTTATTTCATTGAGCAGTGCCTTGTTGTTCTCCTTGAAGAGATCCTTCATATCCATTTTAAGTTGGATTCCTAGGTATTTTATTTTCTTTGAAGCAATTGTGAATGGGAGTTCACTCATGATTTGGCTGTCTTTTTGTCTGTTATTGGTGTATAGGAATGCTTGTGATTTTTGCACATTGATTTTGTATCCTGAGACTTTGCTGAAGTTGCTTATCAGCTTAAGGAGAATTTGGGCTGAGACAATGGGGTTTCCTAGATATAAAATCATGTCTTCTGCAAACAGGGACAATTTGACTTCCTCTTTTCCTAATTAAATGCCTTTTATTCCCTTCTCCCGCCTAATTGCCCTGGCCAGAACTTCCAACACTATCTTGAATAGGAGTGGTGAGAGAGGGCATCCTTTTCTTGTGACAGTTTTCAAAGGGAATCCCTTCAGTTTTTGTCCATTCAGTATGATATTGGCTGTGGGGACAAATGTGGACATTAAACAGAATGCACTTGAATAATAAATATGTTAATAAATTTTAAAAAATTGTTTTTTTGAGGACAAATACAAATAAAAATTCAGACACAGAAATGCATCAGATACAGATAAAGCAGTGCTAAGGAGAAATGTTTATATCAATAAACACATCAAAAAACTGGAAAGACAACATTCACAACCTAACAATAATCCATATCAGGTACCTAGAGAAGGAAGAACAAAGCATATTCAATGTTTAGTAGAAGAAAAGAAATTTTAAAAACTAGAGCAGAAATAGGTAGAGATAAAAATATAATAAAAAATTGGTAAAATAAAAAAAGCTCATTTTAGAGAAAATCAATTAAATGTCAGCTATACTAAGTAACAAAAGAAGGGAGAAAACCCAAATAAGTAAAATTAGAGATGCAACATAAACTATCACGGACAAATATCTACCACCAGATTAAAAAAAATGAATTCCTAGACACACACAACCCACCCAGATTGAATCTTGAAGGATAGTATAACTGAGCAAGTCAATAACAAGTGGCGTGACTAAAACAGTGATTAAAAAGTCTCCCATTAAAAAGAAAAGCTGATGACTTTACTGCTGAATTCTACCAAACATAAGTCTTAAAAAAACTGAAAAGGAGAGAATACTTCCAAAGATATTCTATGAGACGAGCACGACTCTGATGTAAAAATCATACAAAAACATGACAACAAAAACAATAAAAGAAAACTACAGGCTAATATCTCTGATAAACACAGGTGAAAAAATTATCAACAAAATACTAGCAAACGAAATGGAACAACACGTTAGAATATCATTTGCCATGATCAAGTGGGAATCATCTCAAGGATTCAGGGATGGTTGAACATATCCAAATCAATAAACGTGACACATTACATTAAAAGAATGAAGAAGAAAAAAGATCATTTAAATAGTTAATATCATTTTAATGAAATTCAACATCTCTTTATGATACAAATGCTTCAACAACTGGATATGGAAGACCATAACTCAAAACAGTAAAAGCCACATTTGACAAAACGTGTATGATAGGTAACATCATACCAAATTGGAAAAAATGTTATAGTCTTTCCTCTAACATCTCTATGAAATTACCAAATATGTTCTTCACAGAAGTACAAATAAAAATTCTAATATCTTTATAAAAATCAACAAAGATCCCAAATAGCCAACATAACCTTGAGCAAAATAACAAAGCTGATATCTTCATGTTACAGGTCTTCCAAATATGCTGTGAATATCTGGTAACCAAAGTAGCATGGTACTGGCTTAAAAACACACATTTTGCCCACTGGAACAGAATAGAGGGCCTGCAAATTAATTCACGCATTTAAAGAAAAGTAATGTTCAAAAAATGAACCATGAACATACACTGTGCCAAAGATTGTCTCTTCAGTTCATTGTGTTGGGAAAACTGGATATTAATATGCAGAAGAATGAAACTAGACTCCTACATCTTATCACAAACAAATATAAAATAAAAATAAAGTACGCTTAAATATGAAACCTGAAATTATGAAACTACTAGAAGAAAACACACTATAAACGTGCCAGAACATTGGGAAAGTATTATTATTTGAATAAGACCTCACAAACACAAGCAATAAAAGCAAAAACAGACAGATGGGATTACATAAAGCTAAGAAGCTTCTGCACAGCAAAGAAAACAATCAAAGTATATAGGCAACCCACACAATTGAAGAAAATACTTGCAATGGTTCCTTCCTTCCTTCCTTCCTTCCTTCCTTCCTTCCTTCCTTCCTCCCTTCCTTCCTTCTTTCTTTCTTTCTTCCTTCCCTCTGTGGCCCACACTGGAGTAAACTTGGCTCGCTGCAGACTCCCTGCATCCGGCTCCCCTGATTCTCCTGCCCTGGCCTGCGGACTGCCTGGGGTTGCCACCGCGTGCCACCATCCCTCCCTGGTTTTTCTCCTTTGGCTGGAGGCGCGGTTTCACCATGTCAGCCAGGCTGGTCTCCAGTTCCTGACCTCCAGTGCTCTGCCCGCCTCAGCCTCCCAAGGTGCTGGGACTGCAGATGGAGGCTCGCTCATCTGGTGCTCAGTGTTGCCTGGGCTGGAGTGCGGTGGCGTGGTCTTGGCTCGCTGCAGCTTCCACCTCCCAGCCGCCTGCCTTGGCCTCCCAGGGTGCTGGGATTGCAGCTTCTGCCGGGCTGCCGCCCCGTCTGGGAAGTGGGAAGCCTCTCTGGCTGGCCACCCATCATCTGGGTTATGAGGAGCTCCTCTGCCTGGCCGCCCCATCTGGGAGGTGAGGAGCGCCTCTGCCCAGCCGCCACCCCATCTAGGAAGTGAGAAATGTCTCTGCCTGGCCACCCATAGTCTGGGATGTGAGGAGTGCCCCTGCCCAGCCACCCATCGTCTGGGATGTGAGGAGCAACTCTGCTCAGCCACCCCATCTGGGAAGTGAGGAGCCCCTCTGTGTGGCCACCCCATCTGGGAAGTGAGGAGTGCCTCTGCCCGGCCGCCCCTTCTGGGATGTGAGGAGCACCTCTGTGTGGCCACCCCATCTGGGAAGTGAGGAGCGCCTCTGCCCGGCCGCCCCTTCTGGGAAGTGAGGAGCGCCTCTGCCCGGCCGCCCCTTCTGGGAAGTGAGGAGCACCTCTGCGTGGCCACCCCATCTGGGAAGTGAGGAGCGCCTCTGCCTGGCTGCCACGTCTGGGATGTGGGGAGCGCCTCTGCCCGGCCGCCCCATCTGGGACGTCTACCACAGAGGCCAGAAGCAACGTGGGGGCTGGATGTGGTGGCTCACGCCTGCAGTCCTATACTCTGGGAGGCTGAGGCGGGTTGATCACTTGAGGCTAGGAGCTCGAGACCAGCCTGGCCAACATGGTGAAACATATGAAAAATACAACTGTCAAACCTACCAACGAACCAAGCGACAACAAAACTGGTCTACCCTGGAGTCATACTCTAATTTTTTCTGTTTTCCTCCCTTTCTGATCCTTTATCCCACTTTCCTTTTCTTCCTCTTCCTTCTCCTTCTTCTTTGTCAAATAGAGGATTGAGTTATTATCATTGATCCATACAAAGTCCCTCTCTCATTTATTTTCTTTAATTCCCACCCCCATTTCTATTCCCCGTCTTCCCATGTGCAACCTTCCTAATATGTTTCATATGCATCTTTTTGTTAGTTTGTACTTTTAGAAAATGTGTACTGTTTTGTGTGCAAAAAAAAACATAAAAAACAACAAAAAAAGAAAATACTTGCAATGTTTTTCAGTTGACAAAGATTTAGAGCCAGAATTTTTAAGGAGGTATAACCAGTCAACACCAAAAAAGAAAATCTGATTTCGAAATGGGCAAGAAGTAAAAATGTGAATCAATGTGAAAAGACAAATAGCCCACAGGTAAATGAAAAATGCTCAACATCAATAATCATTAGAGTAACACAGATGAAAACCACAAAGAGATATCATTTCACTTTATTTAAAATGACTTTTATCAAATATACAGAATAATGAATGCTGGGGAAGATGTGGAGAAAGGGGAACCCTTATATTTTGTTGGTGGAGATGTAAATTAACACAGCTGTTAGGAACTATGGAGATTTTTCAAATAGTTAAAAATAGAACCACTATATGATCCAGCAATTATATTTAAAAGAAAGGAAATCAATATATGAAAGAGATGTCTGCATCTCCATGTCTATTTCAGCCCTATTCATAATAGCCAAAATGTGGAATCAACCGAAGTGCATTTCAACAGATAAATAAAGAAACTGTTGTATATGGACATAAACGAGTGTTATTTAGCCATGAAATAGAATGAAATCCTATCAATTGCACCAATCTGCATAAAACTGGACGTTATTTTGTTAAGCAAAATAGGATAAACACAGAAAGAAAAATATTGCATGGTTTTCACACATATATGGGAGCTAAGAAAGTGGGTTTCATGGAGATAGTGAGCACAGTGTTGATTATCAGAGTCTGAGAAATGTAGGGGTGGGTGAGAAAGGGATAAAGAGATATTGACTATAGGTACAAATAAACAGTTTGTTATTTTAAAAGACCCAAATGTTTGATAAATCAGTAGAATAAATATAGTAAACCGTAATGTATTTCAAAATAGGTATTAAAGAATAATTTCAGTGCTCTCAGCATATAAAAAAGATAAAGGTGATAACTACTTTAGTAACTCTGATTTAATTATTTCACATTTAGTGAATGTGTGAAAATATGTACATCTAATATGTATTAATAAAAAAGCACAAAGTAATTTTAAAGTTAGCAAAGTGAATAATAGAAATAAACATCAATATAAACAAAATACAGAAGAAACAAAACTAGATGGAGAAAAGAGATAATCAACATAACCATAGGTTGGCTGTTGGTAAATATGAACACTGATAAATCTCAAATAACTACAGAGAGAGAGAGAGAGAAAGAAAGAGAATGAGAGAGAGAGAAATTGAGTGGGGACATTACTACTAATTTTACAGAAATAAAAAGATTATCTGAGAACACTATAGCAATTATAAGCAAAAAATTTAATATTTAGGGAAATAGACAAATTCCTAGGGACATACTAATTATCAAAACATAGAAAATAATACAAAATTTGCACAGACCTACCAAAGTACGAAAATTCAATTAGTAATCAAAAATCTACCAACAAGTTCCAGAGTTTAGTCAGTTAAACTTACCAAAGCTGGATGCGGTGGCTCATGCCTGTAATCTCAGCACTTTGGGAGGCTGAGGCAGGTGCATCATGAGGTCATGAGTCCATGACGAGCCTGACCAACATGGCGAAACCCCATTTCTACTAAAAATACAAAAATTAGCCAGTCATGGTGGCGTGCACCTGTAATCCCAGCTACTCAGGAGGCTGAGGTAGGAGAATTGCTTGAACCTGGAAGACAGAGGTTGCAGTGGGCCTAGATCATGCCATTGCACTCCAGTCTGGGTGACAGTTCAAGACCCTGTCTCAGTAAATAAATAAATACTTACATACATACATACATATATACATACATACATACATACATACATACATACATACATACATACATATATAAAACTTTAAAGAAATAACACCAATCCTTACCATATTAAAAAAATAAAATATGACTTCATAACTTATTCTAAGACCAAGAGTACTCTGATACTAAGGTCATATAAAGACATCATACTGTACAGAAAAGTATCCCTAATAAATATGAATGCAAAAATTTTTAACAAACATTCTAGCAAAGTAAGTGTATGACATGATGACGCAAGTGAGATTTATCCTGGAAATGCAATGGTAGTTCATATGTAAGAAATAATTTCTATAATAAACTGATCCAGCAAGATCAACACAGAAGGTGGGTGATTTCTACATTTCCAACTGAGATACCCAGTTCATCTCATTGAGACTTGTTGGACAGTGGGTGCAGCCCACAGAGTGCTTGCCAAGGCAGGGTTGAGTATCACCACACCTGGGAATTGCAAGGGGTAGGGGAATTTCCTCCTCTACACAGCTCAGCAAAGCTGCTGTGGATAGACTGCCAGATTTCTCATCTCTGACTAGGGCATCTCTTAAAAAAAGGCATCATCCCCAGTCAGAGACTTAAAGATACAACCCCCATCACCCTGGGACAGAACCTAGGGGAAGGAGAAGCTGTGGGAGCAGCTTCAGCCGACGTAAATGTCCCTGCCTGATGGCTCTGATGATAGCTGAGGACCTCTCAGCACAGTGTTTCAGTTCTGCTAAGGGTCATAATGCCTCCTCAAGTTTGTTCCTGACCCCCATGTATTCTGACTGGAAGACATCTCCCAGTAGAGGACAAAAGACACCTCATACAGGAGAGCTCTGGTTGGCATCTGGCAGGTACCCCTGTGAGATGAGCCTTCCAGAGGAAAGAATAGGCAGCAATATTTGCTGTTCCGCAGCCTCCACTGATGATACCCAGGCAAAAGGAGTTTGGAGTTCACATCCAGCAAACTCCAGCAGACCTGCGGCAGAGAGACCTGACTGTTAGAAGGAAAACTAAAAAACAGGAAGAGCACATCTGCTCAGAGACCCCACACGAATGTCATCAACATCAAAGACCAAAGGTAGATAAATCCACAAACATGGTGAGAAAGCAATGCAGAAAGGCTGAAAATTCCAAAAATCAGAATGCCTCTTTTCCTCCAAAAAATCACAACTCTTCACCAGCAAGGGAACAAAACTGGATGAAGAATGAGTTTGATGAATTGACAGAAGTAGGCTTCAGAAGGTGGGTAATAACAAACTCCTTTGAGCTAAAGGAGCATGTTCTAAATGAATGCAAGGAATCTAAGAAACTTGAAAAAAGGTTAGATGAATTGCTAACTAGCACAACCAGTTTAAAGAAGAACATAAATTACCTGATGTAGCTGAAAAACACAGCAAGATGACTTCATGAAGCACATACAAGTATCAACAGCCAAATCAATCAAGTGGAAGAAAGGATATGAGAGATTGGAACCCAACTTAATGAAATAAAGTGAGAAGGCAAGATTAGAGAAAAAAGAACAAAAAGGAATGAACAAAGCCTCCAGGAAATATGGGACTATGTGATAAAACCAAATCTATGTTTGATTGGTGTACCTGAAAATGACAAGGAGAATGAAACCAAGTTGGAAAACACTCTTTAGGATATCATCCGGGAGAACCTCCCCAACCAACAAGACAGGCTAACATTCAAATTCAGGAAATAGAAAGAACATCACAAACATATTCCTTGAAAAGAGCAATCCCAAGACACAGACTCATCAGATTTGCCAAGATTGAAATGCAGAAAAAATGTTAAGGGCAGTCAGAGAGAAATATCAGGTTACCCACAAAGGGAAGCCCATCAGCAGATCTCTTGGCAGAAACAATAAAAGCCAGAAGGGAGTGGGGGCCAATATCCAACAATCTTAAAGGAAAGAATTTTCAACCCAGAATTTCATATCCAGCCAAACTAATCTGCATAAGCCAACGTGAAATAAAATCCTTTACCTGCAGCAAATGCTGAAAGATTTTGTCACCAACAGGCCTGTGTTACAAGAGCTCCTGAAAGAAGCACTAAAAGAACAACCAGTACCAGCCCCTGCAAAAACATACCAAATTGTAATATTCATCAACACTGTGAAGAAACTACCTCAAGTAATGGACAAAATAACCAGCAAGCATCATAATGACATGATCAAATACCTAAATAATAATATTAACCTTAAATGCAAATGGGTTAAAAGCCCCAATTAAAAGACATAGGCCAGCAAAATAGAAAAAGAGACAAGACCCATTAGTGTGCTGTGTTTAGGAGACCCATCTCATGTGCAAAGACACACAGAAGCTCAAAATAAAGAAACGGGCAATATTGAAAAGCAAAAAAAAAAAAAAAAAAAAAAAAGGAGTTGCAATCTTAATCGCTGATAAAACAGATTTCAAACCAACAAAGATCAAAAGAGACAAAGAAAGGCATTACATAATAATTAAATGATCAATGCAACAAGAAGAAATAAGTATCGGAAATATATATGGACCCAATACAGGAGCACCCAGATTCATAAAGGAAGTTCTTAGAGACCTACAAAAGACACTTAGACTTCCACACAATAATAATGGGAGAATTTAACACCCCACTGTCAATATTAGACAAATCAACAAGACAGAAAATTAGCGGAGATATTCAGGAATTGAACTCAGCTGTGGACCAACACGACCTAATAGACATTTACAAAACTCTCCACTAAAGTCAACAGAATATACTTTCTTCTAGCACACATCACACTTATATTCTAAAATTGACCATATAATTGGAAGTAAAACACTCCTCAGCAAGTGCAAAACAATAGAAATCATAACAAACAGTATCTTACACCACAGTGCAATCAAATTAAAACTCAAGATTAAGAAATTGACTCATAATTGCACAACTGCATGAAAACTGAACAACCTGCTCCTGAATCACTGCTGGGTAAATAACAAAATGAAGGCAGAACACACAACATACCAGAATTTCTGGGACACATTTAAAGCAGTGTGTAGAGGAAAATTTATAGCAGTAGATGTCTGAAAGAAAAAGCAGGAAAGATCTAAAATTGACACTCTGACACCATGATTAAAAGAACTAGATAAACAAGAGCAAGCAAATTCAAAAGCTAACAGGAGACAAGAAATAACTAATATCATAACAGAACTGAAGGAGATAGAGACATGAAAAACCCTTCAAAAAATCAATGAATCCAGGAGCTGGTTTTTTGAAACGATTAACAAATAGAACACTAGCCAGACTATAAAGAAGAAAAGAGAGCAGAATCAAATAGATACAATAGAAAATGATATAGGGGATATCACCACTGATCCCACATAAATACAAACTATCATCATCCCACCTCTATCCAGAAATGGATAAATTCCTGGACATATACACTGTCCCAAGTCTAAACCATGAAGAAGTTGAATCCCTTAATAGACCAATAACAAGTTCAGAAATTGGGGCTGTAATTAATAGGATACCAACCAAAAGAAAAATTAGAATGAGATAGATTCACAGCTGAATTCTACAAGTGGTACAAAAAGGAACTGATACCAATTCTTCAGAAACTATGCCAAATAATAGAAAAAAAAAAGAAACCTCCTTAACTCGTTTTATGGGACCAGCATCATCCTGATACCAAAACCTGGCAGAGACAAACACAAAACAGAAAATTTCAGGCCAATAACTCTGACCAACATTGACGCAAAAATCCTCAATAAAATACTGGCAAGCAAAATCCAGCAGCACATCAAAAAGCTTGTCCAGCGCGATCAGGTCATCTTCATCCCTGAGATGCAAGGCTTGTTCAGCATACGCAAATCAATAAATGCAATCCATCACATAGAACCAACGACAAAAAACACAGGATTATCTCAATGGAAGAAGAAAAGGTGTTTGACAAAATTCAACATCCTTCATGCTAAAAAATCTCAATAAAATAGGTATTGATGAAATGTATCTCAAAATAATAAGAGCTATTTATAACAAACTGACAGCCAATATCATACTGAATAAGCAAAAACTAGAAGAATCCCTTTGAAAACTGGCACAAGACAAGGATGCCCTCTCTCATCACTCCCATTCAGCATAGTGTTGGAAGTTCTGGCCAGGGCATTCAGGCAAGAGAATGAAATAAAGAGTATTCGAATAGGAAAAGAGGAAGTTACATTGCCTTTGTTTGCAGATGACATAATGGTATCCTTAGAAAACCCCGTCATCTCAGCCCCAAAACTCCTTAAACTGACAAGCAACTTCAGCAAATTCTCATGACACAAAATCGATGTCCCCAAATCACAAGCATTTCTATACACCAATAACAGCAATACAGAGGGACAAACCATGACTGAACTCCCATTCACAATTGCTAATAAGTTAATAAAGTACCTAGGAATACAATTTACAAGGGATGTGAAGGACCTTTTCAAGGAGAACCACAAACCACTGCTCAAGGAAATAACAGAGGACAGAAACAAGTGGAAAAACATTCCATGCTTATAGATAGAAGAATCAATATCATGAAAATGGCAATACTGCCCAAAGTAATTTATAAATTCAATGCTATCCCCATCAAGCTACCACTGACTTTCTTCACAGCATTGGAAAAACTACTTTAAATTGCATATGGAACAGAAGCAGCCTGCATAGCCAAGACAATCCCAAGCAAAAAGAACAAAGCTGGAGGCATTATGTTTCTTTACACTGACTTCAATCTATACTACAAGGCTACAGTAACCAAAGCAGCATGTTACTCATACCAAAACAGCATGTTACTGTTACCAAAACAGATACATAAATCAATGGAACAGAACAGAGGCCTCAGAAATAACACCACACATCTAAAACCATCTGACCTTTGACAAACCTGACAAAAACATCAATGGAGAAAGGATTCCCTTTCTTTTTCCCAGTGTTGGGAAAACTGGGTAGCCATATGTACAACACAGAAATTCGACTCCTACTTTACACATTATACAGAAATTAACTGAAGATGTATTCAAGACTTAAACATAAGACCTAAAACCATAAAACTCCTAGAAGAAAACCTAGGCAATATAACTTAGGACATAGGCATAGGGAAAGATTGCATGTCTGAAACACCAAAAAAAAAGATAATGAAAACCAAAATTGACCAATGGGCTCAAATTAAACTAAGGAGCTTCTGCACAGCAAAAGAAACTATTATCAGAGTGAACAGGCAACCTACAGAACGGGAGAAAAATTTTGCAATCTATTCATCTGACAAAGGGCTAAAGTCCAGAATCCACAAAGAACTTCAATTTACAAGAAAAGAAACAAACACTGCCATCAAAAAGTAGGCAAACGATAGGAACAGACAGTTTTGTTGCCATTGTATGACTCCATTTACACAGAATGTTCAAGTCAGCAAAGGTATAGAGACAGCAGGTTAGGGGTCATCAGGGGATAAGAGAAAGAAGAAATGGAGAATGATTCCTTAATGGGTTTGGGATTTTCTTTCTAGCAGAGGAACACGTTCTTGAAATAGATAGTGGTGATAGTTGAACACTATCAATGTACCAAGTGCCACTCGATTACACACTTCAATTACATGTTGAAGTTTGTTATGCGAATTTTATTTTTCTTCACTTATTTATTTTTTAAATACAGTTATTTATTTATTTTAAATTGACAGAAAAAATGTTTTAAAGAATATGTACCTTATGGACTGCTTCAATCTGGGAAATTAACTGTTTGTATTACATTAATTAATTAATTTTTTTTTTACATTTTAAGTTTTATGATACATGTGCTTAATGCGCAGGTTTGTTACATATGTATACATGTGGCATGGTGTGCTGCACCCATTAACTCATCATTTAACATTAGGTATATCTCCTAATGCTATCCCTCCTCGCTCCCCCCACCCTACAACAGGCCCTGCTGTGTAATGTTCCCCTTTCTGTGTCCAAGTGTTCCTATTGTTCAATTCCCACCTATGAGTGAGAACATGTGGTGTTTGGTTTTCTGTCCTTGCAACAGTTTGTTGAGAATGATGGTTTCCAGCTTCATCCATGTCCCTACAAAGGAGATGAACTCATCCTTTTTTCTGGCTGCATAGGATTCCATGGTGTATATGTGCCACATTTTCTTCTCTTTTTTAAATATTAACATGTTTATTTTCTTTATTTTATTTTATTTTATTTTATTTTATTTTATTTTATTTTATTTTTATACTTTAGCTTTTAGGGTACATCTGCACAACGTGCAGGTTTGTTACATATGTATTCATGTGCCATGTTGATTTCCTGCACCCATTAACTCGTCATTTCGCATTAGGTATATCTGCTAATGCTGTCCTTCCCCCCTCCCCCCACACCACAACAGTCCCCAGAGTGTGATGTTCCCCTTCCTGTCTTCATGAGTTCTCATTGTTCAATTCCCACCTATGAGTGACAACATGTGGTGTTTGGTTTTTTGTCCTTGTGATAGTTTACTGAGAATGATGTTTTCCAGTTTCATCCATGTCCCTACAAAGGACCTGAACTCATCATTTTTTATGGCTGCATAGTATTCCATGGTGTATATGTGCCACATCTTCTTAATCCACTCTAGCATTGTTGGACATTTGGGTTGGTTCCAAGTCTTCGTTATTGTGAATAGTGCCGCAATAAACATATGTGTGCATGTGTCTTTGTAGCAGCATGATTTATAGTCCTTTGGGTATATACACAGTAATGGGATGGCTGGGTCAAATGGTATTTCTAGTTCTAGATCACTGAGGAATCACCACACTGACTTCCACAATGGTTGAACTAGTTTACAGATCCACCAACAGTGTAAAAGTGTTCCTATTTCTCCACATCCTCTCCATCACCTGTTGTTTCCTGACTTTTTAATGATGGCCATTCTAACTGGAGTGAGATGGTATCTCACTGTGGTTTTGATTTGCATTTCTCTGATGGCCAGTGATGATGAGCATTTCTTCATGTGTTTTTTGGCTGCATAAATGTCTTCTTTTGAGAAATTGTGTTCATTCCCATTGCCCACTTTTTGATGGGGTTGTTTGTTTTTTTCTTGTAAATTTGTTTGAGTTCATTGTAGATTCTGGAATTAGCCCTTTGTCAGATGAGTAGGTTGCAAAACTTTTCTCCCATTTTGTAGATTGCCTGTTCACTCTGATGGTAGTTTCTTTGGCTGTGCAGAAGCTCTTTAGTTTAATTAGACCCCATTTGTCAATTTTGGCTTTTGTTGCCATTGCTTTTGGTGTTTTAGACATGAAGTCCTTGCTCACACCTATGTCCTGAATGATATTACCTAGATTTTCTTCTAGGGTTTTTATGGTTTTATGTCTAACATGTAAGTCTTTAATCCATCTTGAATTAATTTTTGTATCAGGTGTAAGGAAGGGATCCAGTTTCAGCTTTCTACATATGGCTAGCCAGTTTTCCCAGGACCATGTATTAAATAGGGAATCCTTTCCCCATTGCTTGTTTTTGTCAAGTTTGTCAAAGATCAGATAGTTGTAGATATGTGACATAATTTCTGAGGGCTCTGTTTTGTTCCATTGATTTATGTCTCTGTTGTGGTACCAGTACCATGCTGTTTTGGTTACTGTAGCCTTGTAGTATAGTGTGAAGTCAGGTAGCGTGATGCCTCCAGCTTTGTTCTTTTGGCTTATGATTGACTTGGCAAAACGGGCTCTTTTTTGATTCCATAGGAGCTTTAAAGTAGTTTTTTCCAATTCTGTGAAGAAAGTCATTGGTAGCTTGATGGGGATGGCATTGAATCTATAAATTACATTGGGCAGTATGGCCATTTTCACGATATTGATTCTTCCAACCCATGAGCATGGAATTTTCTTCCATTTGTTTGTATCTTCTTTTATTTCATTGAGAAGTGGTTTGTAGTTCTCCTTAAAGAGGTCCTTCACATCCCTTGTAAGTTGGATTCCTAGGTATTTTATTCTCTTTGAAGCAATTGTGAATGGGAGTTCACTCATGATTTGCCTCTCTGTTTGTCTATTATTGGTGTAGAAGAATGCTTCTGATTTTTATACATTGATTTTGTATCCTGAGACATTGCTGAATTTGCTAATCAGCTTAAGGAGATTTTGGGCTGACACAATGGGGTTTTCTAGATATACAATCATGTCATCTGCAAACAGGGACAATTTGACTTCCTCTTTTACTAATCAAATACCCTTTATTTCCTTCTCCTGCCTGATTGCCCTGGCCAGAACTTCCCACACTATGTTCAATAGGAGTGGTGAGAGAGGTCATCCCTGTCTTGTGCCAGTTTTCAAAGGGAATGCTTCTAGTTTTTGCCCATTTTTGGCTGTGGGTGTGTCATAGATAGCTCTTATTAGTTTTGAGATACATCCCATCAATACCTAACTTATTGAGAGTTTTTACCAGGAAGTGTTGTTGAATTTTGTCAAAGGCCTTTTCTGCATCTGTTGAGATAATCATGTGGTTTTAGTCTTTGGTTCTGTTTATGTGCTGGATTACATCTATTGATTTGCATATGTTGAACCAGCCTTGCATCCCAGGGATGAAGTCCATTTGATCAGGTTGTATATAAGCTTTTTGATGTGCTGCTGGATTTGGTTTGCCAGTATTTTACTGAGAATATTTGCATCCATGTTCATCAAAGATATTGGTCTGAAATTCTCTTTTTTGGTTATGTCTCTGCCAGGCTTTGGTATCAGGATGATGCTGGCCTCATAAAATTAGTTAGGGAGGATTCCCTCTTTTTCTATCGATTGGAATAGTTTCAGAAGGAATGGTACCAGTTCCTCCTTGTACCTCTGGTAGAATTCTGCTGCGAATCCATCAGGACCTGGACTCTTTTTGGTTGGTAAGTTATTGATTATTTCCACAATTTCAGAGCCTGTTATTTGTCTATTCAGAGATTCAACTTCTTCCTGGTTTAGTCTTGGGAGGGTGTATTTGTCGAGGAATTTATCCATTTCTTCTAGATTTTCTAGTTTATTTGCATAGAGGTGTTTGTAGTATTCTCTGATGATAGATTGTATTTCTGTGGGATCGGTGGTGATATTCCCTTTTTCATTTTTTATTACATCTATTTGAATCTTCTCTCTTTTCTTCTTTATTAGTCTTGCTAGCGGTCTATCAATTTTGTTGATCTTTTCAAAATAATGTCTCCTGGATTCATTAATTTTTTGAAAGGTTTTTTGTGTCTCTATTTCCTTCAGTTCTGCTCTGATTTTAGTTATTTCTAGCCTTCTGCTAGCTTTGGAATGTGTTTGCTCTTGCCTTTCTAGTTCTTTAATTGTGATGTTAGGGTGTCAATTTTGGATCTTTCCTGCTTTCTCTTGTGGGCATTTAATGCTATAAATTTCTCTCTACACGTTGCTTTGAATGTGTCTCATAGATTCTGGTATGTTGTGTCTTTGTTCTCGTTGGTTTCAAAGAACATCTTTATTTCTGCCTTCATTTCATTATGTACCCAGTAGTCATTCAGGGGCAGGTTGTTCAGTTTCCATGTACTTGTGCGGTTTTGAGTGAGTTTCTTAATCCTGAGTTCTAGTTTGATTGTACTGTGGTCTGAGAGAGACTTTGTAATGATTTCTCTTCTTTTACATTTGCTGAGGAGAGCTTTACTTCCAACTGTGTGGTCAATATTGGAATAGGTGTGATGTGGTGCTGAAAAAAATGCATATGCTGTTGATTTTGGGTGGAGAGAACTGTAGATGTCTATTAGGTCCAGTTTGTGCAGAGTTGAGTTCAATTCTTGAATATCCTTGTTTACTTTCTGTCTCATTGATCTGTCTAATGTTGACAGTGGGGTGTTAAAATCTCCCATTATTATTGTGTGGGAGTTTAAGTCCCTTTGTAGGTCATTCAGGACTTGCTTTATGAATCTGGATGCTCCTGTGTTGGGTGCATATATATTTAGGATAGATAGCTCTTCTTGTTGAATTGATTCCTTTACCATTATGTAATGGCCTTGTTTGTCTCTTTTGATCTTTGTTGGTTTAAAGTCTATTTTATCGAAGACTAGGATTGCAACTTCTGCCTTTTTTTGTTTTCCATTTGCTTGGTAGATCTTTCTCTATCCCTTTATTGTGAGTCTATATGTGTCTCTGCACGTGAGATGAGTTTCCTGAATACAGCACACTGGTGAGTCTTGACTATCCAATTTGCCACTCTGTGTCTTTTATTTGGAGCACTTAGCCCATTTACATTTAAATTTAATATTGTTTTGTGTGAAGTTGGTCCTGTCATTATGATATTAGTTGGTTATTTTGCTCGTTAGTTGATGCAGTTTCTTCCTAGCCTCGACGGTCTTTACAATTTGGCATGTTTTTGCAGTGGCTGGTACTGGTTGTTCCTTTCCATGTTTAGTGCTTCCTTCAGGAGCTCTTTTAGGGCAGGTCTGGTGGTGACAAAATCACTCTGCATTTGCTTGTCTGTAAAGTATTTTATTTCTCCTTCACTTATGAAGCTTCGTTTTGCTGGATATGAAATTCTGGATTGAAAATTCTTTTCTTTAAGAATGTTGAATATCAGCCCCCACTCTCTTCTAGCTTGTAGAGTTTCTGCCGAGAGATCAGCTGTTAGTCTGATGGGCTTCCCTTTGTGGGTAACCCGATCTTTCTCTCTGTCTGCCCTTAACATTTTTTCCTTCATTTCAACATTGGTAAATCTGACAATTATGTGTCTTGGAGTTGCTCTTCTCGAGCAGCATCTTTGTGACATTCTACGCATTTCTTGAATCTGAATGTTGGCCTGCCTTTCTAGATTGGGGAAGTTCTCCTGGATAATATCTTGCAGAGTGTTTTCCAACTAGGTTACTTTCTCCCCATCATTTTCAGGTACACCAATCAGACGTAGGTTTCGTCTTTTCACATAGTCCCAAATTTCTTGGAGGCTTTGTTCGTTTCTTTTTATTCTTTTTTCTCTAAACTTCCCTTCTCACTTCATTTCATTCATTTCATCTTCCATCACTGATACCCTTTCTTCCAGTTGATCGCATCAGCTACTGAGGCTTCTGCAATTTTTGCATGGTTCTTGAAACTTGGCTTTCAGCTCCATCAGCTCCTTTAAACCCTCCTCCACATTGGTTATTCTAGTTATCCATTCATCTAATTTTTTTCAAAGTTTTTAACTTCTTTGCTATTGTTTTGAATTTCCTCTGGTAGCTCAGAGTAGTTTAATCATCTGAAGCCTACTTCTCTCAGCTCATCAAAGTCATTCTCCTTCTAGCTTTGTTCCATTGCTGGTGAGGAACTGCATTCCTTTGGAGGAGGAGAGGTGCTCTGCTTTTTAGAGTTTCCAGTTTTTCTGCTCTGTTTTTCCCCATCTTTGTGGTTTTATCTACTTTTAGTCTTTGAAGATAGTGACGTACAGATGGGTTTTTGGTGTGGATGTCCTTTCTGTTTGTTAGTTTTCCTTCTACCAGACAGGACCTTCAGCTGCAAGTCTGTTGGAGTTTGCTAGAGGTCCACTCCAGACCCTGTTTGGCTGGGTGTCAGCAGCAGTGGCTGCAGAACAGCGGATTTTCATGAGACCACAAATTCAGCTGTCTGATAGTTCCTCTGGAAGTTTTGTCTCAGAGGAGTACCTGGCCCAGTGAGGTGTCAGTCTGTCCCTACTGGGTGGTGCCTCCCAGTTAGGCTGCTAGGGTTCAGGAATCCACTTTAGGAGGCAGTCTGCCCATACTCAGATCTCCAGCTGCGTACTGGGAGAACCACTACTCTCTTCAAAGCTGTCAGACAGGGACATTTAAGTCTGCAGAGCTTCCTGCTGAATTTTTGTTTGTCTGTGCCCTGCCCCAGAGGTGGAGCCTACAGAGGCAGGCAGGCCTTATTGAGCTGTGGTGGGCTCCACCCAGTTCAAGCTTCCTGGCTTCTTTGTTTACCTAAGCAAGCCTGAGCAATGGCAGGTGCCCCTCCCCCAGCCTCGCTGCCACCTTGAAGTTTGATCTCAGACTGCTGTGCTAGAAATCAGCGAGACTCCGTGGGCATAGGACCCCCCGAGCCAGGTGCAGAACATAATCTCCTGGTGTGCCATTTTCCAAGTCCGTTGGAAAAGTGCAATATTAGGGTGGAACTGGCCCGATTTTCCAGGTGCCATCTGTTACTCCTTTCTTTGAATAGGAAAGGCAACTCCCTGACCTCTTGAAATTCCCAAGTGAGGCAATGTCTCGTCCTGCTTTGGCTTGTGCACAGTGTGCTACACCGACTGTCTTGCACCCACTGTTTGGCACTCCCTAGTGAGATGAACCCAGTACCTCAGACGGAAATGCAGAAATCACCTGTCTTCTGTGTCGCTCACGCTGGGAGCTGTGGCACGCTGGGAGCTGTGGACCAGAGCTGTTCCTATTCGGCCATCTTGGCTCCTGGGTCGTGCTATGTTTTCTTAATCCAGTGTATCGTTGTTGGACATCTGGCTTGATTCCAAGTCTCTGCTATTGTGAATAGTGCCACAATAAACCTACATGTGCATGTGTCTTCATAGCAGCATGATTTATAATCCTTTGGGTATATACCCAGTAATGGGATGGTTGGGTCAAATGGTATTTCTACTTTTAGATCCCTGAGGAATTGTCACATTGATTTCCACCATGGTTGAATTAGTTTATGGTCCCACCAACAGTGTAAAAGCATTCCTGTTTCTCCACATCCTCTCCAGCACCTGTTGTTTCCTGATTCTTTAATGATTGCCATTCTGACTTGTGTGAGATGGTATCCCATTGTGGTTTTGATTTGCATTTCTCTGATGGCCAGTGATGATGAGCATTTTTTCGTGTGTCTTTTGGCTGCATAAATATCTTCTTTGAGAACTGTCTGTTCATATCCTTCACTGTCTTTTTAATGTGGTTGTTTGTTTTCTTCTTGTAAATTTGTTTGTGTACAATGTAGATTCTGGATATTAGCCCCTGGTCAGATGAGTAGGTTGCAAAAATTTTCTCCATTCTGTAGGTTGCATGTTCACTATGTTGGTAGTTTCTTTTGCTGTGCAGAAGCTCTTTAGTTTCATTAGATCACATTTATCAATTTTGGCTTTTGTTACCATTGCTTTTTGTGCTTTAGACATGACGTCCTTTCACATGCCTATGTCCTGAATGGTATTGTCTAGGTTTTCTTCTAGGGTTTTTATGGTTTTAGGTCTAACATGTAAGTCTGTAATACATTTTGAACTAATTTTTGTATAAGGTGTAAGGAAGTGATCCAGTTTCAGCTTTCTACATATGGCTAACCAGTTTTCCCAGCACCATTTATTAAATAGGGAATCCTTGTCCCATTGCTTTTTTTGGTCCGGTTTGTCAAAGATCAGATGGTTGTCGATATGTGGCATTACTTCTGAGGCCTCTGTTCTGTTCCATTGGTCTCTATCTCTGTTTTGGTACCAGTACCATGCTGCTTTGGTTACTGTAGCCTTGTAGTATAGTTTGAAGTCAGGTAGTGTGATGCCTCCAGCTTTGTTCTTTTGGCTTAGGATTGACTTGGCAATGCAGACTCTTTTTTGGTTTCATATGAAGTTTAAAGTAGTTTTTTTCTAATTCTGTGAAGAAAGTCACTGGTAGCTTGATGGGGATGCCATTGAATTTATAAATAACCTTGGGGAGTATGTCCATTTTCATGATATTGATTCTTCCTACCCATGGAATGTTCTTCCATGTGTTTGTATCCTCTTTTATTTCATTGAGCAGTGGTTTGTAGTTCTCCTTGAAGAGGTCTTTCGTGTCCTTTGTAAGTTGGAATCCTAGGTATTTTATTCTCTTTGAAGCAATTGTGAATGGGAGTTCACTCTTGATTTGGCTCTCTATTTGTCTGTTATTGGTGTATAAGAATACTTGCGATTTTTGCACATTGATTTTATATCTTGAGAGTTTGCTGAAGTTGCTTATCAGCTTAAGTAGATTTTGGGCTGAAACAATGGGGTTTTCTACATATACAATCATGTCATCTGAAAACAGGGACAGTTTGGCTTCCTCTTTTCCTAATCAAATACCCTTTATTTCCTTCTCCTGCCTGAGTGCCCTAGCCAGAATTTCCAACACTCTGTTGAACAGGATCAGCAAGAGAGGGCATTCCTGTCTTGTGCCAGTTTTTAGAGGGAATGCTTCCAGTTTTTTACCATTCAGTATGATATTGGCTGTGGGTTTGTCATAGATAGCTCTTATTATTTTGAGATACATCCCATCATTACCTAATTTATTGAGAGTTTTTAGCATGAAGCATTGTTGAATTTTGTGAAAGGCCTTTTCTGCATCTATTGAGATAATCATGTGGTTTTTGTCATTGGTTCTGTTTGCATGCTGGATTACGTTTATTGATTTGCCTATATTGAACCAGCCTTGCATCCTAGGGATGAAGCCCACTTGATCACGGTGGATAAGCTTTTTGAGGTGTGGCTGGATTCGTTTTGCCAGTATTTTATTGAGGATTTTTGCATAAATATTCATCAAGGATATTGGCCTAAAATTCCCTTTTTTTGTTATGTCTCTGACAGGCTTTGGTATCAGGATGATGCTGGCCTCATAAAATGTGTTAGGGAGGATTCCCTCTTTCTCTACTGATTGGAATAGTTTCAGAAGGAATGGTACCAACTCCTCCTTTTACCTCTGGGAGAATTCGGCTGTGAATCCATCTGGTCCTGGACATTTTTTGGTTCATAAGCTATTAATTATTGCCTCAATTTCAGAGTCTGTTATTGATTGATCTATTCAGAGATGCAACTTCTTCCTGGTTTAGTCTTGGGAGAGTGTGTGTGTCAAGGAATTTATCCATTTCTTCTAGATTTTCTAGTTTACTTGTGTAGAGGCGTTTATAGTGTTCTCTGGTGGTAGTTTGTATATCTGTGGGATCGGCGGTGATATCCCCTTTATCATTTTTTATTGTGTCTATTTGATTTTTCTCTCTTTTCTTCCTTTTTAGTCTTGCTATTGGTCAATGAATTTTGTTGATCTTTCAAAAAACCAGCTCCTGTATTCATTGATTTTTTTGAAGGGTTTTGTGTGTCCCTATTTCCTTCAGTTCTGCTCTGATCTTAGTTATTTCTTGACTTCTGCTAGATTTTGAATGTGTTTGCTCTTGCTTCTCTAGTTCTTTTAATTGTGATGTTAGGGTGTTGATTTTAGATATTTCCTGCTTTCTCTTGTGGACATTTAGTGCTATAAATTTCCCTCTACACACTGCTTTGAATCTGTCCCAAAGATTCTGATATGTTGTGTCTTTATTCTCATTGGTTTCAAAGAACATCTTTACTCCTGCCTTCATTTCATTATGTACCCAGTAGTCATTCAGGAGCAGGTTGTTCAGTTCCCATGTAGTTGACCAGTTTTGAGTGAGTTTCTTAATCCTGAGTTCTAGTTTGATTGCATTGTGGTCTGAGAGACAATTTGCTATAATTTCTGTTCTTTCACATTTGCTGAGGAGTGCTTTACTTCCAACTATGTGGTCAGTTTTGGAATAAGTGCCATGTGATGCTGAGAAGAATGTATATTCTGTTGATTTGGGGTGGAGAGTTCTGTAGATGTCTATTTGCTCCACATGGTGCAGAGTTGAGTGCAATTCCTGGATATCTTTTTAACTTTCTGTCTCATTGATCTGTCTGATGTCGACAGTGGAGTGTTAAAATCCCCTATTATTATTGTGTGGGAGTCTATGTCTCTGTGTAGATGTCTAAGGACTTACTTTATGAATCTGGGTTCTCCTGTATTGGGTGCCTATATATTTAGAATAGTTAGCTCTTCTTGTTGAATTGATAACTTTACCATTATGTAATGGCCTTCTTTGTCTCTTTTGATCTTCATTGGTTTAAAGTCTGTTTTGTCAGAGACTAGGATTGGACCCCTGCCTCTTTTTGTTTTCCATTTGCTTGGTAGATCTTCCTCCATCCCTTTATTTTGAGCCTATGTGTGTCTCTGCACGTGAGATGGGTTTCCTGAATAGAGCACACTGATGGGACTTGACTATTCAATTTGCCAGTCTGTGTTTTTTAATTGGTGCATTTAGCACATTTACATTTAACGTTAATATTGTTATGTGTGAATTTCATCCTGTCATTATGATGTTAGCTTGTTATTTTACACGTTAGTTGATGCAGTTTCTTCCTAGCCTTGATGTTCTTTATAATTTGTCATGTTTCTGCAGTAGCTGGTATAGGTTGTTCCTTTCCACATTTAGTGCTTCCTTCAGGAGCTCTTTTAGGGCAGGCCTGGTGGTGACAAAATGTCTCAGCATTTGCTTGTCTGTAAAGGATTTTATTTCTCCTTCACTTATGCAGCTTAGTTTGGCTGGATACGAAATTCTTGGTTGAAAATTCTTTTCTCTAAGAATGTTGAATATTGGCCCCTACTCTCTTCTGGCTTGTAGAGTTTCTGCCAAGAGATGAGCTGTTAGTCTGATGGGCTTCCCTTTGGGGGTAACCTGACCTTTCTTCTGGCCGCTCTTAACATTTTTTCCTTCATTTCAACTTTGGTGAATCTGACAATTATGTGCCTTGGAGTTGCTCTTCTCAAGGAGTATCTTTGTCGCATTCTCTGTATTTCCTGAATCTGAATGTTGGCCTGCCTTGCTAGATTGGGGATGTTCTCCTGGAAAAATTCCTGCACAGTGTTCTCCTACTTGGTTCCATTCTCTCACTTTCAGGTATGCCAATCAGATGTAGATATGGTCTTTTCACATAGTCCCACATTTCTTGGAGGCTTTGTTTATTTCTTTTTGTTCTTTTTTCTCTAAACTTCTCTTCTCACTTCATTTCATTCATTTGATATTCCATCACTGAACTTTTTCTTCCAGTTGATCAGTTGGCTGCTGAGGCTTGTGCATTCATCACATAGTTCTCGTGCTGTGGTTTTCAGCTCCATCAGATCCTTTGACTTCTCTGCATTGGTTATTCTAGTTAGCCATTCATCTAATTATCTAACTTTTTTCCAGGTTTTTAATTTCTTTACCATGGGTTGAGCTTCTTCCTTTAGCCCAGAGTAGTTTGATCATCTGAAGCCTTCTTTTCTTAGTTTGTCATGGTCATTCTCCATCTAGGTTTGTTCTATTGCTGGTGGGGAGCTGTGTTCCTTTGGAGGAGGAGAGGTGCTCTGATTTTTACAGTTTCCAGTTTTCTTGCTCCGTTTTTCCCCCAACTTTGTGGTTTTATCTACCTTTGGTCTATGATGATGGTGACATACAGATGGAGTTTTGGTGTGGATGTCCATTCTGTTTGTTAGTTTTCCTTCTGTCAGGACCTTCAGCTTCAGGTCTGTTGGAGTTTGCTGGAAGTCCATTCCAAACGCTGTTTGCCTGGGTATCAGCAGTTCAGGCTGCAGAACAGCAAATGTTGCTGCCAGATCATTCCTCTGGAAGTTTTGTCTCAGAGGAATACACAGCCTGGGGACATGTCAGTCTGCCTCTGCTGGGTGGTGCTTCCCAGCTAGGCTACTCAGGGGTCAGGGACCCACTTGAGGGAGTCTGTCAGTTCTGAGATCTCCAGCTGCATGCTAGGAGAATGACTACTCTCTTCAAAGGTCTCAGACAGGGATATTTAATTCTGCAGAGGATTCTGCTGCCTTTTGTTTGGCTGTGCCCTGCACCCAGAGGTGGAGTCTACAGAGGCAGGCAGGCCTGCTTGAGCTGCAGTGGTCTCCACCCATTTCAAGCTTCCAGGCCACTTTGTTTACCTACTCAAGCCTCAGCTATGGTGAGTGCCCTTCCCCCAGCCTCACTGCCACCTTGCAGTTTGATCTCAGTCTGCTGTGCTCCAGTGAGTGAGATCCGTGGGCATAGGACCCTCTGGGCCAGGAGCAGGATATAATCTCCTGGTGTGCCATTTGCTAAGACCATTGGAAAAGCACAGTATTAGGTTGGGAGTGACCTGATTTTCCAGGCGCCATCTGTCACTCCATTCTTTGACTAGGAAAGGGAATTCCCTGACCCCTTGCCCTTCCTGGGTGAGGTCATGCCTTGCTCTACTTCGGCTCATGCTTGGTACCCTGCACCCACTGTCCTGCACCCACTTTCTGGCACTCCCTAGTGAGATGAACCTGGTACCTCAGTTAGAAATGCAGACATCACTCGTCTTCTGAGTCACTTATGCTGGGAGCTGTGGACTGGAGCTGTTCCTACTGGCCATCTTGGTTCCACCCAATTAATTGTTTTATTATCTTAATTAAATATTAATTAATATTTTTATTACATTAAATATTTATTATCATTTTTGTTGCAATAAAGCTTAACATCTACTTTCTTTTCTTTTTTTAGTATTATTATACTTTAAGTTTTAGGGTACATGTGCACAATGTGCAGGTATGCTACATATGTATCCATGTGCTATGTTGGTGTGCTGTGCCCATTAACTCGTCATTTAGCTTTAGGTATGTCTCCTAATGCTGTCCCTCACCCCTTCCCTACCCCACAACAGTCCCTGGAGTGTGATGTTCCCCTTCCTGTGTCCATGAGTTCTCATTGTTCAATTCCCACCTATGAGTGAGAACATGCGGTGTTTGGTTTTTTGTCCTTGCCATAGTTTACTGAGAATGAAGGTTTCCAGTTTCATCCATGTCCCTACAAAGGACATGAACGCATCACTTTTTATGTCTGCATAGTATTCTATGGTGTGTAGGTGCCACATTTTCTTTTCTTTTTTTTTTTTTTTTGAGATGGATTCTCACTCTGTCGACCAGGCTGGAGTGCAGTGGCGCAATCTCGGCTCACTGCAAGCTCCACCTCCTGGGTTGACGCCATTCTCCTGCCTCAGCCTCTCTGAGTAGCTGGGACTACAGGTGCCCACCACGCCCGGCTAACTTTTTTGTATTTTTAGTAGAGACGGGGTTTCACTGTTGTCTCAATCTCCTGACCTCATTATCCGACTGCCTCGGCCTCCCAAAGTGCTAGGATTACAAGCGTGAGCCACCGTGCCTGGCATGTGCCACGTTTTCTTAATCCAGTCTATGGTTGTTGGACATTTGGGTTGGTTCCAACTCTTTGCTATTGTGAATAGTGCCGCAATAAACATACATGTGCATGTGTCTTTATAGCAGCATGATTTATAGTCCTTTGGGTATATACCCAGTAATGGTATGGCCGGGTCAAATGGTATTTCTAGTTCTAGATTCCTGAGGAATTGCCACACTGACTTCCACAATGCTTGAACTAGTTTACAGTACCACCAACAGTGTGAAAGTGTTCCTGTTTCCCCACATCCTCACCAGCACCTGTTGTTTCCTGACTTTTTAATGATCACCATTCTAACTGGTGTGAGATGGTATCTCATGGTTTTGATTTGCATTTCTCTGTTGGCCAATGATGATGAGCATTTTTTCATGTGTCTTTTGGCTGCATAAATGTCTTCTTTTAAGAAGTGTCTGTTCATGTCCTTTGCCCACTTTTTGATGGGGTTATTTTTCTCTTGTAAATTTCTTTGAGTTCATTGTAGATTCTTGATATTAGCCCTTTGTCAGATGAGTACGTTGTGAAAATTTTCTCCCATTTCGTAGGTTGACTGTTCATTCTGATGGTAGTTTCTTCTGCTGTGCAGATGCTCTTTAGTGTAATTAGATCACATTTGTCAATTTTGGCTTTTGTTGCCATTGCTTTTGGTGTTTTAGTCATGAAGTCCTTGCACATGCCTATGTCCTGAATGGTATTGCCTAGGTTTTCTTCCAGGGTTTTTATGGTTTTAGATCTAACATGTAAGTCTTTAATCCAATTTGAATTAATTTTTGTATAAGTGCAAGGAAGGGATCCAGTTCCAGGTTTCTACATATGGCTAGCCAGTTTTCCCAGCATCATTTATTAAATAGGGAATCCTTTTCCCATTGCTTGCTTTTGTCAGGTTTGTCAAAGATCAGATAGTTGTAGATATGTGGCATTATTTCTGAGGGCTCTGTTCTATTCCATTGATCTATGTCTCTGTTGTGGTAGCAGTAAAATGCTATTTTTGTTACTGTAGCCTTGTAGTATAATTTGAAGTAAGGTAGCATGATGCCTCCAGCTTTGTTCTTTTGGCTTAGGATTGATTTGGTGATGCGGGCTCTTTTTTGGTCCCATATGAACTTTAAAATAGTTTTTTCCAATTCTATGGAGAAAGTCATTGGTAGCTTGATGGGGATGGCATTGAATCTATAAATTACCTTGGGCAGTATGGTTATTTTCACGATGTTGATTCTTGCAATCCATGAGCATGGAATGTTCTTCCATTTGTTTGTATCCTCTTTTATTTCATTGAGCATTGGCTTGCAGTTCTCCTTGAAGAGTTCCTTCACATCCCTTGTAAGTTGGATTCCTAGGTATTTTATTCTGTTTGAAGAAATCGTGAATGGGAGTTCACTCATCATTTGGCTACCTGTTTGTCTATGATTGGTATACAAGAATGCTTGTGACTTTTGTACATTGAGTTTGTATACTGAGAGTTTGCTGAAGTTGCTTATCAGCTTAAGGAGACTTTGGGCTGAGACAATGGGGTTTTCCAGATATACAATCATATCATTTGCAAACAGGGACGATTTGAATTCCTCTTTTCCAAATTGTATACACTTTATTTCCTTCTCCTGTCTGATTGCCCTGGCCAGAACTTCAAGCACTATATTGAATAGGAGTGGTGAGAGAGGGCATCCCTGTCTTGTGCCAGTTTTCAAAGAGAATGCTTCCAGTTTTTGCCCATTCAGTACAATATTGGCTGTGGTTTTGTCATAGATATCTCTTATTATTTTGAGATACATCCCATCAATATCTAATTTATTGAGAGTTTTTACCATGAAGCATTGTTGAATTTTGTGAAAGGCCTTTTCTGCATCTATTGAGATAATCATGTGGTTTTAGTCTTTGCTTCTCTTTATATGCTGGATTACATTTATTGATTTGAATACGTTGAACCAGCCTTGCATGCCACCAGTTTGTCATGGTGGATAAGCTTTTTGATGCGCTGCTGGATTTGGTTTGCCAGTATTTTATTGAGGATTTTTGCATCAATGTTCGTCAAGGATATTGGTCTGAAATTCTCTTTTTTGGTTATGTCTCTGCCAGGCTTTGATATCAGGATGACGCTGGCCTCATAAAATGTGTTAGGGAGGATTCCCTCTTTTTCTATCAATTAGAATAGTTGCAGAAGGAATGATAGCAATGCCTCCTTGTACCTGTGATAGAATTCGGCTGTGAATCCATCAGGTCCTGGACTCTTTTTGGTTGGTAAGCTATTGATTATTGCCACAATTTCACAACATGTTATTGGTCTATTCAGAGATTCAACTTCTTCCTGGTTTAGTCTTGGGAGGGTGTATTTGTCGAGGAATTTATCCATTTCTTCTAGATTTTCTAGTTTATTTGCATAGAGGTGTTTGTAGTATTCTCTGATGGTAGATTGTATTTCTGTGGGATCAGTGGTGATATCCCCTTATTCATTTTTTTGCATCTATTTGATTCTTCTCTCTTTTCTTCTTTATTAATCTTGCTAGCGGTCTATCAATTTTGTTGATCTTTTCAAAAAACCAGTCCTGGATTCATTAATTTTTTGAACAGTTTTTTGTGTCTCTATTTCATTCAGTTCTGCTCTGATTTTAGTTATTTCTTGCCTTCTGCTAGCTTTTGAATGTGTTTGCTCTTGCTTTTCTAATTCTTTTAATTGTGATGTTAGGGTGTCAATTTTGGATCTTTCCTGCTTTCTCTTGTGGACATTTAGTGCTATAAATTTCCCTCTACACACTGCTTTGTATGTGTCCCAGAGATTCTGGTATGTTGTGTCTTTGTTCTCATTGGTTTCAAATAACATCTTTATTTCTACCTTTATTTCGTTTTGTACCGAAAAGTCATTCAGGAGCAGGTTGTTAAGTTTCCGTGTAGTTGAGCGATTTTCAGTGAGTTTCTTAATCCTGAGTGCTAGTTTCATTGCACTGTGGTCTGAGAGACAGTTTGTTATAATTTCTGTTCTTTTACATTTGCTGAGGAAAATTTTATTTCCAACTATGTGGTCAATTTTGGAATAGGCGTGGTGTGGTGCTGAAAAAAATGTATATTCTGTTGATTTGGGGTGGGGAGTTCTGTAGATATCTATTAGGTCCACTTTGTGCAGAGCTGAGTTCAATTCCTAGATATCCTTTTTAACTTTCTGTCTCGTTGATCTGTGTAATGTTGACAGTGGGGTGTTAAAATCTCCCATTAGTATTGTGTGGGAGTTTAAGTCCCTTTGTAGGTCACTCAGGACTTGCTTTATGAATCTGGGTGCTCCTGTGTTGGGTGCATATATATTTAGTATAGTTAGCTCTTCTTGTTGAATTGATCCCTTTACCATTATGTAATGGCCTTCTTTGTCTCTTCTGATCTTTGTTGGTTTAAAGTCTATTTTATCAGAGACTAGGATTGCAACCCCTGCCTTTTTTTGTTTTCCATTTGCTTGATAGATCTTCCTCTATCCCTTTATTTTGAGTCTATGTGTGTCTGTGCACGTGAGATGGGTTTCCTGAATACAGCACACTGATGGGTCTTGACTATCCAATTTGACACTCTGTGTCTTTTATTTGGAGCATTTAGCCCATTTACATTTAAAGTTAATATTGTTATGTGTGAATTTGATCCTGTCATTATGATATTAGTTGGTTATTTTGCTCGTTAGTGGATGCAGTTTCTTCCTAGCCACAATGAGCTTTACAATTTGGCATGTTTTTGCAGTGGCTGGTACAGGTTTTTCCTTTCCATGTTTAGTTCTTCCTTCAGGAGCTGTTTTAGGGCAGGTCTGGAGATGACAAAATCACTCTGCATTTGTTTGTCTGTAAAGTATTTTATTTCTCCTTCACTTATGAAGCTTCGTTTGGCTGGATATGAAATTCTGGGTTGAAAATTCTTTTCTTTAAGAATGTTGAATATCAGCCCCCGCTCTCTTCTGGCTTGTAGAGTTTCTGCTGAGATATGAGCTGTTAGCCTGATGGGCTTCCATTTGTGGGTAACCTGACTTTTCCCTCTGGCTGCCCTTAACATTTTTTCCTTCATTTCAACTTTGATGAATCTGAGAATTATGTGTTTTGGAGTTGCTCTTCTCAAGGAATATCTTTGTGGTGTTCTCTGTATTTCCTGAATCTGAATGTTGGCCTGCCTTGCTAGATTGGAGATGTTCTCCTGGACAATATCTCGCAGACTGTTTTCCAACTTGGTTCCATTCTCTCTGTCACTTTCAGGTACACCAATCAGATGTAGGTTTCGTCTTTTCACATGGTCCCATATTTCTTGGAGGCTTTGTTCGTTTCTTTTTATTCTTTTTTCTCTAAACTTCCCTTCTTGCTTCATTTCATTCATTTCATCTTCCATTGTTGATACCCTTTCTTCCAGTTGATTGCATCAGCTACCGAGGCTTCTGAAATCCTCATGTAGTTCTCAAAACTTGACTTTCATCTCCTCAGCTTCTTTAAGCCCTTCTCTGCCTTGTTTATCGTAGTTATACATTCATCTATGTTTTTTTCAGTTTTTAACTTCTTTGCCATTGGTTTGAATTTCCTCCCATAGCTCAGAGTAGTTTGATCATCTGAAGCCTTCTTCTCTCAACTCATCAAAGTCATTCTCTGTCCAGCTTTGTTCCATTGATGGTGAGGAACTGTGTTCCTTTGGAGGAGGAGAGGTGCTGTGATTTTTAGAGTTTCCAGTTTCTCTGCTCTGTTTTTTCCCCATCTTTGTGGTTTTTCTACTTTTGTCTTTGATTATGGTGATGTACCTATGGGTTTTTGGTGTGGGTGTCCTTTCTGTCTGTTAGTTTTCCTTCTAACACACAGGACCCTCAGCTGCAGATCTGTTGGAGTTTGCTAGAGGTCCACTCTGGACCGTTTTGCTGGGTGTCGGCAGCGGTGGCTGCAGAACAGCGGATTTTCATGAGACGGCAAATTCAGCTGTCTGATAGTTCCTCTGGAAGTTTCATCTCAGAGGAGTACCTGGCCGAGTGAGGTATCAGTCTGTCGCTACTGGGGGCTGCCTCCCAGTTAGGCTGCTCAGGGGTCAGGGACCCACTTTAGGAGGCAGTCTGCCCGTTCTCAGATCTCCAGCTATTTGCTGGGAGAACCACTACTCTCTTCAAAGCTGTCAGACAGGGACATTTAAGTCTGCAGAGGTTCCTGCTGTCTTTTTGTTTATCTTTTCCCTGCCCCCAGAGGTGGAGCCTACAGAGGCAGGCAGGCCTCCTTGAGCTGTGGTGGGCTCCACCGAGTTCGGGCTTCCTGGCTGCTATGTTTACCTAAGCAAGCCTAGGCAGTTTCGGGCACCCCTCCCCCAGGCTTGCTGCTGCCTTGCAGTTTGATCTCAGACTGCTGTGCCAGCAATCAGCAAGACTCCATGGACATAGGACCCTCCAAGCCATGTGCAGGACATAATCTCCTGATGTGTCATTTTCAAAGCCCGTTGGAAAAGCATAGTATAAGATGGGGGTGACCCGATTTTCCAGGTGCAGTCTGTTACCCCTTTCTTTGACTAGGAAAGGGAACTCCCTGACCCCTTGCACTTCCCGAGTGAGGTAATGCCTCGCCCTGCTTTGGCTCATGCACGGTGTGCTGCACCAACTGTCCTGCACCCACTGTTTGGCACTCCCTAGTGAGATGAACGTGGTACCTCAGATGGAAATGGAGAAATCACCAGTGTTCTGCATTGCTAACACTGGGAGCTGTAGACTGGAGCTGTTCCTATTTGGCCATCTTGGCTCCACCCCCAGGAAGCCTTTCTTTTCTTTTTCAATTAATATTATTGCTCATTAACTATAGTTACTATGCTGTACAGCTGATCTCTTGGACTTACTTCTTTTATATGGCCGTAATTTATATCCTTTAACCAAAATCTCCCCATCTCCTCCTCCTTCTGAACACCCTAGTTTCTGGTAACCACTACTCATTTTCTGGTTTTGTTAAATAAACTCTTATATTTCTGTTATGTAAATGTTACCATAATAAGAATAATAATTTAGTGGGCTAAACAACAAGGAGTACTTAAGTGATATGAGACACACAAACTTGTCTGGGGTTGGAGGACAAGATGGCTTATTAGATGCCGCTGAGAAAAATGCCTCTTCCATGTAGTGGAAGCAAAATATTGAGTAAACCATAACACTGAACAGCTCGTTTGAGAGAAAATGCCAAAATTTCATAGATAATGAAGACTCTGTGGTTGAATAGATAAACCTAGAAAGTTTCCCAGGAGGTGCTGGCCACCAGGACATTCCCCAGCCCCTTAAGGGGGCCCAAGGCAAGAGGCTTCAACCCTCTTAAAAGTTCACTGTCAACCTCTGAGATCCTAGCTACAGGGGTTCCTGTTACCCCCACAGACCTCTGAAATGCAAGGGGAGTCACCTAGAGAACAAGGAGAGACACAGCTTCAACTCCTTCAGGGCCAGAGGCTTTTCTGCATAGTTTAGCTGCAGCAAAACAAGACCATACGCACCCATCACCAAAGTGTCTCCATCTTGTGCTGAGTGGCTACAGCTCTGTTGTTTGCTGAGCTGGAAGAAAGCAGGTTGGAAGAACGTTCATCTCATCCACATTCTCTATTTCCTGGCCCCTCCTCTCAAGACTGTCTGCCTGACTTTTCCAAGTGAAGCATGCCTGCAGTACAGCCTTCACTGCCCTGCCTGAGTACTTTATTTGCAGCCTGGGGGCCATTCACACCCCCATCACTGTGGGTTCTTGACTCAAAGGAGCCAGAAAAAATTGACGGGCCCAGTCTCAACAAAATCCTCAGGACTTGAGCACACTGCCCAGGGTATTGAGCTGAGATCTGTTGCATGAGCTCAAGTATTGGAGGAGGGACAGAGAAAACTGTGATGAAGATTTGTGTACTGGCACAGGAGCTGGGTGCCCCTCCTTCTTCAAGACTCTACTTGGAAGGATTTGGCCTGAAAGTCAACCATACCTTCTCCCCAGGCAGTCCCATGGCCTGGAGTATCTGAAACAGCTTAACGATCTGTGCTGAAACAATTATCAATGACAGGTGGCTTAAGACAAGCCTAACCAGTTGGTCTTGCTCTTAAGGCAGATAATGGAGGCAGACCTGCCAGGATGAGCTGTGTGGGCCCCACAGCCATTTGTTTGTCTGATAACTTCAGACCATGGCATCATGCACATCTGTGGTGCCAATCCCCTTCCCCAGGATTCTCTTCCCTGGTATTGTGAGGCTGCACATGAACATACCTCACGGTCCACTCTGAGTTCGGCATGCACAAGGGAAGAGTTGGTTCCATGGAAGTTTTGGGTCTCCTGGTGAAATAATCGTCAAGGCAGACCACACCTAATGGGGAAAGGAGCATGGCCAAGCAAAATCTTTTGTGGGGAAAATAAGGTGTTGATACAGCATTTCCTCTGACTCCATGTTAAAAGGACAACACCGATGTCAGGGGACAGACTTGGAGAAGGAGTCAACTGTCACCCCATGCCTTCCCTCCCCAAAGCACTGTTCTGGATCCCCTAAAATACAGATGTGGAGAGCACTGCTGAGTAAGAGCCTGTCTGCTTGTTCTTACTCATTTCAAGAGATGGCAAATAAATATTGACTCTCTGAATCCACAGAAATACATCATTTGAAATATCACTGCAGAGATCCACAACTGAGAAGCACTGACTGGTAATGAGTAAAGCCAACAGAAAGGCATGTAGATTGGTAACTACTAAGTGCCTGAATATTATAATACTGTGAATTGCCTTTAAGTCCTGTAAAAAATCTCCGTCTTTTCCCACTTGTTTTGTTTTGTTTTTACAGGGAAGATGGAAGTGGTGCAAGGGCAGTTAAGAGGAAATAATAAGCCCTGTTTTGAGATAGTTTTGTATGATAGAAGCAACTCCACCAGTGGCTTCCTGTCATTGTGGATATTGTTTAATAGTATGCATTTATCACAACCTTTGTTACAGGGTTAAGAGTATTACTTCCCATCTTTATTTGACTGAAACCGTTAAGTAGAAGAAATGACCTAAGGCAAATGCTCTACATTGGATGACAAGATAAAAATTTGTGAAACTAAAATGAGTTTTACAGCTTGTAATCTTTAATCCATTTTTTCTCTCTTCTCCTGTAATACTTTATTTTCTCTCTCTAGTTCATTTCTCCAGTCACAAGATGGTGCCCTGGCACTACAAATACTAAACTATAGTGCCTAATAAAGATTTTTTAAGTTTTTTCCTGATCCCGGAGGTCCAATTCCCCACCCCACCACAAAATTTCTCTTTTGACGTAACAGACATATAAATTTTATGATGATGTTGAGGTCATTAAGTATAAAAATGACAGTGCCCCTGGGGAAATATTAGAAACTGAGAAAATCAACTGAGTGTGTTGTATTTATAGCCCTCAAGGGGAATGCTAAACTTGACGAACCAGTAAGGTATGTTTGGATTTGAATCATAACACAGTTTTATTAGACAGTCCCATTATATTAATCTTTTTATTACCCCAAATAATAGAGTTTCTAAAGAAAGTGAGATTTATAATAAATACAGTTGATCTGATATGTTTCAGATAGTTGAGAAATCATTGTTTATTATTATATCAATATCTCCCAATGAGTTTGTCAAGATGGAGTATTGGAAGAGTTAAAATTTATTAATTTTCTTGGAGCACTTCTAGTCCTTCTGAGTTTTATCATCCCACTATTGCTTTTGTTGTACATTAAAGCATTTCAACTTAAGGCGTCCAGATTTTTTTTTCACAGTAGTAATAAGATAGAAAGGAAAAGCCCTTGGCATTTGACAGTTTAGTATTATTTCTGGGGCTGAGAGGTTTGTGAGATTAGTAGTTTTAAATATAAAATGGATAGCTGAAAATGCATTTTTTATAATAGTGCAGGATAATTGGACAGCTAAATTAACTAGTTCATCAGTTCTACCAGTGGTTTAATTTGTAACATGGTATTTTACAAGGGTTGTTAAATCACCATCTAATCCATCCAAGAAGCTTGAATTAATATATAATTGTGATTAATCACATAAACAGAACTAAAGACAAAAATTATACGATTGTCTCAACAGATAAGCAAAAGACTTTTGATGAAATTTAACATCCCTTCATGTTATAAACTCTCAATAAACTAGGTATTAAGGAAACATACCAAAAAATAATAAGATCCATCCGTGAAAAACCCACAGCCAACATTATAATTAAATGGCAAAAGCTGGAAGCATTCTCCTTGAAAATAAGAAAAAAACAAAACAAAACAAGGTTGCCTACTCTTACCACTCTTACTTCTATGCAACAAATTGTTGGAAGTCCTGGCCAGAGCAATCAGGCAAGATAAATAAATAAAGGGCATCCATATAGGAAATGAGGTAGTCAAATTATTCCTGTTTGAAGATGAAATGATTCTATATGTAGAAAACCCCATAGTCTCTGCCCCAAAGTTCCTTAAGCTGATAAGAAACTTCAGCAAAGTTTTGGGATACAAAATCTACATTTTCAAATAAACTACTAGCATTCCTATACACGAACAGCTAAACAGAACAGCTAAACCAAATAAGAAATACAATTCCCCTCCCAACTGTCACAAAAAAAAATAAAATATTTAGGAATAAAGCTAACCAGGAAGTCAAAAGATGTCTGCAATGAGAATCATAAACATTATTCAAAGAAATCAGAGAAAGCATAAACAAATGGGAAAACATTCCATGCTAACAGAATGAAAGAATCAACATTATTAAAATGGTCATACATCCCAAAGCCATTTTGAGGTTCAATACTATTCCTATCAAACTCTTAACAATATTCTTTAAAGAACTATAAGAAACACTACATAAGCCGGGTACGGTGGCTCATGATTGTAATCCCAGCACTTTGGGAGGCTGAGGCGGGCGGATCACGAGGTCAGGAGATCGAGACCACAGTGAAACCCTGTCTCTACTAAAAATAAAAAAAAATTAGCTGGGCGTGCTTGTGGGCGCCTGTAGTCCCAGCTACTCGGAGAGGCTGAGGCAGGAGAATGGCGTGAACCTGGGAGGGGGAGCTTGCAGTGAGCCGAGATTGAGCCACTGCACTCCAGCCTGGGCGACAGAGTGAGACTCCGTCTCAAAAAAAAAAAAAAAAAAACTATATGAAAATTCACATGGAACTAAAAATGAGCCTGAATAACTAAGGCAATCCTAAGCAAAAAGAAGAAAGCTGGAGGCATCATGCTATCTGACTTTAAACTATACTACGAGGCTGTAAAAACCAAAGCACCGTGATACTCATACAAAAACAGACATATACACCAGTGAAACAGAACACACCTACATCCCTCTTGTCTTTGAGAAGCTTGACAAAACAAGCAATAGGGAAAGGACTTCCTACTCAACTTTTGGTGCTGGAATAACTGGGTAGCCATATGAAGATTAAAAGTAACCTCTTTCTATATACAAAAATCAACTAAAGATGGATTAAAGAGTTAAATGTAAAACCTAAAAGGATAAGAACCCTGGAAGACAACATAGGAAATACCATCTGGACATAGGAACTGGCAAAGATTTTATGTCAAGGATGCCAAAAGCAATTGTATCAAAAGCAAAAAATGACAAATATAATCTAATTAAACTAAACTGCTTCTGCACCACAAAATAAAGTATTGAAACACAAAACCTACACATTCAGAGAAAATTTTTGCAAATTGTGGATCTGACAAAGACCTAGTATGTAGCAAATATATGGAATTTCAACAAATCTGCACACAAAAACAACATTCAAAGCACAATAACACAAAAACCCATTAGAAAGTGGCAAAGGCACGAACAGATACTTTTCAAAGGAAGATACAAATGTGGCCAACAAGCATATGAAAAAAAGCTCAACATTTGATTATTAGAGAAACAGAAGTCAAAACCGCAGTGAAATATCTTCTTACATGTTATGAAATATCTTCTCATATGTTATAAAACATATTATTAAAAGCCAAAAATAGCAGATGCTGTTATTAATAACATACAAATGCATTACATGGGAGATGGGTCCCTTGAATGCAGCAGAAGATTGAGACTTGTTTCTTTTTTAATCCAATTTTCCGCTCCTTGCAGCTAGAGCATTGAGTACCTCCCTCCCTGAGGTGTGGGATTTTTGAAAGGAGTATTGAAATCTTCAACAATTACTACAATGCTGTTTATATCCCACTTCATTTCTGTGCATCTTTGCTTCACATATTTTGAGGCTCTGTTGATAGCTATGTATAACTTTATAATTGTTTTATTTTCTTACTAGATAGAACATTTTAACCTCGTGAACTTTTTAAAATTTAAAGTCTATTTTGCATGCCAATAATCATCTTAGCTCTCATTTCATTACCATTTGCATGGAATATCTTTTTTCTATAATTATACCTTGAGTGTCTTTCTGTCCTTATATCTAAAGTGAACCTTTTAAGGCAGTAAATAGGTGGATGTTGTTATTTTAATCTGAGCTTTCAAATTCTGCCTTTTAATTCAAGCTTCTTATCTCTGCCTTTTCATAGTAGAGTTTAATTCATTTACATTTGATGTGATGATATTTTTCTTTCCTTTTCTGTATTCTTTTGCTACATACATTTTAATCTTGGGCATTGCAATTGACTTCTGTAGTCTATTATAATCTTTTATTTCCTTCACACCTATCAATGACTGTCTCAAATTATTTTACCTATTTGTTATTTGTTATATTTTCCATCTTCTTGCAATAGAATGCAAATTCTGAGAATATGGGGAAGCTTGTTTATTCTGTTTGTTTTTCTTGTAATTAACCTAGATGATGAGCACATATTGGGCACTCAGTAAATGTTTTGATATTAGGCCGTTTTTTTGGTATTTTATTATTTACTTAGATGTTTAAGCTCTCACATTAAGTTTTTACCAGCTAGTGAATAATTACAAATTGTTTTTTCCACAGAACGATAACCACACATCCCCAGATACTATAAGTTTATGGTTGAACTAATATTTTCTATATTACTATTTTACCAATTATGTAATAAGACAAATTACCAAGTATCCAAAAATTAAGTTACACAGCTTGAAAGCCATCTAAATTATTAGATGTCTGCTCAATTCCCTAGTAGAAACCCACTTCTTTTTTTTGTAAGGGAGGTTGGGAAAAGAAGGAAAAAGAATCACACTTTAAACAAAAATAACTTCCGATATATATGGAAAAAAATTACAAGATTTTCAGAAATATTAAAATTAAGAATTTTTTTAGTAACAATAAAAGCATGTATATCTTTTAAAAATATTTACTAAGTTAATGACCGTATTCTATGTGTTTTCCACAAGACAAAACTGTATTTTATTAAAAATAATTAATAACTTTCTCCCATTCCTTTTTGATGTCCTTCCATAAGGTTGCGCCTCAGAGTACAAACCTTAAATTACCTGTAAGACATTTCTGCCTGAAGACATTAAAGATATTCCCTGTACAAGGTAGATTTTCAAAATGGAATTTTTGGTAATAGCATAAAGTAAGATTTTTCAAAAGACTTTAATCACTATAAGTCTTGGTAAAATTTTTTTTAAAATCGACTTTTAAACTAACGTGATGTATGCTGGTATGAATGTGGGAGATAAAAAACACAGAGTAGACAAATAACCATATAACCTTACTTTCAATGTTTGAAATTACTAAAGTGTAAACAACATAAAGTCTAAAGTGTATGTAATTCCTGAGACTTTAGTGCTATATGAAACCAAAGATACGCAAGTATTATGGTGGGTATTTTGATATTTAATCTTTCTAAATTTCTCATATATTGATAAGATTCCGGCATGGGAAGATCTAAACAAGAAAAAAACACATGATTTTAGGATGGATACAAATGATTTAAAAGCATTTAGCTGATCAGCAAGAATTTTTTGAACAGTGTGCAAATAGGTTGATCATAACTCAAACATGGAGGTTGCCAATTCTGCATAGCCTGTGGCCTGGTAAACTGCTCATCAATACTCCCGTGGAAGCTTCATTAGACTTGTTCACCAATCCAACATGTTGGTGAATTTGTATGACAAATTAAGTCCTGTCTCAATTTCCACTTCCAAGGCAATGTGACATTAGGAACTCCAGTTTTATTAAATGCAGCAGTTGTTTTTATGAGTCTTGGAGTATTTGAAGCACAGCGACATTTTACATTGATATTTCTCCAAATAAAAATTTGTTCGCTGTTAAAATTTCCATTTTTGTCTTATGAGCCATATGGTATCTTCATATTTCATTCCAGCTTCAATTAATGCTACAGCAACAAGCACTGGAGCTCCCCCAAGGCATACAACAAAATGAAAAGCAAAACAGCAGTTAAGTTCTTCAAGGAAATTAATATTTACAAGACATAATCAACCATCAACAATCTGGTTGGTTGGTGTTTCACCATCATCAACAGGCCAATGGAGAACACGGATGACTTCTTTCTGCACAAGAATAGTGCCGTAAGTCACTTCACATACTCTTACCATGAGGTGACTTCATACTTCTTAAGTTCTTCTCCACATTTGTTTAAGGTTGCACTAGTTGCATTGCATCTAATAAAAAACCTCATGATTTTATATGTGATTCCTATAGGAGCTGGGCAGTTTATTTGAGTAATTTTTTTTTTTTTTGTAGTTTAACAACACTCATTAGGGTTTGGAAAGAACTTTAAAAAATGAATATGGAAATGATGCAAAAAAATGAAAGTCTACTTTAATATACTCCACTTGAAATTCTCAGGGCTTTGAGTATAAAGTTGGAAGCAATGGTAAATCAAATGAACTTTCTAACAAGAAGCACCAATTATTCAATCTGGTAATACTGAGAAAGAAAGTGTACTGAGGTTTACCCCGTACAGGTCAGGAATCTTGCAAAATGTTATGTCGATGTCAATTGAACACTCCTGCCTCTAGGTTAACCACTCTCACGGGTATTTCTTGCTAGAGTAGTAATGAATTTCTACAATGCCTGAGTTTGCATAGGTGTCTTGGTGTGCCTGGCAGTAATCTCTACTACCCTTCAGAAACTTTACCCATGTATGACCAAAAATACTACAGAAACAAATATTTTCACTCATTGAAGATCGGCCTAATAACCCAGGCAGTCCCATGGTAGCAGTGGGTATTGCAGGGCAGAAGCAACAGGTGCATTAGGCTATACCGTATTGTGACTGGCTCTGGTGAGCCATGTCTTTCTCTGAATCTTGGTCATTATCCTTAAGCACTACAATAGGTTACAAATGGTCTTTTCCAAGGTAAGCCTCAGAGTTTTGGGTCATGAATGCATTTTAGGGAGTTTCTTTTCTGTCATGAACATGCTATAGCAACACTGAACAGAAAACAAACTAGAAAGTCCTAACATATCAATTTTCTGCAATCTTTCTGTGAAATCTGCTCTGTAGTCTAACTCAAAACAGAAAAGTATGTACTTATGTGAACCTAATCTACTTTGAATAGCTACAAGGGAAGAATAAATTTATCATCTAGTAGGTACTGTATTGAGTCAGAAAACATGGTTTGTCTCTTGGCTCTGACATTCTGAATAAATTATCAAATTTTCTGCACCTGTTTCCTCCACTGTGAAATGGAGCACCAATTTTCATGTGCAAGTGTTAACGCACTGCTTGGCATAAAAACATTATCTGATTTTTCAAATGCTTTTAACCTTGGTATCTCTACCCAGTAGATTTATTAAACCCATTGACATAACATATTTAAATTACAATAGAAACACAAAATGCTCTTTGTTTACAAAAATCTTGAAGGCAACAACCTTGGTTTGATTTTTGAATTCTTACTGCACTGTCCCCACGCAGTCTGCTCTGTGATCTCCTTTCCTTGTTCTTCCCCACATTGCTCATAAAATCACCCCAGTGCCTGCGCCCCTTTCACCTCGAGTTCTTGGAGTCTCCAAATCCCCTCAGCATATCAGAAGCCTGGCAGCTGACTGATAGTTCCTTACAGAGCAGTTTAGGGATTATTTATTTTACTCATTATGCTCGTTGGGATGTCACTCACATAACAAAGTAGCTTTTTTGTTTTCTCACCAAATAGAGCAGAAGGAAGAGAGATGCAGTATGGATGTTGCTGATAAACAATATATTCTGTATTGTGTTACATCAGCATTGCATCACTGATTCTGTTTACTGTACATTGGTCTCAGAAAGAAACACCTTACAAAGGCAAACAGGGTATTTATAATCTCAATCAGAAGAGTATACCAGATTTTAGGAGACATTCAGAATTTCCCCAAGAAAAGTAAGTAGCTAACTACAAAATTTATTTTGTGAATTTCTCAAAATAACTGAAGTTGATTAGATGATCATGATGTCCTCATTTCCAACAATTCTACTCACAGCTCTCTCATACACATTTCCACACTAAAGTGTTATAAAAGCCCCCCCCCAACTTTTTTAACACTCTTTGCTACATCAGGCAGATTTTTAAAAATATGCATGAACACAGTAAACCCCTAAAAGTAAATGTTAAGTCATTACGATAAAGGTTATTAATATTTGTTTATGACAATCTATCCTACAGTTAATGTGTTAAAGTAAGATGTATTGATTTTTAAGTAGTTTTAATTAAAAAGCCCAATATCTTTCCTTAAAAAAAGATAGTATTAAAACTGTAAAATAAAAGATATGCTGCCTACACACCAGTCAACTGACTTCTGTTCCAACCACAGAAGAGAATTTTCTGAAAAATTATTATTATCAATTATTTTCAATATCTTTCTTAGTTTCTCAGTTGTAGCCAAAATAATTCTTAAGCAAAATTAGTTGATTTCAGTGTAATTTTTCAAAGACAACATGGGAAGGACATTAAGAGCAAGCAGGAGCCCAGGTTTTGCTGTGGACCGCATAGCAAAACCTAGTCTCTACAGAAAATACAAAATTTATACGAGTGTGATGGTGTGGTGTTATTCACCTGTAATCCCACCTGCCCTGGAACCTTATTTGAGAGGATTGCTTGAGCCTAGGAGGCATAAATTGCAATGAGCCAAGATGGTACCACTGCACACCAGCCTGGGTGACAGAGGAGGGCACTGCCTAAAATCAAACAAAACACTCCCCAGACACACAAACCAAAACACAGCTGGTAGATCTGGGTTAGCCTTTAGGGTCTTCCATAAAGTGAAAGAATTGGGCAAGACATCTTTTGCAGGCATCTCTGACAGATTACAATGTTGGGATAATTGGGAATGACTTAGACTCAAAGAATGTGCCTGCTTACCTGTTAAGTGATCTCAGATAACCTGTAACTCATCATTAGATTTGGATGTGAACATTAAGATCTTCTTACTGAAACTGTTATTGTTATTACTTTTGGATTTAGAAACTCTGGGAAATTCTGCTGACTCATTTTTCAGACTTTTCCCTCATGGATCTAATACAACTTTTTTTTCTTTTTGAGACAGAGTCTCGCTCAGTTGCCCATGCTGGAGTGCAGTGGCTCAATCTCCGCTCACTGCAAGCTCTGCCTCCTGGGTTCACAACACTCTCCTGCCTCAGCCTCCTGGGTAGCTGGGACTACACGCGCCTGCCACCATGCCCAGTTAATTTTTTTCCACGTTTTTATTTTATTTTATTTTATTATTATTATAATTTAAGTTTTAGAGTACATGTGCACAATGTGCAGGTTTGTTACATATGTATCCACGTGCCATGTTGGAGTGCTGTACCCATTAGCTCGTCATATAGCATTAGGTATATCTCCTAATGCTATCCCTCCCTCCCCACTCTCCTCACTCCACAACAGTCCCCAGAGTGTGATGTTCCCCTTCCTGTGTCCATGTATTCTAATTGTTCAATTCCCACCTATAAGTGAGAACATGTGGTGTTTGGTTTTTGTCCTTGTGATAATTTACTGAGAATGATGGTTTCCAGTTTCATCCATGTCCCTACAAAGGACACAAACTCATCATTTTTTATGGCTGCATGGTATTCCATAGTGTACATGTGCCACATTTTCTTAATCCAGTCTATCGTTGTTGGACATTTGGGTTGGTTCAAAGTCTTTGCTATTGTTTATAGTGCCGTAATAAACATACGGATGCATGTGTCTTTATAGCAGCATGATTTATAGTCCTTTGGGTATATACTCAGTAATGCGATGGCTGGGTCAAACAGTATTTCTAGTTCTAGATCCCTGAGGAATCACCACACTGACTTCCACAATGGTTGAACTAGTTTACAGTCACACCAACAGTGTGAAAGTGTTCCTATTTCTCCACATCCTCTCCAGCACCTGTTGTTTCCTGACTTTTTAATGATCACCATTCTAACTGGTGTGAGATGGTATCTCGTGGTTTTGATTTGCATTTCTCTGATGGCCAGTGATGATGAGCATTTTTCCATGTGTTTTTTGGCTGCATAAATGTCTTCTTTTGAGAAATGTGTGTTCATGCCCTTTGCCAACTTTTTGATGGGGTTGTTTGCTTTTTTCTTGTAAATTTTTTTGAGTTCATTGTAGATTCTGGATATTAGTCTTTTGTCAGATGAGTAAGTTGCAAAAATTTTCTCCCATTTTGTAGATGGCCTGTTCACTCTGATGGTGAACAGGCCATCTGCACTCTTTTGCTGTGCAGAAGCTCTTTAGTTTAATTAGGTCCCATTTGGCAATTTTGGCTTTTGTTGTCATTGCTTTTCATGTTTTAAACATGAAGTCCTTGCCCATGCCTATGTCCTCAATGGTAATGCCTACGTTTTCTTCTAGGGATTTTATGGTTTTAGGTCTAACATGTAAGTCTTTAATCCATCTTGTATTAATTTTTGTATAAATGTAAGGAAGGGATCCAGTTTCAGCTTTCTGTCAGTGGCTAGCCAGTTTTCCCAGCACCATTTGCTAAATAGGGATGCACTTCTCCATTGCTTGTTTTTGTCAGGTTTGTCAAAGATCAGACAGTTGTAGATATGCGGTGTTATTTCTGACGGGTCTGTTCTGTTCCATTGATCTAAATCTCTGTTTTGGTACCAGTACCATGCTGTTTTGGTTACTGTAGCCTTGTAGTATAGTTTGAAGTCAGGTAGTTTGATGCCTCCAGCTTTGTTCTTTTGGCTGAGGATTGACTTGGTGATGCAGAATCTTTTTTGATTCCATATGAACTTTAAAGTAGTTTTTTCCAATTCTGTGAAGAAAGTCATTGGTAGCTTAATGGGGATGGCATTGAATCTATAAATTACCTTGGGCAGTATGGCCATTTTCACGATATTGATTCTTCCAACCCATGAGCATGGAATGTTCTTCCATTTGTTTGTATCTTCTTTTATTTCATTGAGCAGTGGTTTGTAGTTCTCCTTGAAGAGTTCCTTCACATCCCTTGTAAGTTGGATTCCTAGGTATCTTATTCTCTTTGAAGCAATTGTGAATGGTAGTTCACTCATGATTTGGCTCTCTGTTTGTCTGTTATTTGTGCATAAGAATTCTTGTGATTTTTGTACACTGATTTTGTATCCTGAGACTTTGCTGAAGTTGCTTATCAGTTTAAGGAGATTTTGGGTTGAGACAATGGGGTTTTCTAGATATACAATCATGTCATCTGCAAACAGGGACAATTTGGCTTCCTCTTTTCCTAACTGAATACCCTTTATTTCCTTCTGACTAACTGTCCTGGCCAGAACTTCCAACACTATGTTGAATAGGAATGGTGAGAGAGGGCATCCATGTCTTGTGCCAGTTTTCAAAGGGAATACTTTGAAATGCTTCCAGTTTTTGCCCATTCAGTATGATATTCCTGTGCGTTTGTCATAGATAGCTCTTATTACTTTATTATTTTGAGATACATCCCATCAGTACTTAATTTATTGAGAGTTTTTAGCATGAAGGGTTGTTGAATTTTCTCAAAGGCCTTTTCTGCATCTATTGAGATAATCGTGTGGTTTTTGTCTTTGGTTCTGTTTATATGCTGGATTACATTTATAAATTTGCATATGTTGAACCAGCCTTGCATCCTAAGATGGCCGAATAGGAACAGCTCCGGTCTACAGCTCCTAGCCTGAGTGACACAGAAGATGGGTGATTTCTGCATTTCCATCTGAGGTACCATGTTCATCTCACTAGGGAGTGCCAAACAGTGGGTACAGGACAGTGGTTGTAGCACACCATGTGCAAGCCAAAGCAGGGTGAGGCATTGCCTCACTCGGGAAGTGCAAAGCATCAGGGAATCAGGGAGTTCCCTTTCCTAGTCAAAGAAAGGGGTGAAAGATGGCACCTGGAAAATCAAGTCACTCCCACCCTAATACTGTGCTTTTCTGATGGGCTTAATAAATGGCATATCAGGAGATTATATCCCACACCTGATTCAGAGGGTCCTACACCCATGGAGTCTTCTGGGTTGCTAGCATGGCAATCAGAGATCAAATTGCAAGGTGGCAGTGAGGCTGGGGAAGGGACACCCACCATTGCCCAGGCTTGCTTAGGTAAACAAAGCAGCCCAGAAAATCGAACTGGGCGGAGTCCACCACAGCTCAAAGAGGCCTGCCTGCCTCCGTAGCCTCCACCTCTGGGGGCAGGGCACAGATAAAAAGACAGCAGTAACCTCTGCAGACTTAAATGTCCCTGTCTGAAAGCTTTGAAGAGAGTAGTGGTTCTCCCAGGACACTGCCAGAGATCTGAGAATGGTCAGACTGCCTCCTCAAGTGGGTCCCTGACCCCGACCCCTGAGCAGCCTAACTGGGAGGCACCCCCATGTAGGGGCAGACAGACACCTCACACAGCTGGGTACTCCTCTGAGACAAAACTTCCAGAGGAATGATCAGGAAGTAGCATTCGTGGTTCACGAAAATCTGCTGTTCTGCAGCCTCCGCTGCTGATACTCAGGCAAACAGGGTCTGGAGTGGATCTCTAGCAAATTCCAACAGACCTGCAGCTGAGGGTCCTGTCTGTTAGAAGGAAAACTAACAAACAGAAAGGACATCCACACAAAATACCCATCCGTACATCACCATCTTCAAAGACAAAAGGAGACAGAACCACAAAGATGGGGAAAAGGGAGAGCATAAATATTGGAAATTCTAAAAAGCAGAGTGATTCTCCTCCTCCAAAAGAATGCAGTTCCTCACCAGCAATGGAACAAAGCTGGATGGAGAAATGACTTTGACAAGTTGAGAGAAGAAGGCTTCAGATGATAAAACTACTCTGAGCTACAGGAGGAAATTCAAACCAAAGGCAAAGAAGTTAAAAGCTTTGAAAAAATTTAGATGAATGTATAACTAGAATAACCAATACAGAGAAGTGCTTAAAGGAGCTGATGGAGCTGAAAGCCAAGGCTCAAGAACTATGTGAAGAATGCAGATGCCTCATGAGCCTATGCAATCCACTGGAAGAAAGGGTATCAGTGATGGAAGATGAAATGAAGGAAATGAAGTGAGAAGGGAAGTTTAGAGAAAAAAGAATGAAAAGAAATGAACAAAGCCTCCAAGAAAAATGGGACTATGTGAAAAGATGAAATATATGTCTGATTGGTGTACCTGAAAATGACAAAGAGAATGGAACCAAGTTGGAAAACACTCTGCAGGATATTATTCAGGAGAACTTCCCCAATCTAGCAAGGCAGACCAACATTCAGATTCAGGAAATACAGAGAACACCACAAAGATACTCCTCGAGAAGAGCAACTCCAAGACACATAATTGTCAGATTCACAAAAGTTGAAATGAGGGAAAAAATGTTAAGAGCAGCCAGAGAGAAAGGTCGGGTTACCCACAAAGGGATGCCCATCACACTAACAGCTGATCTCTCCGCAGAAACTCTACAAGCCAGAAGAGAGTGGGGGCTGATATTCAACATTCTTAAAGAAAAGAATTTTGAAACCAGAATTTCATATCCAGCCAAACTAAGCTTCATAAGTGAAGGAGAAATAAAACACTTTACAGACAAGCAAACACTGAGAGATTTTGTGACCACCAGGCCTGCCCTAAAAGAGCTCCTGAAGGAAGAACTAAATGTGGAAAGTAACAACCAGTACCAGCCACTGCAAAATCATGCCAAATTGTAAAGATCTTCGAGGCTAGGAAGAAACTGCATCAACTAATGATCAAAATAACCAGCTAACATCATAATGACAGGATCAAATTCACACATAACAATATTAACTTTAAATGTAAATGGACTAAATTATCCCATTAAAAGACCCAGACTGGCAAACTGGACAAAGAATCAAGACCCATCAGTGTGCTGTACTCAGGAAATCATCTCACATGCAGAGACACACATGGCTCAAAATAAAAGGATAGGGGAAGATCTACCAAGCAAATGGAAAACAAAAAAAGGTGGAGGTTGCAATCCTAGTCACCAATAAAACAGACTTTAAACCAACGAAGATCAAAAGACACAAAGAAGGCCATTACATAATGGTAAAGGGATCAATTCAACAAGAAGAGCTAACTATGGTAAATATATATGCACCAATACAGGAGCAACCAGATTCATAAAGCAAGTCCTTAGTGACCTATAAAGAGACTTAGACTCCAACACAATAATAATGGGAGACTTTAACACCCCACAGTCAACATTAGGCAGATCAATGAGACAGAAACTTAACAAGGATATCCAGGAATTGAACTCAGCTCTGCACCAAGTGGACCTAATAGACATCTACAGAACCCTCTACACCAAATCAACAGAATATACATTCTTTTCAGCACCACACCACACGTATTCCAAAATTGACCACATAGTTGGAAGTAAAGTTCTCCTCAGCAAATCTAAAAGAACAGAAATTATAACAAACTATCTCTCAGACCACACTGCAATCAAACTAAACCTCAGGATTAAGAAACTCACTCAAAACCACCCAACTACATGGAAACTGAACAACCTGTTCCTGAGTGACTACTGGGTACATAATGAAATGAAGGCAGAAATAAAGGTGTTCTTTGAAACCGATGAGAACAAAGACACAATATATCAGAATCTCTGGGACACATTCAAAGTAGTGTGTAGAGGGAAATTTATAGCACTAAATGCCCACAAGAGAAAGCAGGAAACATCCAAAATTGACACCCTAACATCACAATTAAAAGAGCTAGAAAAGCAAGAGAAAACACATTCAAAAGCTAGCCGAAGGCAAGAAATAACTAAAATCAAAGCAGAACTGAAGGAAATAGAGACACAAAAAACCCTTCAAAAAATTAATGAATCCAGGAGCTGGTTTTTTGAAAAGATCAACAAAATTGATAGACTGCTAGCAAGGCTAATAAAGAAGAAAAGAGAGAAGAATCAAATAGATGCAATAAAAAATGATAAAGGGGATATCACCACCAATCCCAGAGAAATACAAACTACCATCAGAGAATACTACAAACACCTCTATGCAAATAAACTAGAAAATCTAGAAGAAATGGATAAATTCCTGGACACATACATCCTCCCAAGACTAAACCAGGAAGAAGTTGAATCTCTAAATAGACCAATAACAGGCTCTGAAATTGTGGCAATTATCAATATCTTAGCAACTAAAAAGTCCAGGACCAGATGGATTCACAGCCAAATTCTACCACAGGTACAAGGAGGAACTGGTATCATTCCTTCTGTAACTATTCCAAGCAATAGAAAAAGAGGGAGTCCTCCCTTACTCATTTTATGAGGCCAGCATCATCCTGATACCATAGTGAGGCAGGGACACAACCAAAAAAGAGAATTTTAAACCAATATTCTTGATGAACATTGATGCAAAAATCCTCAATAAAATACTGGCAAACCAAATCCAGCAGCACATCAAAAAGCTTATCTATCATGATCAAGTGGGCTTCATCCCTGGGATGAAAGGCTTTTTTTTTTTTTTTTTTTTTTTTTTTTTTTTTTTTTTTTTAGTAGAAACAGGGTTTCAATGTGTTAGCCAGGATGGTTGTGATCTCCTGACCTCGTGATCCTCCCACCTCAGCCTCCAAACATACTGGGATTACAGGCGTCAGCCACCACACCTGGCCTATTTTATAATTCTAAAGAAAATGTAACGCTTTTTTGAGCCAGAAGATTAAAAATATTCAAAACAAACACATCCAAAATCCAATTCATATTAATGTATTATTAATCACTTAATTGAACCCTGTGTAATCATCCCCCATAGAATAAATGACTTCACTGTATATAGTATGTAAAATCATATTTCATATTTTGATTTAATGATCTGTTAGGTATTTTTAGACTGTGAGAGCTTAATACATAGTATTGATAAGTGGGTAAGAATAATATTATACAAAATTTCTAATGCTTATATGAACACCTTGGAGTAATGCATAAACTTAGCACTACTAATTCAATGTATCATCCTAAGTGTTTTGTAATTATTAGTTATATAAATAAATTACAGTTTATCAATTTACTGATATACTAGGGAGACTGTAAATTCCATATCTCATAGTGTTTTCACTTACATTTTTTATAATAATGTGAGCCATATTTTGGATTTGTGACAAGTAATCTTGCCAATTTTCATTAGTCACTTCTTAGTATAGAAAAAAATTGAGTGATATCGGGGAAGGTCTTTATACAGCAAATGAACCCAAGGTCTGTTTTGTATCCAAATTATGTGATCCTATGGGTGGGTAAAAGGTGAGATTATGCAAGATCTAAATGTTCACTCCAGCTTCCTGCTTTCACTTATTAATAGAAAGAGCTTAGCCACAAATTATCTAATTTTTTTTGAGACAGAGTTTTCCTCCTGATTCATTTTATATAAACAACAACCATATAACCAGCCAGTTCTCAGAATCTAACTTCCTAGACTGATTAATTTTCAACAGCGGTGAGGAGGTTCTGAAGAGCACCACTTCATGATTCCAGTTACCTAAAGGAGAACATTTCAGATTCTGTTGCTCAGACGTGCCCCACCAGAAAAGTGTGTCTCCATCTCCTCCCTCTTCATCTAGGGCACTTGGTTCAGTTCAGATCCTCTACACATGAGATAAAACTCCTGAGTATAATCCAGAATGAGAAGGGAATAAACAACCCCTTCAAAAAAGAATAAACATAGAGGCCTTATTCAGATCAGGTGTTTTTCATAAGCTTAGTCTGAGCAATCCACACCTTGAAGAGAATGCCTGCTCTTACCAGGGGTAACCCTGAGGTGTACAGCCTCTCTAAAAGGCATCCATAGTTGCTATTCTTTCTGGACAAAGTTTGTTACTGGTGTTTCTGGACTTGTTTCCCAGGATAAAATAATCAAAGAATGTTTTAAATCTCTGGACTAAATGATTACTACAGCTAGTTTAATTTCTCATTATTCATCATTTACTTGAAACAAAATACTTATCTTGGACAAATGAAACACACATACACACACACGCACCTTTTGGGCAGTGGTAGAATATGGTGTTTCTTAAATAACTGTAAACAGTAGCAAGCCAACTGTAAAGATTACTGATATTTTGAAAATATCATTCATCCAAGCTATGAATGATCAGAAGAATAATACATACATATGTAAGGACATACTCATACTATGTCCTAGGGCTCTTCATATATTCAGAGCCAGCTAAAAATATTACTATGATGGACACTGTTGCTTAAGAATCTTTCACAGTAATATTAACACATTAAGATACTAGGAAATGAGAGAGATTGTTTTATCTGGCAAGAAAGTGGTTGCATGTGCTGATTTATACACAATAAATGAGCTTTAAAATTCAGTCTGTATTTACTTCCTGATGCTGCTGTTTGAGACATTGAATTCACATGCTTAACATCATGTGAAAATAAATGGTTTCTAAAAATCTAATTTTCAATTTTCTTTTTTTTTTAGGAAATGAGATCTATCTTGCCTAGCCCAGAGTGCTATTCACAGGCATGATTATCATACACTGCAGCCCCAAACTCCTGGGCTCAAGCAATCTTCCTGCCTCAACCTCTCAGGTAGCGTAGGTGGGGCTACAACCACATGCTCCCAGCCTGCTACTTTCTTACTTAAGAAATTTTTAATCTTATAATGACAGCAGAATATTCCTTATAAATTCTAGAAAATAAAGCTGGTATATCATTTCATATTAAAGTATAAAAAGGCTGGGTGCAGTGGCTCATGCCTGTAATCCCAGCAGTTTGGGAGGCCAAGATGGGCAGATCACCTGACATCAGGAATTAGAGACCAGCCTGGACAACATGGTGAAATGATCTCGGCTCACTGCCACCTCCACTTGCCAGGCTCAAGTCATTCTCATGCCTAAGCCTCCTGAGTAGGTGGGACTACAGGCGCATGACACCATGCCCAGCTAATTTTTTGTATTTCAGTAGAAACTGACCATGTTTTTCAGTTACTTTCAATTTAAGTCTCACTTCTGCTGTTCCTCATACCTCTAAGTCCATTCTTTGAGTTTGTATGGGTTAGCATGTTTTCTGCACATGCAAGAAATATAACTGGGTGTGCAATTTGGTTACAGTTCATCGAATATTCATTGTAAATATAGTTTGAACCTGTATACATTTGCAGCCACTGTGGGCACCCCATGATTCATTTTACATAAACAATCAGCGTGTAACCAGCCAGTTCTCAGAATCTAACTTCCTAGACTTTCAGCAGCATTGAGGAGGTTCTGAGATAGAGACCATCCTGGCCAACATGGTGAAACACAATCTTTACTAAAGATACAAAAATTAGCTGGACATGGTGGCACGCAACTGTAGGATCAACTACTTGGGAGGCTGAGGGAGAATTGCTTGAAATCAGGAGGTGGAAATTGCAGTGCTCTTGAACCTAGGAGGCAGAGGTTACAGTTGACTGATTTCATGCCATTGCACTCCAGCCTAAGCATTAGACTGACACTCTGTCTCAAAAAAAGTACAAAAAGAAATATATTTCTATAAGTTTAGTAACCATTTTAAAACTGTAACATATCTAGCTAAATAAAATAAATTATTTACATGCAGTTAAAGGAAATTAAAAAAACAAAAAGGATAGAGAATTGTTCCACTTTTTTTAATGTCATAAAGTTTTACTTTGAAAAGAACTTTTAAGGTTATCTTCAGTTATCTATCCTACTCAATTTTCCCAATTTCCAGATAAATGTTACTTTTTAAAAGGCTGTTTTTAAGGTTATCAGCACACACTTGCTTTCTATTTGCATAATATTCCTAGGTACTCTTGGCAGCACTAACTATAATATTTTGGTTCTCTGTGCTCTTTCAGGGCTGTCCTTCTAGACAAAGAGGTGCAGATGCTGTCTTCTCCCTAGTGCTCACCTTTCTTCCTGAACCTTGATGACAATGTGTCGCCTATAAGCATTCTGTCCATAAAATTTCACAACATGGGTACCAATTTTTTTATTATCAATGACTAGCTTCTAGCACATCACATGAAGTGCACAATTACTGTCCTCATATTTTAATCTCCAACATCATTTATGAAGACAACAACAGTTTTATAGCCTAATGGTCTTGCTCAAAATAAGTTTGCTACATCTGAGTACTCTAAACAAGTGATTTTGTGTGTAGAGCTTATATATTAATTATCAATCTCTTCACTCCTTTATTCACTTGGACATAAATGTCTTGTTTACTGTTTGTAAGGCACATACAGAAATTAATAAAATACAGGCTGTGCTCTTGATATTACAGACTCAACATAGAAACAGAAGTATAAATAAATAATTTTAACTCATAAATTTGAGTTGTGTTGTGGGCTTATAACATGTGTCTTCTGGCCAGATGTGGTGGCTCATGCCTGTAGACCCAATATGTTAGTAGGCCCAGGGTGGGTGGACCACTTGAGCTCAGGAAATGGAGACCAGCCTGGAAGCATAGCAAAATGCCAACTGTACCACAAATATAAAAAAAATTAGCCAGGTGTACTGGTGCATACCTATTGTCCCAGCTAGTCAGGGGTTACCCAAGAGGTCCAAGTGTAAAGATCACCTGAACCTGAGAGGCAAAAGTTGCAGTGAGCCAACGTTATGCCATTGCATTCCAGCCTGGGCAAGAGAATAAGACTCCATTTCAAAAAAGGTGTCTTCTACCTATAATGGCACATCATTTTTACTGTTTTATACTTTTATAGATATCTATTGTCATTAAGCCTGCTCAGATGTCTAGATCAAGGGGTTGTATTAGATAAGGATCCTTTTATTTACACATTCAATTCAGCAGATACATTGGAAAGTATCTTATGTTAAAACCTTTGATTTATTTCAAGTTAACATATTAATTTTAGTTGCTATAATAGTGAATGTTACTCAACACTCTCTGAGAACCAGCCAAAGGTAACCCAACTGCATTCTTTTCATCCCTACCAGTTATCCTATGGTCAAGAAAAGTAGAGATAACATTTCATTTCTCAATGTTATTCTGTCACATGAAATGCTCAGTAATTTATCCTCCTGTAGGGCAAACAATATAGCTATCTGAGAGATCAGAGCTATCATTTCCAGGGAAGGAAACTGGCACAAGAAAGTTGTGGCTTCAAAATGCCTTGATTTATCAGAAAATTGTTAATATTAGTTTATTAAATAGGGACATACAAATTGACATCACACACTACATTTGGAGGGACTTTGAGATCATTTAGAAATTACAGAGCATGTAGGCTAGCAGTCATTCCCTGATTTAACAGATATTTATTGAGTAACAGTTGCTACACAGTGGAAGGAGAGAAGTTTTATCCCTGGCTGGACAGCATCCTCCCACCGTTACACACAGTACAGAAAAAACGGCACGGTATTAGGGACAGTTACGTGTCTCCACCACTAAAGGGAAGTAACCACAAGTTTAAAAAAATGTGCTAGGTATGTGCTAAATGTGGAAGAAAAATTTAAAGAGGAAGAATTTAATAATGCTAAAATGTATGAGAATATTTAACGTATACCTAGATATAATTCCCTTTGAACAACGTCATAACTTTTATATGACATCATTTAAAGTGGTCTATAATGAACGGCCATTACTGTCATTCATTAATTAATTGTAGAAAACATATTAACCAGTAATCTACGACCTGCTGATATCTTAATAAGTTTCTAACATCCCTAGAATTCCTTGTATACCAGGAAGAATAAGAAAATAAGATCCTGTTAAAGTAACAGAATCCAACGTCTCCCTGAAAGTCAATGATATTATGACTATTTGCTTCAATGTTCCTTTTATACAAAGAAAGGAAAGCACAAAGAAATAGACTTGATGGTGTAGCCATTGTTAGAAAACTTACAATTGTCAGTTTCAAACTTTACTGAACTTGAAAAATGAAGTATTTTAGTCACATTTTCTGTGTTAGTCAAACTGGTTTAACCAGTTTTTCCCCTACTCACAATCCAGGTAGGAGGAAATCAAAAATGCCTTGCTGTCAATACATATAATAGTATCTGCTACAAAGACACATGCACATGTATGTTTATTGCTGCACTATTCACAATAGCAAAAAGTTGGAACCAACCCAAATGTCCAACAACGATAGACTGGATTAAGAAAATGTGGCACATATACACCAAGGAATACTATGCAGCCATAAAAATGATGAGTTCATGTCGTTTGTAGGGACATGAATGAAACTGGAAAACATCATTCTCAGAAAACTATCACAAGGACAGAAAACCAAACAATGTATGTTCTCACTCATAGGTGGGAATTGAACAATGAGAACTCATGGACACAGGAAAGGGAACATCACACTCCAGGGACTGTTGTGGGGTGGAGGGATGGGGGAGGGACAGCATTAGGAGATATACCTAATGCTAAATGACCAGTTAATGGGTGCAGCAAACCAACATGGCACATGGATACATATGTAACATACCTGCATATTGTGCACATGTACCCTAAAACCTAAAGTATAATAATAAAAAAAAAAAAAAAAAAATAAATAAATAAATAAATAAAAATAAAAAAATAAAAAAAAGGCAAGGACCAGCCATTTACCAAAAAAAAAAAAAAAAAAAATCTGAACAGCCATCGAAATGTTCACTATAATGTCTGAATAATGTCTGATAAGACAAAACAAGACAAATCAGTTTCTACTAAAAGTAAATTTAGAGTATCTGAGAAACATGGTCAGTTTTGCACACAAAAATTAGGGTAAAGAGTTGAATACCATAGGAAATAAATTTGGAGTACTTTAAGGCAACATAAGGAAAAACAAGCAAACTAAAGCAAAAAGATAATGATGCAATGTGTTAGTAGTTGTTTTTATATATATATATTTTTTTTTCTTTTTTTATTATTATTATACTTTAGGTTTTAGGGAACATGTGCACAATGTGCAGGTTTGTTACATATGTATCCATGTGCCATGTTGATTTCCTGCACCCATAAACTCATCATTTCGCATTAGGTATGTATCCTAATGCGGTCCCTGCCCCCTCCCCCAACCCCACAACAGTCCCTGGAGTGTGATGTTCCCCTTCCTGTGTCCATGAGTTCTCATTGTTCAATTCCCACCTATGAGTGAGAACATGTGGTGTTTGGTTTTCTGTCCTTGTGATAGTTTACTGAGAATGATGTTTTCCAATTTCATCCATGTCCCTACAAAGGACATGAACTCATCATTTTTTATGGCTGCATAGTATTCCATGGTGTATATGTGCCACATTTTCTTAATCCAGTCTATCATTGTTGGACATTTGGGTTGGTTCCAACTCTTTGCTATTGTGAATAGTGCCGCAATAAACATACGTGTGCTTGTGTCTTTATAGCAGCATGATTTATAGTCCTTTGGGTATATACCCAGTAATGGGATGGCTGGGTCAAATGGTATTTCCAGTTCTAGATCCCTGAGGAATCACCACACTGACTTCCACAATGGTTGAACCAGTTTACAGTCCCAGCAACAGTGTAAAAGTGTTCCTATTTCTCCACATCCCCTCCAGCAACCGTAGTTTCCTGATTTTTTAATGATGGCCATTCTAACTGGTGTGAGATGGTATCTCACTGTGGTTTTGATTTGCATTTCTCTGAAGGCCAGTGATGATGAGCATTTCTTCATGTGTTTTTTGGCTGCATAAATATCTTCTTTTGAGAAGTGTCTCTTCATGTCCTTTGCCCACTTTTTGATGGGGTTGTTTGTTTTTTTCTTGTAAATTTGTTTGAGTTCATTGTAGATTCTGGATATTAGCCCTTTGTCAGGTGAGTAGGTTGCAACAATTTTCTCCCATTGTGTAGGTTGCCTGTTCACTCTGATGGTAGTTTCTTTTGCTGTGCAGAAGCTCTTTAGTTTAATTAGATCCCATTTGTCAATTTTGGCTTTTGTTGCCATTGCTTTTGGTGTTTTAGACATGAAGTCTTTACCCACACCTATGTCCTGAATGGTATTGCCTAGGTTTTCTTGTAGGATTTTAATGGTTTTAGGTCTAACATTTAAGTCTTTAATCCATCTTGAATTAATTTTTGTATAAGGTGTAAGGAAGGGATCCAGTTTCAGCTTTCTACATATGGCTAGCCAGTTTTCCCAGCACCATTTATTAAATAGGGAATCCTTTCCCCAGGTTTTGTTTTTGTCAGGTTTGTCAAAGATCAGATAGTTGTAGATATGCGGCATCATTTCTGAAGGCTCTGTTCTGTTCCATTGATCTATGTCTCTGTTGTGGTACCAGTACCATGCTGTTTTGGTTACTGTAGCCTTGTAGTATAATTTGAAGTCAGGTAGCGTGATGCCTCCAGCTTCGTTCTTTTGGCTTAGGATTGACTTGGCGATGTGGGCCCTTTTTTGGTTCCATATGAACTTTAAAGTAGTTTTTTCCAATTCTGTGAAGAAAGTCATTGGTAGCTTGATGGGGATGGCATTGAATCTATAAATTACCTTGGGCAGTATGGCCATTTTCACGATATTGATTCTTCCTACCCATGAGCATGGAATGTTCTTCCTTTTGTTTGTATCCTCTTTTATTTCTTTGAGCAGTGGTTTGTAGTTCTCCTCGAAGAGCTCCTTCACATCCCTTGTAAGTTGGATTCCTAGGTATTTTATTCTCTTTGAAGCAATTGTGAATGGGAGTTCACTCATGATTTGGCTGTCTGTTTGTCTGTGATTGGTGTACAAGAATGCTTGTGATTTTTGTACATTGATTTTGTATCCTGAGACTTTGCTGAAGTTGCTAATCAGCTTAAGGAGATTTCGGGCTGAGACGATGGGGTTTTCTAGATATACAATCATGTCATCTGCAAACAGGCACAACTTGACTTCCTCTTTTCCTAATTGAATACCCTTTACTTCCTTCTCCTGCCTGATTGCTCTGACCAGAACTTCCAGCAGTATGTTGAATTGGAGGGGTGAGAGTGCATCCCTGTCTTGTGCCAGTTTTCAGAGGGAATGCTTCCAGTTTTTGCCCATTCAGTATGATATTGGTTGTGGGTTTGTCAAAGATATCTCTTATTATTTTGAGATACGTCCCATCAATACCTAATTTATTGAGAGTTTTTAGTATGAAGGGTTGTTGAATTTTGTCAAAGGGCTTTTCTGCATCTATTGGGATAATCATGTGGTTTTTGTCTTTGGTTCTGTTTATATGCTGGATTACATTTATTGATTTGCATATGTTGAACCAGCCTTGCATTCCAGGGATGAAGCCCACTTGATCATTGTGGATAAGCTTTTTGATGTGCTGCTGGATTCAATTTGCCAGTATTTTATTGAGAATTTTTGCATCAATGTTCATCAAGGATATTGGTCTGAAATTCTCTTTTTTGGTTATGTTTCTGCCAGGCTTTGGTGTCAGGATGATGATAGCTTCATAAAATGTGTTAGGGAGGATTCCCTCTTTTCTTATCAACTGGAATAGTTTCAGAAAGAATGGTAACAGTTCCTCCTTGTACCTCTGGTAGAATTCGGCTGTGAATCCATCAGGTCCTGGACTCTTTTTGGTGGGTAAACTATTGATTATTGCCACAATTTCAGAACCTGTTATTGGTCTATTCAGAGATTCAACTTCTTCCTGGTTTAATCTTGGAAGGGTGTATTTGTCGAGGAATTTATCCATTTCTTCTAGATTTTCTAGTTTATTTGTGTAGAGGTGTTTGTAGTATTCTCTGATGGTAGATTGTATTTCTGTGGGATCAGTGGTGATATCTCCTTATTCATTTTTTTGCATCTATTTCATTCTTCTCTCTTTTCTTCCTTATTAGTCTTGCTAGCGGTCTATCAATTTTGTTGATGTTTTCAAAAATCCAGTTCCTGGATTCATTAATTTTTTGAAGAGTTTTTTGTGTATCTATTTCCTTCAGTTCTGCTCTGATTTTAGTTATTTCTAGCCTTCTGCTAGCTTTTAAATGTTTGCTCTTGCTTTTCCAGTTCTTTTAATTGTGATGTTAGGGTGTCAATTTTGGATCTTTCCTGCTTTCACTTGTGGGCATTTAGTGCTATAAATTTCCCTCTACACACTACTTTGAATGTGTCCCAGAGATTCTGGTATGTTGTGTCTTTGTTCTCATTGGTTTCAAATAACATCTTTGTTTCTGTCTTCATTTCATTATGTACCCAGTAGTCATTCAGGAGCAGGTTGTTCAGTTCCCATGTAGTTGAGCAGTTTTGAGTGAGTTTCTTAATCCTGAGTTCTAGTTTGATTGCACTGTGGTCTGAGAGACAGTTTGTTATAATTTCTGTTCTTTTACATTTGCTGAGAAGAGCTGTACTTCCAACTATGTGGTCAATTTTGGAATAGTTGTGGTGTGGTGCTGAAAAAAATGTATATTCTGTTGATTTGGGGTGGAGAGTTCCGTAGATGTCTATTAGGTCCACTTGGTGCAGAGCTGAGTTCAATTCCTGGATATCCTTGTTAACTTTCTGTCTCGTTGATCTGTCTAACGTTGACAGTGGGGTGTTAAAATCTCCCATTATTATTGTGTGGGAGTTTAGGTCCCTTTGTAGGTTACTCAATACTTACTTTATGAATCTGGGTGCTCCTGTGTTGGGTGCATATATATTTAGGATAGTTAGCTCTTCTTATTGAATTTTTCCCTTTACCATTATGTAATGGCCTTCTTTGTCTCTTTTGATCTTTGTTGGTTTAAAGTCTATTTTATCAGAGACTAGGATTGCAACCCCTGCCTTTTTTTGTTTTCCATTTGCTTGATAGATCTTCCTCCATCGCTTTATTTTGAGTCTATGTGTGTCTCTGCACATGAGATGGGTTTCCTGAATACAGCACACTGATGGGTCCTGACTCCTTATCCAGTTTGCCAGTCTGTGTCTTTTCATTGGAGCATTTAGCCCATTTACATTTAACATTAATATTGTTATGTGTGAATCTGATCCTGTCATTATGATGTTAGTTGGTTATTTTGCTCGTTAGTTGATGCTGTTTCTTCCTAGCCTCGATGGTCTTTACAATTTGGCATGTTTTTGCAGTGGCTGGTACTGGTTGTTCCTTTCCATGTTTAGTGCTTCCTTCAGGAGCTCTTTTAGGGCAGGCCTGGTGGTAACAAAATCACTCAGCGTTTGCTTGTCTATAAGGTATTTTATTTCTCCTTCACTTATGAAGCTTCGTTTGGCTGGATATGAAATTCTGGGTTGAAAATTATTTTCTTTAAGAATGTTGAATATCGGCCCCCACTGTCTTCTGGCTTGTAAAGTTTCTGCCTAGAGATCAGCTGTTAGTCTGATGGGCTTCCCTTTGTGGATAACCCGACCTTTCTCTCTGGCTCCCCTTAACATTTTTTCCTTCATTTCAACTTTGGTGAATCTGACAATTATGTGTCTTGTAGTTGCTCTTCTCGAAGAGTATCTTCGTGGCATTCTCTGTATTTCCTGAATCTGAATGTTGGCCTGCCTTGATAGATTGGGGAAGTTCTCCTGGATAATATCTTGCAGAGTGTTTTCCAACTTGGTTCCATTCTCCCCGTCATTTTCAGGTACACCAATCAGACGTAGGTTTGGTCTTTTCACATAGTCCCAAATTTCTTGGAGGCTTTGTTCGTTCCTTTTTATTCTTTTTTCTCTAAAGTTCCCTTCTCGCTTCATTTGATTCATTTCATCTTCCATCAGCGATACCCTTTCTTCCAGTTGATCGCATCTGCTACTGAGGCTTCTGCAATCTTTGTGTAGTTCTCGATACTTGGCTTTCAGTTCCATCAGCTCCTTTAAGCCCTTCTCTCCATTGGTTTTTCTAGTCATCCATTCTTCTAATTTTTTTCAAGGTTTTTAACTTCTTTGCTATTGTTTTAAATTTCCTCCCGTAGCTCAGATTAGGTTGATTGTCTGAAGCCTTCTTCTCTCAACTCGTCAAAGTCATCCTCTATCCAGCTTTGTTCCATTGCTGGTGAGGAACTGTGTTCCTTTGGAGGAGGAGAGGTGCTCTGCTTTTTAGAGTTTCCAGTTTTTCTGCTCTGTTTTTTTCCCATCTTTGTGGTTTTATCTACTTTTGGTCTTTGATGATGGTGATGTACAGATGGGTTTTTGGTGTGGATGTCCTTTCTGTTTCTTAGTTTTCCTTCTACCAGACAGGACTCTCAGCTGCAGGTCTGTGAGAGTTTACTAGAGGTCCACTCCAGACCCTATTTGGCTGGGTGTTAGCAGCAGTGGCTGCAGAAGAGCAGATTTTCATGAGACCACAAATTCAACTGTCTGATAGTTCCTCTGGAAGTTTTGTCTCAGTGGAGTACCTGGCCCAGTGAGGTGTCAGTCTGTCCCTACTGGGGGGTGCCTCCCAGTTAGGCTGCTCAGGGTTGAGGGGCCCACTTTAGGAGGCTGTCTGTATTTTCTCAGATCTCCAGCTGCGTGCTGGGAGAACCACTACTCTCTTCAAAGCTGTCAGTCAGACAGGGACATCTAAGTCTGTGGAGGTTTCTGCTGACTTTTTGTCTGTGCCTTGCCCCCAGAGGTGGAGCCTACAGTGGCAGACATGCCTCCTTGAGCTGTGGTGGGCTCCACCCAGTTCGATCTTCCTGGCTGCTTTGTTTACCTAAGCAAGCCTGGGCAATGCCAGGCACCCCTCCCCCAGCCTCACTGCCACCTTGCAGCTTGATCTCAGACTGCTGTGCTAGCAATCAGCGAGACTCCGTGGGCATAGGACCCACTGAGCCAGGTGCGGGACACAATCTCCTAGTGTGCCGTTTTCCAGGCCCATTGGAAAAGCACAGTATTAGGGTGGGACTGGCCCGATATTCCAGGTGCCGTCTGTTACCCCTTTCTTTGACTAGCAAAGGGAATTCCCTGACCCCTTGTGCTTCCCGAGTGAGGCAATGCCTCACCCTGCTTCAGCTCACGCACAGTGTGCTTCACTGACTGTCCTGCACCCACTGTTTGGCACTCCCTAGTGAGATGAAACCGGTACCTCAAGCAGAAATGCCGAAATCACCCGTCTTCTGTGTCGCTCAGGCTGGGAGCTGTGGACTGGAGCTGTTCCTATTCAGCCATCTTGGCTCCAGGCCGTGTTAGTAGTTGTTAAACTTGAACAATAGATACATGGCAGTGAATGACTCTGTCTTCATTGACTTTTGTTTATATTTACAATTTTTCATAATAAAAATGGAGAATATGTATCAGAAAAAATTTGTGTTCCTTGAAGCCCTCCTTTAAAAAATTAAATAAAATATAGGAAAGGGTGAAAAATGTATATAAAAACAAGATGAATTGTAGTATAAATTTTCTGGGGAAAAATTAATATGGTACAGTATATTGAATTAATCTCAGGGGAATAAAAGACCAGCAATTAACCATGAAAATATTGTGACTCAACAAAATAGATAAGTTCAGTAATTGTTTGTTTTTAGTTTTTAACATAATAAAGGAGAAAGAAATCTCATATGAGAAAGTTGGCATTTTGATTTAAACACATACACACACACACACACACACACACACACACTTCATTCTCCAACACAAGAAAGGAAATTCTTAGAAAACTTTAAGTAGTTTTAGGTAAATGACTTGAGGAAGTTGGTTTGTCTAGAAAGCCAATTATTATTTTTAAATCAGTGCTACAAAACAATAAAAGTTTCAAAAAATAGATATCGTACCAATTCAAAGACAAAATGAGGTTTTGTTTAAAAATCATAGTAAACTCAGTCCAATTGACCTAACTTTGTAAGATTATGTGTAGTAGAAAACTTCTACAAATGGATTAAACTAAAAATAATAGCAACGTTATAAAGAACAAACCAGGTCCAATAATGAGTAGATTTTCTTAGTAAAATAATAATATTAGTGGAATAGAGAAAATCCTAGTATATTTTATCCTCTATTTGGTCTAAAATACAATATAGATACTACCTCAGGGAATTTTGTTTTAAAAATTGAATCCACTAGAATATTAACTCTGTATTAACAGATGGCTGCACAGTAAACAACCTTACGCTGAATAGTGAATATGGCTTTTTAAAGAAAGGGAAAATAAAATGTTCCTGGCTTTAGGAAAATAAGAAAAATTTATGAGACTACTAGACTACATATCCATTCTTAGAAGTTTCCTTTTGTATAATAAAAGCACAAATGTCTTCCATGGACCCAGGGGTTTCTTTCTACTTTGTTCTTACTACTGACGACCAAGTCTTTAACCTAATATCCAATCCTAACGAGAACTTTCTATCTCCTGTTTTAACCTTGTCAACTTCTTAAAGCTATTTTTTGCATTGAACAGGATATCTACGTAAAATGTTTTTTTCTGACTATGTATTAGTCTGTTCCAACATTGCCATAAAATGCTACCTGTGACTGGGTTGTTTATAAAGAAAAGAGGTTTAGTTGACTCACAATTATACATGGGTGGAGAAAACTCAGGAAATTTACAATTTCAGCAAAAGGTAAAGGAAAAAAAGGCACTTCTTACATGACAGAAAGAGAGAGGGAGAAACTGACATAACCTTTTAAATCATCAGGTCTCATGAGAACTATCTCACTATTATGAGAACAGCATGGAGGAAACTACTCCATGATTGAAACACCTCCCACCAGATTCCTTCCTTGACACATGGAGATTACCATTTGAGATGAGACTGGGATGGCACCTAGAGCCAAATCATATCTTTCTTCTCTAGCTCCTCTCAAACTCATGTTCTTTTCACATTGCAAAACAGAATCATGCCTTATCAACAGAACCTCAAATTTTAACTAATTTTTGCATTAACCTAAAAGTTTAAATTCAAAGTCTCATCTAAGATAAAGAAAGTCCCTTCTGCCTATGAGGTTATAAAATCAAAACTAAGTTAGTTATTTCCAAGATACAATGAGACCATAGGCATTGGATAAATGTTCCCATTCCAAATGGGAGAAATTTTCCAAAACAAAGGGTCTACAAGTCCCATGCAAGTCAGAAACCCAACAGGGTAGTCATTAAATCTCGAAGTTCAAAGATAATCTCATTTGACTTCATGTCTCACATCCAGGGCATGCTGATGCTAGGGGTAGGCTCCCTTGGGTAGACTGACTTTGGGTAGATTCAGTACTGTAGCTCTGCAGTGTACAGCCTCTGTTGCTGCTTCCATAAGCTGGTGTTTAGTGTCTGTGGGCTTTTCACATGTATGTTCCCTGTTACCTCAGGCATCCATGTTGTTTCTACTGAGAAGAAGAGACCTTTTGATCTGCCTCCTTGATTCCCAACTCTAACCTAGATATCATCTTTCATTCCTCCCTGACTCTATGTCCCACTGCCAGTAACTAACCCTGTCTCACTTCCCACTCAGGCTTACCCTACAGAGTCTTGGGGAATTGAATATGGACACTGATATTGTGAAATAATAGAATTCATTTGTGCAACATATTTGTGGGTCTATCATTCTGGTGTCCAGAGGATGATGACAATCTTTTCCAAGCTCTATGACTCAGTGCCCCAGTGAGGACTCTGTGTGTGAGCTCTAACCCCATATTTCCCCTCTGCATTGCCCTAACAGGGCTTCTCCATGAGTGCTTCACCCCTGTGGCAGACTTCTTTCTGGACATCCAGGCATTTCCATACTATATCTGGAATCTAGGCAGAGGCTTCCAAAGCTCAACTCTTGCCTTCTGTGCATTCACAGGCCCAACACTATATGGAATCTTCCAAGGTTTGGGGTTTACACTCTCTATGGCCCAAGCTGCACCTTGGCCCATTTAAGCCACAGCTGGAACTGGAGCAGCTGGGATTCAGGGCACCAAGTCCTGAGGCTTCACAGAGCAGTGGGGTCCTGGGCCTTGCCCACAAATATATATTCCCTGCTAGGCCTCTGGACCAGTGATGAGTGGGGCTGCCATAAACATCTCTGAAATGCCATGAAGATATTTTTCCCATTTGCTTGGCAATTAACATTCATCTTCTCTTTATTTATGCAAATTTCTACAGATGGCTTGAATTTTTCTCCAGAAAATGGGTTTTTCTTTTTTTCCACAGAGACAGGCTGCTGCTAATTTTCCGAAGTTGATGCTCTGATACTACTTTAAACTTAATTTCCTATTTCAAGCTATCTCTTTGTGTATTCTTTCAGAAAAAAAAGTAATATTTTGAATGCTTTAATACTTACAAATTTCTTTGCCAGATATTGTAAATCATCTTTATCAAGTTCAAATTTCCACAGATCTCTAGGGCAGGGGCACAATGCCATCAGTCTCTTGTGAAAGCATAGCAAGAGTGACTTTTAGTCCAGTTCCCAAAAAGTTTCCCATCTCCATCTGAGACCACCACATCCTGGACATCATTTTTCACATTACTATCAGTATTTTGATTAAAACTATTCAACAAGACTATAGGCAGTTTCAAACCTTCCCACATCTTCCTATCTTGTTCTGAGCTCTCCAAATTCTTCCAACCTCTGCCACTTACTCATTTCCAATGTTGCTTCCACATTTGCATGTGTTTTTTCAGCAATGCCCCTCTTCCTACAGAACTAATTTTCTGTATTAGTCTGTTTTAACACTGCTAATAAGAACTGTCAGAGACTGGGTCTTTTTTTTTTTTTAAGAAGAGTTTTAATTGACTTACACTTTTGCCTGGCTGGGGTGGCCTCAGAAAACTTCCAATAATGGCATCCATCAAAAGGGAAGCAAGGTGTGTCTTACATGGCAACATGAGAGGGGTTGGGGGAAGCTGGAACATATATTTACATCATCAGAACTTGTGAGAATTCACTGATTGTCATATAAACAGAATGGGGAAACCACCCCTATGATTCAATCACCTCCTTTCAGATCCCTCCCTTGACATATGGGAATTATAATTTGAGATAAGATTTGAGTGCGGGCAAGAGTCAAATCATATCAGACTAATTTATTTGAAGACCCCTAATTTAAAAGAAAGCAAAGCATACTTAAGAGGCAACTAAATAATATAGTAATGCTTACAAACAGGACTAAAGTAAAACTTATGAGTCTGCCTGGGTGTAAAATACCCAGGTGGTAACCCAGGTGTGTTACTCAGATGGAAACGTACATTGTGCATTCAGAGTATATACATATGTAAGTATGTATTTTTATTATACTTTGACTTCTATACTTTTATAATAACTATTATGCTTTAAGTTCTAGGGTACATGTGCACAATGTGCAGGTTTGTTACATATGTATACATGTGCCATATTGGTGTGCTGCACCCATTAACTCATCATTTACATTAGGTATAGGGCATTCAGGTGGTTGGGGCATTTTTAAATTCTATTTTTCATTTACAGTAGATGTTTAAATAAAGCGAATGAGATTTAAATAAATACCAGTAGGATGTATGTATTTTTTATTATAAATGTTTACTGTTAATATGCCTATATTTATTTTGAATTACATTTCCTAAGTGATTTTTTTCTATTCCCTTTATGTAAATACTTACTGTAAATGAAAAATAAAATTAAAAACTCCCCAACCACCTGAATGGCATGTTTTCTCAGCCAAGGGCATTCCAACGTTAACCTGTAAAACTAGTTCAGACTACTATGGGAAGGGAAACTTGGACATGTCTCATTACCTTTAACATCAACACAGAATTTAAGACTGTTGAAACAGACTCTTTAAATCTGATAGGAAAAAATTACCATACATTATCTCTGAAGCCTGCTACTTTCAGGCCTCATCTGCATGATGAAACCTTGTCCTCCACAACTTTTTATTGCAGCCTAGACTTTCCTTTCTATTGATTCTGTTGATTTCCTTTCTATTGAATAACAAATTGCTAATCAGAAAATCTTTGAGTCCACCTATTACCTGGAAGTCCCTGCTTCCATGTGTTCTGCCTTTCCTGACTGAACAACGTACATTTTACATGTATTGATTGATTTATTATATCTCCTCAAAATGTATAAAATTGTAAGCTGACCTCTTTGGGCACATGTCATGAGGACCTCCTTGAGGCTGTCACAGATATTTCCTTAATGTTGGTGAAATAGTTTTCTAAATTAATTGAAGCTTGTCTCAGACAGTATTTCATTCACACTACCATACACTTAGAATTCCATCTTTCAGTTCAGCCCTTTCCACTGAGCTGTAAATTTATATACTTGAATTCTTATGAGAAATATTTCCTAGGATGTCCCACAGTAATCTCAAACTCAACATGTACAAACTAGTACACTTACTTCTAAACACTCACTTAATTATCTGCGAATATTCTCTGTTTCAGTAAATGGCACCACTACATTTTATCCAGTTGTTCAAGCCAGAGACCTGGAAGTTATCACCCAAATCCACTACATCCACAATTTCCAACATATCTTTGTCCATATAGGTCTCTATCTCCATGACTGTCATATCTGGAACACCTTTGTATCCCATCAGTGGCTTCAATAGTTGACCATATGGCCTTCTAAAGCCCCTCAGATACATCCTCCAACCACATAGTAATGCTGTGGGATGCAAATCATAATATACCATTGCTTTCTTAAAATTCTGCATTGACTCTTGGATCCTTACTGTGACCCACAAAAACATACATGAGTAGGCCTTTCTTTCTCTTTCTCTTTCTCTTCAGCCCCTCTCATGTGATTTCTCACCTTCCTCTTTTGGATCTAGCTCCACCAATTCTCAACAGAGAGACTATGTTTATGCCATTCCCTCTGTCTGTAATGTTCTTTCCAAGCTCCTTGAATAGTTGGTTCCTTCTCTTTTTTTAGGAAAGTTAAAACTCACTTACTCAGGGCTGGGTGCAGTGGTTCATGCCTGTAATACCAGCACTTTGGGAAGGGGAGGCAGGCAGATAATGAGGTCAGGAGATCCAGACCATCCTGGCTAACATGTTGAAACCCTGTCTCTACTAAAAAATACAAAAAAAAAAAAAAAAATTAGCTGTTTATGGTGGCAGGCCCCTGTAGTCCCAGTGAGAGGTGAAGCCAGCTGGGATTCTGGGTTGCGGGGGGGACTTGGAGAACTTTTCTCTCTAGCCAAAGGATTGTAAACACACCAATCAGTGCTCTGTGTCTAGCTAAAAGTTTGTCAATGCACCAGTCAGCACTCTAAATATGGACTAATGAGAGCCCTGTAAAATGGACGAATCAGCGGGAAGTGGGTGGGCCAAATAAGGGAATAAAAGCTGGCCATGAGAGCTAGCAGTGGCAACCTGCTTGGGTCCCCTTCCACACAGTGGAAGCTTTGTTCTTTTGCTCTTCATAATAAATCTTGCTGCTGCTCACTCTTTGGGTCCACACTACCTTTATGAGCTAAAACATTCACAGCAAAGGTCTGTGACTTCACTCCTGAAGTCAGCGAGACCAGAAACACACCTGGAGGAGCAAGCACCTCCAGACACGCCACCTTTAACTGCTATAACTCTCATGGCTTGGCGAGGTGATTCACACCTGTAATCCCAGCAATTTGTGAGGCAAATGTGGGTGAATCATGAGATCAGGAGATCGAGACCATCCAGGCTAACACAGTGAAACCCTGTCTCTACTAAAAATACAAAAAAAATTAGCCAGGCATGGTGGCAGGCTCCTGTAGTCCCAGCTACTTGGGAGGCTGAGGCAGGAGAATGGCATGAACCCAGGAGGTGGAGCTTGCAATGAGCCAATGTCATGCCACTGCACTCCAGCCTGGGCAACAGAGTGAGACTCCATCTCAAAAAAAAAAGAAAAGAGCTATAACGCTCGCTGCCAAGGTCTGTGGCTTCAATTATGAAGTCAGTGGGACCACGGACCCACTGGGAGGAATAAACAATTCCAGACACTACAACTGCAGGGCCTCTTCTTTGCCCCATCCAGCAGGAAGTAGCTAGAGTGATCATTGCCCAATTTCTCACAGAAGTTGGGGTGTCCTGTTTACAGGGTGGATTGAGAGGTGAAGATGGCTGGGCTTCTGGGTCCAGGGGGGACTTGGAGAGCTTTTCTATCTGAAGGACTGTAAATACACCAATCATTGCTCTGTGTCTAGCTAAACGTTTGTAAATGCACCAATCAGCACTCTGTAAAAACACACCACTCAGTGCTCTGTTTCCAGCTAAAGGTTTGTAAACGCACCAATCAGCACTCTGTAAAATGGACCAATCAGCACTCTGTAAAATGGACCAATCAGTGCTTTGTAAAATGAACCAATCAGCAGTATGTGGGTGGGGCCAAATAAGGGAATAATAGCTGGTGACCTGAGCTGCAGTGGCAACCTGCTTGGGTCCCCTTCCATGCCATGGAAGTTTTGTTCTTTTGCTCTTCATAATAAATCTTGCTGCTGCTCACTCTTTGGGTCTGCACTACCCTTATGAGCTATAACACTACTGCGAAGGTCTGTGGCTTCACTCCTAAAGTTAGTGAGACCACAAACACACCAGGAGGAAAAAACAACTCTGGATACATCAACTTTAAGAAGTGTAACATTCATTGCAAAGGTATGCGGCTTCAATCCTGAAGTCAGAGGGACCATAAACCCACTGAGAGGAACAAACAACTCCAGATGTGCCACCTTTAAGAGCTGTAACACTCACTGCGAAGGTCTGCAGCTTCATTCCTGAAATCAGTGAGACCACAAACCCACCAGAAGGAAGAAACTCTGGACATATCTGAACATCTAAAGGAATAAACTCTGGATACACCATCTTTAAGAACTGTAACACTCACTGCGAGGGTCTGCAGCTTCATTTTTGAAGTCAGTGAGACCAAGAACCCACCAGAAGGAACCAATTCTAGACACACCAGCTACTTGGGAGGCTGAGACAGGAGAGTGGCATGAATCCAAGAGGCGGAGCTTGCAGTGAGCCAAGATCATGCCACTGCACTCCAGCCTGGTCAACACAGCATGACTCTGTCTCAAAAAAAATTTTAAAAATCATTTTATCAAATAGGTCTTCCCTTCTAATTTACCTTTTGGCAACTTGTTTCTTTTGTATTATTTTTTCTTGAATGTAACCATTTTACTTCTCTACTGGCTTTCCTTTATGAGATGAGGGGCTCTGCACTTGTGCCCAACTCTAAACTGTGTAACATATGATTATCTGTCTTTTCCACCACTGCTCTCCCAGCAACAGGGATACAGTAGGAGGTTCATAATATTTTCTGAATGAATATATTGATTATTGATGCACTCAGATATATTTCAGACAATAGCCTCAAACATTTTTCCCCAAACAGATGACTATATATTACTTAATTGAATACATATTTGTTGAGTACCTTCCAAGCACAAGGAATGATATTCAGAAATGTTTTAATTCAAAATTGTTTTTAGATGGGCAAGTTGGCTCACACCTTCATTTCAGCTCTTTGAGAGGTTGAGGTAAGGGGATCCCTTGGTACCAGGAGTCCAACACCAGCCCGGGCAACAAAGCATGATCTCATCTCTACTAAAAACACACAAATATGAACACACAAACACACCTAGCAAGGTGTAGTGATGCACACTGGTAGTCCCAGCTACTCAGCAGGAGGATCACTTGAGCCCAGCAATTCAAGGTTGCAGTGAGGTATGATCATGCCATTGTATTCCAGTCCAAGTGACAGAGTGAGATCCTGTCCCAAAACCACAACAAAATGTATTATTATTTTTCTTTATACTCTGTTGATTTGTCTGTGATAAACAGTTTCTCTCATAGATTTTTAAAGTGATCAAAATTTGTACACCTCCCAAGAAGAACATTTCAAAAATTCCTATCAGAATTGTAAATATATATAGCCTTTGATCCAGCAACGGCACTTCTGAAAACTTATACTAGGTTGGGCATGGTGATTCATACCTGTAATCCCATCACCTCGGGAGGCTGAAATGGGTAGATAGCTTGAGCCCAGGAGTCTGAAACCAGCCTCGGCAATATAGTGAGATCTTGTCTCTACAAAAATTACAAAAACTGATTAGGTGTGGTGACACTTGCCTGTAGTCTCAGCTACATGGAAGGTAGAGATGGAAGGATCTCTTCAACCTGGGAGGTTTAAGGCTAAAGTGAGCTATGATCATACCACTATATTCCACATTGGGCAACAGAGGGAGACCTTCTTTTAAAAAATGAAAGGATTCCTGGTGCAGTGGCTCATGACTGTAATCTCAGCACTTTGGGAGGCCGAAGTGAGTGGATCACTTGAGGTCAGGATTTCGAGATCATTCTGGCCAATATGTTGAAACCCCATCTCTACTAAAAATATAAAAATTAGCCGGATACGGTGGCACGTGCCTGTAATCCCGCTACTTGGGAGACTGAGGTTGGAGAATAGCTTGAACCTGGGAGGCAGAGGTTGCAGTGAGCCGATAATCATGCCACTGCACTCCAGACCAGGCAACAGAGCGAGCATCTGTAATAATAATAATAATAATAATAATAATAATAATAATAATAATAAAACTTACACTACAGATATATTTCACATGTTCTAAATGATGCATGTAAAAGGTTAAGCACTGCAATATTCTTCACATTGGTGACTATTAGAAACTAGTCAAATATCCACCAGTAAGGTACTAGTTAATTCATTAATTGTAAATATGTACAATGAAATTACATGCAGCCTTTTAAAAGTGAGAAAGTAATGAGAAAGTTCTATTTGTGATAATCTGGAAAGATATCCAAGGATATACCAGAAGACTATTAAAAGCGGTTACCCGAAAACAAAAAAAATGAGAATTAATTGGAGGACAGGAGTTGGAGGGAGATTTTGCTATATCTTTTGTGTGTGTGTGTGTGTGTGTGTGTGTGTGTATGACTGAGAGAGAGAAGAAAAGAATATGTTCTGTGTCATTTAAAATTCTGTATCTATTTGGCATCCATTTATTATAAGGATTACAATCCAAAGCTGTTCAAATCTCCCTGTGACCCACGTTTTGCAGGTGTGCAAAATCGTACGAATAAACTTTCAACTGTACCCAAGCCCATAACCCCAACTACCACCCTGATTTTACTCTCCCACACCCAGCCAATATTTCCCCTGCCCTAAATCACTCAGAGACAGGTGCCCAACAAATAGGAAAAGCCCCTATACCCTATAAGCCTACAAGAATTCTTCAAGTTAGCTAACCCTAAGTAGTTTACGCTGCCCTGCCTTGCGTTTTCTATAGAAACCGGGAAAGACTGTGCCCTACATTTCTTGTTTCTCCTGCTCTTGCCTGCTGACTAAACCTGGTGGCCTGGCATGGTGTGATATGGTGTAGCTTGCTCCATTATTGGGGAAGCTGTAGGTAATAAATTATTATTTCATTGACATTATTCTCCCCATATCATTAATCAGTTACTTTCATAGTTAATGTAGTGAGAAAGATGATACTTTTTAAAAAAAATCAGTGTGATGGTACTTCCTATTCTAAAAATATCCAGTGTCCTTTTGGGAGAGCTCTGGACTATTCTTAATTTAAAAATTATATTTAAAATACATAAATACCACAAAGAATTAGAAAGTTAAAACTACTGTTGAAAAATAAGAATGTGTCTTCGTGTTAAGAGCTAATATTCTCTTCTGATTAGAAAATACACACATTATCTTTTAACATCGTTTTTACCCTTGTCCCTCATATATCCTCTTTTCCTCCTTTTTTCTTACATTTTGTGCCCTGTGACAAGACAAAAAGAGGAGCTCTAAGAGCCTGAGGCCTCTATTAGGACCATTCCAGAAACTAACGGATCTGTGCAAGTCACAGATGGAATTCTTTCCATGAGTATATCACATCCATCATGACATCAAGGGACAAACTGCCAGAAAGTACTCTCAGTGTCAATCTTGCCTAAATTATGGCTTTTGTGCCAATGCTCTAATTCAATACAGGCTCAGAGCATATAGATTCTCATAAAATTTGTAGTAAAAGAGAAAACTTACACTTATCATTCTTCCCATCTAGTTCTTGGAGGAGATTCACAAATTGGGTTTTGTAGAGTATGGGTTACAATTAAAATTTCTTGTTATTAATTTAAATGAAATAAAATGTGCTACTCCTACTTGACCCCAGTTTTCTTTCATTCCACTAATTTTTTAAACCAGGCTCAAAACTTACCCTCCACAAAATTTAAATATGATTTATGTATTAAATAACTTTGTGTTGTGTTAATTTTCCCTGGACTTTATTATGTTTTAGATTACCTACAGCCAAATAATTTCACTAAATGCACACACACATATAAACATATATATATGAACACACACATGTATGTGTGTGTATGTATATACACATTTCAAAATATTAGCTTTTGCAAATGAAGGTTAAAAAAATCTGGATATTTGCTATCTTGTTTTCTATTTACTTTTGGCTTGAAATATTCCTAAATAAAATTTTGAACTCAATACAGAAAAAGTTATATAAAATCAAAGTTATTTCTCAAAAAAAGCTTTTCTTTAATTGCTGACACTATCCACTCTTTTAATTCTTCCTGTGTTAACCTACCTGTCTTTTAATTACATTACAGATATGTTTTCTTCCGTTTTGTTTGTTTGTTTGTTCAATTTTTAACAGAGTCTCTCTGTTGCCCAGGCTTGAGTCCTGTGGTGTAATCATAGTTCACTGTAGCATTGAACTCCTGAGACTTGGGCCACAGGGATTCTGTTACTTCAGTCTTCTGAAGTGGTGTAATTACAAGCATAAATCACCACAACACAGACGGTCTTAAAAACTTCTACATGACAGTATGTCTATATGCAAAAATAAATAAATAAATAAATAATTATGTTTTTGTTTCTCCTCCTAAAAGACTAGGTATTTTATGAGAAAGCCAAGGAAAAAAAAGATTAAAATGCTGTCAGAAATATTTTAGAAACCAATAATTTACAAGTGGACACTTGGAAGTAATGTCATGCATAAGTAAAGAAGTTTTATTTTATTTTATTTTTTTGGTTTAATTTGCATCTTTATTCTACTTTTCTTCTTTTTCTTCTTAGGCAAAAGTGTCCTCATTAGGGAGTTCTTATGTCCTTATCAAGCAGTGGGGAGTCCATCCCCAGATCTGTTCTATCCCAGCACCCCTGGGTGTGGGCTGGAGCAGATGCCTGGAATGGTGGGGAGGTCTGGAGCTCCACATGTGCACACCTATCCCCCAGGGCTCAGCTCCTATTTTGGAACTTCTCATAGCTTGCTTATCCATGATCCAGCTCTAGAATATTAGGATATGTTTAGAAATGCTGTAAAATGATTACATGCCAGCTCTACCCTTGTTTGTTTTCCTACTTATACGTATTGCATGTTTTTTTTATTAACTTTTTTGCACAGAAAAACAATAAGCATTTTCTAAAAATACATACAAACAAAAAGATGCGTATCAAACATATTAGGAAGCTTGCACATGGGAAGTTGGGGAATAGATACGGGGGGTGGGAATTAAAATAAATGAGAGAGGGACTTTATATGGATCAGTGACAATAACTCAATCCTCTATTTGACAAAGAAGAAGGAGAAGGAAGAGGAAAAAAAAGAAAGTGGGATAAAGGATCAGAAAGGGAGGAAAATAGAAAAAATTAGAGTATGACTCCAGGGTAGACCTGTTTTGTTGTCACTGAGTTGGCTGGTTGGTTTGTCTGTTGTATTTTTCATACGTTTCGCCATGTTGGCGAGGCTGGTCGCGAACTACTAGCCTGAAGTGATCAACCCGCCTGAGCCCCCAAGAATGCCGGGAACACAAGCGGGAGCCACCACGTCCAGGCCCCACATTGCTTCTGGCCTCCGTGGTAGACCTCCCAGACGGGGTGGTCGGGCAGAGGCACTCCCCACATCCCAGACGGGGTGGCAGGGCACAGGCGCTCCTCAATTCCCAGACGGGGCGACCAGGTAGACGAGTTGCTCGTATCTTCCCAGACAGGGCGGCCAGGCAGAGGCGCTTGTAACTTCTTCCCAGACGATGGGTGGCCAGGCAGAGGCGCTCCTCACTTCTCAGATGATGGGTGGCCAGGCAGAGGCGCTCCTCACCTCTCAGATGATGGGTGGTCGGGCAGAGGCGCTCCTCACTTCCCAGATGAAGGATGGTCAGGCAGAGGCCCTCCTCACTTCCCAGACGATGGGTGGCCGGGCAGAGTTGCTCCTCACTTCCCAGATGGGGCTGCCAGGCAGAGGTGCTCCTCACTTCCCAGACAAAGGGTGGCCGAGCAGAGGCCCTCCTCACTTCCCAGACAATTGGTGGCCGGGCAGAGGTGCTCCTCATTTCCCAGACGATGGGTGGCCGGGCAGAGGCGCTCCTCACTTCCCAGATGGGGCGGCCGGGCAGAGGCCCTTCTCACTTCCCAGACGATGGGTGGCCGGGCAGAGGTGCTCCTCACTTCCCAGATGATGGGTGGCCGGGCAGAGGCGATCATCACTTCAGAGGCAATGGGAGGCTGGGCAGAGGCGATCCTCACTTCCCAGACGGGGCGGCAGGGCTTAGGTACTCCTCACTTCCCAGACGATGGGTGGCTGGGAAGACGCACGCGCTCCTCACTTCCCAGACGGGTGGCCGGGCAGAGGCGCTCCTCACTTCTTCCCAAATGGGGCGGCCAGGCAGAGGTGCTCCTCACTTCCCAGATGATGGGTGGCCGGGAAGAGGCGCTCCACACTTCAGAGATGATGGGAGGCCGGGCAGAGGCGCTCCTCACTTCCCAGACGGGGCACCCAGGCAGAGGCGCTCCTCACTTCCCAGACGGGGCAGCCGGCCCGAGGCGCTCCTCACTTCCCACACGATGGATGGCCGGGCAGAGGCGCTCCTCACTTACCAGACGATGGGTGGCCAGGCAGAGGTGCTTCTCACTTCCCGGACGATGGGTGGCCGGGCAGAGGCGCTCCTCACTTCCCAGACAGGGCTGCAGGGCAGAGGCACTCCTCACTTCCCAGACGGGGCTGCCAAGCAGAGGTGCTCCTCACTTCCCAGATGATGGGTGGCCTGGCATAGGCATAGGCGCTCCTCACTTCCCAGTCCATGGGTGGCCGGGCAGAGGAGCTCCTCACTTCCCAGAAGATGGGTGGCCGGGCAGAGGCGCTCCTCACTTCAGAGGCAATGGGAGGCCAGGCAGAGGCTCTCCTCACTTCCCACACGATGCATGGCTGGGCAGAGGCGCTCCTCACTTACCAGACGATGGGTGGCCAGGCAGAGGCACTCCTCACCTCCCAGATGATGGGTGGTCGGGAAGAGGCGCTCCTCACTTCTTCCCAGAAGGGGTGGCCGGGCAGAGGCGCTCCTGTCTTCCCAGACAGGGCGGCCAGGCAGACACGCTCCTCACTTCCCAGATGATGGGTGGCTGTGCAGAGGCGCTCCTCACTTCCCAGGCGATGGGTGGCCGGGTAGAGGTGCTCCTCACTTCCCTGACGATGGGTGGCCGGGCAGAGGCGCTCCTCACTTCCCAGACAGGGCTGCAGGGCAGAGGCACTCCTCACTTCCCAGACGGGGCTGCCAAGCAGAGGTGCTCCTCACTTCCCAGATGATGGGTGGCCTGGCATAGGCATAGGCGCTCCTCACTTCCCAGTCCATGGGTGGCCGGGCGGAGGCCCTCCTCACTTCCCGGATGATGGGTGGCCAGGCAGAGGCGCTCCTCACTTCCCAGACGTGGCGGCCGGTCTGAGGCTCTCCTTACTTCCCAGATGATGGGTGGCTGGGCAGAGGCGCTCCTCACTTCCCAGACGATGGGTTGCCTGGCAGAGGCGCTCCTCACTTCCCAGACAATGGGTGGCTGGGCAAAGGCGCTCCTCACTTCCCAGATGGGGCGGCCGGGACGAGGTGCTCCTCACTTCCTAGATGTGGCAGCCGGTCCTAGGCGCTCCTCACTTCCCACATGATGGGTGGCCGGGCAGAGGCGCTCCTCACTTCCCAGACGGGGTGGCTGGGCAGAGGCGCTCCTCACTTCTTCCCAGACGGGGCGGCCGGGCAGATTCGCTCCTCACTTCTTCTCAGATGGTGCGGCCGGGCAGAGGTGCTCCTCACTTCTTCCCAGACGGGGCAGCCAGGCAGAGGCGCTCCTCACTTCCCAGACAGGGTGGCCGGGCAGAGGCGCTCCTCACTTCTTTCCGGACGGGGCGGCTGGGCACAGGCGCTCCTCACTTCTTCCCGGCGGGGCGCCCGGGCAGAGGCGCTCCTCACTTCTTCCTGGATGGGGCGGCCGGGCAGAGGCACTCCTCACTTGTTCCCAGGTGGGGTGGCCGGGCAGAGGCGCTCCTCACTTCCCAGACAGTGGGTGGCCGGGCAGAGGCACTCTTCACTTCTTCCCAGACGGGGCGGCCAGGCAGAGGCCCTCCTCATCTCCGAGATGATGGGTGGCCGGGCAGAGGCGCTCCTCACTTCCCAGATGGGGAGGCTGGGCAGAGGGGCGGCCGAGCAGAGATAGTCCCCACCTCCCATATGGGGCGGCGGCTGGGTAGGGGCTGCAATCCCAGCACCCTGGTAGGCCAAGACAGGCGGCTGGGAGGCGGAGGCTGCCACGAGCTGAGACCACGCCACCGCACTCCATCCCGGGCAACACCGAACACCGAGTGAGCGAGACTCAGTCTGCATTCCCAGCACCTTGGGAGGCCGAGGCGGGCAGAGCACTTGGGGTCAGGAGCTGGAGAGCAGCGTGGCCAACATGGCAAAACTGCGCCTGCATCCAAAGGAGAAAAAGCCAGCAGCGGTGGTGGTGCGAGCTGGCAGTCCCAGGCAGTCCGTGGTGCGGGGCAGCAGCCAGCCGTGTACATTACAGGCTGGGCCACAGAGGGAAAAGGAAGTTAGGAAGGAAGGAAGGAAGGAAGGAAGGAAGGAAGGAAGGAAGGAAGGAAGGAAGGAAGGAAGGAGTTTTATTTGTTATATTTTACTTTCTTCACAAAATTTGATGCTACTCTCAGACATAACATTTTTGTGTGTCAACGCAAAAAATTTTGTGACAGAATTCAATTCTAATATGTAATACTCACACACATAATATAGATTTTGAACATAATCAATATGTTTTTATAGAGAATAAAGCACATGTTTCTCATGATATCTGTAGAATTTAGTTTCTTTGTCCTGAATGTACGTTACATTGGTTTAAATGTAAAGTTTGTTTTATAATATTTGTATGTCAGTTGTAAATTTGGAACACTTTTGAGTCAGGCCATTATTTTTGAAAAACTAGTTAGCAATAATTATTTCTCATTGAATGATAAGAAAATTTATTATTAACTTGAATATATTTATATTAAAATTATCATATTTATTATTACATTCTTATATGAAATATTTTATTGAGCATGGGTAACTCATACCTGTACTCTTATTACTTTGGGAGACTGAGGTGAAAGGATCACTTGAGCCCATGAATTTCAGATCAGCTGGAGTAATATGATGAAACATACAAAAAAAATACAAAAATTAATCAGGCATAGTTGTACATGCCTGTAGGCCCAACCCCTTCGGAAGCTAAATTGAAAAATCAAGGCTGCAGTGACCTATGTCTGCACCATTGCATTCCAGCCTAGGTGACAGAATGAGACCAAATCTCCAAAAATTGTTTTTAACAATGAACAAAGTGTTTATAAATTTTTACCCAATGATTTACTACTTGGGCTTTGGACTGGCCATGAAATTTTAAAAACAATGACATATCTACTTTACTCTCAAACATGCACAATATAATGAATAGAGAAATCAGAAGAGCTATGGATGGATTTTTTTCTGCCCAAAATTTGTACCTTGAAGCCCTAAATTCTCATGTAACTGTAATACGGTCTTCATAAGGGTAGGGGCCTTATATAATAATATAATAGAAATAACGTCTTTATAAAAGGCATCAGATACATTCTTCTCAGCACCACGTTACACTTATTCTAAAATTGACCACATAATTGGTAGTAAAACACTCCTCAGCAAATGTGAAAGAATGGAAATCACAACAAACTGTCTCTCAGACCACAGTGCAATCAAATTAGAACTCAAGATTAAAAAACTCACTCAAAACAGCACAACTGCCTGGAAACTGAGCAACCTGCTCCTGAATCACTACTGTGTAAATAACAAAATGAAGGCCAAAATCAAGATATTCTTTGAAACCAATGAGAACAAACACACAGTGTACCAGAGTCTCTGGGACACTTTTAAAGCAATGTGTAAAGGGAAATTTATAGCACTAAATGCCCACAAGAGAAAGCAGGAAAGATCTAAAATTAACACCCTAACATTCAACTAAAAGAACTAGAGAAGCAAGAGCAAACAAATTCACAAGCTAGAAGAAGGTAAGAAATAACTAAGATCAGAGAAGAACTGAAGGAGAGAGAGACAAAATAAACACTTCAAAAATCAATGAACATAGGGGCTGGTTTTTTGAAAACAGCAACAAAATAGACTACTAACAAGAGTAATAAAGAAGAAAATAGAGAAGAATTAAATGGATGCAATAAAAATCTGATAAAGGAGCTATCACCACCAATCACACATAAATACAAACTATCATCAGACCATACTATAAACACCTCTATGCAAATAAACTGGAAAATCTAGAAGAAATGGATAAATTCCTGGACGCATACCCTCTTCCAAGACTAAGCCAGAAAGAAGTTGAATCTCTGAATAGACCAATAAAAGGTTCTGAAATAGAGGCAATAATTAATAGCCTACCAACCAAAAAAGTCCAGGACCAATGGGATTCACAGCCGAATTCTTCCAGAGGTACAAAGAGGAGCTGTTACTATTCCCTTTGAAACTATTCCAAACAACAAAAAAAAACCGAATCCCCCCTAACTCATTTTATGAGGCCAGCATTATCCTGATATCAAAGCCTGGCAGAGACAAAACAACAACAACAAAAGAATGTCAGGTAAATATCTCTGATGAACATCGATGTGAAAATCCTCAATAAAATACTGGCAAAACAAATCCAACAGCACATCAAAAAGCTTATCCACCATGATCAAGTGGGCTTCATCCCTGGGATGCAAGGCTGGTTCAACATACGCAAATTAATAAATGTAGTCCATCACATAAACAGAACCAAAGACAAAAACCACACGATTATCTCAATAGATGCAGAAAAGACCTTTGACAAAATTCAACAGCCTTCATGCTGAAAACTCTCAATAAGCTAGGTATTGATGGGACGTATCTCAAAATAATAAGAGCTATTTAAGACAAACTCACAGCCAATATCATATGGAATGGGCAAAAACTGGAAACATTCCCTTTGAAAACTGGCAGAAGACAGGGATGCCATCTCTCACCACTCCAATTCAACAGAGTATTGGAAGTTCTGGCCAGGGCAATCAGGCAGGAGAAAGCAATAAATTGTATTCAACTGGGAAAAGAGGGAATCAAATTGTCCCTGTTTGCAGATGACATAATTGTATATTTAGAAAACCTGATCATCTTGGCCCTAAATCTCCTTAAGCTGATATGCAACTTCAGCAAAGTCTCAGGATACAAAATCAATGTGCAAAAATAACAAGCATTCCTGTACACCAATAACATACAAACACAGAGCCAAATCATGAGTCAACTCCCATCCACAATTGCTTGAAAGAGAATAAAATACATAAGAATCCAACTTACAAGGGATGTGAAGGATATCTTCAAGGAGAACTACAAACCACTGCTCAACAAAATAAAAGAGGACACAAACAAATGGAAGAACATTCCATGCTCATGGATGGGAAGAATCAATATTGTGAAAATAGATTCAATTGTATCTCCACCAAGCTACTGCTGACTTTCTTCACAGAATTAGAAAAAAATACTTTAAAATTCATATGAAACTGAAAAACAGCCCACATAGCCAACATGATCCTCAGCAAAAAGAACAAATCTGGAAGCATCATGCAACCTGACTTCAAACTATACTACAAGTCTTCAGTAACCAAAACAGCATGGTACTTGTACCAAAACAGATATAGACTAATGGAACAGAAGAAACTCCTCAGAAATGACAAGACACATCTACAACCATCTCACCTTTGAAAAACCAGACAAAACAAACAAAAATTAACTCAAGATGGATTAAAGACGTAATGTAAGACCTAACACCATAAAAACTTTAGAAGAAATCCTAGGCAATACCACTGAGGACATAGACATGGGAAAAGATTTCATGTCTAAAACACAAAAAGCAATGGCAACAAAATAGACAAATGGGATCTAATTGAACTAAAGAGCTTCTGGACAGCAAAAGAAACTATCATCAGAGTGAAGAGGCAACCTACAGAATGGGAGAAAATTTTTACAATCTACCCATCTGACAAAGGACTAATATCCAGAATCTAAAAGAACTTAAACAATTTTACAAGTAAAAGAGAAACAACCCCATAAAAATGGGCAAAGGATATGAACAGACACTTCTCAAAAGAAGACATTTATGCAGCCAACTAAAATATGAAAAAATGTTTATCATCACTGGTCATAAGAGAAATGCAAATCAAAACCATCATCTCACGCCAATTCCAATGGCGATCACTAAAAAGTCAGAAAAAACACATGCTGAAGAGGATGTGTAGAAATAGGAATGCTTTTACACTGTTGGTGGGAGTGTAAATTAGTTCAGACATTATGGAAGACAATGTGGTAATTCCTCAAGGATCTAAAACTATAAATACCGTTTGACCCAGCAATTCCATTACTGGGTACATATTCCAAGGATTATAAATCATCTATAAATGATTATAAATCAACTATAAAGACACACACACACACATATGTTTATTGTGGCACTATTCACAACAGCAAAGGCTTGGAAGAAACCCAAATGTTCACCAATGATATATTGGATAAAGAAAATATATGGCACATATACACCATGGAAATGCAGCCATAAAAAAGAATGAGTTCATGTTTTTTGCAGGGACATGAATGAAGCTGGAAACCATCATTCTCAGCAAACTAACACAGGAACAGAAAACCAAACATTGCATGTTCTCATTCATCAATGGGTGTTGAACAATGAGAACTCAAGGACACAGAGAGGGAACATCACCCACCTGGGCCTGAAGGTGGGACATCACTAGGAGAAATACCTAATGTAGGTGACAGATTAATGGCTGCAGAAAACCATCATGGTACGTCTATACATATGTAACAAAACTACACATTCTGCGCATGTACCCCAGAACTTAAAGTATAATTTAAAAAAAAGAAATTTTCTGGTGAGGTAGGGGTGGGGCTGAGGAGAATGAATAGCCTTCACTTGTTATCTACCTTTTATGATTTTTATCTTAAGATTTCCTATTTCTTTACATTGATATCTGAGACGTTCCTATAGGCTGTCAGGGACTGGTCCCTCGGATTTTCAGGCTTTGACTCACATGTAATGTATCCAGAAGTTGATTTCTGTAACTTTTATCACTCTGGTGGTGGAAAGAAGAACAGTGTAAGAACATTCCCAGCTTGGGCTTGGAGATGGAGAGAAAAGGAAGGGCTATCATCAGTACTAAATCTCGGGTTAAAAGATTGTACTAACTCGGGTTAAAGATTGTCCTATTGCTTAAGGCTGGGCTTCAGCTAGTTGTGTTGATTCCTGTTGGAAGTGAGTCAGAGAGGTTACATGCTTAATCAACTCAGAGGTTTTCTGGTGTAATAAAAAATCATTTGTAAGATGAGGCATTCATACATTTCAAAAGGGCTCAGACCTACCATTGAAGGAATATTTCTTACCTGCAGTAAAACCAGGGGAAGAAAAATGAAGAAAAGTTGGAGTTTCTTGGGACAGTTTTCTAAGGTGTTTTTTGATAATATAATTTGTCTTCTTTACCTTGTGTGAGGACTGACATCTCTGAGCACAGTGGAGATAATACTGTATACCTAGTGCCTTTGAAGTTTCTTGCGGGATGGCTTCCTTAAACAAGGGGCCGTTGTCACTTTAGAGGTACTACAGTGGACAAAAGTAGGGAGTTATTTTATTAACTACCATTTTTGTTACCTCATAGGCCTTTGCTGCATGACATGGAAATATTTCTACCAAGTTAGTGAAAGTATCTACCCATCCCAGGAAGTGTTGGATACCCTTCATCTTTGGCATGTGGGTGAAGTCGGTCAGCCATTCCTGCTCTGGATAGCATCCTATCCTTATCCTTTGGGATAGAGGACAAAGAAACTGTTGAGGGGATTATTTTAAAGACTAACTTCACGAGCATTAACAATCTCTTTGACTATTTTTAAAACGTTCTCTCCTGAAAACAAATTTTGGGCACACTAAAAAATTTTATTCTATTCCAAGTGAAAATCTCAGTGAAATATTTTAAGTATTTTTCCCCTGGCTTGAGGCTGGACATGGAGTTTGCCATCCTCTAATTGTAGCCATCCTGAGGGCTTGAGAGTGAAACCTTTGAGAGGTGGCCCTTTCTATCTCTGCCCTTGCATAATGAGACTTAGTCTTATGGAGTCTTTCCTTTTTAGAAGTACTTCAAGTGTGTTGAGGCCCTAAGGCTTTTTTTTGTGGCTGACTTGGCTGTCTGATGAGCTAACCTCTTTTCTTTGGCTATTTTACCTGTTTCCTTCTGATGTCCCTTACAGTGCATCACTGTTACTTTGCATGGAAGGAAAACTGAGGATAATAACCTGTTAATTTCCTGAAGGTATTCTATAGAGTATTCATTAGCGGTACGAAAGTTGTTTTGTCTTTTTTTTCCCAAATGGCAGATTAGCATGAAGGAAGAAGAAAGCATGCTTGGAGTAAATGTTAATGTTAAGTACTTTTCTTCTGCTTAATTCAAGTGCTCCCGTAAGAACTATTAGTTCAGCTAGTTTAGCCCTTGTGCCTAGAGAGAGGCGCACACTTTCAAAAGCATCATTCAAAGTGAGTACTGTATATCCTGCCTTAGAGACTCCCTGCTCTCAACCAGAAAGAGAATTTAGTCTGGGATTTCTAGGGGAGCTTTCCTAAGATACTCCCTGACTGCATAGGTTTGTACCACCATTTGTTCACAACTATGCTCAGGTTCCCCAGTTTCCTCAGGAAGAAAAATGGCTGGGTTTAGATTAGAGGATATTTTTAACCGGACTGTAGATTCCTGTAACATCAGAGCCTGGTATTTCAGGAGGCAGCTGTCTGTTAGCCAAAGACCGAAAGTTTCCACCATAATCCTGCTACATTATGTGTGGTGTAAACAGTAAAGTCATTTCCCAGGGTTAATTTGGTGACCTGTGGCAGTAGGAGGGCCACTGCTGCAAATTGTAGGAGGCATGCTGGCCATCCTTTAGCCACTAAATCAAAATTTTTACTCTGATTTTATTTATTTATGTTTATTTATCTCTCAAGCTTAAGTTAAAACTTCCAGTGTCATTCTATTCTTTTCCAATATATAAAGATTGAGGGCTCTCCCTACAGAAGGCTAAGGGCTTGTTCCATAAGTAAGGCTTGGTTTAGCTGGTTAAAGGCCTTTTGAGCTTTAAGTTTCCAGGATAGGAGATGAGTTTCAGCACTTGAGTTTGTTTTTTGAGATGATAAGTGGGGAAAGCTATTTCACTGTACCCAGGTATCCATAGTCTGCAGAATTCTGTAATGTCCCAAAATCCTTAGTTGCTTGGCAGTCATAGGAAGAGAGAAGAAGGAAATGAACGTAGTCCTTTATTCCCCTTATACTCTGGCCCCTTCAGGCAACACTAAACCCAGATACTTCACTGAGGTTTGGCAAAGCTGGGCCTTGGATTTTAAAATCTTATATAATTTGTTGACTAAGAAATTAAGAAGAGCTTCAGTGCCTTCCTGAGAAGCTACCTCAGTTAAGGTACAGAACAGAATGTCATCTATATATTGTAAAATCCTGACCTTTGACAGTGAGTTCTTTGACAGTGCCTGTCCAAACAAGTGAGGAACATATTTGAATTCTGGAAGCAGCACCATCTTTGATAGCTGAGTATTTTGGCCAGAAGGATCCTTGAAGGCAAATAGGTATTGAGAGTCAAGGGGTAGTGATATACAAAAAAGGGCATCCTTTAAATCTAAGACTATGAACCATTTAGTTCCATCAGGTATTTGAGTCAGCAAGGTTTAGGAATTAGGGACCAATGGATGAATTGCGACTACAGCCTCATTAATGAGGCAAAGGTTCTGAACTAATCTCTTTTCTCTACTGTGTTTTTGAACCATTAATATTAGGTGTTGAAAGACTGTTTCAGGGTTTGAGGATTCTCTGAAGTTTTAGGTTATTAATAATGGCTTCTAGTCCTTTCCCAGCCTCTGACTTTACAGGATATTGTCTCTGGCTAGAAAAAGAAGTGGGATCCTTAGGATGAATCCAGGCTGGTTTAGCATTTATAGCTTGGCCTATTCTTTCTTGGGTTGTCCACACTTCTGGAATAATATTAACTTCCACCAGGGGAAGACAAAGAGTTTGTCCTGGAGCCATAAAAACGCTAGCCCCTATGCAAGCTAAAATATCTCTTCTTAATAAAGGAATGGGACTTTCAGACATGATTAAGGAAGTATGTATAAATAATATGTCCCCCAACTACAACTAAGGGTTTGAGAAAAAATATTGTGTTAGAACTTTCTTGAGACACCTATCATGATCATGGAAAGAGGAAAGGCCTGGATTGGATAAAAGAAGACAAGAGACTAGGCTGGGCACGGTGGCTCAAGCCTGTAATCCCAGCACTTTGGGAGGCTGAGGTGGGCGGATCACAAGGTCAGGAGATCAAGATCATCCTGGCTAACACGGTGAAACTCCATCTCTACTAAAAATACAAAAAATTACCTGAGTCTGCTGGCGGATGCCAGTAGTCCCAGCTGCTCAGGAGGCTGAGGCAGGAGAATGGCATGAAGCTGGGAGGTGGAGCTTGCAGAGAGCCAAGATCACACCACTGCACTCTAGCCTGGTGACAGAGCAAGACTCCATCTCAAAAAAAAAAAAAAAAAAGAAGAAGACAGAGACTAATTTCAGTGTCCAGAAGAAGGTCCACCCTCCTTACTTCAACTCTGAGAAACCAACAGGACTCCTGAGCAGTAATGGTAGTTTGAACTGCAAGAGACAATGGTTTGAGCCCTGAGACTCATCAGTCCTGTTGAGCCATCTGTGAGAACAGTTCTCAACCATATAACCTGCATCTCCAGGTGCATTCCAACCTTCAGTGGTCCCCAGGGCCATTGTGGCTTCTTCTTGATGCCTGGGAAATTATTTTAAAATTGCTGGCCAGGCGTGGTGGCTCACACTTGTAATCCCAGCACTTCAGGAAGCCGAGGAGGGCAGATCACGTGGTCAGGAGATCGAGACCGTGGTGAAACCCTGTCTCTACTAAAAATACTAAAAAATTAGCCAGGTGTGGTGGTGGGTGCCTGTAGTCCCAGCTACTCGGAGAGGCTGAGGCAGGAGAATGGCGTGAACCCGGGAGGCGGAGCTTGCAGTGAGCTGAGATTGCACCACTGCACTCCAGCCTGGGCGACAGAGCGAGACTCTGTCTCAAAAAATAAAAAAATAAATAAATAAATAAAATAAAAATGCTGCAACTTGCCACAATAATAGCAATGAGCAGATGGACCTTGAGAATCCTGGACTTTGCAAACCTGAAAAGCAGCCATTAGAACTTGTCCTTCTCTTTTGCTTCCTATCTTTCTTCTGGGCCTCCTCCTGGCCCCTAGTATGAAAGACTAAGGTGGCCACCCTCAGGAGGTTTTCTAAGCTGTTACCTCATTTCTATAGCCTGCTTCTTCAGTTTCTTTCTAGTGTCAGGAGCTGCCTGTGTCATAAACTTTTTCTTTAGGATTAGCTGTCCCTCAACTGAATCAGGGAATAAGGAGGTGTGTTTTATTAGTTTCCCTCTCAGCCTTTCCATAAAGTCTGAGGAATTATTATCTGGCTTTTGGTCTACCATGGAAGGTTTAGAGTAATTAAGAGGTTGAGCTGTAGTTCTAAGTAGGCCCTCTGATATGCACTTTATGAAAGTATATTCTTTTCCTTTCATCTCTGGGTTCGTTGGGGTTCCTATCACAGTTTTCAAGAGATACCAACTCCCTTACTATTGGGAATGATGATTTTTTCTATTGCTTTGCCTCCTCTGTCTCTTCTTTTCCTTTCTGGCCTACTATAGGAGACATATTGCTCATCTCTGAATTTCTCTGTTACCTGCAGTGCTGCCTGTTTTTCATCAGTGGTTAGGGTTTTCCTTAGGAGCAGCATAACATGACTTCATGTCAGGTCAAACATCTTAGTTAAATTTTGGAAAGCTTTTATATATCCTATTGGGGTCATCAGAAAATCAACCCATGTCTCCCTTTATTTGCCCAAGGTTCTGCAATGAGAAAAAAGAACTTGAACTCTGCGGGCATCAATTCTGTTGGTCATTTTCTGTAGGAGTAAGAGCAAAGCTGGGATAGTGGAAAATTTTGGAGATGTTAGACCAAAATGGGTTGATGGAGTTGTTGGAGGATGCCCTAAATAAGGAGGACAAAAAGAGCCAGGACACCCCATAGCTGTCTCAGATGATTCCCACAAAATTTAGTTCTTAAGTGGTGGGGAATTATTCCCTTTGAGGCTTCCCTTTAAAGACTGCAAAAAGAACTGGGTTGATTGTGCAACACTCATGAGGTTCTGGGCTTTCTCATAAGGCAAAGAAAGCCTGTACATAGAGAAACTCAGGTCGTTTGTTCTCCCCTCTACATAAAAGTTCTGATTGTTGGATAATATTAAAATCAAGGTTTCCCTCAGAAGATCAGGTCCATTCAATATAGTAAGAAGACCACATTGTTATGCAAAAAAAGTATGATCTGCTTTTTTCTTCAAAGTCTCAGGGTCAAAGGAGTCCCAGTGCTTCAGAAAGCACTCAAGTGCAGGCTGAAGACAGATAGAGAGATAGGGGAGCAAGGATTCATTCAGCCCCATCCTTCCTTTGGAATGACCCATGGTGGAAATTTGCTACCTACTGGGAGTTTCTTGAGACACCCACCATGATCATGGGAAGAGGAAAGGCCTGGAGTGGATAAAAGAAGACAGAAACTGATTTCAATGTCCAGAAGAAGGTCCACCCTCCTTACTTCAACTTTGAGAAACCCCCAGGGCTCCTGAGCAGTAATGGTAGTTTCAACTGCAGGAGCCAGTGGTTTGAGCCCTGAGACTCAAATGGGAGTTTCCTACCTACTGTTTTCCCTCCCTGGTTTCTTGGACTCCAACATCTGTTAAAAATGAAGCCCATGGATTTAGCCATGACTCTAATCCAAGGATCTGGAAAAGCTAGGTGGTGATAATAGTCGTGCTTACCCACAGAGAACCTGAGAACCTTAGTCCTCAGCTGGTGATTTCTGTTTGACTTCCTAGACTTGTGTCATCTGTGTGGCTCCACAATAGATGTATTTTGGAAATAATATGTATCCATTGCATTTGGTCAAGGCCCCTTAATAGATGAAATATACTGAATTGAGCTCTATATTCTGCTATTACGTTCCAGACTACAGTATGCATTCCTAAGCAGTGGTTTTGGTTAACCTCAAGACCTACAATCCTTTTCTATTTAAGTACCATTCTAATTGAGAAGCAAAATAGGTGTCTTAAAACAACATAGGGACTGAATGGCTGTTTTCTTGCTGATGTGACAATATTGGGTTAAAGTTTGGTTTCAGAGGATATTTTCTTCCTCATTATTGAGTTTTCTCATTCACAGAAGTGGCATGAAGACTGATCTCTAGTAGAGACACACAAAGTGGAAGGAGAATTGGAGAACTAGAGGTTTTTGGCAAAAAAACCAATAAGGTTCCTCGTGGAGAGACTTTTCATTCCACTAAGTGGCCCTGTAGACCTTGAAATACCAGGAAGTAACTTTATTTCCATGTGTTCTCCAGACAAAAGGTAGAAAGAGGAGGATGTTCACTGGGTGTAAAATCCTCTGTTTCTAGATAAATCACAAAAATGTCTATTCTTTGAGTTACATTTCCACTTACTATGGCAGTTGCTGATCCTGCTTATTTCCCTGAGCTGTAAGAACTCAAAAAGCATTGCATATGAAGAGGAAATAGAAAACATAATGACCATAAAAGGAAAGAAGAAAATTGTGATAGAAAAAGTTTGAAGATCACGTTGTTGACAATCAATGGGATACTGGGCACTGGAGTTAGTGCAGAAGCCTTCAGGTAACAATGGGGTATGACCTCAGCCAGAAACCTTCAGTTGCCTCAGGAGCTCTTCCAGCCCTATGGAATGGCTTTGCACTCTGTGAAATGAAACTAGTAACAGAGCCAACATTCCCAGCATCCTGAGGGCACTGGGGCATTAGCTAACTGCTCTGTGGCAGATAAGCCTCCACAATAAAGTAGTCTTCTTGTCAAAGAACCTGAAGAACCTGAAGTTATTTGTCTCCTGGCCACAGAGATCAAGGATACAGACACACAAAAGTTGAAGTTAACTGCAGAAATCTAATAGGTTAAAGAAAAAGAATAGCTGTCTGCTGCAGAGAGGAGTTTTGGATAAATGAGTTGATGATCTGTGGTGAAATGCAAAAGTTTTTTTGTTTTGTTTTGTTTTTTGTTTTGTTTTGTTTTGTTTTTTTGAGACGGAGTCTCACTCTGTTGCCCAGGCTGGAGTGCAGTGGCGTGATCTCGGCTCACTGCAAGCTCCGCCTCCTGGGTTCACGCCATTCTCCTGCCTCAGCCTCTGGAGTAGCTGGGACTACAGGCACCAGCCACCACATGCGGATAATTTTTTGTGTTTTTAGTAGAGACGGGGTTTCACCGTGTTAGCCAGGATGGTTTCCGTCTCCTGACCTCGTGACCCACCCGCCTTTGCTTCCCCAAATGCTGAGATTACAGGCATGAGCCACCACACCTGGCCAAATGCAGAGGTTTTTTATACATGAGTTAGAGAGTAGGCAGTGTCTGATCAACACAGACCATAAAAAACTACTTAGGATAAGATGTGTCATCTGCATAGGGTGTGAGTCTCTGAAAATCCACAACCGCAGTCTTTTATTATGCAGACAAGTAGCTACTCCATGTTGCTCATTTCTTCCTTACTGTACATGTGCTAACAAAAAAGGAAACATTGTTATGTCCTTTATTTATTAATTTATTAACAATTTCTGAGTGCTTCTCCTGAGTGCCCAACAGACATGTGGGGTAAGCACCTAAACCTGGGCAGTAAATTACATACCTTATGTTTCTCTCTCCCATGACCACATCCTGAGTCTTTTAATCAGTGTGCTAAGATTCTGTAACCTACTAGACAAACCAGTTTCTAAATATATTAAAAATAAAGAGAAAGTAACAGCGAATTACATTTCCTCTCAACAAAGCCATGCTTGCAATCCTATTGTTTCACTGCAGATGAAAATGTCCTATTTCAGGTATCAGAAGCTATTAATTTTTTCCATTTATAGGTACAGCCTTGTTGCTGTAACAATCCTAATGCCCTCCACAGTAGATAGATGACTTGGGCTAACTAGCAACATTACGTATGTGGAAATAAAAGGAGAAAAGTGCTTTTATATGCTTCAGAAATATTATTCCACATATAGATACCTCTTCTGTTTTATGAGGGCAGAGAGAACATTACACAGCTCCTCTCCTGGCTTGGGATGTCAGCATTACAAGATTCTTTTATTCCACAGTCCTGAGGTATCAATCTAAAAATAGCATGATCAAATTAATGTGTAGCTCTAATTAATATGTGTTAAGGAAGAGTATAATGCCTGAGTAACAGAGCCACTGATATTATGTTATTTAAAAATAGAACACCCACATCTTGACAGTGCTTTGCCTTCAAATGAGACAAACAGTTTTATTTGTGGCAGTTGTAACTTAAAAGTGTGTTTTGAGGCCTGGGCATGCCATGGAGAACAGATCTGTCAACAGTTTCTTAACACGAAATAAACACAGATTTACAAATTCTTTTGTTATGGAGAATAATACAAGGAGGATATAATTTACATGGGAGCTCAGGAATTCCCTTTTGGGAAAAGTGGCATTTATATTTTACAGAAACATATCAAATTGTTTTAACAGCCTCTTGGTATGCATTTCAAAAGAGTTACTGAAGACTTAGTAGAATTAGGACTGGGAAAAATGGGGCAAGATGTTCTGCAATCAGAGGAAATAAATATTGTACCACCCCGTAATAAAACAATGCTCAGTGAGGCAAGAATAAAATTAAAGTTAGAAGGCAGGCAGGGAGTCTCATGATGCTGACCCATGTGAGCCAAGGATAAGGGTTTGGATTTTATTCTAATGCAACACAAAAATGCTGAAGGATTTTAAGTATAAAAGCAACATGAATACTCTTTTCCATACATTTTTGCCTGTCTTTCAGATAGTATCTTTAGGATAGGATTTTAATCATAGACTTATGTGGTCAAAGACATAGATTTTTGTAAGCCTCTTGTATGTAATTCAAAAGACTTAATATCCATCCAGTTTCCTAACAACAGTGTATAAGAGTGTTCATTTTGCTTTCAATAGCATTATCACTAGAAAAGTATTCTGTCATTTGGGAAAAAACAATGTTATACTGTTTTAATGCATCATTTTCCTAGTAAATTTGAATATTTGTCAGTATTTATTAATATTTTATATTTCTTCTTTTTGTAAATTATCCATGGCTTTCTTCTTTTTTGGGGGGAGAAACATTGGTGTTTATTTTTTGGATGTGACATCGTTTTTTTACATTTAAAGACTAGTACCCTAGTTCTTATTTCTTACGTACATATTTTCTAGTTTGTTAATTTTTTTTAGTTATACAGTTTTTCTTACTTTACAAAGATAACTTCTTAATAAAAACCATTATCCAAGTTAAAAATGCAGTTACTATTACTTTAGAGAAAATGTTATGTGTTTTTGAGTTCCCCTAAATGTGACACCAAGTCTCACTGAAATTAATCTGTTTACTTCATTCATTCACGTTAGTACTCATACCACAATGTAACACTTACTGTTCACTAATTTTTTTATATGATGTGCTGTTTATCTGCATTCCTGGAGCTTTTCCTTAGCTATTCTCTACTGCCTCTTTTCACTTACTATCTTAGACCCTTGCCTGTCTTCACAATCTACTAGATAAACTCATGTTATGACTTAGGCTGTATGATAATTACTTTGGTCTTCTGGACTGTCTCCCATCAAACAATTGGCCCCTAGGCGCACACCCTCATATTTATTCAGGTGAGGGGCAAATGAAATATATCAAATTGTTTTAACAGCCTCTTGGTATGCATTTCAAAAGAGTTAATATCAATCCAGTTTCCTACCAGCAGTGTATAAGAGTGTTCATTTTGTTAACTCTCAATAGCATTATTATTGGAAAAGAATTGACATTTGAAGAAAACCAATGTTATGTCATTTTAATGTGTCATTTTATTACTAATGAATTTGAGTATTTATTAATTGTTCATATTTCTTCTTTTGTAAATTATCCATAGACATTGTGTTTTATGTGGGGAGAGACACTGGTACTTACCTTGCTGGATAAATACCATCTCATTTGGAAAATAGAGCAAAGGGTCATTCTAGGCAAAATCAATAAGAAATTCAGGATAAGTTATTAAACTTTTGTTAGGCTGAGTGAGAGATGGCATCTGGGTATAATATGTGAAATATTGTCAAAAATGTATAATTGGGGAGAAATGTAGAGTTACACAGCCATTCCTTTCCTAAAATGTAAGCTTCCTTTTATACAGATATGATGATGTCTTACAGGAGTGGCTTCTGTAAAATATAGAGAATCATGCAGTCCTCTGTTTTACAGATGAAGTAACAGATTTTTAAAGGTAATTAACTGAAAGTTCTTAATTGTTGTAACTCCTGGCCCAACAGTCAAAGCAGGCATGGCTTTCTTTTCTTCTGAAACTCTTTAACTGCTCTGCTAAATTTTAATAATATGTGTTTATTTTTAAAATAAATTAAAATTATTTTGTGATGTTCTTTGAGATGAAATTTTTTCAGGGTCTGTCAGAATGAGGTCTGTGAATTATTTAAAATATTATATTTATGTGATTGGTGTTTATCATAGACCTATTGAAGTTCCATCCACTTCTAAATTCTAACTTAGTCTTAGAGACTTGCTATAAAAAGAGATTGATAAATTGGGTCATAATCCCAAAATTTCAACAAGTCTCTGTCTAACGATTTTTAGGTGGTGGGCATATGCCAAAAAGCCAAATAGATACCTGAAACCTGGGATAGTACTGAACCGTATTTACACTGTTTTCTTCTACACAAACATGCCTATAATAAAGTTTAATCTATAAGTAAGGCACAATGAGAGATTAGTAACACTAACAATAAATTAAAACTATTATAATAAAACTACACTGTACTATAGTGTGGCCACTGGCACCTGAAACCAGTTTTAACTTCCTAGTCCAAGAGACGAGAGGACTCTGCTGACTAATTTTCCTTTGACTCCCAGTAGGAAATGGTCACTAGGAAAAACAGGTGAATACTATAAATGTATGCTTATTTTTGAGCCATTCTTAAACCATGGTTTAAAAAAATCGTCACTAATTAGTTCTAGGATTACTCACCATAAAAGATAACCTACCTTTCCTCATGCAAGTCTGCAGTGTTTTTGCCACGCTGATGATGAGTAGTCCTGTTCTCCTCCCAGTCCTGTTTTCACAGAGGTGAAAGGAGGAACTTAATGTATCCCTATTGTAACAAGACAGGGATCCTGATCCAGACCCCAAGAGAGAGTTCTTGAATCTTACATTGTCACCCAGGTTGGAATGCAATGGCATGATCTTGGCTCACTGCAACCTCCACCTCCTAGGATCAAGTGATTCTCCCACCTCAGCTTCCCAAGTACCTGGGTCTCCAGCTAACATTTGTATTTTTTAGTAGAGATGGGATTTCACCATGCTGGCCAGGCTGGCGCTGGTCAAGAACTCCCAACTTCTGGTGAACCATCCACCTTGTCCTCGCAAAATCTAGGATTACAAGTGTGATCCAACACATCCAGCCAAAGAAAGCTTATTAGGAATGTAAAGGAACATAAAAATGGCTACTCCATAGACAAAGCAGATCCAATGGCTGCTAGTTGCCAATTTTTTATGTTTATTTCTTGATTATATGCTAAACAAGGGGTGGATTATGTATGCCTCTGCTTTATAGGCCATATAGGGTAACAGTCTGATGTTGCCATGGCATGTGTTAACTGTCATGGTGCTGGAGGGAGTTTAGCAGTGAGGACAAACAGAAATCACTCTCATGGCTGTCTTGGTTTTGGTAAGATTTAGCCAGCTTCTTTACTGCACCTGTTTTATCATCAAGGTCTTTATGACCAGCACTTTGTTCTGAACTCCTGTTTCATCTGTGACATAGAATGCCTTTATAATATGGAAATGCAGCCTAGTAGGTCTCAGCCTCATTTTACTGAGCTCCTATTCTCGACGAATTTGCTCTTGTTCACAGGCTTCTCACACTATCATACTTTTTGATGACAGGATTTAAATGATGGTAGAATAACCTAAATAAAAGCATTCACACTTCTCAGACTTTCACATTCTGACTCCATGGGCATGGGGCAGGCACCAGGTTTACCCATGGCTGAGTGGCAGCTGGCACCTGACAATCACCCCGTCATACCCCAGGCTTATTTTCAGCTCCTGGCTCCACCATGCTTGCACCTACACAGCTTTAACATGTGTGAAGTGCATGTGTAGAGACAGAGAAATATGCTGAAATGAATTTTAGATACAGGCAGGAAGGACAGTAGGTGGGGAAGTTCAGAGAAGCATGCACAGCTGGAGCAAAGGCTTGCACCAGCTGGCTCATGGCACATAACTCTGGCCTCCAGCTCTGGAGCTCCTCGTGCACTGCCTGGCCCAGGTGCCACTTTCCTGCCCAGTCACCAGCCACAGGCACCTTTATTGATGCAATAAACTCTGTGGGTGAGTGGTCTTTGGTGGACCGCAGATCTGGTGGGGACCCTTGCCAACCCTTGCAACATCACCATGTGAGTGTCTGTGAAGGCTTCCCTTGGACCCAATTTTCCTAACAGTTTTGCCCAACTTCCTGCCACTGGCTCCAGTACCACAGGCACACGTGCCAAAGGGAGACACAGCAAGTGTGGGAGATGGGGTCCCACACCCTGCAGGCCATTACCCTGCATGTAGCACCTGGCACCCAACCTTCTTGCCTCCCTCACCCGGGCACCATCCTTCCGTTCTCTGAGAAGGAGTATTACAGGCAAGCCTGGAGCCTTTGGAGCCAAGCTGGTCATCGTGTCAGGGCAAGGGAAGCTGAAGAGGAAGAAGGAGACCAGCAAGGAGAAGAAAGAGATGGCCTAAGCATGCCCCCACCCACACCCATTGCTCACCAAAAGCCCCAGGGGATCTAGCCAGAGATCCCAGAGCATGTCTAGAGTCAAACTCTCTAAAATACTTGAAGATATTTATTCTGAGTCAAATATGAGTGAGCATGGCCTATGACACAGCCCTCAGGAGGTCCTGAGAACATGTGCCCAGGGCGTTTGGTGCAGTTTGGTTTTATCCATTTTAGAGGCATGAGACACCAATCAAATATATTTAAGAAATACATATGTTTTGTTCAGAAAGGCAAGACAACTCAAAGCAGGGTTCGGGGAGGTGCTTCCAGATTATAGGTAAATTTAAATATTTTCTGGTTGGTAATTGGTTGAGTTTATCTAAAGACCTGAGAACAGTAGAAAGAAAATGTTCAGATTAAGATAAAAGATTTTGGAAACCAAAGTTCTTTTGAAGTCTTATAGTTGCTGCTCTCAGTGACAATATAAGACAAATATTTCCTATACAGATCTTTAAAAGGTGCTAGACCCTTAATCTCTTAGTCTCTTTAGGATTGAGGGAGATGGGAAGAAAAATATCTAGTGATGTTTAGAGAAATTAATTACAAATGCAAATTTTTCCCCACAAAGAAGAGCGTTGTAGGGCTATTTCAAGATATGGTGGAGAAACATGTTTTGGGTAAAATATTTTGACTTTGGCCAGGAACAGTGGCTCACTCCTGTATTCCAAGCACTTTGGGAGGCTGAGGCAAGTGGACTACCAGGTCAGTAGTTTGGGGCCAGCCTGGAAAATATGGTGAAACGCTGTCCCTACACAAAAATACAAAATTAGTTGTGGTGGTGGGCACCTGTCATCTCAACTACTCAGGAGGCTGAGTCAGGGGTTTGAACATGGGAGGTAGAGGTTGCAGTGAGTGAAGGTCATGCCATTATACTCCTGCCTGGGTGACAGAGCAAAACTCCACCGCAAATATATATATTAGACATATATACATATATATATTTCTTTGTCACAAAATGTTATGCCAGAGTCATACTGGAAAGTAAGTCACAATATGTTTGGTTAAATAAAACCTAACTCATGAAAATTTATAATTTTTAGGTCAAAACTCTCCAGATCTCTTATGTAGGAATTTGGGCAAGATAAAAAAGGGAAAAAAAAAGAATATGTTGCAGTCTCACCAATGTACATTAATGTAGCAGTTTCTCATTGTCTGAACTAGTACCTGGGGTTTTTTGTATTATATTCAAGAAAATTAAGGAAAGGGACACAGCGTGAGATGGGAGCCAAGGTTAATAAACAAAAGAAGAAATGTCTCCACAGCAAAGAAAGGAGTCTGAGTGCATTGCTGGGCTACAGCTGAATTCTCAAGCTTTATAAGAAACTTCTCCCATTTCTGCAGCAGTTTGCGATATTTCTCTTATCAGTGAAGATGTTTCTACAACTGCATTTATCTTACGCCGTTTTGGTTGTATCTCTAGGCAAGCACAAATGTGGTGTTTTTTTTGTTTGTATAACTGTGAGTTTAAGTAAGTGCCTCCCTGCCTGTGCAAGTTCCCACAAAATGTATGCCTGATAAATGGAGAAAACTTTTTTTCCTGTGAGCCTCCTAATTATAAAAAGAAGAAAGGACTTATATGCTGGACCCTGTCTGCTTATCTCTGTGCAGGTGCAGCCTTAGGTTTTTTCTTTGGTTGCTTTATTTTTACCTGCTGCTGTGACATTTCAGGAGACCTCTTCTGCAGCTTGAGTCTTCCCTAGCTGATTTTTCCATTTCTTCTCCCTGAGTTCTCAAACATAATGGTGGGGAGAGCTTGGTGGTGGTGACAGCACAGAAACAAGTGTCCGTGGAGATGGCACCAACAGCACTGTGGAGTCTGCCTAGTCATGGCCTCAGGAGTGGTGGTACCAGAGAATGCTGACAGCTGCCCACCTAATTGTAAACACTCTGTGCTGCTGAGGAGCTATGTGGGCAACAAGATGGGCTTCTGAAACCTGCGAACAAAACTGCAGGGCCTGCCCGTGGCCCACTCACCATTCCTTCACCTTGGGGGTGCTGCAGAAAAAGCCCCACTATGGGGCTACCAGAGGACTGCACTGCGGCCTGCTCAAGAGGTAAGCTGTGGGTGTCATGTGAGCACCTCCTGCCAGCCCCATGCTGTGTGCAGTCAGAGCTAGTGGGGAGCACAGTCCTGGGTGTGTGTTGGAAGGAGGAAAAGAGTTTTGGGTGCAGAAGGAAGTGTGCTAGTATGGGAGCAGTGGGCAGGGCTTGTCTCCAGGTCAGGGTCAGAGTTTCATTGGTCTTCCTGGGCTGCCAGAAACCCCACGAGTAAGGCTGTCACCTCAACAGGTCCTTGCCGTTCTCTGGAGAGTTCTGCAGGTTCCACCACCCAGAGCTCCTGGTAGAAGCTGCTAAGGATCTGGCTGGGGTGAGGTGATTCCTGGAGACACTGGGACCAGACTTTCACTTGCAGTCTTTAATGGCACTTCTTCCTGAGGCAGGAAGAGGAGGAGGAGCTGGTGACAGGTACACCTGGTCTGGTATCTTTTGCAGTGCCTGCCATCCCTGTTTTATTCATGTGTACCAATGCTCGGTATCCTATGAGGTGTGGTATTTGGTGTGTATGCAGTAGCCCAAATCGTATATGATGTGTACTCAGATTCATATGCCACTGAGAGTAGAGGGAGTCACATAAACAAGTTGATGTTTCCAGGGATATGTCAAAATGATTTCTGTTGAGAGGGGTTAAACAGGAGAGTAGCATCACTTGGGTGCTGAGCCCAGCAATATGTCACAATATTTTCTTTGGGCATGTCTCAGGCAGCAGAAGAGATTCACATCAAATAGGTGTTGGACCCAGTAATATGTCACAATTCCCTTTGTGGGCAGAGCTCAGCAAAAATGGAGAGTCACATTACCTTTTTACTGAGACCAGCAATATGTCACAAGTTCCCATGTGGATGGGGGCAAGAAATGAGAGTCACACAACATAGGCTTTGTGCCCAGATATGTGTAACAATGCCTCCTGTGAAAAAAACTCTAGCAGGACAGTCACAACACCTATGCTCTGTATCCAGCAATTTGTCATAATCTTTTCTGAGGGCAGGGCACAGATGAGAGAGAAAAGTCTTATCACCTAGGTTCTGCACACAGTAATATTTTACAATTCCCTTGATTGCAGGGCTCAGGCAGAAAAGTCACATCACCTCAGTGCTTGGCCTTCATATATCATAATGCCAATGAGAGTAGGGTTGTGTTGATGTGCAAATATAAGTCATTATCTCATCTGGGTTTTAGATATTTTTATGACACTCTCTGTACCATTCAAGGGCAAAACACAATATGCAGAAATGTTATCTTCTGTGATGTAACACTTCTGACTAATGCAGACCCTAACCCTAGCCCTAAACTGTTGTTCCGAGCCTAGCTATGATAGTCATCGTCTCTCCCATTGGAGAGAACAGAAGTATATTACACCTCAAGAAGAGCAACCTCAAGACAAAAAATCATCAGATTGTCCAAGGTTGAAATGAAGGAAAAAGTGTCGAGGGCAGCAAGAGAGAAAGATCAGGCTATATAAAAATGGAAGCTTACCAGATTAACAGTAGACCTTTCTATAGAAACCCTACAAGCTAGAACAGGGTGGGGGCCAATATTAAAAATTCTCAAGGTAAATAATTTTCAAGTCAGAATTTCATACCCAGCCAAACTGAGCTTCATAGGTGAAGAAGAAATAAAATTCTTTCCAGACAAGCAAATGCTGAGGAATCTTGTCACCACCAGGCCTGCCTTACAAGAGTAAGGAAGCATTAAATATGGAAAGGAAAAACTGGTACCAGTCACTGCAAAAACACACTGAAATACAAAGACCAATGACACTAAAAAAAACTTTTTCAACTAATGAGCAAAATAACCAGCTAGCATCATGATGACAGAATCAAATTCACACATAACAATATTAACCTTAAATGTAAATGCCTAAATGCCCCAATTAAAAGACACAGACTGGAAACTTGGATAAAGAGTGAAGGCCTACTGATGTGCTGTAATTAGGAGACCCATCTCACTTGGAAAGGCACACATAGGCTCAAAATAAAGGAATAGAGGAATATTTACCAAGCAAATGGAAAGCAAAAAAGCAAGGATTGTAATTCTAGCCTCTGATAAAACACTTTAAACCAACAAAGATTAAAAAAGACAAAGAAGAACGATACATTATGGTAAAGACATCAATGAAACAAGAAGAAATAACTATTCTAGATATGTATTCACCTAATACAGGAGCACCAAAATTCATAAAACAAGTTCTTAGAGACCTTTGAAGAGACAGACTTTCACAAAATGATAGTGGGAGAATTTAACACCCCACAGTCAGTATTAGATCAATGAGAAAGAAAATTAACAAGGATATTCAGGACTTGAACTCAGCTCTGGACCAAGGGGACCTAACAGACATCTGCAGGATTTTCTGTCCCAAATCAACTGATAAACATTCTTCTCAGCACCACAAAGCATCTTTTCTAAAATTGACCAACTAATTGGAAGTGAAACACCCCTCAACAAATACAGAACAATGGAAATCATAACAAAGAGTCTATCAAACCACACTGCAATCAATTAGAACTCAGAATTAGGAAACTCACTTAAAACTGCACAACTTCATGGACATTGAACAACCAACAGCTGAATGACTACTGGATAAATAATGAAATTAGGGCAGAAATGAAGAAGTCATTTGAAATCAATGACGACAAAGCGAGAATGAAGCAGAGTCTGTTGGACACACCTGAAGGAGTGTTAAGAGATAAATTTATAACACTAAATGCTCACATCAGAAAGGTGGAAAAATCTGAACTCAACACCAAAACATTGCAGTTAAAAGAACTGGAGAAGCAAGAAAAATTCAAAACCTAGCAGAAGACAAGAAATAACTAGGATTAGAGAGAACTGAAGCAGATAGAGACACACACAAAAAAAGCCTTGAAAAAAATAAACCCAGGATATGTTTTTTTGAAAAGACTAGCAAAATATATAGACCACTAGCTACAATAATAAGAAATAAAACAGGGAAAAATCAAATAGACACAATAAAAAATGAAAAAGTGGATATTAACATTGACACAACAGAAACACAAACTACCGTCAGCAAATACTATAAAGACCATATTCAAATAAAGCAGAAAATCTAGAAGAAATGGGTAATAGATAGACACATACACCCTGCCAAGACTAATTCAGGAAGAAGTTGAGTGTCTGAATAGATCAATAACAGTTTCTGAACTGAGGCAGCAATTAGTAGACTACTGACCAAAAAAAAAAAAAAAAAGTCCAGGACGAGGCGGATTGATAGCTGAATTCTGTCAGAGGTACAAAGAGGAGCTGGTAGCATTCCTCCTGAAACAATTGCAAACAATTGAAAACAAACTCCTCCATAACTCATTTTATGAGGTCAGCATCATCCTGTTACCAAAACCTGGCAGAAGCAAAACAACAAAAAAGAAAATTTCACGACAATATCCATGATAAATATCTATACAAAAATTCTCAATAAAATGCTGAAAAACTCAAGCCAGTATCACATCATAAAACTTATCCATCATGATCAAGTTTACTTTATTTCTGGGATGCAAGCCTTTTTTGTCATACACAAATCAATAAATGTTATCAATCACATAAACAGAACCAATGGCAAAAATGACATGGTTATCTAAATAGATGCAGGCCTTTGATAAAATTCAACACCCCTTCATGCTAAAAACTCTCAATAAACCAGGTATTGATGAAACATATCTCAAAATAATGACAGTTATTATGACAAACTCACAGCCAGTATTATAGTGAATGTACAAAGTCTGGAAGTTTTTTTTTGAAAACCAGCACAAGATAAGGGTGCTCTCTCTCACCACTCCTATTCAGCATAGTGCTGGAAGCTCTGGCCATGGCAGTTAGCAAAGAGACTGAAATAAAGGATATCCAAGTAGGAATATAGGAAGTGAAATTGTTTGTTTGCAGATGACATGATTGTATATTTAGAAAACCCCATCAATTCAGCCAAAAAAATTCCTTAAGCTGATAAACAAATTCAGCAAATTCTCAGGGTACAAAATCAAAGTTAAAAAATCACTCACATTTCTATACACCAATAACAGACAAGCAGAGAAAGAAATCATCAGAGAACTACCATTCACAATTGCTACAAAGATAATAAAATACCTAGGAATACAACTTACAAGGGAAGTGAAGGACCTCTTCAAGGAGAACTGCAAACCACTGTTCAAGGAAAGTAAGAGAGGACACAAACAAATAAAAAATATTCATGTTCATGGATAGGAAGAATTAATATCATGAAAATAGCCATACTTCCCAAAGTAATTGACAGATTAAATGCTTTCTCATTAAGTTACCAGTGACTTTCTTTGCAGAATTTGAAAAAAAAGTTACTTTAAATTACATATAGAACCAAAAAAGAGCTCATATAGACAAGAAAATACTCAGCAAAGAGAATAAAGCTTGAGTCATCATGCTACCTCCCTTCAAACTCAACTACAAGGATACAGTAACCAAAACAGAATGGTACTGGCACCATGAAACAGAACAGAGGCCTTAGAAATAACAACAGACATCTACAAACAAACTGATCTTCAACAAACCTGACAAAAAACAGCAAAGGAAAAATAATTTCCTATTTAATAAATGATACTGGGAAAACTGGGTAGCCATAGGCAGAAAACTGAAATTGGACTTCTTCCTTCACTTTATACAAAAATTAACTTGATAGATTAAAGACTTAAATGTAAAACTGAAAACCATAAAAATTCTAGAAGAAGACCTAGACAATACCAGTCATGACATAGGCATGGGCAAAGATTTTATGTGTGGGGGTTCAGGGAAAATGATGGGGAAATTTATAAGCCACATACCTTCTTGGGAAACATGAAGATTTTTGAAAAAGTCTCAGGATAAAGTCATGGCTGAAGGCAACCTAACTCATACTTTGAGTAAACAGTTTAAAGTGGATACAAAGAAAGTTAGAATAGTTTACCTAACTAGCCTGTTTACCTATGTGGTCCTGAGACTAAACTTTGATCTACCATGGGTGTTTAAATGCTTTCTACTCAGGAAGTTCACAATGTCAATTACCCTCCAGTGTTGTTTGCTCATGACCTTTGTCAATTAATCTTTACTGAATAAATGCAAGTCTCACTGACAGATTGATGCCACAGCTGCAACTAAGTGGCCTGGGTGCTCAGCTGTACTTGCAAATCAGAATATCTGTATGTCAGTGTACATTATTCATCCATTATTGTGTCAGGCTCTGCAGGATAGACCCCTGCAGTTGGTACCCTCATGTGAGGAATGCTGCAAAGGAAGCATGACAGACCACTGAAAATGAAGTAGAAAAAGGAACTGCATGGTTAGTGAGTAATCAGTAAGTCATTTGTGCCCACTTGGGATTTTCAAGTTTTGGGGGGATTGGTCAGGCTAAGGTTTCAACATGGGAAAACAGTTATCAGCTCAATAGAAAAAGTATATACAAGTGTTGAAACAGTTGCTTAAGGCTAGCAGAGTATCAGTTTCACAGACTCAGTTAAGGGACCTAATGCAGATTGTTATCTCCCATAATGCAGGGTTCCCAGAATAAGGAATGCTAGATGTAGAACTCTGGGAACAAGTAGGGAGAAATCTTAAACAACATTATGCACAAGAGCAATGGGCCCCAACATCATTGTTACACTATGTGCCTTAGTACAGATGGTGTAGTCCAATTATACACAGAACAGCCTAAAAAGGGAAAGGAAGAGGAAGCATCACCTACTTTACTGAGTTTTCCTTCAACCCCAATATCACCAGGCCAAAATAACAAAGAGGAAATGAAGGTTTTACCTGAGTGCCACCCCTAATAAGTAGGAAAAAAACACGAAATACACCCCAGCTATAGGACTTTGTCTAAGCTTCATTAGAAGGGGAGGTCTTAGCCTGCTCAGTAGTGTAATACTGACATAGCAATCAGGTACATGAACAAATTTCCTTTAATGCTTATAAAGAGCTAAGAAAAAGCATTAAAGAAAATGGAGCCACTAGCCCATTTATGAAACAAATTATTGAGGCATTGGCAGACCACTTCCATATGACCCTGTGGGACTGGTTAATACTGGCTAAAACAACTCTGGAGCCTAGTCAATACCTCCTCTGGAGGGCAGAATACTACAAGTTGTGCAAACAACAAGCCAACCAGAATCAGACAGCAGGGCAAAATATAACAGCTGATATGCTCTGGGAGAGGTGGGGTCCTCATTCCAGTGAACAACAACAACAAAATTTTGATCCCCAGGCCTATGCTCATCTCTCTGCGTGTGCTTTTAGGGTTTGGGACTGAATTCCCAAAGCAGAGTTCAGCAGGGACCTTTTGTAAATGTTCAGCAAGGGCCTCAGGAGCCATTTATTGAGTTTATCAATCTGCTAACCCAGAGAATTAAGAGATAAATTAGTCATGCCCAGACTGCTGATATCTTACTTTTGCAATTGGCTTTTGGAAATGCTAATGTGGATTGACAGGAGGCAAGGCAGGCAATCAGGGGAAAGGCAACCACAGTCAGGGAGCTAATATGAGCATGTCAGCTGGTAAGAACTGAAACACACAAAGCCAAAATATCGGCTATGACATTAAGGCCTCCTAAAGTGAAAAAGGAGAGAAGCCAAAATTGTTTTCTATGCAGAGAGGTGGGGCATATGAAGAGGGAATGCCTGATAGCAGAGACCAGGGTAACTCAGGGAAAGAATCCCCTTCTATATGTCCCTAGTGTAGGAAGGGGAAGCATTGGGCAAATGCAGGTCTAAATTTGATAAAAACGGCAACCTCATAAGAAAGCAGTCAGGAAACTTCATATGGGGCTAGCCCGAGGCCCCACTTCCAACTGGGGCAATGCCAGCAGCTTCTCTTGGTCATATGGAAATCTCACAGTCCTCTCTCTCAGAGCAGCTACCACTGGGAGCACAGGACTAGATTTACTCAGCCCCAGTGGATTAGTGCTAAAACAGGGGGAAGAACCTAAAAGTACTGTGACTGGGATCTGGGTCCCACTGCCACCAGGGACAGTGATATTAGTCCTGGGTCAGTCTAGCTTATCCAGTAAAGGAATTAATGTGCTCGCTGGGGTAATTAATAGTGATTATCAGCATGAAATATTGGTTATGATGGAATGTAAAGATCTGTATAGTCTTTCCCCTGGATCCAAGAGAGCTCAGTTAATTATTTTTGCAATATTGGGTCCCCAGTGCCCATGGAAAAGAAAGGAGAAAGGAAAGCTTTGGAAGCATAGGAGCCACAGAAGATATTGGAATCAATTAATCATTGATCAGAGACCCATGATTACCTTAAAACTTGGAAATAAGAATTTTACTGTCTTATTGGACACAGGGGCAGACAATTCAAACATTAGTGATTAGAACTCACCAGAAACTTGGTCTCAGGTCACTCAGAAACAGAAAATTGTCATAACTGGGGAAACGCACACAGCCAAGCAGAGCACATACCCCCTAACATGCTATGATTCTGAGGGAAGAAAAGCAGTTATATAACTTTTAATCATTCCCATCCCTGTTAATCTTTGAAATGGGACGTGTTAGACCAATGGGGGGTCACTCTGCAGACCCCTTTCTAACAAAGGCAATTGTTGCTATTTCTCCCCTACCCCTGATGTGGCTTTCTCAAGATCTGATTTGGGTAGAACAGTGGCTTCTGAAGAGGGAGAAATTACTGAGGGCTCATGCCGTAGTTGAAGAACAATGAAGGCTGGCCATGTGGAATTATCTCACAGCTCCTGGAATTCACCCATTTTCATCATTTACAAAACGTCTGGGAAATGGAGACTTTTGCATGACTTACATGCTATTAATGCTAATTTACAGCCTATGGTACCCCTTCAACAGGGCTTCCCCTCCCCCACAGTGATTTCTTAAGATTGGCCTATAATTGTTATTGACTTAATAGATTGTTTTTATAAAATTTCTCTAGCACAAAATGACACAGAAAAATTTTCATTTACAATACCAGCTATCAATAATGAAAAGCTATCTTGTCAATTTCATTGAAATGCTTCCTCAAGGAATGCTAAACAGTCTTAACATGTGTCACTATCATGTAAATCAAGCTTTGGGCCCTAGTAGAAAAGAATTTCCTGGTTGCAAGATTATTCATTTTATGGATGATATTCTACTAGCATCCCCAAATGGAGCCAATAATTTTAAATTTTTATTTCCCTGTTGTAAAGAACACACAGCTAAGAGATGTAAACATTGTGCCTGAGAAAGTACAGATGTTTTCTTCTTCGAAATATCTAGGGTACATACCAACTTCCTAGTCAGTAAGACTTCAGAAGTTCAAATTAAATGCTAATAACCAAATACTAACAACTTACCTTACATGATTATCAGAAATTACTGGGAGTCATTATTTGGCCCTGCACCACTTTGGGGATTTCTACTGACAAGCTACAAAACCTGTATTCTATCTTAAAGAGTATTCCAGCCCTAGATTCTCCCAGATATTTAACCCTTACAGCAAAAAGAGAAGTCAAGGAAATAGAACTAACCATCTCTCAGAGGTAGCTAGATCACATAGGCCCAGGCTTTTCGGTTCAGTTGTTTTTCTTTCCCATGAAACACTCCCCTACAGAGTTAGTAGGACAAATGGCCCCTGGGCTACACTTTCTAGAATGGGATTTTGCTCATATACTGGGACTAAAACACTACTTACTTATATTCTTTTAACTACTAAAGTCATCTATTCAGGCCAGAAATGATGCAATCAGTTGCTGGGTTGTAATCCTGATGTCACCAGAATTCCTTCAAGTAAAAAGCAATTCTAAGCATTATTGCCCTTATTGATAGATCTACAAATAGTTTTCTCTGATTACATAAGACAAATAGAGCACAGGCTTCCTGCTGATACACTCCTTCATTTCTTATCTCATATGCTGGTAATTTTTCCCACAAAAATACTTCACTCCTCTATATCTAATGCTTTAACATTGTTTACTGGTGGGTCTGGTAAACACGGAAAAGCGGCAGTCTGGTGGAGAACACACAATTCAATCACTTGATCTGGGTTTAATGGAATTCAGACAGCTAAGATTGGGACTCTGATACTAGCCTTGGAAACTTTTTTCATTCAGTTTATAAATATTGTGAGTCTGCATATTCATTCAGTTAGAGCAATACTCTGTTTATTTATTGCACAACCTTGAGACAGCCCTAATTAAGTCCACTCAGGAGCCAGCCCTGTGTGCTCTTTTCCTCTGACTTCAGCATTTGCTAAATCAATGTACATATCCTATTTTTACTACACATATTCAAGCCCACAGCTCACTGTCTGGACTTTTGGCTTATGGCAATAATCAAGCAGTCCTCATGAGGTTATGACATCACTGCTTGACCAAGCCACCCAATCATATCAATTTTTCCACCCAAACTGAAGAAACTTATCTAAGTAATTTCAACATACCCAAGACTAGCTAAACAAATTATCCTGCAATGCCCAGATTGCCAGTTCACCGTCATATTCCTCTCCTTCAACAGGTGTTAACCCTAAAGGACTAGAACCTAATCGTTTATGGCAAGCAAATGTCACACACAACCCTGAATTTGGAAAACATGTATCCACTGATACCAACACTCATTTAATTAGTGCACATACTCTGCCTGGAGAGTCAACCTGATATATCATTAAACGTCTTCTTTTAACTTTTAAATTTATGGGATGACCCACAATAATTAAGACTGATAATGGTCCAGCTTATGCCAGCTCACAATTTCAACAATTTTTTTACATGTGAAGCATCCAACATTCCACACATATCCCATATAAACCCCAAGGACAAGCAATAGTAGAATGTGCACACTCCACCCTTAAAAATATGCTCAAAAACAAAACATGGGGAGTATGGGTAAAGACCCTGCAACACAATTGGCAAAAGCCTTATTTACCCTTAGATTTTTAATTTAGATGAAAAATTTCAATCAGCTGTAGAAAACCATTTTGTTAAAACCTCTCAAGGCATAAAACCTGCAACGTTATGGAAAGATGTAAATAGTAATGAATGGTGTGGTCCAGGTAAATTATTAACGTGGAGAAAATGGTATGCTTGTGTCCACACACTCTCAGGTCCTCTTTGGATTCCAGCATGGCACAGCAAATCATACCATGGCATGGCTAGGACCCCACCTGGTACCAGGGCTGAAGGAGCTAACCCTGCAATACTCATAGCCCCAAGCAATGTGGCTTCCATGGATGAAACAAGAGCCGGGTATTACCTAGGGGATGCTGAAGAGGACAACTCAAGAGGCTGAAATAATCCTGCTCTGGACACAGACACCATTAACTCCAGATAATTTGTTTCTTGCTATACTTTCTGTTGTACGTGGCAACTCACTTACCGTATTAATCCTTTTTATGCTCTCACTTTCTCCGCAACCTGTTCCTGCTACACACTATTGGGCTTGTATTTTAGACCGGCCTTTCTTTTGCCCTATCACCCAGGTAGACACTCCGTTCCCAGCCTATAATAATGTGACTGCTTGGCTAGGGGAGAGAGAATTTATCCCCAGTGGGATCTGTCAATAAATGCACACATTGGAATAAGGTGCCAGAAAACGTGACATATCACTCCACTATTCTAGCACTAACTATAAGTTATAAAGGCACTAAACCTTACTATGTACCTGCACAAAAACAAGTATGACTACATCGTGGCAAAGGAAACTTTGTCTTAACACTCTTAGCTGCAGGCAACCTCAAACTGGGCAATGCATGCAATGTCACTTCTCAAATATTCTTTTTTTCTTTTCATTGTACTTTGTTTTAGGGTACATGTGCACAATGTGCAAGTTTCTTACATATGTATCCATGTGCCATGTTGGTTTGCTGCACCCATTAACTCATCATTTAGCATTAGGTGTATCTCCTAATGCTATCCCTCACCTTCCCCCCACCCCACAACCATCCTCAGTGTGTCATGTTCCCCTTGCTGTGTCCATGTGTTCTCATGGTTCAGTTCCCACTTATGAGTGGTGTTTGGTTTTTTGTCCTTGTGATAGTTTACTGAGAATGACGATTTCCAGTTTCATCCATGTCCCTACAAAGGACATGAACTCATCATTTTTTATGTCTGCATAGTATTCCATGGTGTATATGTGCCAAATGTTCCTAATCCAGTCTATCGTTGTTGGACATTTGGGTTGGTTCCAAGTCTTTGCTATTGTGAATAGTGACACAATAAACATACGTGTGCATGTGTTTTTATAGCAGCATGATTTATAGTCCTTTGGGTATATACCCAGTAATGGGATGGCTGGGTCAAATGATATTTCTAGTTCTAGATCCCTGAGGAATTGCCACACTGACTTCCACAATGGTTGAACTAGTTTACCATCCCACCAACAGTGTAAAACTGTTCCTATTTCTCCACATCCTCTCCAGCACTTGTTTCCTGACTTTTTAATGATGGCCATTCTAAATGGTGTGAGATGGTATCTCATTGTAGTTTCGATTTGCATTTCTGTGATGACCAGTGATGATGAGAATTTGTGCTTTTTTTTTTTTGGCTGCATAAGTGTCTTCTTTTGAGAAGTGTCTGTTCATGTCCTTTGCCCAATTTTTGATGGAGTTGTTTGCTTTTTTCTTGTAAATTTGTTTGAGTTCATTGTAGGTTCTTGATATTAGCCCTTTGTCAGATGAGTAGCTTGTGAAAATTTTCTCTCATTTTGTAGGTTGCCTGTGCACTCTCATGAAGTTTCTTTTGCTGTACAGAAGCTCTTTAGTTTAGTTAGATCTCATTCATCAATTTTGGCTTTTGTTGCCATTGCTTTTGGTGTTTTGGACATGAAGTCCTTGCCCATGCCTATGTTCTGAATGGTAATGCCTAGGTTTTCTTCTAGGGTTTTTATGGTTTTAGATCTAACATGTAAGTCTTTAATCCATCTTGACTTAATTTTTGTATAAGGTGTAAGGAAGGGATCCAGTTTCAGCTTTCTACATATGGCTAACCAGTTTTCTCAGCACTATTTATTAAATAGGGAATCCTTTCCCCATTGCTTGTTTTTGTCAGGTTTGTCAAAGATCAGATAGTTGTAGATATGCGGCATTATTTCTGAGGGCTCTGTTCTGTTCTATTGATCTATATCTCTGTTTTGGTACCAGTAGCATGCTGTTTTGGCTACTGTAGTCTTGTAATATAGTTTGAAGTCACGTAGTCTGATGCCTCCAGCTTTGTTCTTTTGGGTTGGGATTGACTTGGCGATGTGGACTCTTTTTTGGTTCCATATGAACTTTAAAGTAATTTTTTCCAATTCTGTGAAGAAAGTCATTGGTAGCTTGATGGGAATGGCATTGAATCTATGAATTACTTTGGGCAGTATGGCCATTTTCACGATATTGATTCTTCCAACCCATGAGCATGGAATCTTCTTCCATTTGTTTGTATCTCCTTTTATTTCATTGAGCAGTGGTTTGTAGCTCTCCTTGAAGAGGTCCTTCACATCCCTAGTAAGTGTGATTCCTAGGTATTTTATTCTCTTTGAAGCAATTGTGAATGGGAGTTCACTCATGATTTGGCTCTCTGTTTGTTATTGGTGTATAAGAATGCTTATGATTTTTGTACATTGATTTTGTATACTGAGACTTTGCTGAAGTTACTTACCAGCTTAAGGAGATTTTGGGCTGAGAAAATGGGGTTTTTTAGATATACAACTATGTCATCTGCAAGCTGGGACAATTTGGCTTCCTTTTTCCTAATTGAATACCCTTTATTTCCTTCTCCTGCTTAATTGCCCTCACCAGAATTTCCAACACTATCTTGAAAAGCAGTGGTGAGAGTGGGCATCCGTGGCTTGTGCCAGTTTTCAAAGGGAATGCTTTGAAATGCTTTCAGTTTTTGCCCATTCAGTATGATATTGGCTGTGGGTTTGTCATAGATATCTCTTATCATTTTTAGATACGTCCCATCAATACCTAATCTGTTGAGAGTTTTTAGCATGAAGGGTTGTTGAATTTTGTCAAAGGCCTTTTCTGCATCTATTGAGATAATCATGTGGTTTTTGTCTTTGGTTCTGTTTATATGCTGCATTACATTTATTGATTTGCATATGTTGTACCAGCCTTGCATCCCGGGGATGAAGCCCACTTGATCATGGTTGATAAGCTTTTTGATGTGCTGCTGGATTCAGCTTGCCAGTATTTTATTGAGGATTCTTGCTTCAATGTTCATCAAGGGTATTTCTCTAAAATTCCCTTTTTTTGTTGTGTCTCTGCCAGACGTTGGTGTCAGTATGATGCTGGCCTCATAAAATGAGTTAGGGAGGATTCCCTCTTTTTCTATCAATTGGAATAGTTTCAGAAGGAATGGTACCAGTTCCTCCTCATACCTCTGGTAGAATTCTACTATGAATCCATCTGGTCCGGGACTCTTTTTGGTTGGTAAGCTATTGATAATTGCCACAATTTCAGAGCCTGTTATTGGTCTATTCAGAGATTTAACTTCTTCCTGGTTTAGTCTTGGGAGGGTGTAAGTGTCGAGGAATTTATCCATTTCTTCTGGATTTTCTAGTTTATTTGCGTAGAGGTGTTTGTGGTATTCTCTGATGGTAGTTTGTATTTCTGTGGGATTGGTAGTGATATCCCCTTTATCATTTTTTATTGCATCTATTTGATTCTTCTTTCTTTTCTTCTTTATTAATCTTGCTAGCAGTCTATCAATTTTGTTGATCTGTTCAAAAAACCAGCTCCTGGTTTCATTAATTTTTTGAAGGTTTTTTTGTGTCTCTATTTCCTTCAGTTCTGCTCTGATTTTAGTTATTTCTTGCCTTCTGCTAGGTTTTGAATGTGTTTGCTCTTGCTTTTCTAGTTCTTTTAATTGTGATGTTAGGGTGTCAATTCTGGATATTTCCTGCTTTCTCTTGTGGGCATTTAGTGCTATAAATTTCCCTCTACACACTGCTTTGAATGTGCCCCAGAGATTCTGGTATGTTGTGTCTTTCTTCTCATTGGTTTCAAAGAACATCTTTATTTCTGCCTTCATTTCGTTATGTACCCAGTAGTCATTCAGGAGCAGGTTGTTCAGTTTCCATGTGGTTGAGTGGTTTTGAGTGAGTTTCTGAATCCTGAGTTCTAGTTTGATTGCACTGTGGTCCAAGAGACAGTTTGTTATAATTTATGTTCTTTTACGTTTGCTGAGGAGAGCTTTACTTCCAACTCTGTATTCAATTTTGGAATAGGTGTGGTGTGGTGCTGAAAAAAATGTATATTCTTTTGATTTGCGGTGGGGAGTTCTGTAGATGTCTATTAGGTCCACTTGGTGCAGAGCTGAGTTCAATTCCTGGATATCCTTGTTAACTTTCTGCCTCATTGATGTGTCTAATGTTGACCGTGGGGTGTTAAAGTCTCCCATTATTATTGTGTGGGAGGCTAAGTCTCTTTGTAGGTCACTAAGGACTTGCTTTATGAATCTGGGTGCTCCTGTATTGGGTGCATATATATTTAGGATAGTTAGCTCTTGTTGAATTGATCCCTTTACCATTATGTAATGGCCTTCTTTGTCTCTTTTGATCTTTGTTGGTTTAAAGTCTGTTTCATCAGAGACTAGGATTGCAACCCCTCCCTTTTTTTGTTTTCCATTTGCTTGGTAGATCATCCTCCATCCTTTTATTTTGAGCCTATATGTGTCTCTGCATGTGAGATGGGTTTCTTGAATACAGCACACTGATGGGTCTTGACTCTTTATCCAATTTGCCAGTCTGTGTCTTTTAATTGGAGCATTTAGTCCATTTACATTTAAAGTTAATGTTGTTGGCCAGGCACGGTGGCTCACACTTGTAATCCCAGCACTTTGGGAGGCTGAGGCAGGTGGATCACGAGGTCAGGAGATCAAGACCACAAGACCATGGTGAAACCCCATCTCTACTAAAAATACAAAAAATTAGCCAGGTGCGGTGGTGGGTGCCTGTAGTCCCAGCTACTCAGAGAGGCTGAGGCAGGAGAATGGCATGAACCCGGGAGGCAGAGCTTGCAGTGAGCCAAGATTGTGCCACTGCACTCCAGCTTGGGTGACAGAGTGAGACTCCATCTCAAAAAATAAAAAATAAATAAAAAATAAAGTTAATATTGTTATATGTGAATTTGATCCTGTCATAATGATGTTAGCTGGTTATTTTGCTCATTAGTTGATGCAGGTTCTCCCTAGCCTCAATGATCTTTAACATTTGGCATGATTTTGCAGTGGCTGGTACCGGTTGTTCCTTTCCATGTTTAGTTCTTCCTTCAGGAGCTCTTTTAGGGCAGGCCTGGTGGTGACAAAATCTCTCAGCATTTGCTTGTCTGTAAAGTATTTTATTTTCCTTCACTTATGAAGCTTTGTTTGGCTGGATATGAAATTCTGGGTTGAAAATTCTTTTCTATAAAAATATTGAATATTGGCCCCCACTCTCTTCTGGCTTGTAGAGTTTCTGCTGAGAGATCTGCTGTTATTCTGATGGGCTTCCCTTTGTAGGTAACCCGACTTTTCTCTCTGGCTGCTCTTAACATTTTTTACTTCATTTCAACTTTGGTGAATCTGACAATTATGTGTCTTGGAGTTGCTCTTCTCAACGAGTATCTTTGTGGTGTTCTCTGTATTTTGTGAATCTGAATGTTGTCCTGCCTTGCTATATTGGGGAAGTTCTCCTGGATAATATCCTGCAGAGTGTTTTCCAACTTGGTTCCATTCTCCCCGTCACTTTCAGATACACCAATCAGACATAGATTTGGTTTTTTCACATAGTCCCATATTTCTTGGAGGCTGTGTTCATTTCTTTTTACTCTTTTTTCTCTAGACTTCCCTTCTCACTTCATTTCATTCAGTTCATCTTCCATCACTGATAACCCTTTCTTCCAGTTGATCACATTGGCTCCTGAGGCTTCTGCATTCTTCACATAGTTCTCGATCCTTGGGTTTCAGCTCCATCAACTCCTTTAAGCACTTCAGTGTATTTCTTATTCTAGTTATACTTTCATCTAATTCTTTTTCAAAGTTTTAAACTTCTTTGCCTTTGGCTTGAATTTCCTCCTGTAGCTCAGAGTAGTTTGATTTTCTGAAGTCTTCTTCTCTCAACTCTTCAAAGTCATTCTCTCTCCAGCTTTGTTCCATTGCTGGTGAGGAACTGCATTCTTTTGGAGGAGGAGAGGTGGTCTGCTTTTTAGAGTTTCCAGTTTTTCTGCTTCGTTGTTTCCCTATCTTTGTGGTTTTATCTACTATTGGTCTTCGAAGATGGTGATGTACAGATCGGTTTTTGTTGTGGATGTCCTTTCTGTTTGTTAGTTTTGCTTCTAACAGACATGACCCTCAGCTGCAGGTCTGTTCGAGTTTTCTAGAGGTCCACTCCAGACCCTGTTTGCCTGGGTGTCAGCAGCAGTGGCTGCAGAACAGCAGATTTTCATGAACCATGAATGCTGCTGCCTGATCATTCCTCTGGAAGTTTTGTGTCAGAGGAGTACCCGGCCGTGTGAGGTGTCAGTCTGCCCCTACTGGGGAGTGCCTCCCAGTTAGGCTGCTTGGGGGTCAGGGACCCAATTTAGGAGGCAGTCTGCCCATTCTCAGATCTCCAGCTGCATGCTGGGGGAACCACTACTCTCTTCAAAGCTGTCAGACAGGGACATTTAAGTCTGCAGAGATTACTGCTGTCTTTTTGTTTGTCTATGCCCTGCCCCCAGACGTGGGGCCTACTAAGGCATGCAGGCTACCTTGAGCTGTGGTGGCCTTACCCAGTTCGAGCTTCCCGGCTGCTTTGTTTACCTAATCAAGCCTGGGCAATGGCAGGCGCCCCTCCCCTGGCCTCGCTGCCACCTTGCAGTTTGATCTCAGGCTGTTGTGCTAGCAATCAGTGAGAGTCCATGGGCATAGGACCCTCCGGGATATAGTCTCCTGGTGTGCCATTTTTTAAGCCCCTCCAAGAAGCACAGTATAAGGGTGGGAGTGACCCAATTTCCCTGGTGCCTTCTGTCACCCCTTTCTTTGACTAGGAAAGGGAACTCCCTGACTCCTTGCACTTCCTGACAATGCCTCACCCTGCTTTGGTTGCACATGGTGCACTGCACCCACTGTCCTGCATCCACTCTCTGGCACTCCCTAGTGAGATGAACCCGGTACTTCAGATGGAAATGCAGAAATCATCCGTCTTTTGCATCACTCATGCTGGAAGCTGTAGACTGGAGCTTTTTCTATTCTGCCTTCTTGGCTCCACCCCCTCAAATATTCTTTCCTGTTCTAAAGAACAATGCCAGGAAAATAATGGATTTCACTCTTACTCAGAGGTGTATTACAGGAAATAAGCCCATAGCCTCTAGTTAGGCAATTATAACATCTTAGACTGGAGCCCCCGCAGCTGATTTCAGGGCAGCCTTACTAATGTTTTTGTCCATCACGGTATCATTCAGTTTCATAGCCACACCCCATTCCCCTATGATTTGGGCCTATATGGGATTGGATATCCCAGGCCCCAAGTAAGGTCCCTGCCACCACAAGGCAACTTATGACTCCTGGGACATCCTAGCAACTCCCTTAACACCTCTCATGAGACATCTCATAATTCCAGTCACAACTGGAATTATTCATAATCACACTGATCAGTGCCTGATTTGCATTATAAATCCCTATGTTTTTCTTACAGAATCTAACATTTCCATTACACCCCAAAACTCCCCTGGTGACCCAGGTTCGGAGACAGGCTTGATTTCCCTCATGTATCACTATCACAATATATCTAATTTAAAAATTACTAGTGTCATGATATTAAGGAGATAATCTGAGGCATTTCTACCAGTCAATCTGACATGTGATTGGCAGAGTTCCTCTGCCCTTACCACATTAGAACTTTCTCTGTAGCAGGTCAGACATAAAAGATTCATAGTTATGCTTACGACCTTTATAGTCTCAGCCACAGTCATCCTGTCAACTGCTAGCATGCTGTTGCATCTATTACTGAGTCAGAACCAACAGCTGCCTTTGTAGATAATATGGCCAAAAATGTGTCTAATAAACTTCTTTTACAACAAAGTATAGATCAAAAATTTACTGCCTATCTTCAAGCCCTCAAGACTGCTTTAGAATATGTAGGTCAATGACAAGATTCTTTAGAATTCTGACAGCAATTAAACCGTGACTGGGGACATAAGTATATCTGAATCACTTCTCTAGCATGGAGTCTGTCAATAAATAATTGATATGAGGTAAAACAAAACCTTTTGGGAAGGTTTTATGACAATTTAATAGCAGACATAAAGCAACTTACACATTTTAGAATCTCTTCACACCATAGATCTATACATCAACAAACAGCCATATGGAAGGATGTGCAAGATCATTTCTCCTGATTAGAACCCCCACCCCTGGGGTCACTCTTTGACTTGAAAAGAATGTGGATAATTGTATGAATGATTATTTTGTTTTTTGCTAATTATAGGATGCAAAGCTGGAATAAGAGCAATGACCGCCACAGCTAAGAGATTAGTTGCTGCACAGATCTGTGTTCTCCAATCCAAAAGATATGATGCAAAAAACATAAAGGGGGACATGTGGGGGCCCAATCAGGATGGTGGGGAAAATTAGAAGCCACAAACCACTGAAGGTCTGAAGGTTTTTGCAAAAGTCTCATAATAAGTTTATGACTGAAGGCAACCTAATCCTTACGTAGAGTAAATAGCTTAAAGTGGGTATTAAGGAAGGTAGAGTAGTTTACCTAACTAGCTTGTTTACTCAGGTGGTCCTAAAACTAACCTTTGGTCTACTGTGAATTCTTAATTGATCTCTACTCAGGAAGTTTGCAATGTCAATTACCCTCTGGTGGTGTTTACTCATGATATTTATCAATTAATCTTTACTGAATAAATGCAAGTCTTGTTGATTAATCAAGGCTGTGGCTGTGGCTGTGGCTGTGACTGAGTGGCTTGGATGCTCAGCTGGACTGGTAAAGCAGAATATTTGTGTGTCAGTGTATTTTATTCATACAACATTGGGTCAGGGTATGCAGGACAGACCCCTGCATTTGTGACTAAAACACAAAGAGCAATAATAGCAAAATTCAAAATTGACAATTCGGATCTAAACATATTAAAGAGCTTCTGCACAACAAAAGAAACTATCATCAGGGTGAACAGGCAACCTACAGAATGGGAGAAAATTTTTGCAATCTGTCCACCTTAAAAAGTCCTAATGTCCAGAATCTACAAAGAATTTAAATTTACAAGAAAAAAACACACAATGCCACCAAAAAGTGGGCCCAGGATATGAACAGATACTTCTCAAAAGGAGACATTTATGAAGTCAATGGCTATATAGAAAAAAGCTCTTAATAATTGATCATTAGAGAAATACAAATCAAAACCACAATGAAATACCATCTCATTCCAGTTAGCATGGCGATTATTAAAAAGTCAAGAAGCAATAGATGCTGGAGAGGCTGTGGAGAATTAGAAACATATAGACTCTTTGTGGGACTGTAAATTGGTTCAACCAGTGTAGAAGGAAGTGTGGTGATTCTTAAAGGATCTAAAACCAGAAATGCAATTTGATCCAGCAATGTCATCACTGGGTATATAACAAAAGAATTATAAACCATTCTACTATTAAGATACATGCACATGTATGTTTATTGCTGCACCATTTGCAATAGCAAAGACTTGGAACCAACAAAAATGCCCTTCAATAATAGACTGGACAAAAAATATGGCACATAAACATCATCATATACTAGGCAGTCATAAAAAAAGAATGAGCTTATATCCTTTACAGGGAGATGAATGAAGCTGGAAACCACCTTTCTCAGCAAACTAACACAGGAACAGAAAAACAAACACTGCATTCTATCACTTATAAGTGGGACTTGAACAACGAGAACACATGGACACAGGAAGGGGAACATTACACATTGGGGCAAAGTGAGGGAGAGCATTAGAATAAATACCTAATGCATGTGGGGGTTAAAACCTAGGTGTTGGATTCATAGGTGCAGCAAACCACCATGGCGCATGTATACCTGTCACAAACCTGCATGTTGTTCGGATGTATCCCATAACTTAAAAGTAAAATAAATTTAAAAATTAGAAGAAAAGAACTACTAAGCAATGATATTTCAAGAAGGAGAATATCAACAAACCAAAATAGGCCTCCATCTATTGCATGTTCTAGTCCCGGTTTTTCTAACATAGTATTTTCATGTGCATCTCCTCTGCAGTTCTCTCTCTCAGTTAAATCTCCATATGATGGCATAGTGAAGGGGTGGCATGCCCCTCCACACCTCTGGGTATTTCTTGCCAGGTGGGGTGAAAGACTGAGAAAAGAAAAAGACACAGAGACAAAGTATAGAAAAGAAAATTGGGCCAGGGGACCAGCGCTGTGTACAGAGGACCCCCACTGGCACTGGTCTCTGAGTTCCCTCAGTATTTATTGATCATTATCTCTATCATCTCTGAGAGGGGGATGTGGCAGGACAATAGGCTAATAGTGGGGAGAGGGTCAGCAGGAAAACATGTGAACAAAGTCTCTTTGTCATAAACAAGTATAAGGAAATGTGCTGTGCCTTGATGTGCACGTATACAAACATCTCAGTGCATTAAAGAGCAGTATTGCCACTAGCACATCTCACCTCCAGCCCTAAGACAGTTTTCTCCTATCTCAGTAAATAGAATATACAATCAGGTTTTACACTGAGACATTTCATTGCCCAGAGATAAGCAGGAAATAGATGCCTTCCTCTTACACTAATCCTCCTCAGCACAGACCGTTTAAGGGTGTTGGGCTGGAGGATGGTCAGGCCTTTCCCTTCCCATGAGGCCATATCTCAGGCTATCACATGGGGAGAAGCCTTGAACAATACCTGGTTTTCCTAGGCAGAGGTCCCTGTGGCCTTCCACAGTGTATTGTGTCCCTGGGTGCTTGAGATTAGAGAATGGTTATGACTTTTAACAAGCATACTGCCTTCAAGTACTTTTTTAACAAAGCACATCATGCATAGCCCTAAATCCATTAAACCCTGAGTCACCACAGCACATGTCTCTGTGAGCACATGGTTGGGGCAAGGGATACAGATTAACAGCATCTCAAGGCATAACAATTTTTCTTAGTACAGAACAAAATGGAGTCTCTTATGTCTAATTCTTTCTACATAGACACAGTAACAGTCTGATCTCTCTTTCTTTTCCCCACACATAGAGATAACAATCTCTTGTTTTGTTATGTAAGAGAGAATGCACCCTTAAAAAAGAGCCCAAATTGGGGATGTCACCTCAAGATGCTATTGTATCAGTAGGGTTTAAAAAAAAATATTTGGATACCATTGCCACTGCAGTACATGTTTCTCTTTAGTGCCTGGAAAGGATTAAGTATAGAGTGGAGACACAAAGTAAAGCCCTCCTCCCTGAAGGAATGGTTCTGTATTGTAGTTTATGAGGGCTCCAGTTATGGTTAGTCCAGGCCTTATAAGGTCACCAATCCTACATCTAATGGGAGTATTTTTAGCATGATGATATTTATACTTATTATAGTAATCCACAGTACCATTTGGAAATTTACATGCTTTGTAGGAAAAATCATTTTGCCAAATAGATTGTTAAAAGATCAGGTACACACTATGTTCCAGCCAGTATATGAGACAATTCTTCTTAGAGGAGCTACTTGTCCAGATATCATCTGTTGTTCTGCAAATTTGCAGATTATTGCCATTATCCAATATTATACAAGGGTTCAGGTGTTCATTTGTGCATAGGTTCTGGAAGGACCATGTGTGATTAAACACCTGTTTTGGTGTTATTAAACTGAGCAAATCATCCACAGCCAACCCAGCAATCAGTCTTGTTGTATAGATGGGCAATTGCTGATTCTGTAGGGGACAAAGAAGGTGAGGCATTGCTACATCTAACAGTGCATGTTAGTAAACTTGATAGTAACAAAATCTTCATGTTTATCTCATATATATGACTATTATTCTTGCTATAAGAATCATAACTAAGCAAAAGATTATGGAAAATGAGATTCTTTTTTCTATATTCTACTCAGAGGGTGCAACAGTACATAGTCTACTGCAAAGAACAAAGTTAGTACTGCAATTCCTGCAAACATGATGTAATTAAGTTCCATTTAATATCTTACCAAGATATATATAATTTCCATTGAATTTGATTTTGGAGATTATGAAGGTAATTCCATGGATAACTAAAACATCCTTCTAAGTATACATCAAAGAAAAGTTCCAATATCTCATGGCAAATCTCAAGAGGAAAGGTGGGATTGAACTAAACGGTAGTTCTCACTAAATATGTGCTTATTTTTTCAGTTTTCAGTAATTTTCAATTTGAAATCCTTGACTTCTTCACTCTGATATCTGAGATGTTCTTCTAGCCTGTTAGGTGTCACTCCCACTGTGTTCCAGGCCTTGACTCAAGTGTATCCAAGAGTCAAAATGACCCCAAAAGTCGAATCCCACAGCCTTCACCTCTGAGGGGGGTGGAGAGAAAGACAGTGTGACTTCCTTCCCAGTTGAGAACTAGGAGCCTTCACCAGTACCAAATCTCCTGGGTTGAACAAAGGTGGGCCTAGTTCTTGGGGTAGAATTTCTAATGGCTGTTTTAATTCCTGCTGAAAGTGGGCTAGGGAGGTTACATGTTTAACAAATTCAGAAATATCCTGATCTAATATAAAATCATTAGTAAATGTAGGTCATCTATACATCATTTCAAAAGGGCTCAACCTAAGCTTTGAAGGGGTGTTTCTCACCCACACTGAAGTTATAGGAAAGAGAATGGTTGATGGGAGGTGAATTTCTTGAGGCAACTTCAGAAGTGGCTCTTAATTATATAATTTGCTTTTTCCACCTTCCCTGAAGACTGTACTCTCCAAGCACAGTAAAGATGGTATTATATGCTCATTGCTTTTGAGACTCCCTGGGCAATGGCCACCTTAAATGAAAGGCCACTGTCACTTGGGAGATATTTCAGGAGTCCAAAGGGAGGGAATATTTCATTGACTAGTGCTTTTATTACGTAAGATGATTTTTCTGTTGAACATGAAAATGCCTCTACCCAGTTAATTAAGGAATCCACCCCACCAGGAGGTATTAAATCACCATTATACTTGGGACAAAAATAAAATTCTTTTGCCAACCTTCTCCTGAGCAAATTCCCACTGTTTGAGTTTTCAGATGGAGAAGCTGTCTGTTCAGTAGATAGATTGTTTTGGAGGCAGATCTTCTAAGCATTAACAACCTGTTTCTTTTTGTTGTTGCTGTTTGAGACAGTCTCAATTTGTCACCCAAGATCAAGTGCAGTAGCACAATCTTGGCTCACTGCAACCTCCATGTCTTGAGTTCAAGCGATTTTACTGCCTCAGCCATCCAAGTATCTGGGATTATATGTATGCTACCAAGATTGGCTAATTTTTGTATTTTTCAAAGAGATGGGATATCACCATGGTGACTAGGCTAATCTCAAACTCCTGGCCTCAAGAGATCCATCTGCCTCAGGATCCCACAGTGCTTGGGTTACAGGAGTGAGGCACCATAGCCAACCTGTTTGACAATTTTGGTAAGTTTTTACCTGAGAACAATCTCTGGGATAATCGATGAGTTTCATTATTTCCAAAGTGGAAACTTTAGTGAAGAATCTTAAAAATTTTTCTCCATTTGGGGGTTGATAAATAAAGTTTGCCATTCTCTTATTGTAATCTCCTGAGGGGTGAAAGTCATATCCTTGAAAGGTGGCCCATTCTATCCTTATAGGAGAATACTGGGCTTTACATTTTTAAGGAGCCCTCCAAAATTACAGGGGCTTCAAGTGCAACTGAGACTTTGAGGTCTTCCTGCTGCTGACTTAGCTGTTTGTCCTGCTAACATATTTCCTCCTGGCATTTCATTTATCTTCTTCTGATGTTCTTTGCAATGTATTATGCCACTTCCCATGGAAAGAACACTGAAGCAAATACTCTATCTATTTCCTAATGGTATTCAATGAGGGATTCATTAGCTGTCAGAAGTATTGCTTTTTTAATTTTTATTTTCCTTTAAGTTCTGGTATACGTGTGCAGACTGTGCAGGTTTGCGCCATAGGTATATGCATGCCATGATGGTTTGCTGTACCTATCAACCCATCATCCAGGTTTTAATCCCCACATGCAGCTATTTGTCCTGATGCTGTCTCCCCACTTTCCCTAGAACAGGCCGCAGTGTGTGTTGTTCCCTTTTGTGTGTCCATGTGTTCTCATTGTTCAACTCCTAGTTATGAATGCAAAGATGCAGTGTTTAGTTTTCTGTTCCTGCATTAGCTTGCAGAAGATGATGGCTTCTGGCTTGGTCCATGTCCCTGCAAAGACATAATCTCATTTTAATAGCTGCATATTATTCCACGGTGTATATGTACCACATTTTGTTTATCCAGCCTATCATTTATCAGTATCTGGATTGGTTCCAAGTCTTTGCTATTGTAAACAGTCCTGTAATAAACCTACATGTGCATGTATCTTTATAATAGAATGATTTATATTTCTTTGGTTGTATACCCAGTAATGGCTTTGTTTGGTCAAATGGTATTTCTGGTTCTAGATCATTGAGGAATCCCCACAGTGTCTTTCACAATGGCTGAACTAATTTACACTTTCACCAACAGTGTAAAAGTGTTTCTATTTCTCCACAGTCTCACCAGCATCTGTTGCTTGACTTTTTAAATAATCATCATTCTTACTGGAGTGAGATGGTATCTCATTGTGGTTTTGATTTTTGTTCCTCTAATCATCAGTGATGTTGAGATTTTTTTCATGTTTCTTGGCTACATAAATACCTCCTTTTGAGAATTTTCTGTTCATATCCTTTGCCCAATTTTTGATGGAGTTGTTTGATTATTTTATTGTAAATTTGGTTAAGTTCCTTTTAAATGCTGGATATTAGACCTTTGTCAGATGGATACATTCCAAAATTTTTTCCTATTGTGTAGATTGCCTATTCATTCTGACAAGTTTCTTTTCCTGTGCAGAAGCTCTTTAATTAGATCCAATTTGTCAATTTTGGCTTTTGTTGCTATTGCTTGTGGCATTTTCATCATGAAGTCTTTGCCAGTGCCTATGTCCTGAAAGGTATTGCCTAGGTTTTCATCTAGGGTTTTGGGTTTTTTCACTAAAGACTTTTATTCACCCTGAGTTAATTTTTGTATAAGATGTGAAGAAATGGTCCATTTTCTGTTTTCTGCACATAGCTAACTAGTTTTCCCAGCATCATTTGTTAAATAGGGTATATTTTCCATTTTGATTGTTTTTGTCAGTTTTGTTGAAGATCACATGGTGGTAGATGTGTGGTGTTATTTCTGTGGTGTCTGTTCTGCTTTATTGGTCTGTATGTTTTGGTACCAGTACCAATGTTGTTTTGGTTACTTTAGCCTTTAGTATAGTTTGAAGTCAGGTAGCATGATGCCTTCAGCTTTGCTGTTTTTGTTTAGGATTATCTTGGCTATACAAGATCTTTTTTTCTTCCATTTGAATTTTAAATTTTTTTCTAATTCTGTAAAAAATGTCAATGGCAGTTTGATAAGAATAGCATTGAATCTATAAATTACTCTGGAAAGTATAGCCATTTTTGTGATATAAATTCTTCCCATTCATGAGGATAAAATGATTTTCCATTTGTTTGTGTCCTCTCTTATTTTCTTCAGCAGCAGTGGTTTGTAGTTCTCTTTGGAAACATCCTTTATGTCCCTTGATAGCTGTATTCCTAAGTATTTTATTCTCTTTGTAGTAATTGTGAATGGAAGTTCATTTCTGATTTGGCTGTCTGTGTATTTTGGGTGTACACGTATGCTTGAGATTTTTGCACCTTGATTTTGTACTGCAAACTGAGACATTTTGACTCCACCTTTTCCTATCTGAATACCATTGATTTATTTCTCTTGCCTGATTCTCCTGACCAGAAATTCCAATATTATGTTGAATATGAATGGTAAGAAATGGCATCCTTGCCTTGTGCCAGTTTTCAAAGGGAATGCTTCCAGCTGTGCCCATTCAGTAAGAGATAAGCTATGGGATTGATTGCCATTAATAGCTCTTTCTATTTTGAAATATGTTCCATCAATACTTGGTTCATTAAGAGTATTTAACATGAAGGAATTTTGAATTTTATCAAAGCCCTTTTCTGTATCTGTTGAGATAATCATGTAATTTCTGTCACTGGTTCTGTTTATATGATGGATTACATTTATTTATTTGAATATGTTGAACCAGTCTTACATCCCAGGAATGAAACCAAGACGATCATGGTGGATAAAGTTTTGACTTATTCCTGCTAGATTTACTTTGCCAGTGTTTTATTGAGTATTTTCCCACTATGTTCATCAGAAATACTGGTGTAAAGTTTTCCATTTTCGCTGTGTTTCTGTCAGATTTTGCTATCAAGATGATGCTGGCTTCACAAAATGAGTTACGGAAGTGTGCCTCCTTTTCAGTTGTTTGGAATAGTGACAGAAGGAACGGTACCAGCTCCTCTTTGTGACTTTCATATAATTTGACTGTAAATCCATCTGATCCCGGGCTTTTTTTGGTTGGTAGTCTGTTAATTACTGCCTCAATTTTAGAAATTGTTATTGGTCTATTCAGGGATTTGACTCGTTCTTGGTTTAGTCTTGGGAGAATCTATGTGTTCAGGAATTTATCCATTTCTTCTAGACTTTCCAGCTTATTTGCGTAGCAGTGTTTATAGTATTCTTAATGATAGTTTGTATTTATGTTGGGTCAGTGGTGATATCCCCTTTGTCACTTTTTATTATGTCTATTTGATTTTTATCTCTTGTTTATTAGTCTGTCTAGCAGTGTATCTATTATGTTAATTTAAAAAAAAAAACAGATCCTGGATTTTGAAGTATTTTGTGTCTCTTTGTGAGTTTTACTATGATTACAGGTATATTCTGTCTTCTGCTAGCTTTTGAATTAGTTTGCTCTAGCTTCTCTAGTCCTTTAATTGTTATGTTAGGGTGTTGATTTGAGAGCTTTCTAACTTTTGGATGTGGCCATTTAGTGTTATAAATTTTCCTTTTAACACTGCTTTTGTTGTTTCTCAGAGATTCTGGTAAGTTGTCTTAATTCTCATGGATTCAAGAGAACATTTTTAAATCTGTTTTAATTTTATTATTTATCCAGGGGGCATGACAGAGGAGGTTATTAAATACTTTTGAGGTTCTGTCTGAACTTCTTAATCCTGAGTTCTAAGTTGACTGACTGCTTTATGATCTCAGAGAATATTGTGTTTTCAGTTCTTTTGCATTTGCTTAGAAGTGATTTATTTTTGAGAGGTGGAGCCAAGATGGCTGAATAGGAACAGCTCCAGTCTACAGCTCCCAGCCTGAGCGACACCGAAGACGGGTGATTTCTGCATTTCTATTTGAGGTACTGGTTTCATCTCACTAGGGAGTGCCAAATAGTTGGTGCAGGAAAGTCAGTGAAGCGCACTGTGCACGAGCCGAAGCAGGGTGAGGCATTGCCTCACTCAGGAAGCGCAAGGGGTCAGGGAGTTCCCTTTCCTAGTCAGAGAAAGGGGTAACAGACAGCACCTGGAAAATCGGGTCAGTCCCACCCTAATACTGTGCTTTTCAACAGGCCTGCAAAACAACACACTAGGAGATTGTGTCCAGCACTTGGCTCAGAGGGTCCTATGCCCACGGAGCCTCGCTGATTGCTAGCACAGCAGTCTGAGGTCAAACTGCAAGGTGGCAGCAAGGCTGGGGGAGGGGTGCCTGCCATTGCATAGGCTTGCTTAGGTAAACAAAGCAGCCAGGAAGCTGGAACTGGGTGGAGCCCACCACAGCTCAAGGAGGCCTGCCTGCCTCTGTATACTCCACCTCTGGGGGCAGGGCACAGACAAACAAAAATTCAGCAGGAACCTCTACATGGAAACTGAACAACCTGCTCCTGAATGACTACTGGGTACATAATGAAATGAAGGCAGAAATAAAGATGTACTTTGAAACCAATGAGAACAAAGACACAACATACCAGAATCTCTCAGACACATTCAAAGCAGTGTGTAGAGGGAAATTTATAGCACTAAATGCCCACAAGAGAAAGCAGGAAAGTTCCAAATTTGACACCCTAACATCACAATTAAAAGAACTAGAAAAGCAAGAGCAAACACATTCAAAAGCTAGCAGAAGGCAAGAAATAACTAAAATCAGAGCAGAACTGAAGGAAATAGAGACACAAAAAACTCTTCAAAAAATTAATGAATTCAGGAGCTAGATTTTGAAAAGATCAACAAAATTGATAGACCGCCAGCAAGACTAATAAAGAAGAAAAGAGAGAAGAATCAAATAGATGCAATAAAAAAATGAAAAAGGGGATATCACCACCAATCCCACAGAAATATAATCTACCATCAGAGAGTACTACAAACACTTCTATGCAAATAAACTAGAAAATGTAGAAGAAATGGATAAATTCCTCGACAAATACACCCTCCCAAGACTAAACCAGGAAGAAGTTGAATCTCTGAATAGACCAATAACAGGTTCTGAAATTGCAGCAATAATCAATAGCTTACCAACCAAAAAGAGTCCAGGACCTGATGGATTCACAGCCGAATTCTACCAGAAGTACAAGGAGGAACTGGTACCATTCCTTCTGAAACTATTCCAATTGATAGAAAAAGAGGGAATCCTCCCTAACACATTTTATGAAGCCAGCATCATCCTGATACCAAAGTCTGGCAGAGACATAACCAAAAAAGAGAATTTCAGACCAATATCCTTGATGAACATTGATGCAAAAATCCTCAATAAACTACTGGCAAACCGAATCCTGCAGCACATCAAAAAGCTTATAAACCGTGATCAATTGGGCTTCATCCCTGGGATGCAAGGCTGGTTCAACATACACAAATCAATAAATGTAATCCAGCATATAAACAGAACCAAAGACAAAAACCACATGATTATCTCAATAGATGCAGAAAAGGCCTTTGACAAAATTCAACAACCCTATGTGCTAAAAACTCTCAAAAAATTAAGTATTGATGGGACGTATCTCAAAATAATAAGAGCTATCTATGACAAACCCACAGCCAATATCATACTGAATGGGCAAAAACTGGAAGCATTCCCTTCAAAAACTGGCACAAGAAAGGGATGCCCTCTCTCACCACTCCTATTCAACATAGTGCTGGAAGTTCTGGCAAGAGCAATCAGGCAGGAGAAGGAAATAAAGGATATTCAATTAGTAAAAGAGGAAGTCAAATTGTCCCTGTTTGCAGATGAGATGGTTGTATATCTAGAAAACCCCATTGGCTGTGCCCAAAGTCTCCTTAAGCTAATTAGCAACTTCAGCAAAGTCTCAGGATACAAAATCGATGTACAAAAATCACAAGCATTCTTGTACACCAATCACAGACAAACAGAGAGCCAAATCATGAGTGAACTCCCATTCACAATTGTTTCACAGAGAATAACACACTTAGGAATCCAACTTACAAGGAACGTGAAGGACCTCTTCAAGGAGAACTACAAACCACTGCTCAGTGAAATAAAAGACAATACAAACAAATGGAAGAACATTCCATGCTCATGGATTGGAAGAACCAATATCGTGAAAATGGCCATACTGCCCAAGGTAATTTATAGATTCAATGCCATCCCCATCAAGCTACCAATGATGTTCTTCACAGAATTGGAAAAAACTACTTTAAAGTTCATATGGAACCAAAAAAGGGCCCACATCGCCAAGTCAATCCTAAGCCAAAAGAACGAAGCTGGAGGCATCACTCTACCTGACTTCAAACTATACTACAAGGCTACAGTAACCAAAACAGCATGGTACTGGTACCACAACAGAGACATAGATCAATGGAACAGAACAGAGCCCTCAGAAATGATGCCGCATATCTACAACTATCTGATCTTTGACAAACCTGACAAAAACAAGAAATGGGAAAAGGATTCCCTATTTAATTAATGGTGCTGGGAAAACTGGCTAGCCATATGTAGAAAGCTGAAACTGGATCCTTTCCTTACACTTTATACAAAAATTAATTCAAGATGGATTGAAGACTTAAATGTTAGACCTAAAATCATTAAAATCCTACAAGAAAACCTAGGCAGTACCATTCAGGACATAGGCATGGGCAAGGACTTCATGTCTAAAACACCAAAAGCAATGGCAACAAAAGCCAAAATTGACAAATGGGATCTAATTAAACTAAAGAGCTTCTGCACAGCAAAAGAAACCACCATCAGAGTGAACAGGCAACCTACAGAATGGGAGAAAATTTTTGCAACCTGCTCATCTGACAAAGCGCTAATATCCAGAATCTACAATGAACTCAAACAAATTTACAAGAAAAAAACAAACAACCCCATCAAAAGTGGGCAAAGGACATGAACAGACACTTCTCAAAAGAAGACATTTATGCAGCCAAAAAAAAACATGAAAAAATGCTCATCATCACTGGCCATCAGGGAAATGCAAATCAAAACCACAGTGAGATACCATCTCACACCAGTTAGAATGGCCATCATTAAAAAGTCAGGAAACAACAGGTGCTGGAGAGGATGTGGAGAAATAGGAACACTTTTATACTGTTGGTGGGACTATAAACTAGTTCAACAATTGTGGAAGTCAGTGTGGTGATTCCTCAGGGATCTAGAACTAGAAATACCATTTGACCCAGCCATCCCATTACTGGGTATATACCCAAAGGGCTATAAATCATGCTGCTATAAAGACACATGCACACGTATGTTTATTGCGGCACTATTCACAATAGCAAAGAGTTGGAACCAACCCAAATGTCCAACAATGAGAGACTGGATTAAGAAAATGTGGCACATATACACCATGGCATATTATGCAGACACAAAAAATGATGAGTTCATGTCCTTTATATGGACATGGATGAAACTGGAAAACATCATTCTCAGTAAACTGTCACAAGGACAAAAAACCAAACACCGCATGATCTCACTCATAGGTGGGAATTGAACAATGAGAACTCATGGACACAGGAAGGGGAACATCACACTCCGGGGACTGTTGTGGTGTGGGGGGAGCGGGGAGGGACAGCATTAGGGGATATACCTAATGCTAAATGATGAGTTAATGGGTGCAGCAAAACAACATGGCACGTGGATACATATGTAACAAACCTGCACATTGTGCACGTGTACCCTAAAACCTAAAGTATAATAATAAAAGAAAGAACTGATTTACTTTCAATTATGTGGTCAATCTTAAAATAAGTGTCATGTGTCACTGAGAAAAATGTGTAATCTGTTGGTTTGAGGTAAGGAGTTTTGTAGGTATATCTTAAGTCCATTTAATCCAGTGTTGAGTTCAAGTACTGAATATCCATGTTAATTTTCTGTCTCATTGATGTGTGTAATATTCACAGTACAATGTTAAAGTCTCCCATTATTATTTTGTGGAAGTGTGTCTCTTGGAAAGTCTCTAAGAACTTGTTTTATGGATCTGGGTGCTCCTGTGTTGGGTGCATATGTATTTAGGATAGTTAGTTCTTCTTATTGCATTGAACCCTTTAACATTATGTAATGCCCTTCTTTGACTTTTTTAATCTTTGTTGATTTAAAGTCTGTTTATCAGAGAGTAGGAGTGCAACCCCTGCTTTTTCTTGCTTTTCATTTGCTTGGTAAATTTTCCTGCATCTCTTTATTTTCAGTTTGTGCATGTCTTTTCAAGCGAGATGGGTCTCCTGAATATTGCACACTGATGGGTCTTGACTCTTTATCCAATTTGCCAGTCTGTGTCTTATTATTGGGCCATTTGGGTTACTTACATTTAATGTTAATATTGTTATATGTGAATTTGGAGCCTTTCATCATGTTATCTTTGTGTTTTCCACACTAGCTCATTCAGCTTCTTTATAGTGTCATTGGTGTTTCTAGGTTTGTGTGTTTTTCCAGTGAGTGGTATTGCTTTCTCTTTTTTTATAGTTACTGCTACTTTCAGGATCTCTTGCAAGGCAGACCTGATTAAATCCCTCAGCATTTGCTTGTCTGAACAAGATTTTATTTCTCCTTCACTTATGAAGCTTAGTTTGGCCTGATATGAAAATCTGGGTTAATAATTATTTTCTTTATGGATGATGACTATTGGCCCCCACTCTCTTCTTGCTTGTAAGGTTTCTGCTGAGAGATTCGCTGTTATTCTAATGAGCTTCCCTTTGTAGATGACCTGTTTTTTCTCTCCAGCTTCCCTTAACTTTTTTTATTTGTTTGTTTGTTTGTTTTTCATTTCCTCCTTGGAGAATCTGGTGATTTTTTGTCTTGGGGTTGATCTTTCCGTGGAGTATTGCAGTGGCATTCTCTGTATTTCCTGAATGTGAATGTCAGCCTGCCTTGCTAGATTTGGAAAGTTCTCCTGAATGGTAGCCTGAAGTTTGTTTTCTAACTTTGTTCCATTCTGCCTGTCTCTTTCAGGTACTTCAATTATTCGTAGGTTAGGGCTTTTCTAAATAGTCTTGTATTTTTCTGAGACTGTATTTGTTCTCTTTTATTCTTTATTCTCTAATCTGATCTGCTTGCCTTCTCTCTTTTTCTAGATAAATTGAGCTCTTGATACTTGGGTATGCTTCATGAAGTTCTCATGCCGTGATTTTCAGCTCTATCAGGTCATTTATGTTCCTTTCTAAACTGGTTACTCTAGTTAGTCACTCCTCTAACCTTTTATCAAGGTACAGTGGGTTAGAACCTGCTCTTTTACATAAGTAGAGCTTGTATTACTGGCCTACTGAAGCCTACTTTGTCAATTCATCCATTTCATCCTCTGTCCAGTTCTGCACCCTTTCTGAGAGGTGTTGTGATCATTTTTGAAGGAGAAGAGGTTCACTCTGGCTCTTTGGATTTTCAGTGTTTTTTCTGTTCATTTTTTTTTCTAATATTTGTGAGTTGTCTTGATTTAAACATTTAGAGTGTTGATTCTTGTATGGGGTTCTTGTGGGGGCATTTTGTTTTTGTTGATGTCACCGTTATTGCTTTCTGATTGTTAGTTTTTGTTTCTATATCAGGACCCTCATCTGTAGTGCTGCTGTGGTTTGCTGGGGGGTTCACTTCAGGCCTTACTTATCTGGTTTCTCCCACCCCTGGAGATGTCTCTCAAGGATTCTGGAGAACAGAAAGATGGGTGCCTGCTTCTTTCTTTGGAATCTATGACCTTGAGGGGCACCAACCTGATGCTAGTAGTAATGCTCCCATATAGGATGTCTGACAATGCCTGTTGGAGGGTGTCACTCAGCTTGTAATCCCAGCACTTTGGGAGGCTGAGGTGGGCGGATCACGAGGTCAGGAGATCGAGACCATGGTGAAACCCCGTCTCTACTAAAAATACAAAAAATTAGCCGGGCGTGGTGGCGGGCGCCTGTAGTCTCAGCTACTCGGAGAGGCTGAGGCAGGAGAATGGCATGAACCCGGGAGGCGGAGCTTGCAGTGAGCCGAGATCGCTCCACTGCACTCCAGCCTGGGCGACAGAGCAAGACTCCGTCTCAAAAAAAAAAAAAAAAGACCCATCTAATGAAGCACTTTGGCTGTCCCTAAGTGGAGGGGGTGTGCCATGCTGGGGGGAAACCCACTCATCTGGGCTACCAGAATTCCTCAGAACAGGAGAAAAGACTATGTCTGCTGGTTTGTGGAGACTGTGGCCACCCCCCACCGCCATAAGGGCTTAGGCTGAGGGAGATCAGAGTTCTTTCTCTGAACTTCTGGCTGGAGTTGAAGTTTCTGCAGGAAGACCCTATTCAATGAGAAGGAATCAGTCTAGGACTGTGGCTGCAGTCAGCCACAGCTGATGTGTTGGCCTTTGTTGAATAATTCTTGGAACAAAGCTAGCCAGCCTCTCTGGCTCCATCATGGGAAAAGTTACATGGCCTAGAGTTACAGAGAAGGCTGCTACCATTACCCTTCCATGAAAGCTTAGTATGTTAGGCAGTTAGAATTCCCAGTGTTGGCTGCTATGACTCTACCAAGGAACTCTGATGCTTTAAACAACGGAGAACCACAGCTGTGGTGATGGCCTCCCTCCCCCTGCGAACTTGGCAGGCTTAGCATACTCTAACTGAGTGGCTGTTGAGAATCTGTATGGCTCCACAGTTGGGACCCTAGGCTTTTGTGGTGTGGGCTTATGAGTGGGATCTTCTGATCCATTGGTTGCACAGTTCCATGGAAAGAACATGGTTTCCCAGGCCGGTTAGCATGCTCACTCACTGCCTCCCTTTGCTGGGGAGTGGGAGTTGTCCTGCCCCATGTGGCTTTCAGATAGGCTGCTGCATCGCACTGCTCTTTCTTACTCTCCATGGGTAATACAAGATGTCTAGTAAGTCCTTATTACAGAAATTGGATACCTTGGTTCCCGGTGGAGGGTTTGAATGCTGTTTTGATTCTTTTTGATGGGAGCCTTTGATCACCACTGCTTCTAGTCAGCCATCTTGGCCTCATTCCCAGAAAGTGTCTTTCTTCCAAATAGTGGCATAAGAATGAAGAACTAGGAAAGCATACTTAGAATCATTATATATGTTAGTGGTCTTTGAGTTGCTTAATTTAAGTGCCCTCATAAGAGCAAGTAATTTAGCTAACTGAATACATGTATCTGGAGAGAGAGGCATCCTTTCAATGATGTCATCTAAGGTGACTATTGCATATCCTGCCCTATGGGTTTCTTGTTCTACAAGAGAACTCTCATCTGTAAAGAGAGCCCAGGGTTGGTTTTCTAGGAGATTTTCCTTGAAGGTCTCTCTGGCTGCATAGATTTTCACCATTATTTGTTCATAATTATGTCCAGGATTTCTCTGAGAAGAAAATGGCTAGGTTCAGGCAAGAACAAATCTTTAACTGAGCTACAGATCCTTCCAGAAGGAAAGCTTGACATTTGTGGAGACAATTATCTGTTAACCACAGACTTTCTTTAGAGGATACCAGTCTTGCTACATTAAGAGAGTGTGTAAAAAGTCAGGTTATTCCCATGATCAATTTGGTGGCTTCCAGCACTAGCAGAGCCGTCATTGCAACCGCTCAGAGACAAGCTGGTAGTTTTTAGCTACAAAGTTGAGCTTTTCTCTCAGTTAACTGACTAGCTGATGCACTGAAACTTGGCCTTGAGTTACAACTCCCAAGATTATCTCCTTTCTTTTGAGATATAAAGATTAAGGGGAGTCCCTATGAGAAGACTGAAGGGTGAGTGCCTTAAGAAGGGCTTGCTTTAGTGGAAGAAAGGTCATCTAAACATCAGGTTTCCAAAAAAAAATAGTGAGTTTTAGCTGCTTGAGTTTCTTTTATAAGGCAATATAAAGGGTGAGCTATTTTACTCTACCCAGTTATCCAGAATCTGCAAATACCTGTAATGCCCCCAAATTTTCCTAGCTGTTTGAAAGTTTGGGGAAGGGAAAAGGATAAAATAGGCTTAGTCCTCTCTTTACCTGGTTCTGGTCCCTTCTGACAAGACTAGGCCTAGATACCATACTGAAGTTTGACAGACCTGAGCTTTAGATATGGAAATTTTATTTTACAATACTTTTATTGGCAAAGCCCAGGTTAGAGAGCAAAATCAGATAAAATAGTTGATGGGCCTAGAGATATATCCCAATGCCCATTTTCAGAAAAAAACAGGCAGAATAATCACATCTCCTGGGTGCTGGAACCAGTTACAAGTCACTGTCTTTTCTGTGGGCCTTGCTTAGTGAGAAGAAAGGTCATATTACCTAGTTGCTGGGTAAAATGTTCTGTCACAATCTCCCTTATAGGGAAGCCCAGGTAGCAGAAGAGTGTCACATGAAATAGTTGATGGGATCAGATACATGTCTCAATGCTACTTGTGGGCAGGGACATTGCAAAAGAATTACATTACCTGTGTGTTCAGCCAAGTGATAAGTAACCCTTTTTTCTATAGACAGAGATCAGGCAGGACAGCAGAGTTACCTAGGTCTTGGGTCCAGAGTTTTATTCTCTAGGGAAAACCCAGTTAAGAGAGACACACCATATAGTCACTGGACATACAGACATGTGACAATGACCTCTGTAGAAGAGAGAGAGGAGACTCATATTACATTGGTTCTGACTTTGAAAATATATTACAATGCCTTCTGATGAAAAGGACAATGCAAACATGTAACATCACCTTAGTGTTGGGACTAGCAGTATGTCATAATCAGTCCTGCAGGCAGAACCTATAAATAAGTGGAGAGTCACATCAGCTAATTGATGTGCACAGAGATAGATCACAATGCCTTTTATGAGCAGGTGTGAGGCAGGAAAAGAGAACCATATTGCCTAAGTAATGAGTGCAGAGATATCTTACAAAGCTTCCAGTAGTCAAGGCCCAGGCAGCAGAGTTACATAACTCGTGTTATGTAACAATTGCCCATATAGGTAGAACACAAGGAGGAGGGTTACAACATCTTGTTATATGGCCCAGCAATGCTTCACAACAACAACAAAGGAGAGGAGACTCACATCACCTGGGTGCAAGGCCCAGCAATATGTCAAAGTGCTCTCTGTACATTAAGCCAAAACTTAAGATAGAGTCACATCACCTTGTGATGTGTTCAGCCATATGTCACAGTCTCACCAGTGAACTCAGCTCTGGCAGGAGAGTCAAATTACTCAGGTGCTAGGCAGTAGTGTGTGTCACAATCACACCTTCAGAAAGGTCCAGGGATGAGATTAAAAATCTAGCACATGTCCTAGTTCTAGTAAGGCTTCCCATATGCTGGGTCTAAGTACCTGAGTCACAATCTTAATGGTGGACTGGATAACTACATTTGAGCCCTTAATAGTGGACTGGACTCTCCCTAGAGAACTGAGCCATTTTAATAAAGACAGCCTAACAGATATGATGAATCTCGATCTGAGAGTCACAGACCCACCTGGTGAGAGATCCACATATAGGAGTCAATTTTCAGACTTTCTACTGCTTCTGGGAATGAGAATCAGAACCTCAACAGTGGGCTGTGTTTTCATGAGAGGATAACAATCTTTTATGTGTGCAAATGACTGCCACAATCTCACTTTCTTGACCCTTTGGAAAACTCTTTACAATCCAAGGACTTAATATGGTATGCATGAGAGTCACAATTTGCTCTGAGACCTTTGTGTTTGTATGGACCCATGATTCTCCATGTGGTCCTAAGCCCAGGCTTGACTGTCAACATCTTTCAAATTGGCTTGGTTGAGATTATAGAATCCTCACTTGACTCAGCTGGGTTTAGAAATGAGACACTATTTCAACCATAGCTGGATGTTTATATGTGTTGGTGAAAATTCAATCTGCATTCACCTGTGAGATTCAGAGTTTCACTAGTGGGCACTGCAATGTGTGAGTGTAACCATTCTAATGGTTGGTAGAGTGTTCAAGAGAAGAACATAATTTCTGTAACACCTTATGGCTTAATATGATGTTAAGCATATATCACATTGTAGTAAAAAATGGTAATGCTCTATAACCTCCATACAACTAGGAAACCTAGAATCTCACTTATTTCCTTAGGCCCAGTTATGAGACAGTATTTCTCCTACTGGCTGTTTGGAGAGATGGGAGTCATCATCACATTTGTGAGCTGCAAAGAGATACATATCACAATTCACCTGTGTGTTTGGAGGGAATTCTCATGACAGTCACATCACCTGGGCACCAAACCACAGATATGTAAAAATCTTCAACTGGAACAGGAATTAAAAGAAATTAAAGAATGTGTAAGCAGAAACTCAGTTGTATGTAAGAAAACCAAATTCCCCCTAAGAAAGAAAAAGAGCTGGAGTCATTTAAAAATTAAGTGCCTGACTTTCTGTGGCCAGTGAGCCTTATCTCTCCTCATTTCCCAGGCATGGTGAAGATCCTGTGTCTCTAGCTCTGTAGCTGCAAGGTCACTAGAAAGATAAACTCAAGTCATAAAAGATGTTTTTTTCTTGAAAAGTAAGAAATGATGTAATGCATGTCTCAATTAATTAAATAGCTGTCTTTGTTTCTTGCTTTCATAATATGATTCCCCCTGCACAGATCTCCCCCTGCCCCCAGCCCCACAAAGTGCTTAAAATGTATCTTAACTCTTTGTTCAGGGCTCAGTCTTTTGGATGTTTATCCTACTGGGCCAGTGTACCTAAATAACAAATATCCTCCTAAACCCCATCAGTCTCTCTGATTCCTTCTCAATCCTGTAACATTTCTGGGGGCTCATGCAGGATTGGAGATGACAGATTTATTGACTCCTTTGCCTGCAGGACTAGGACCATGGGGCTGGGGGAGACCTGGCATCCAAGGCACAATGTTGGGGAGCTTCACCCAAATAGAGATTGGCGCTCCCAACATCCCGGTGGCCTGCCCGGCAGTGCAATGAACCCAGAGATGGGGCTGCAGGATGATACCGGCACTTCAGGAACTGTGGTAAGGAGTAAGGGCCCAAGGCAGGAAAGCCCATCACATAGGGATGAATGGGAGCCTGATCACCTCTTTGGGACTGACCAACCCAGAGTGACTGGAGGTGTCAGGAGTGGCTTGACAATTTGGATGAGCCTCGTATCCCCATTAACAAAATGAAAGGGAGAAAATGTGCTGATACAGAGGCAAGTGCAGCAAGCTAGAGCTTGCTGGCAGTGTGGCAAGAGTGGCTTGCCACCCCAACTGAGAGTCTGTGGGTGCCTGTGAACCTACCCAGGACATGAGAGAGGCTTGTTTCATCCAATAAATAGTCCTGGGGTAGGAGTGGTGTGTGCATGTATGTAAATGTGGGAGCGTAACTAGTCTCACACAAGACATAAGAGAGGCTTGTTTCATGCAATGAGGAGTCCTGGGGCAGGGGAGGTGTGTGAAAGGGTGTGAAAGAGATGGTCACAGGAGAGGCCAATGTGGGGAAAGATGTGGGGAGGCACAGGTCCCTTAGCATGGGCTGTGTGTTCCAAGGTGAGTGCAGGGGAAATCGGACCTAGGATATTGCATATGGCTGATAGGATCAGCTTTACAGCCATAGCAGACTGTGACAGAGGAAGGCACATTCCTGACTAAGCAGCATCTGAAACTCCCATAATAGGACCCAGTCTTGTGGACCTGAGAGTAAAAGTGAGAGTGAAAGTGCGCTGCAAGGGAGGAAATGGGAGGGAAACCATTGAAACCAACTCCTTTGGAGTACATGATAAATAATTTTAAAAAAGGATTTAGAGGTAATTATAGGATGAAACTGGATGTCCAAAAGTTAAGGACATACTTTGAATTAAAGTAGCCCTCTTTTAATGTCAGATGGCTGGCTGAAGGCACTACAGAGAAATTGGCTGCATGTTGTAAGGTGGTGACTAAGGTCAGAGGACAGGAGGGCATTCAGACCTGATCTTTATATTGACTCATGTCTAAGTGAATGCAGCCCTGCCTAGCAGTTTATTGTAGAATGCTCACAGCTGTCTCTTGCTGAGAGAGAAATCAGCTGCACTGGTAGCTACAGAGTTAAAGAAAAAGTCACAGAGGCTTATAGCACTGCCTAGCCAAGGTGAAAGCAAAAATCAGCTGCCCTGGAAGGTATAAAGACAAAAGAAAAGTCTCAGGAAAGGCAGAAAAAAACAGTTTTGCAAGAACCACAGGACGGAATAGAGACCCCTCCTCCCTACCCTCCGATCTACCCGCCTTCACCAAGGCTAACTGCCCCTAAGGAGTTAAGTTCAAATGGATACACACTCCCAGTCTCACCTGAAAAGGAGAAATGAGAGCTCCAGGAAGTTAAAGTGAAAGACTTGAAAAGGCAGGCAGGCAATCTTAGGCCTGGTCATGCCCAAGTCATGCTTATACCTCTTAAGAGGACAAGAGGACCCCCATTATGACCCAAATGATGCAGTCCAGCTTCAGCACCTACAAAGGTGCCAAGAAACACTTCTGCAAAGGATAAAGCATGCTAAAAGAAAAAGGCAACCAATGTAAAAAATCTCAGAGGTGCTCCAGGGTGCAGATAAAAGCACCAGCCAGTTTTATAAAATAATTTGTGAGAGATTTTAGTTGTACTCTCCATTTAACCCTAAGGCTGCTGAAAATCAGTTCATTGTGAATACGACATTTGTAAGGCAGGCCCAAGGAGATATCAGATATAAATTTCAGAACTTGGAAGCTCCATAGACATGAATGCTACTCAGCTTATTAAAGTGGCTACCAAGGTGTACATTAACTGAGATCAGGAGGCATGGACATGGGCATGAATGCAGTCATGAACAAGGCTAGTCTGAACAGGGGTTTAAAAGCTGGCTGAGGCTAAAGAAAAATTAATGTGCGTGGTGCAAAAGGAAAGGACACTGGATGGATAAATATTAAAAGAATAAGAAGAATGGTCAGAGCCCTGCTATAAAAAAAAAAAAACACCGGCCAAGAGCTACTGCACCCAGGAGAAACCCAAGACCCCCTGCAGCTGCTGTGGAAGGCAGGGTATAAAATGTCAGGAAAGAAGCTCAAATCTACTCTAAAAGTGTCCAGTAGTTAAGCTTTTATATATGCCAAAAAGAAAGACGACTTAGTAGTGAACAAAAGCAGGCTATTGTGTGCTTCCTATTCCAATCTCCAGACATCAAGACAGTTCCTAAGGTCAGCAAGGTTCTGCCACATTTAGATCCCAAATTTCTTGCTCATGGCTAAACCATTATATGAAGCAACAAAAAGGAAGAAAAAAAGGAGCCCCTCCTGGGGCCGGGCGCGGTGGCTCAAGTCTGTAATCCCAGCACTTTGGGAGGCCAAGGCAGGCGGATCACAAGGTCAGGAGATCAAGACCATCCTGGCTAACACGGTGAAACCCAGTCTCTACTAAAAATACAAAAAATTAGCCGGGTGTGGTGGCGGGCGCCTGTAGTCCCAGCTACTCTGGAGGCTGAGGCAGGAGAATGGCGTGAACCCGGGAAGCGGAGTTTGCAGTGAGCCGAGATCGTGCCACTGCACTCCAGCCTGGGGGACAGAGCAAGACTCCGTCTCAAAAAAAAAAAGGAGCCCCTCTTCTAGGAGGCCAACCAGGAGAAGACTTTTAAAGAAATCAAAAAAGCCTTGACACAAGCCCCAGCTTTAGGACTGCCAGATCTAACTAAGCTCTTCTTGTATGTCCACAAGTGAAAGGGAGGGCATAGAGATTCTAATTCAAGCCATAAAGTCATGGCATCACCCAGTGACATACTTACCCAGGCAATTAGATTCTGTGGCACTTGGATGGCTTCCTTATTTTAAGCACTAGCTGCCACTGCTCTACTGCTACAAGAAGCTAATAAACTGACTTTAGAGACTGTGAATACCCTAAACCTGGCTACCTTGCTCCTTATCAAGTCAGTGCCAGGAGGGCCCATTCATTGCTGTTTGGACATGGTAGATAACGTGTTCTCAAGCCAGAGAGTTTTAACAGATCGGCCCCTGGTGGACCCGAACATTGAATATTTTACTGATAAAAGCAGTTTCATACTAAAGGAAGTCTGCCAAGCTGGGTAAACAGTGGTGACTTTGGACTCAGTAGTAAAGGTGCAGTCTTTGCCTACAGAAATTTCTGTTTCAAAACCAGAGATAATGGCTCTGACAAGAGATCCTAGAAAAAGACCAAAAGACAAATTTTTACACAGATTCCAAATATGCTTCTGCCACTTTGCATCTTTATGAGGCTATTTACAAAGAAAAAAAAAAGATTTTTAATGGCTGGAAGTGAAGAAATAAAGTTCAAGGAAGAAATTCTATAGCTCTTAGATGCTGTAAGGGTCTCAAAACAGATGTCAGTGATGCACTGCAAGAGGCACCAAAAAGCAAAAACACTAAAGGATAAAGAAAATAGAAAGACAGTCAAAGAGGCAAACCAGGCTGCCATGACAACTCCACCTTCTAATGAGGAAGCCTTAGTTACACCTCTCCTCCTCGGGATTCCACTCTTGGAGATCACAAGCTACTCTCCAAATGAAAGGGCTTTGTTTGCCCAGAAAAATAAGAACTGTATTGAAGAAGAGTGGTAAAAATTCTCCAATAGGAGGCTAGCCATACCTGAAATGGTGGCCCCCAGATCTGTAAAACAGTTCCACCAAGGAACTCACATGGGAAAACAAAAACATTAAAGAAATTATTAAGGCATCATTTCTATGTGCGATGGCTCGCTGCTATTACTCGAGGTATTTGTAAACAAACAGTGTTTGACTTGCACTCAAAACAATCCATGACAAGGGCCTACTTTGTCCGCGGACGTTCAGGACACAAGACCCATGCCCTGTAAAAAACTGTTTTTGCCATGTAAAAAACTGTTCATGTACATCACCAAATTGCCTTGAGAGGGGTGCTATCAGTACATGGTGGTGTTCACTTACACCTTTTCAAGATAAGTCGAGGCCTTCTCCATCCGGACCGAAAAGCCACTAGATGTCACCAAAGTGTTGTTAGCAGACATTATTCCCAGATTTGGACTGCCTCTAACTCTAAGATCAGAAAATGGACCAACATTTGTCGTTGAAATAGTTCAGAAATTAACTTGACTATTAAAAATAAAGTGGAAATTACATACAGCCTACAAGCCACAGAGCTCAGGTAAAGTGGAGAGCATAAACCAGACATTGAAACAGCTGCTGAAGAAATTTTGTCAGAAAACTCGTCAAAGGTAGGATCTGGTCTTGTCCATGGTCCTCCTCCAAGTCAGGTGCACCCCCACCAAACAAACTGGGTATTTGCCTTATAAGATTTTGTTCAGCCAGCCATCCCCATCGTCAGTCAAATTAAAGGTAATCTCTGTAAACTAGGACAACTAACTTTGCGAAAGCAAATCCAGACTTTAAATATGGCCATGTGAAAGATGCATGACTAGGTATTTAAAAAATGCCTATAAATCTAACAGACCCAATATACTCTTTTCAACCTAAGGACTTTGTTTAGGTTAAAAATGGAATCCAACCACACTCAGACCCATAGAGTATAGGCCCCATATTGTGATCATGTCTATTCCCACTGCTGTTAATGTTGCAGGTGTCACACCTTGTATTCATCATAGCTGGCTGAAACCAGTGACAATGGTGACTCCCGATGACAACCAGTGCATTAGCCAACAAGAATCAGATCATCCCACTCGAATAGTCCTACAGCAAAACCCAACCACCGGTAAGAAGGACAACTGCCCCGCTCTGACCACACCAGAGGCTGGTCAGTCTATGCACTGCTGAAGCTTGAGGATCCTCCAAGCTCGGCTCTAGTCACACCTCAGAAGCTGACTAGTCTATGCACAGCTGAAGCTAAGAGGACCATCTCCAGATAAATAAATGTGGATACAATTTGTAAGCCTAGTTATGATTCTGTCAAACTGAATGTTCTGTTTTTATGTTATTACTGCAAATGCTGCAAATGTCTATGACCAGAGGAAGATTTGCTGTGCCCATGTGTAGTGTAAGCATGTTTCTATTACATACACTAATGTTGTTAACATTTTGGCCTATACTGAAAAGAAGAAAAATCTCTAAAAGGATGTCCACATTGTGTACACACTACCTGGGTAAGAAATACCATAGTTAAAACTCTGCTGTACCATACCTACTATGAATGTGCAAAAACCAATTTAAAAATCAGCACAACCAGACCACCTATTCAGTCTGTGACCCAGACAATAATCAGCTGTATGTATGTTATGACATACCCTAAGCTCTTACCCTATGAATTCTGGTGTGAGATACACATTAAATTAGAGAAACAAATAAAGGAGAGCTTATAGCTTGAACCAAAGAAGCCCCTCCCTCATATAAAGGGCCTATTTTCTTTCACTTTGATGCCTGCCATGCCACATATTTTCATAATTCTAAAAAACCAGAAACAGTCTGCAATGGTTTGACATAAGAGAGGCTTAGCAGCAGCAGTCCTAAACATCTGTACAGAGAACCACAAATAGGATGCCCAGACTGTAATATTGCATGGTCTATGCTAGCACAGCTGCAATACTTATACTCAGGAAAGACTGCTCTGCTAAGTAATATGTCAGCCAAACCAAATTGTAAGACAAGGACATGCAATCCTTTAAATTTTACTGTCTTAAAGCCAGAGCTACCTTTTTGGTCTGCAAGACAGACAGCACTATTATGAGTTGACAGATAAGTAGCAGGCCTTGGAGTTCTGCTACTAATTGTCAAAGAGACTAGAAGAACTCAAATGCATCCAACCTCACAATTCTGGGTCCACAAGTCATTCTGTAAGCATTTTGATTAGTCAGTGCACGACTTTCCCCATCAAGCAAAAACTTATTTTCTCAACTAGCTGAAAACATAGCTGGCAGGTTAGGAATTTTCTCATGCTATGTATGTGGAGGAACTAATATGGAGGACCAGCGGCCATGGGAGGCAAAGAAATTAATGCCAAAAATAATTTGACTTTGCCTAACCCTGCCGGTAAACCAACAGCCTCAGCCAGTGTTTGGTTGTTAAAAATCCTCCACAACTGGAAAGTACCATATCGACCAATGGAGAAAGACATTCACAAAGGCAGTAGGAGAAACAACCTGCGTAGGGCAACAGTACTATGATGACACTAAAAACAAAACTCTATAGACAATCACCCAGAATGACTCCTACTTATCAGATCCAAACACTTTCTTTTGATTTTCTACTCAAAGCCACACTTGGCATCAGCTAGAGGCTCCAAATGTTTGGAAGGCTCTCTCTGTTGTATATTGAATCTGTAGAGCACAGGCATATTGGCAAATGCCAGCTAAATGGACAAGGGAATATGTTTTAAGAACAATCAAGTCATCCTTCCTTCTAATTCCTCTAAAACAAGAGGAACGCTTAGAATATCCAGTTTATGATATGTCACAATTCTTCCTGTGGACAAGGAACCAGCAGAAAAAAAGAGTCACATTTTAAATGATGGATCCAAAGGTATGTCATAAGGTCCCCTGTGGGCAGAGCCCAGGCAGGAGCCTCTCACCCTATAAATTTTGGGCCCAGCAATATGTCCAAATATGCAAGGAAACAGAAAAAAAAGAGTCACATCACCTAGATGCTTTGTCTACTGAGATTCCACAATCCCTTTTTTTGGCATGGCTTGGGCATATGAGAAGAGTCATAATGCTGTAGTCTCCATAAGACACCATGACATAACAGTCTCATTGTCTGAGAGTGCCCCTTTGTTCTACATCCAAGAAGATTAAGGAGTGACGACATAAGGGTGATGTTGGAGTGAAAGTTTAATAAAGAAAAGAAGAAAACTCTCTGTTAGTGGAGATGAGGCCACAAACGGATTGCCCACTATGAGGCTGGGATCCTGGTATTTTAGGGGTTGTGGACAGAAAGGAATGTGCTTAGTCTGCAGGCTGTCTTAAAGAATGCATGTTTTGGCTTGACCCAGGATCCTGACTCAGGACGTGAAGTGAAAATTTGGCATGGGATTTTGGCTTACGATCAATCAGAAGCTGAAATGATGATTTATAGAGGCTGGGTTTACAATCCAAAAAGGAAAGTAAATAAGTAAGCTGCCCACCAGAACACACCAGAGCCCACTGTGTTTGTGCCCAGCGAACAAAAGGAGAAGGAACAACAAAGGCATTTCTACATCAGGCTGTGTTTCTGTATCTGAGTAAGATGGAGGTTTGTGCAAGTTTTTGTCCAAATGGGCCAGAGGCTCTCTTATCTGTGCATCCGTGGGCATCTCTTCAGGCACAACCCCTGTTAGAATTTCCTTATTGATGCCTGCAGCTTGATTTTTTCCCAAGCTCCTTTTGTGTTATATGGGGATGAAGCACTGACTTGTGAGTCAGGGGCTTTCTAGGGACACTTCTCTTGCTGTCTACATAAGGCAAGTTAGCTAACTTCTCCCAATATTACCTAGGTAATAAATGAAAAAATAATCATATATGTATGTGTTATAATACACTGGGGTGGTGGGTCCATGCAAAAGATTTACATCACCTTGGTGTTGAATCCTTTTATGTAGCACAATAAACAATAAATACAGGGCCCAAGCAGGAGAGAAAAGTCACATCATCTGGTTGCTTAGTCCAGCTATATGTCACAATCTTTCTTGTGGACATAGTCTATGTAAGACATGTAAGTTTCATCAAATAGCGATAAGCCTAGAAACGTGTTGCAGTGCCCCCTTCAAGCAGGAATCAGGCAGAAGAATCATATCAACCATATGTTTGTGTCAGTGATAAGTCACTGTCTCATCTGTAGGCATGGCTCAGCCAGGAAAGGATAGTAACATTACCATGGTGCTGGACTCAGAGATATGTCACAATCTCTCCTATGGACAAGGTCTAGGTAAAAATCAAGAATCACATCCAACAGTAGATGTGTTCAGAGATATGTCACAACTGTTTCTGTAAAAAGGGTCCAGGCAGGAGGCTCATATCACCTTTTCCCTGGGCCCAGCTATGTGTCACAATGCCTCCTGCAGGCAGGACAAAGGCAAAATGTTAACATTACCTTGGCCTAATAATATGTCAAAATCTTTTCTGAAGGCATAAGATAGGAAGAAAAGAGTAACTTCAGGAAGATGCTGGGTGCAGTAACATGTCAAAATTTCCACTGTGGGCAGCACTCAGGAAAAGAAATTCACATCACCTGTGTGCTTGGCAAGAGATAATCACAATTCTCTTAGTGTATAGGGCTTAGGAATTAGAGTTATATCATCTGGGTCTTGGACCCAGCAGTATTGCACAATGGAATATGTGGACACATCACATTCAGGAGAGTCACATAAACAATATGTAGGGGCCAGCAATATTTCACAATACCACCAGTGTGCTGGGAACAGGGAGGAGATTCAATAACTCATGTGCTGTACTGAGACATATGTCACAATAACATCTACAGAAAGTCCAAGGAATAAGATCTACCATCTTGCAAAAATTTCAGTTTCAGGTATGAAAATTAAAACTTCCTGTTATTGAATCCAAATGCATGATTCACACTCTCAATGGTGAACTGTATCTGTGAATGACAGCCTCAATCTCTCCTGTAAATTGTGTCCCTTTGGTGGAGTCACAGCCTCACAGGTGGTTAAATCTTAGTCTGAGAGTCACCAACCTACCTATACACAAGACCTATGTACATGATTCAATTTTCCAGCTTTCAATTGCCTTTGAGTATGAGATTCGAGCAACAGTGTGTTGCATTTGTCCAGAATTATAACAGTGTATATGGTTAGCTGGGTAAAATTAAGAGTGTCACAATCTCAACAATGTGCTGGATTCTGTTAGAACACTCTCTGTGCCACCTAAAGGTGTTATTCATGAGAGTGTGTTTAAGAGTAGAAATTTTCTCTGAGAACTTCATGCTTATATGGATGTATGATTATGTCTGTGGCACTAAACCTAAGTATGAGAGTCAACATCTCTCCAATTGGCTAGGTTTGGATATGAGAGTGTCTATGAGCTAAGTTTAGTAATGAATCAAGATCTCAACTTTCACATATAACAGACAAAATTCTAACTGTGGACTGCATTCACACATGAGATTCAGGGCCTCACCAGTGAGCTCTATTCATGGGAGAGAATGACAGTATTAAAGTTTGGTGTGGTGTGCATATAAGAAAATTTCACCTGTGTTCTCTCTCTTTATAAAACTCTCTGTACCACCCTAGAACTTTATAAAATGTGTAAGAGAGTGGTAATCCTCTATGGCATTTTTACGAAGAGGAGACTCTGGATATTACTGATTTCCCCAAACCTAGCTATGAGAGACACTATCTCTCCTATTGCTTGACTTTAGCTATGACAGTCATCATCACACCTTTGAGTTGGGCCAAGGTATGTGTCACAATCTTACTTGTTAGTAGGGAGTAAGCAGAAGAGCCATATCACCTCGGTGTTAGGCCAGGTATATGTCACATTCTTCCCTGATGGCAGGGACCTGGCAGGAAAGCCACATCACTCAAGTGTTCAGCCAGGGATATGTTAAATTCCCTATTGAAAGCAAAGCACAAGAAGTCATCACATAACCTATGTGCTGGGCTCAGCAATATATTAACATCTCTTCTGTGAGCAAAACCCATGTTGAAGAGACTCATGACTTGGCTTTTGGGCACAGTGATATGTCACAGTTTTTCCTGTGAGAAGGATGCAGGAAGAAGAGGAGAGACATGTCTCCTGGGTGGTAGATGCAGAAATGTCTCACAAGGTTCTCTGTGAGCATGGCACTGGCAGATGCCTACCATTTTCTAGGTGTCATGTTCAGCGATATGTCACAATATCCAAAATACACAATCCAAAATACAAAATGGATGCAGGCTCAGGTAGGAGATGGGAGACTCATTACCTAATTGCTGGACCCAGCAATACGTGAATCTTTCCAGTTCCTCATTGGCAAGAGCCCAAGCAGCAAAGGAAAGTCAAATTATCTTAGTGCAGGGACCAGTAATGTTGCAATACCTGCTGAATGCAGAATCCAAAGAAAGCTGTCCTGTCAGCTAGGTAAGAGCCCAAAGATAAATTACAATGTCCCCTGTGGGTAGCACAAAGTCACAGAAGTAGAGTAACATCTCTTGGTTCAGTCATATGTCACAATGCTTCCTGTGAGCAGAAACTAGCTGGGCAGAGAGAGTCACATCGCCTGTGTGATTGGTGTAGAGGTATGTCACAATGTGTGAAAATCCTGTCCTTGAAGTGTGCATATGAGGCACTCCATCTCATCTGGCTTCTGGGTTCTGTTATGACACTCACCAGAGGGCTTTACAGGATATGTGAGAGACAGGTAATCTTTTTACCTGTGTAGAATTAGAAGACCAAATACTTTACCCTTTTCTCTAATCTTAGCTGTGAGAGACAATATCTCTCTTATTGGCTGGTTCAAGGTATCAGAGTCAGCATCATGTCTATGAGCTGTGCAATGGTATATGTAAGAATCCCACCTATGTATAGGGGTCATGCAGGAGAGTCACATCACCTGAGTGCTAGGACAGAGATATGTAAAAATCTCCCTTTTGGCCGGGCACGGTGGCTCACGCCTGTAATCCCAGCACTTTGGGAGGCCGAGGTGGGTGAATCACAAGGTCAGGAGATCAAGACCATCCTGGCTAACACGGTGAAACCCCATCTCTACTAAAAATACAGAAAATTAGCCGGGCGTGGTGGCAGGTGCCTGTAGTCCCAGCTACTCGGGAGGCTGAGGCAGGAGAATGGCATGAACCTGGGAGGCAGAGCTTGCAGTGAGCAGAGATCAGGCCACTGCACTCCAGCCTGGGCAACAGAGTGAGACTCCATCTCAAAAAAAAAAAAAAAAATCTCCCTTTTTAGCAGGACCCTAGAAGAAGAGGTGTGTCACATCACATAGGTGATAGATGAAGATACATATCATTAAATTTTGTGGGCAGGGCTAAGAAGGAAAGGTCAAATCACCTAGGTGTTGAACTCAGTGAAATGTCATAATATCCAATGCACGCAGAGCCCTGGCAGGAGGCAAGAGTAACTTTACCTATGAGCTGGGCCTATCAATATATTACAATCCCTGTTGTGGGTGGGAACCATGCAATAAAGAAAAGCCACATCACTCAGGTTCATAATCCAGCAATACTCTCTGAGAGAACGGCCCAGGTAGGAGATTCACATAACTTTGGCACTAAGCCTAGCAATATATCATAATTCTTTACTAGGGAAAGCTCAAAGGAAAACAGTAACACTTCCCTGTTCTTGGGCCCAGCAATATGTCACAATTTTCTCTTTGGGCAGAACTTAGAAAGAGAAGATTCACATAAGCTAAGTATTCGTCCCATTAATATGTCAGAATTCTCTCCGTAGGAAGGGACCAGGAAGAAGATGAGAAAAATTACACCACCTGTGTAATGGGTGCAAAGATACATCACAATGCTTTTTGTTGTTAGGGATCAAGAAGAGAGATACATTACCTGAATGCTGAACCTAGCAAAATGTCACAATGTCTGTGGCAGGGCTCAGGTAACAGAGTCACGTTACCTAGGTAAAAGGGTCTAATATGTTACAATGACACTGTAGGCATCACCAAGAAAAGGAGGAGACTCATTACTTGGGTGCATGGCCAAGGGATTTTTTACAATTCTGCCTGTGCATAATGCCAAGTCAGGAGGGTTGTGTCACATCAAGTAAATTCTGAATAAGTGATATGTTACAATCACACCTGTGGTCTGGACCCAGACAGGAGAGCCAAATTACTCAGATGCTAGCCAAAGGTGTATGTCACAATCACGCATGTGGAAAGGTACAGGGATGAGATGAATATGTTCACACAAGTCCCAGTTCTAATTATGAGTCTGTATCACCTTTACTTTGGGTCTAAGTACAAAAGTCACAGTCTCAATGGTGGCCTAGATTTGTGAATGATAGCCTTAATCCCTCCTGCAAATTGTTACCCCCTAGTAACATCTCACTCTTACAGGTGTGCTGAATCTTGGTCTGAGAATAGTCATCCACCTATGGATCAAATCTAAATATGAGAGTTAATTTTCCAGCTTTCAGATACCTCTAGGTGTGAGATTCAATACCCCAACAGTGGGCTGTATTCTTGTGACAGAAGACAATCTACCTGGATTGGCACAGAACTGTCACAATCTTACCCTTTTGTTAGATCCTGAGTACCACCTGAGGGCTTGAGAGTATGCATGACAGTCACAATCTTTTCTGACATCTTCCTTCTAATATGGACCTGTGATCTTATATGTTGACCTTAGTCCAGGTATGAGAGGCAACATCTCTCTAATTGACTGGGGCCATATATAAGAGTTCTCACCTTGCCTATGAGCTAGGTTAGAAATGACGCACCATCCCTCCTGTTGCTACATTCACATATGATAGTCACGATTCTAACTGTGGACTTCACCTGCTTGTAAGATTCAGTACTTCACAAGTGGATTCTGTACAAATGTGAAAGTAACATTTCTAACTCTCAATGGGGTGTGCATGCAAGTGATAAAATTTCACCTGTTTCTCTAAATTTAGCTATGAGAAACAGTATCTCTCTTAATGGCTCATTTAAGATATAAGCATCATCATCATGCCTGTGAGCTGTCATGTCATATGTCTCAATTCCACCTGTGCGAAGGGAGTGAGGAGAGTGACATTACTGGGGTGTTGGACTAGGGATATTTCACAAGCTTCTCTGTGGACAAGTTAAAGGCAGAAGACATTTAGATCACCAAAGTGCTCAGTCCAGAAATATTTCAAAATTCTTCCTTTTCTTAGGGCCTAGGCAAAAGATGAGAGTCAAATAACCTAGGTAATGGATGAAGAGATACGTCATAATACTTCTCAGGGCAGGGCTGGAAAAAACTGTTGTATCATTGAGGATTTGGACTCAACTATATGTAACAATACCCAATGTATGAAGGGTCCAGGAAAAGTAGGAGAATAACATTACTTAAATGTTGAGCCCAGTGATATGTTACACACTCTTTTGAAGGTAGGTCACATGCAGGAGAGTTACATCAGCTAGATGAGGGGCCTGGAAATACATCAAAATGCTTTCTTTAGGTAGGACTCAGAAAGAAGAGGAGAATCACATAACCTAGGGCCTGTACCTAGAAATATATTACAATTACCCTTTTGAATGGAAACCAGTCACTGGGAAAGACTCACATCACTTAGATGCTGGGGTAAGTGATTTGTCATGATTTCCACTGTGGAAAGGGCCCAATTAGAAAAAAAGAGTCAGATCACCCAAGTGATGGGCTCACAGATATTTCACAATAACCCCTTAGGGTAGTCCCAGTAGAATAATTATATCATCTATTTCCTGGTTCTAGCAATGGGTCACTCTCCCTTCAAGGGTCAGGCAAATTTAAGAGAGTCAAATCACATAGGTGCTGAGACCAGAAATACCCGAATTCCTCTCATGTGCAAAGTCCAGGTATGAAAAGAGAATAATGTAAAATAGGCTGTGGGCCATGAGGTATATTACTATGCTCTGCATGAGCCAGGTCCAGACAGGACACCCACATCACCTTTGTTCTGGGCTTACCAATATGTCACAATGCCTTCTGAAGAGTGGGGCCAAGCCAAAAGAGTAACATCACTTCAGTGTTGAACCAAGTGATATGTTACAATATCTTCTGGGAGCAGAACCTAGGAAGAAAAGAAAAGTAACATCAGCTAGGCTCTGGATTGATGATGTGTTACAGGTTGTGTGTGTGTGCATGTGTGTGTCTCATCTTTTGCCTAGGCCCTATGAAAAGAAATAATTTTGAAATATTTCTGGACTCAGCAATTTGGTGATCTAAATGTCTTCTGCCTTTACCTTGTCCACAGAGAAGATTGTGAAATATCCCTAGTCCAACACTCCAGTAATGTCACTCTCCTCACTCCCTTCTCACAGGTGGAATTGAGACATATGACGAGACTCAGCTCACAGGCATGATGATGATGCTTATACCTTAAATGAGCCATTAAGAGAGATATTGTTTCTTATAGCTAAATTTAGAGAAGCAGGTGAAATTTTGTCACTTGTATGTATACCCCATTGAGAGTTAGAATTGTTACTTTCACACTGTCTCCTTTGAGAAAGTTATTAATATATCACATGCATGGTGGACCCTGCAATATTTTACAATAGTCCTGTGGGCAGGACCTTGTCAGGAGAGTCACATAACCTGTATGCAGATTCAGTGATCTATCCTAATGCTCTTTGTGGGTAGCACCACAGAAGATTGAAAGTCACATCACACAGTTGCTAACTCAAGTGATATGTCACTATGCCTCTAGTGGATGGCAACAAAGTAGGTGGATAAAGTCACTACAGCTACCTTTGTTCTGGCTCCAGCAATATATCAGAATACCATCTTTGGTCTGGGCCCAGGCAGGAGAACAAACGCACTCAGTGGCTGAAAAGCAGTATATGTCACAATTGCACCTAATGGAAAATAAAGATAAAATTACGAATCCTACATATATCTCAGTTATAGACAGGAAAGGCAATGTTTCCTGTATGCTGGGTCTAAGTACCTGAGTCACAGTCTATGCAGTGCACAGGTTCCATGCATGAAAACCTCAATCGCAACTCCTCACTGTGCTTCTTTTTGACTGTGTAGAGTCACAGCTTCACAGTGTGTTAAATCTTGGTCTAAGAGTCACAGTCTCACCTGTGAACTGGATTCACTTACGAGAGTCAATTTTGCAACTTTCCACAGCCTCTTGGTAAGACATTTAGAACCTCAACAGTGGGATGTGTTCAGGCAAAAAGATAGCAGTCTTTACTATCTGCTGGATGTGCATAGGAGAGTCACAATCCCGCCTCTGTATTGTGTTCTGTTAGGACGCTCTTTGTACCACCTGAGAACTTTATGTGGTATTCATGAGAGTCCAACTATCACTTCTGTGGGAAAAGCCCAAGCAAAAGAGAAGTGTTACATCACCTACTTGCTGGGCCCAGAAATATATCAAAATTTGATTTAAATATAAATCTCAGAGGAAAAAAAGGAGTCACATTAAATACTTGATGGGGTCAGTCACATCAAATAGTTAATGGGCATAGGTCACAGTGGTTGCTGTGGGCAGGGTCAATGCAAGACACCCATTTCCACTTTGTGCTGGGCTCTGCAATATGTCACAATGTCTTCTGAGGGCTAAGCCATAGGAAAAATATAACATCATGTTGGTGTAAATCTTCGTGATATGTCACAATCTTCCCTATAGGCAGAACCTAGGAAGAAGAGATGATTTGCATTAGCTAGGTGCAAAGCCCAGCAATATATCACAATTCTCCATGTGAGCAGGGACCAGGAAAGACAAGATGGTCACGTCAAAGAGGTGATGGGCACAGAGGTATAACACAATGCCCCGTATAGGCAAGACAAAGGCAAGAGAGTTATATCATCTTGGCTTTGGACTCAGCAATATTTCTCAATAGCCCTTGTGGACAGTGACAAGGCAGAAGAGGAGAGTTACATTACCTGGGTGCAGAGCCAAGGATAGAATACAATGCCCCCTGCTGACAGCACTAAAGTGAGAGAATAAAATCACCATCATATAGGTGCTGGATCCAGTGATAATATCACAATCCTATCTGTAGGCTGAGCCTAGGCATACCAGTCAAATCACTCTGGTGCTGTGCAGAGGCACATGTCACAGTCACATCGCATCACTTAACTTCTGGATCTAGCATTATGCCACAATAACACCTGAAGAAAGGGCCCAGGCTGGAGTGTTAAGTCACCTTGGTGACAAACCCAGAGATGTGCACAATGCCTTCTCTGGGTAGGGATCTAATAGAAGTGGAGAGTCACATATCCTAGTGACTGGGCTAGGCTATATATCATAATCATCTCTGTGGGCAGAACTAAGACATGAGAGTCACACTACCTAGATGCTAGGTCAAATGTTATGTCACAATTCTCACTCTGTACAGAAACCAGGAGAAAAAAGAGAGACACATCACCTAGGAGCTAGGCCCAAAGGTATTTTACAATGAAGTCTGTGGACAGAAACCAGGCAGAAGAATAATATCACTTGTGTGTTGGATACAGTGATAAGACACGCTTCCTTCTGTGGGTAGGGCCAAGACAGGGGAGAAGAGTCATATCACCCACGTGCTGAGCCCAGTGGTATGTCAAAATTTTTTTATTTTGGTGATGCCCAGGTAAGACAGGAGGGCTACATCATATAGTTGATGGGGCTATAGATATTTCACATTGCTTTCTGTGAACAAAATTGGAGCAGAAGAGTCACAGTACATGGATGCTAGGCCAAAAATATGTCACAATCTTTTTAAGGGAAGGACACAAAAAAACAGTTATCACCTAGGTGCTGAGCTCAATGATATGTCACAATATTCCCTGTGGGCATGCAGGACACAAAGTATAAGGGTCACATTTCCTAAGTGATAGGGGGAGACATATGTCAATACACTTATGGTCAGTGCTCAGGCAAAATTGTTGCATTGATTAGATTTTGGACCTTGTGATATGTCACAATATATGAAAAACCCAAACAAAAAAGAAGAGAAAAAACAGTAAGATGCTGTACCTAGCTATACATAAAAACTTACTGTGTGAGCAGGACCCAAGCAGTAGAAAAGAGTCATATCCCATAGGTCCTAGGTTCACCAGTATTTTACAATATCCCATGAAGAAAGAGTGTATGCAAGAATGTCATATCACCTAATATCTTAATAACAGCTATCCAAGAGGGCAAAAAGGAAAAGCCCCCATTCCAGAAAAATCACCAAGGAACCTCAGGTTCCCACCAGAAAAGTAAAAGAGCTGAACAAACCCCTCTAGGAAAAGACCAATGTGCCTATTGCAAGCAGACTGGGCATTGGAAAAAGGAGTGTCCATTATTGCCAAAATAAAAATCTGAAAACAAAAAGGTTCTCACCCTGACCGCAACAGAAGAGCCTGATGATTGATGGGGCCAGGGCTCCCTCACTCTCAGCCCCCAGGAGCCCATGGTAACTGCTACAGTAGGGGGGCAGCCTGTACATTTTCCTAGTAGACACCAGGGCAGAGAACTTGGTACTGCAGACTCCCTTGGGCAGTGTCTCAAATAAAAAAATTGCTGTACAAGGGGCAACTGGAGCTATTCAAGAATATCCTGTCACACACTCTTGAGAAGTAAACTTAGGACAGAAAAGAGTGACGCACTCTTTTCTAGTAGTTACAGAGTGTCCTTTTCCTCTCCTTAGACGAGATCTGCTCCATAAGTTGCAGACTTCAATCTCTTTTTCAGCTCAGCAGGCTCATCTCACACTAGGAAATGCAACTTCCCCCACTGCCCAACTCTTGTTAACTACCCGTCTGTCAGAGGAATATCTTCTGGTTTCACCATCACAGTCACCAGAGGAAAATACTAATGCTCTTTTGTTAGACCTACAGACACTTTTTCCCCCAAGTTTACGCCGAGTCAAACCCTCCTGGACTGGCTAAACACCATCCACTAGTAGTTGTAGAACTCTTGGCTACTGCCATACCAGTCCAGGTAAAGCAGTACCCCACAAGTCAGTGGGCTAGAGAGGGGATTCCTCCCCACATTCAATGACTGTTACAAGCTAGCATACTTACCTCATGCCAGTCTGCCTGGAACATGCCATTTTTGCCAGCCCCGAAACCCGGAACAAATGATTACCAGCAGTTACAAGACTTAAAGGAAGTTAATAAATGGACTGTTACTGTCCACCCAACCATTCCTAATCCCTATACTCAGCCTGTTCCCACCAGAACATACAGTATACACTGTCCTTGACCTGAAAGATGCTTTCTTTGCTATTCCTCTGGCCCCCAAAAGCCAGCCAATTTTTGCTTTTGAATGGACGGATCCTAGATCAGGAGACACTACCCAGCTGACTTGGATTTGGTTACCTCAAAGTTTAAAAAATTCCCCTACCCTTTTTGGAGAGGCTCTTCAGCAAGATCTTGTACTCTTCCGAGCTAGTCACCCTAACTGTATTCTCCAATATGTAGATGATGTTTTGATAGCGACTGAAACTATGGACAGTAGTCTACAACACACAAAAGACCTGCTCTACCTCCTTCAGGAGCTCAGGTATCGAGTCTCAGAAAAAAAGTCCCAGCTTTGTCTTCCCAGAGTGTCCTACCTAGGGTACAAGATAAAGAAAGGAAAAAGGGCACTCACCAGTGCCCGAAAAGAAGCCATCATGTGAATCCCCACTCCCACCACCAAGAGACACGTACTTGAATTCCTAAGAGCTGTAGGATATTGTCATCTTTAGATATTGAGGTTTGCAGAGATTGCAAAGGCTTTGTATACTGCTACAAAAGGTAGTGGCCCACTGATTTGGACAGACACTGAGGAGCAGGCTTTTCAAAATCTGAAAAAGGCTTTAACAGCAGCCCCTGCTTTAGCCCTCTCAAATATCTCAAAGCCTTTTCATCTGTTTGTCCATGAGAGCCAGGGAGTTGCTAAGGGAGTGCTTACTCAGACTTTAGGAGCTTAGAGATGCCCAGTGGCTTATTTATCTAAGAAGCTGGATCCTGTGGCCTCAGGATGGCCACGTTGTTTGTGAGGCATAGCAGCTACAGCAAGCCTAGTCCAAGAAACTGATAAATTAACTCTAGGCCGGAATTTAACCCTTACAGCTCCTCATGCTGTAGAGACTTTACTACGAAGTGCATCAGGTAAATGGATGTCAAATGCTCGTATTTTACAATACCGGAGTTTACTATTAGACCAGCCTCATCTGACTTCCTCTCCCACAAGGTGTTTAAATCCTGCTACATTACTCTCAGATCCAGATTCTAATACTCCTGTCCATGACTATCAGGAGCTGTTAGAAATTACTGAAACTGACAGGCCAGACCTTCAAGATGTGCCCCTGAAAAAGGCAGATGCCACCGTGTTCATGGACAGCAGCAGTTTTCTTGAACAGGGGATATGAAAAGCTGGTGCAGCTGTTACCACAGAGATGGATGTGTTTTAGGCTCAAGCTTTACCGGCAAACACCTCAGCACAAAAAGCCGAATTGATCGCCCTTACTCAAGCTCTCTAATGAGGTAAGGATAAATGTGTTAACATTTATACTGACAGCAGGTATGCTTTTGCTACTGTGCATGTACATGGAGCCATCTACCAACAGCGCAGGTTACTTACATCAGCAGGAAAAATAATTAAAAACAAAGAAGAAATTTTAGCCCCTCTTGAAGCTGTGTGGCTCCCTCAGCAAGTGGCTGTGATCCACTATAGAGGACATCAAAAAGAAAACACGGCCGTTGCCCGCGGTAACCAAAAAGCCAATTCAGCAGCCCGGGAAGCCGCACGGTCCTCAGCTCCACCGATAAACCTATTGCTGGCAGTTTCTTTTCCACAGCCGGAGCTGCCTGACAACCCTGCATACTCAACAGAAGAAGAAAAATTGGCTTCAAAGCTTAAAGCAAATAAAAATCAAAAAGGTTGGTGGATTCTTCCTGACTCTAGAATCCTCCTACTCCGAGCTCTTAGAGAGACTTTAGTCAGTCACCTACATTCTACCACCCATTTAGGTAGGACAAAATTAGCTCAGCTCCTCCGGAGTTGTTTTAAAATCCCTCATCTACAAAGCCTAACAGATCAAGCAGCTCTCCGGTGCACAGCCTGCACCCAGGTAAATGCCAAGCAAGGTCCTAAACCCAGCCCAGGTCACCATCTCTCAGGAGACTCACCAGGATAAAAGTAGGAAATTGACTTTACAGAGGTAAAGCCACACCAGGTTAGGTACAAGTATCTTTTAGTATTAGTAGACACCTTCTCTGGATGGACTGAGGCATTTGCTACCAAGAATGAGATAGCTAACACAGCAGTTAAGTTCTTACTCAATGAAATCATCCCTCGGTACACATTGCCTGTTGCCATAAAGTCTGATAATGGACCTGACTTCACCTCGTCCATAGCTCAATCAGTCAGTAAGTCATTAAACATACAGTAGAAGCTCCATTGTGCCTATCGACCCCAGAGCTCTGGACAGGTAGAACGCATGAACTGTACCCTAAAAAACACTCTTATAAAATTAATTGTAGAAACCGGTGAAAATTAGGTAAATCTCCTTCCTTTAGCCCTACTTAGAGTAAAGTACACCCCTTATCAGGCTAGGTTCTCACCTTTTGAAATTATGTATGGGCGGGCACTGCCTATCTTGCCTAAGCTAAAAGATGCCCATTTGGCAGAAATATCACAAGGTAATTTATTGCAGTACCTACAGTCTCTCCAACAGGTACAAGAGATCATTCTGCCTCTTGTTCAAGAAGTCCATCCCAGTCCAGTTCCTGACCACACAGGGCCCTGCCATTTGTTCCAGCCCAGTGACCTGGTGTTTGTTAAGAATTTCCAGAGAGAAGGACTGTCTCCTCGTTAGAAAGGACCTCACACCGTCATCCTCACGACGCCAACAGCTCTGAAAGTGGATGGCATTCCTGTTTGGATTCATCACTCCCACATCAAAAAAGCCAACAAAGCCCAAGCAGAAACATAAGTCCCCAAGCCTGGATCAGGCCCCTTAAAATTGCGCCTAAGTCAGGTGAAACTTTTAAATTAACTCTTTTTATTTGCTTCTTTTGTTTATCCTTTCCTGTAATGCCTTCTGTGCCTTCCTACTCCTTCCTCCTCACCTCTTTCACAACAGGACATGTTTTTGCCAGTACTAGTTAGAAGGCTGGTACCTCCAAGGAAGTCACCTTTTCAGTCAACTTACGTATACTGTTCCCAGAGCTGGCTCATACCCATGAAGAGCATCGCGATCTGCCATTCATAGGAGCTGGAAGTGTCAACCTTGTAGCAGGATTTGGACACTCGAAGAGCCAAGCTGGATGTTGAAGCTCCCAAGGTGCTGAAAAAGGACTCCAAAATGTTGACTTTTACCTCTGTCCTAGAAATCACCCTGATGCTAGCTGTCGAGATACCCACCAGTTCTTTTGCCCAGATTAGACATGTGTAACTTTAGCCACTTACTCTGGGGGATCAACTAGATCTCCAGATCTTTCAATAAGTTGTGCTTCTCATCCTAAATCATGTTCTAAAAATAATTGTAACCCTCTTAACATCATTGTCCATGAACCTAATTCAGCTCAATAGTATTATGGTATGTCATGAAGATTAAGACTTTATGCCCCAGGGTTCGATGTTACAACAATGTTCATCATCCAAAAGAAAATTTTAGTCCCCTAGAGCCCACCAAAGCCAATCAGAGCTTTAACTGATCTAGGGGACCCTATGTTCCAAAAACACCCTGACAAAGTTAATTTAACTGTGTCCCCACCATTCTCAGTTCCTAAGACCCAGCTACAAAGACATCAGCTCCAACCCAGCCTGATGTCTACGCTTGGTGAAGTACATCATTTCCTTAATCTCACCCAGCCTAAACTAGCCCAAGATTGTTAGCTATGTTTAAAAGCAAAACCCCCTTATTATATAGGATTAAGAGTAGAGGTCGTACTCATAAGTAGTCCTTTATCCTGTCATGCACGACCTCATGCTTTCACATTAGGAGATGTGTCTGGAAATGCTTCTTGTCTAATTAGTACTGGATATGACTTATCTATTTCTCCTTTTCAGGCTATTTGTAATCACTCTCTGCTTACTCCCATGAGCATCTCAGTCTCTTACCAAGTGCCTAACAATACCTGGTTGGCCTGCACCTCAGGTCTCACTCACGGCATTAACAGAACCAAATCATAACTTCTCTTGCTGTCTTGTGTGTTCTAGTTCATGTCCTTCCCCAGGTGTACGTGTACAGTAGATCAGAAGGACAACTCCTCATCGCTTCCCTGGAATTACACCCCAGGCTATGCAGAGCTGCCCCACTACTAGTTCCTCTTTTAGCCAGTCTTAGCATAGCTAGGTCAGCAGCTATTAGTACAGCTGCCCTAGTTCCAGGAGAAACTGGACTAATGTCTTTGTCCCGACAGGTAGATGCTGATTTAAATAACCTTCAGTCTGCCATAGATACACTGCATTCCCAGGTAAAGTCTCTAGCTGAAGTAGTACTTCAAAACCACCGAGGCTTAGATATACTCTTCCTCTCTCAAGGGGGATTGTGTGCAGCTCTATGAGAAAGCTGTTACTTTTATGCCAATCTGGAGTCATAAAAGATACATTCCAAAAAGTTCAAGAAAATCTAGATAGGCGCCAAAAAGAATGAGAAAATAACACACTCTGGTATCAAAGCATGTTCAATTGGAACCCTTGGCTAACTACTTTAATCACTCGTTTAGCTGGACCCATCATCATCATATTATTGAGTTTGATTTTTAGGCCTTGTATATTAAATTTATTCCTTAATTTTGTAAAACAACGCATAGCCTCTGTCAAACTTATGTATCTAAGAACTCAATATAACCGCCTTGTTGTAACTGAAAAATCAACGATTTGATCCCCCTAAAACACAAGTGGGGAAATGAAATGGCTAACCCTGTTTTTACTTTAACCCATTACTTTGAATTTTGTCCTGCCTGTCTCTTTAAATCACCTAGCCTTGCTTCTCATGTAAATAAGACTCTCTCTAGCTAAGAAAGCCGGACAAACTCCAATTGACCCCTTAATTTACAAGACACTAGGGCTCCCCACCCAACCCCCTTTCTTGAAGAGTTGGCCTGGGTAAATATATCCTCAGTATTTCAAAGGAGCCCAATTAACTGATAAGGTACCAACACCAACCATGTATAAAGTTTCCCAGGAATTTTCTCCAAGAGATAACAACATAAAACCTTGAGTTCATGTCTGTCATAGACCCTATATCTATGTATAACGAAAGATTTAAAACCTCACACCTGGTACCATTGCTCTTCTTGTAACCATTTGTCTTTTAAGTTGTTTATCACTATGTAACCATTTTGATTTTTTTGATTCTTGCATGTTTTTACTTCTGTAGAATTATTACTTTTAAGTCCCCCTCCCCTTCCTTAAACCTAAGTATAAAAGTTAATTGAGCCCTTTCCTTGTGGCTGAGAGAATTTTAAGCATTAGCTGTCTCTTTGGCCACTGGCTTAATAAAGGACTCTTAATTAGTCTCAAAGTGTGGCATCTTATTAACTCGCTAGTTACAATATGCATAGTAATGAAACTAGGCCCCTCTCTCTCACCATACACAAAAATCAAATCGAAATGTATTAAGACTTAAATCTAAGATCTCAAGCCATGAAACCACTGGAGGAAAACATTGGGAAAACTCTCTTGAGCATTGGTATGGGCAAATATTTCTTGAGTAATACCCAGAAATACAGGCAACTGGAGCAAAAATAGAAAAGTGGCATCACATCAAGTTAAAAAGCTTTTCCACAGCAAAAGAGACAATGAAGAGAAGAAATACTGCACAGAATAGAAGAAAATGTTTGCAAACTTTCCATCAGATAAGTGATTAATAATCAGAATGTATGAAAAGCTCAAACAACACAATAGAAAAAAAAAAAAGCCTGGCAAGAGATCTGAGTAAAAATTTCTTAAAAGAAGGCATACTAATGGCAAACATATTTACAAATAGGTGTTCAGTATCACTGATCATCAGAGAAATGAAAACCAAAAATTGCGATGAGACGTAACTTTACCCCAATTAAAGTGGTTTTCTTTCACAAGACAGGCAATAAAAAATAGTAGCACAGATATGGAGAAAGGGGAGTTCTCATACACTGTTGGTTGGAATATAAATTAATACAACTATGAAGAACAGTATAGATGTTTCTCCAAAAACTAAAAATAAAGCTATGATTTAACCAAGGAATTTACTGCTATGAATATACCTAAAAGAAAGGAATCAACATGTCAAAGAGTTATTTGCATCCCCAAGTGTATTAAAACACCCACAATTTAGAAGCAACCAAAATGTCTATCAACAGGAAAATGGATGAAGAAACTCTGGTACATATATGCAATGGCAAACTATTCAGTCATAAAAAAAATGAAATTATGCCATTTTCAAAAACATGAATAAAACTAGAAGGCATGATGTTATTGAAATAAGCCAGGAACACACAGAAAAACTTTACATGTTCTCACACATTTGTGAGAGCTAAAAGTTAAGCAATTGAACTCTTGAAAATAGAGAGGAGAAAAATTGCTACCAGAGTCTGGGAAGGGCAGTGTGGAGGGGAGGAGGAAGTGGGGATGACTAATAAGTACAAAAATATCATTAGGAAAAACGAATAAGATCTAGTATTTGATAGCAAAATACTGTGATCACAGTCAACAGAGATTTACTGTACATTTAAAAATACCTGAGAGGATAATTGCAATATTTATAACAATAAAGAAATGAAAAATGTTTGAGATGATAGAAACCTTTTTTATCTTAATGTAATTATTATACATTATATGCCTGTATCACAATATCTCATGTATCCCATAAATATATACAACTATTGCTTATCCATCAAATAAAAATAAATAAATACAACTAGAAGTCTGTGAAAGTCAGTCACAAAAATTGAGGCATTCTTTTCACACTCAGCTAAAACAGAATGAAGAAGTCATGAGTAAAAAGCATTCAGAACGCTAGCTGGGCATGGTGGCTCACGCCTGTAATCCCAGCACTTTGGGAGGCCAAGGTGGGTGGATCATGAGGTCAGGGGTTCAAGACCAGCCTGACCAACATTGTGAAATCTTGTCTTTACTAAAAATACAAAAATTAGCTGGGCATGGTGGTGGGTGCCTATAATCCCAGCTACTCAGGAGGTTGAGGCAGGAGAATTGCTTGAACCTGGGAGGCGGAAGTTGCAGTGAGCCGAGATCATGCCACTGCACTCCAACCTGGGCCACAGATCAAGACTCCATCTCAAAAAAGAAAACAAAAAAAGCATTCAGAAAGCCTAACATTGTTTCAAGAATATAACTCTCTTCTAGCCTGGCTAGTAAAACTGCCTCCTGTAACCAGAGTCCAGTTTTACCTAACAGCTGCTGACACAAACTCCTGCAAATCTAAAATTAATTAAACCCACCACCATAAGTCACTAATCAGAGCTCCCCAAACTTTCCTAGTGCCAGCGAACTTTCTTGAAAAATATGTAATATCTCTCCTCTCTCCTTTCTCTCTCTCTCTCTTTCTCTTCTCTCTCCTCACTTTCTCTCAAATAAAATCTCTAACCTTCTGTTTGTTCCTCAACCATATTAAAGTCCACCTGTTCTGTGTGTATGTCCCAAATTGCAATTCTGTCTTCCCAAATAAAATGTTTTGACTTCAGAGATTTGTGTCTATATTCTACTTGATCTTGACATGTTTGGTGTCAGAAATGGGATTCCAGAGCTGACTCACTTTGGATAAAATTGCAGGCCTGTAGAACTATACTGTGATGAAATCACACTGAGGCCATTTGAGCTCCACTACTTCTGTAGGTTGCCTCTTTTCTCCTTATAATGTTTGCTATTCTTGATTCCCCAGAATTCTGAAACTATTGTCAGTATTCATATAAAATTATGATAATATACATAAGTAAATAATCATAAATTTCTTTAAATATTTTAAATGTAAATTTTTATAAATAAATCATAAATTTTACAGTATTTACATAAATTTATTTTTATAGCAGAATGTAATTGAAAATATTATATTTCCAAAACTTTGACTAAAATGTCATCGTTGGTAGAGTCTCACTCTGTCACCTACCTACACTGGATTTCAGTGGTACAAAGTCACACCACAATCTCTGGCTCCTGGGTTCAAGCAATCATCCCTCCTCAGCCTCCAAAGTAGCTGAAACTGCCTTTGCAAAAATTTTTACTCAGAAAATTATGACAATGAAATGTATCACATCTAACTGACCCCATCTTGCCTCTAACCTCTAAACAACCTTTGTTTATTCCTAGGCATAGGCCAAACTAGCTTTGGGAAGAAATTTAGTGTATAGTCTACATAATATCCATTCTCAAAAGGCTAAATTGTTCTTGTAAAACAAATAAAAGGCCACCAGCCATCAAGTCAAATGAAAAGGCCTGGAGTTCTAACTAATACCACCCATTATTCCAGAGGTCATAAGATTTGCAGCTTCCTCAACTACTTTTGAAGGTAACATTACTATTGTGAAACTAAGGTTGGTCTTTTGAGGTGTCTTTGCAGGTTTTTGCATTTATAACAACCAGATGACCCCTCCTGGACCTGCCAAGAAGTTCTCTGGTCCCCACCCAGGAGGTGACTCAGCAAAGAGAACAGCTTTGACTTTTTATGACTTTACTCCCAAGCCAAATAACTAGCACTCCCAATTCACTAGCTCCGTACCCATCAAATTATCCTTAAAAATCTCTGATCCATCACTTTTCAGAGAGACTAATTTGAGTAGTAATAAAACTGCAACCTTCCATACAGCGAGCTCCATGAGAATTACTATTTGACTTGCATTTCTTTTTTCTGGTCTTGATAAATTCGCTTTGTCTAGGCAGCAGAAAAGGTAAATCAATTGGATGGTTAGATGTCCTGAAATTCCCCTCCCCGCTTTGACTTTTTCTGGCTTTGCTTCAAGTTTTCCCACCTTTCAAGACTGAGCAATGTTTTTCTTACATATGTTGATGGATGTCCCATGTCTCCCTTAAGTGTATAAAATGATGCTGTCCTCTAATCACATTGGGCATATGTCATCAGGATCTCCTGAGGCTGTGTAACAGGAATGTGTCCTCAAACTTGACAAAATTACCTGTCTAAATCAACTGAGACCTGCTTCAGATATTCAGAGTTCACAGGTTTTTTTCTATATACCTGTTTATTAACTTCTTTTTCTGCTAATTTTTTTTTCTCTGCAAAAACACCGTCAGTCATCAACAATTCTGACACAAATTTTGACTGGTTTTTGGGATAGGTATTCAGTTATATTGTAAGTTTTCTAGAAGAACAACTTGCATTAAAAATTTTTATTTATGGCCAGGTGCGGTAGCTCAAGCCTGTAATCCCAGCACTTTGGGAGGCAGAGGCAGGTGGATTATGAGGTAAGGAGATTGAGATGATCCTGACTAACATGGTGAAACCCCATCTCTAGTAAAAATACAAAAAGAACAATTGACCTGACATGGTGGCAGGTGCCTGTAGTCCCAGCTACTTGGGAGGCTGAGGCAGGAGAATGGTGTGAACCCAGCTGGTGGAGCTTGCAGTGAGCCCAGATCAGGCCACTGCCCTCCAGCCTAGGTGACAGAGCAAGACTCCATCTCAAAAAAAGAAAAGAAAAGAAAAGGAGAGAAAGAAAGAAAGAAAAAGAAAGAAAGAAAGAAAGAAAGAAAGAAAGAAGGAAAGAAAGAAAGAAAATAAATAAATAAATCTGTATTTATATGTTTTCCTAATTGCACTTGGCAACCTATATTTTGTGGTAAAATTTTTTCTTTTTAAGAGCTAAGATGATGAGTTCATGTCATTTGTAGGGACATGGATGGAACTGGAAATCATCATTGTCAGTAAACTATCACAAGGACAAAAAACCAAACACCGCATGTTCTCATTCATAGGTGGGAATTGAACAATGAGAACACATGGACACAGGAAGGGGAACATCACACTCCCGGGACTCTTGTGGGGGGGTGGGGAGGGGGGAGGGACAGCATTAGGAGATATACCTAATGCTAAATGACGAGTTAATGGGTGCAGCAAACCAACATGGCACATGGATACATATGTAACAAACCTGCACATTGTGCACATGTACCCTAAAACTTAAAGTATAATAATAGTAAAATAAAATAATAAAAAAATAAAAGCTACTTACTCTCCCTTATCAAAAGTCCTTGCACCAAGCTTGTAGTCAGCTTTCAGGGCTGGTACTTTTTTATTGTGACTGTTTCCTGAGAAGGACACTGATGTGAGACAATTTCCCTTATGCTTCTCTTAAACCTCTGTGTGCAAGGTATTTTTTTAATGTAGAAGTATTTATTTTTCTGAAACAAAACAACTTGTTCTAGAGAATTCTGTCACAAAACTCTTTGCAAGCTGTCACAGCTTTGCAAGCTGCTCAAGCTGAATAGTCATTCCTATTGATATGTAACTTGAAGGACCACTGGCATAAGATAATTCCTCTATTTGCTCTCCTTAAATACATGTCGACACACTTTCCCTTATGTTATTTTTCTCTGACAGAAAGTCACTTATAATCAAGAATCCTGGTACAAAGTTTGTTGTCAGCTTTCAGGGCCAAATATTCATTTGTTTTGACAGTTCTTTAGAAGAACCACAGATATTAGAGTTTTTTTTTTTAATATAGGTTTTTTCAAATGCCCATCTTTGTGTTAAAATCTTTTTCTGTTTTTCCATGAAAGGAAACAGTCAATCATTAAGGGTTTTTGTAAAATGGTTGTTGTCAGCTTTGAGGGCTGGATATTTGTTCATTTTGATGGTTCCCTTGGTACGCCACCAATGTGAGAGAATTTTAATTCTTGCTTCATTTAATGAATATTTGCAAACTGTCTTTCCTATGAACTGTTTCATTGCTTAAAGAAAGCTGCCCATCATTAAGTGTTTTAACAAAATGCTTGCTGCCAGCTTTCAGGAATGCTTATCAATTTGGCAGTTCTTTAAAAGGGCCACTGATGTGAGAGAAGTTTCACTCCTTGCTTCTTCTGAAGGTCTGCCTGCAAACTTTGTGTATGTTAATGTCTTTCTGGTCATGAGAGAAAATTCCTCAGTATTGGCAGTTTTGTCACAGAGTATGTTGTCAACTTTCATGGCTAGATATTCATTGGTTTCAATTTGTTGGTGTGAAAGAAGTGTATTTCTTACTTCTACCTGCTTGTCTGTATATTCTATTGTGTTAACATGTTTTTTCTTGAAGAAATCTACTCGTCAAAAGTTCTGGCAGAAAGCTTGTTTTTACCTTGCAGGACTGATGTTCATTTGCATTGACGGGATTATTAGAGGACTACTGGCATAAAAAGCTTTATATTTTGCTTCTTCTGAATGCCTGTCTACTGACTTCTTTTTGTGTTAAAATTTGTCTTTCTCTGCAAACAAATTGCCCATCATCAAGAATTCTTGCACAAAGCTTGTTGTCATCTTTCAGGGCTGAATATTTAGGTATATTAGGAGGGCCACTGGTATAGAAAATTTCCACTTCTTGCTTTATTTTAATATTTGTGTACAATCTTCTTTTCATATAAACATCTTTCTGTTATCAGCAGTGTTATGAAGTTCCAGGTTCTTGGTGTCATGAACAAAGAATTGGACATGGCACACACAACAAATAGCAAAGCAGCAAAGTTCCTACCAAGCACAGCAGCACACTTGAGGGGGTAGAGTGGGCTGATGTCTGCAAAATAAGATGAGTGTCAGCCTAGTGTATTTTGTTCTTCTTTTTTTTTTTAACATGTTTGTTCTATTCCCAGGCTGCCTAATCTCTAGCCAGCATTTTCCTTTTGATTGATAGGAGAGATGTTTAGTTTCCTTGGCCCCTGTGTACTTGAAAATCACCTTTATCCCATAATTTTAAGTCCAGGAATAATATTTAGTCAATATGCATGAGCATTAATGAGTTAATTCACATACAATTTATTTAAAGAATACTTTTTCTAATGCTCATACCTATCTCTGAGAAGCTGCCCCTTACTGTCCCAGCCAGGGGCTCCTTATTCACTTTTATTTCACTTTTTTTGACTGATCAATTTCTGCTGGTTATATTTTTCTTGCTCACCCAACTTTTCCCCTTGTTCTTACACATTTAGCCTCCAATTTCCTGGCTATTTTCTTGCCTAATTTCTTCCCTCATTGAAATGATCCTCATACACGTTAATGGGGTGCTAAAAGGTGATGGCCCATTTTCTGTACCTGCTTTTCACTGGCTTTGGGTGGTGATGATGCCTAACTGGAAATCACAGAATTCTCTCCATGCTTTACGTAAGGGTATCTGGGCTGGTCATAGCTAGGTGTTTTTCCAAGGCTTTTGGAGTAATCATCTTCTGAAACTGGAGAGCTGCTAGGTAGTCAGACACATATAAAATGAGGCAGTTCAAAATGTAGGGTTCTAGAAGTAGTAAAATTAAAATGAATATTAAATGTTTTAATATAAGCAAGATGATTGGTAGTGCCAATTCTTAAAATCAGGTAACTCAATGATAACAAGCTATTGAGCCAGCTTGGTCAAACTCTGGCTTCTTCCCTTATTCTGTCAATGCAATTAGAACTAGAGAAAAACAGTTATAGAATCTGAAAAGTTGAAGAAGAGAATTAGTATCTAGTTATTCTCAAGAGGAGAACAAAATTGAATGTCAGTGAAAACACACTGACAAGTTTTTAAGAGAAATAATTTGTAAAATTAAAGTAAAATATCTTGCAATTTTATTGAGAGAAAATTAATTCTTCAAGAAAACTGTAATTTCATAAAGGAGACCACCTTAGTAAAATTATTATAACTGATTTTTAAATAACAAACAAGTTAATCAAATACAAAATTTCTTTTATAAATTCCACTTCATGAACCTTATGATGATTTGCATAGATAATCTATGACATGCTTGAACTTTCTGACTTGTCACAAACTTTTCTCTTTCTTAAGTAAACAGTTATTTTACATTAGGACAAAAGTTTACCATACAATATCCTTTTTATATAAAATTATTCTTGTTTCTTCATAATCTTCTTCAAGAAAAAGTGGATCTACCTGTCCCTGTCTTTCTTTATATTACTCTTTCCTACTTACAGGTTTCTTTCTAGCTTATTTTATATGTAACCATTTTAAGTCATAATTTAGACTTTAGATAACCTTTGAATTAGACAAAATTCTTCATTTAAAAAAAATTAGACAAAATCCTGGTAGGCTTCTGGCCTTCAATGCTGCCCAGGGAGGTGCTGAATTAAACAATCCCAATAATGAAAGTCAGTAAGGGCAGAAGAAAAATGATAGGTTTAAACTTCAGGGCATGGAAGTGTAGGGTGGTGTGCATCAGTAGCTGCTACCACATCACAAGGGCTTCTCTATTTTACCTGAAGTTACAAATACATCTCTTTTTTATACAGAAATAATTTCCTGTTCCTACCCAGGAAATCTCCATAGTAGGTCTTTGTAGAACTACATGAGGCTTATTCATGTTTATTTCAAACTTATTAGCCAGGACGCTTGGATCACATTCTCCCATGGGTCAAAATTTCCAGGCTTCATAGCTGAATAATAATTATCTGCCCCTAAAAACCAGTAGTCTTCTTCAACACTGTTATGAGAGTAATTAGATAGACATAACATATTTATGAGTGTTACAGAAATAATATTCTGCTTAATCAAAGTGGGCTAGATCTTGGCCCCAACACTCCATGCTTGTTTTCCTGTGCTGAAGCTGTTAACTGAATCTGCAGTTGTAGTAGCAACCCTATTTTTACCATAGTACCTCTTACCGGGAGGGGAAATAACTCAGCAACTGGACACTATCAGAAATTCTTGTTGAAAGATTTTTAAATTAACAAGTTGGAAGAGGAGTAAACAATCTAGCCTGTGCCTTTCTTTTTATTTCCATGACACTTAGACCAAGAGGGGTATTTTTCAGCATAAGCAGTAAGGACAGAGCAGTGTATCCCTATATTAAAAATACATGGAATTTGGGTGCCCATGATGTCCAGAGTTATCCCAGGTTTCTCAATGATAAGGATAATATTGCTGGATGGGGCAGTGAGGGAGACTGTAAGCTCCTTCAGTCTTCATTCATTTCCTTCCTTTGCATTGTTAGAATTTTAGCTGACCAAGCCTCTTGGTGGGAGTGAGGACAATCAATCCTCCAAAGCCAGGGATGATGACTTGTACTTTGCACTGGCAGCAAGTTAGGGGCCTTGTAAAATTCTTCATCCAATGTCCTTTCTTTGGACTTGGAGCAAGGTTTCCTATTTCTGGGCCCTTGCAGGTTGTCCTTTGACAAATTCTGGGCTTTTAAGGCATTGCCAATAATTGTAGCTATAATTTTGGTCTACCATTTCTTCTTCTCTTCTAGGTAATGATTCTTGTATACCATAAAAGCAGTATCCGGGAGCTGAGCCTGAGGTTTCTAAGGCCCCATTTGCAGCTTTTGAAGTTTGCATCTAATATTAGGAGGAGGCTGGCTTATACAGTGCTGAGCCATGAGCACTTCCTGTTTTTGTGAGGCTGGGTCTAGGTTAGTATATATTTTAAAGTCTTCTTTCAACCAGTTGTAAAACATAGCCACATTAAAAAAAAAATAGTGGAGCTTTTTTTTTTTTTTCTTTTCCTTGTGACTAATGTCAGCTTGTAATAGTTCACTGCCTTAGTGATTGTTTTTCTTCTCATTGCTCTATGAAAGGTTACAAGCCAGAAACAAGGTGTGAAAAACATTTGCAAACTCACTCGGGCTTTCAGAATAACTTGCTAGTTTTTCTTTCCATTGCTGTATGTCTGTTATCTGTTAATGAAAAAGAGGCTTGAACTCTCATTGTGCTCTCCAACTCTGCCATCTCCTTGACAGAAAGTACAATTTGGGGAATGATATAAGGGGTGCCTTTTCTGGTGTGTAGGGGACCCACCCACTGTTCTGTTTGTTAATTCTTGTTGTTTTATTCTGTAGTGCCCAAGGGAAGAGTTATATGGAGGTGGTTGTGGTTCCCCCCGAGAGACTCGTGCCCCCGCAGCAGAGGATGATGTGTAATGTCTAAATTTGTCTTCAGACTCTCCTTTTGAGGACCTTTATTTGGAGCCTCCCACATAGATGAGCTCTATTAAGAGAGGCATTATACTCCAAGTTGTTTGAAAAAATTTCTTAACCACTGAAGCAATATTACATCTAATCAAGAGTCTGTTTACTATTGCTAGTGTGGCCTGCCTACCCATGTGAAAGTAGTCATGTAAAGTTTTTATAACTTTCCACTGGGCTGCTTGAGGAAGATATCATCTTGGCCCCATATACCACTAGAGTTATTGTTTTTGTCCTTCTTGCTCTTTTGTTTGTTGTTTTTCTAGTATTGTGTGGTTAGTTTCTGTGGGGGAGTTATGATAAGAAAACAAGACAAACTGATTGGGATTATGTTCTGAGGGCTGCCACTTTGGCTTTCTTGGCCTTTTTCTTTTTCTGCACTTTGGGGCTTAAATCTTTCTGATTCTCTCCATTATTAATTATGGCTATAGCCTTTGATAGACGTATGGCTTCTCATAATTGAGGAATTTTATTTTCATTTTTTATGGGGGAATGCTTGCTGGTCAGCAATATGCTTTTTTTTTTTCTAGTTATTGGGGCCCAGATAAAAGCAATAATCTCGACTTTTGCATGCTTTGCCTGGGGGCAGTGGCTGGGGCTTAATAATGGTGGTGTAGTTCACTATTGCATACCCAGCCTGGCATTCTCCATTAGACATACAGCTACTATCATTTGTGAAGCAGTCATCTTCAGGGTCTTGAAGAGCATGATCTTTTCGATGAACTTGGCTCACCTTTGCGTGTGCAATAATATGTTCAAAAAAATATCAATTATTGAGCCTGTAGGCAGTAGTAAAGCTGGATTCAGGGTCTTACAGGTTTTAACTTCTGGATTATTCAAAAGCACAGCCTGATGCTTGATTGATATTTCTCCTGTCATCCAGATGTGTTCTTGGTTTTTACCTGCAGGATTAATTTAGCCTGGTGGTGTTAGTAACTTCAATGGCTGACTCAGAGTGATCTTAGTGGTTTCCTGTGCTAAAATAGTGGTGGCTTCTATTACACACCAGCAGCTTGGCCATCTTGAGGCTGCCCCCATTCAATTTCCTTTAAAAGTAAGCACTTGTTCTAGGTTTTAAGCCTAATATTTAGGTTACAACACCAATAGCAATGCCTTTACTTTCACCTGCATATTTAAAAAAGGTTTAGTGAGGTCTGGGATGCCTAGTGCAGGAGCCTGGGTGAGGGCTTGTTTTAACTTAGTAAAGGCCTCTCTAATTATTGAGGGTTTATTCACTTGGCTTATTCTCTGGTCCCCATGTAGCCTTGTGAATGAGCTTTGCTATAAATCCAAAACAGGTGATTTTGAAAAATCCAGCCATCTCCAGTTAAAAAAAAACAGTTATTATTTTGTGTGAGCTGAGCCTAATCCACATATGCCTTGCCCATGCTCTGAGAATATCTGTCAAGACTGAACTATTTCCACTTGTTGAAAATGCAGCTGGACAGGAGTTTTGTAAGATTGAGGCTGAGTTTGTTATTGTCTGTCTATGGAGGAAAACAAGGTAAACTTGAAACAGAGTATTCTGGCCCACTGCTGCTCAGTGAGGCATCTTCTATGGGGGACCTATGCTAGATTTGAGGGCCAGCAGGACGTGTTCTTCTTGGGTATTTTCATGACATGCTTTATGTCTCTAGCCTTAGCTAGGTGTCAGTGTCAATTGAACCACTTGAAGAAGGATCCCACAATAATTGGTAATTTATAAGTTTCCCTTTAGCCCCCAAGTGTATCCCTCAGCTTTTGGCTTCCCTGTAGCTGCCCAAAATAGCATCTTCTGAAATGAATTCTTCAAGCATTTTGGTAGTCATAGTTTGAGGATCTAGAAAAGGCAGACTGCCTAGCTTAAATATGTTAGACACTGCTGTGTTAATAAGGAAACAGAGTGTCCTATAACTAAAGCAGATAATCCAGGCAGAGCAATTTACCCATGGATCTGCTATGCAATCTGTGCATTGATTTATGAGACTCCACAAGGAGTTTACTTTTAGTTCCAGGTCTACCAAACTAAAAGATTTGAGATCTGCTTCCTCACATAAAATGCAGTGTTTTCTTTTTATTTACCTTGGCTCTTCAAGTCAGTGTATACTAATTATTGGTTTCAACATTGTGATAGCAGAAATCAAATGTTATGTCTTACCAAACACACAAATACCTTAGAGATGCAGGGGTCTTTCTTGCATCTGGCAGAGCCCTATTGCTTTATTTCCCAACCATCTTTCCCTGTCATGGGAGTCCTCTAGCATCGAGTGCCCTAATACCTCTTAACTGCCTATCTCATGCCTGTGAAGAATGGTAACAAACAGAAACAAAACATTGAAAGCAGAAGCAAAAATAAGAATCCCAAACTTGAGCTTGCCTCATGTGTGTCTCACCACAATAATATGTGACTGGCTGATGTCGTAAAGTCCTAGGTTCTTGGTGCTTCACACAACAAATAGCAAAACAAATAAACTTTTTCAAGTAGCGTAACCCTGTCAGAGATGGAAAAGTATGTTCACCTCTACTAAAAATGATTAGCATTAGTTTGGGGCTGGGCACAGTTGCTCGCACCTGTAATCCCAGCACTTTGGGAAGCTGAGGTGGGGAGATCATGAGGTCAAGAGATCAAGACCACCCTGGCCAAAGTGGTGTAACCCTGTCTCTACTAAAAACAGAAAGTTAGCTTGGCATTTGGTATATTTTGGATCTTTTTATGTTTTATTTGTTCTCTTCCCAAACTTCCTAATCTCTAGCTAGCATCTGCCTTTTTTTTTTTCTTTTCTTTTTTTTGTGATGGAGTCTTTCTCTGTTGCCAGGCTATAGTGCAGTGGCCCTATCTCAGCTCACTGCAATGTCCACCTCCTGGGTTCAAATGATTCCTCTGCCTCAGCCTCCCAAGTAGCTGGGACTACAGGCATGCACCATCATACCTGTCTATTTTTTTAACTTTAGTAGAGATGGGCTTCCACCATGTTGGCCAAGATGGTCTCGATCTCCTGAACTTGTGATCCACCTTCCTCAGCCTCCCAAAGTGCTGGGATTACAGATGTGAGCCACTGTGCCTGGCCTAACATCTGCCTTTTGACTGACAGGTGGGTTACTTATTTAGTCTGGCCTCTGCATGCTTGTGTGTCACCTTATTTCATAATTTTAAGTACATGCATGATATGCAGTCCATATACGTGAGCTTTAATTAGCTGATTATCGTATATGATTATTTGAAAGATTTTTTTTTTTTCTAATGTACATGTCCATCTCTGAGTAGCTGCCCTTTATTGGTTTGGTCTGGATCTAGCCAGCCTTGGGCTTCTTACACACTACTTTATTTCATTATGTTTTGGCCACTCAACTTCTGTTCTTATCTTGCTTTTTGCTCACCTGTCCCTTGTCTTTGCTTTTATTCATTTCACCCTTTATTCAATTTCCAATTCCCTTTGCTATTCTCCTGCCTCACTTCTTTTCCTGAAAAAAAAAATTGTCCATTGTTAAGGATTCTGGCACACAACTTGTTGTCAGCTTTTACAACCAGATATTCAGGCCATTTTTTAGAAAGACCATTGGAATGAGAAAATTTCTCCTAGTGATTTTTCTAAATTAATGTTTTAAATATTCTCTTCGTGGAAACATCTTTCCTTTCTTGTAAAAAAAAATGTACATTATCAAGAATTCAAGCACAATTCTTGCTGTCAGCTTTTCGGGCCAGATATTCATTCACTTTAAAGGGTCTCAAGAAGGTCACTTTTGTGAGAGAATTTTCCTTTTTGTTTCTTTTACATACCAGGCCACAAATGTCTCAGTGTGTAAACATCTTTCTATTTTTTTAAAGTAAACTTTCAATCCTCTAGTGGTCTGAGACAAAGCTTGTTGTTAGCTTCAAAACTTGTATATTTGTTCATATTGATGGATCCCTAGATCAGCCACTGGCATTAGAGAATTCCCCTTTTGACTTCTTTTTCTTTTTTCCTTTTTTCTTCAGATAGAGTCTTGTTCTATTACCCAGGCTGGAGTGCAATGGTGCTATCTTGGCTCACTGCAATCTCTGCCTCCTGGGTTCAAGTGATTTTCCTCCGTCACCCTCCTAAGTAGCCAAGATTACAGGTGCACACCACCATGGCCAGCTAATTTTTGTATCTTTAGTAGAGATGGGGTTTCACCACATTGGTCAGGGTGGTCTTGAACTGCTGACCTTGTGATCTGCCCACCTGGGCCTCCCAAAGTGTTGGGATTGCAGGTGGCAGTCACTGCACCTGGCCTCCAATTTTTACTTCTGAAATCTGGTTTGTGTTAAAAATCTTCCATTTTCTATTTTTGTTTTGTTTTCTTTCACACAGAGTTTTGCTCTGTCACCCAGGCTGGACTGCAGTGGCACAATCTCAGCTCACTGCAAACTCTGCCTCCCAGGTTCAGGCCATTCTCCTGCCTCAGCCTCCTGAGTAGCTGGAATTACAAGTGTGCACCACCATGCCCAGCTAAATTTTGTGTTTTTAGCATACATGGAGTTTCACCCTTTTGGCCACGCTGGTCTTCAATTCCTGATTTTAGGTGATCTTCCAGCCTCTGCCTCCCAAAGTGCTGGAATTACAGACATAAGCAATTGACCTCGGTCAAAAATCTTCTGTTTAATTTTATTATTTTTATTATTTTTTTTAAAGAAAACCACCTGTCACTGGGAGCCTTGCAAAAGATGATTTTCGGCTTTCAGAGCTGGATATTCGCTCGTTTTGACAGTTTACTATAAGGAACTTCCATATAAAAGGATTCTTCCTTTTGCTCATTCTAAATACTTGTCTTAAAACTTCTCTTCTTGTAATTGTCTTCCTTTGTTTAAAAGAAAATTTGCCATTATCAAGAGTTCTAGCATAAAGCTTCCTGTAACCTTTCAGGGCAGAATGTACACTGCAATCTTTCTAGAGACCAATATACAAAATATACAAAATATTGGTCTCTAGAAAGGCCTCAGATGTGAAAGAATTTCATTCCTTAGTTTTGCTAAATGCCTGTCTGAATAGTTTCTATTTATTTAACTCTTCTTTACTCTGAAAAAGGCCAATTATTGAGAGTTCTAACACAAATCTTGTATTCAGGTTTGAGCACCATATATTTTTTCTTATTCATGGTTTTCTCAAAGGGCCACTGATATACGAAGATACCCCTCCATGCTCCATCTAAGCGCCTACTTGGATAACTTCTCTTTGTCTTAATAGCTTCTGTTCCTGAGAAGAAAAGATCCCATCATGAAGAATTCTGGCTAAAACCTTCTTGTCAGCTTTCAGTGTTGAATATTTGTTTATTTTGCTGGTTTCCAGGAGGAACCACTGGTGTTAGAGAATTCTTCTCTTTACTGCTTCTAAATGCCTGTCTGAAAACTACTGTTTATGTTATCTCTTTTGAAAGAAGTTGCTCCTCATTAAGAGTTCTGGCACAAAGCTTGTTGTCAGCTTGCAGGGCCATTTATTTTTTCATTTCAATGATTTACTATAAGGACTACTGATGTGAAACCATTTTCATTTTTTGCTTTTTTAAATGCCTGTTTGCAAACTTCTCTTCATGTAAATATCTTTCTTTCCCTGAAAGAAAACTGCTCACCCTCAAACGTTCTGGCACACAACTTATTTTCAGCAATGAAGGTCACAAATATATTACTATTAATGGGTAACTAGAAGGACCACTGGTGTAAGAGAATTCATAATTGTTCCTTCCAAATATGTATTGGCAATGTTCTGTTAATGTAAAAGTATTTTCTTTCTCAGATAAAAACTGCACATCACCAAAATTTCTGGTGCCGAACTTTTTCTCAACTTTCCACATTCAGATATTTCTTCATTTTAATGGTTCCACAGGAAAGCCATTGATGTGAGAAAATTTCCACTGCTTGCTTTTCTAAACGTTGGTCTATAATTCACTTTTACTAAAATGTCTAGTTCTTCTGGGAAAAAAATCTGTTATTAAAAATTCTGTCACAGCTCCAATCTGCAGCTCCCAGCATGAGTAATGCAGAACATGGGTGATTTCCGCATTCCCAACTGAGGTACCAGTTTCATCTCACTAGGGAGTGTCAGAAAGTGGGTACAGGACAGTGGGTGCAGTATGCCAAGCATGAACCAAAGCAGGGGGAGGCATTGCCTCACCTGGGTAGCACAAGGGGTCAGGGAGTTCCTTTTCCTAGTCAAAGAAAGGGGTGACAGATGGCACCTGTAAAATTGGGTCACTCCCACCCTAATACTGTGCTTTTCCAATGGTCATAGCAAATGGCACACCAGGAGATTATATCCCACACCTGGCTCAGAGGGTCCTACACCCACAGATCCTCACTCATGGCTAGCACAGCAGTCTGAGATCAAACTTCAAGGCAGCAGCGAGGCTAGGGGAGGGGCGCTTGCCATATCCCAAGCTTGAGTAGGGAAACAAAGTGGCAGGGAAGCTGGAACTGGGTGGAGCCCACCACAGCTCAAGAAGGCCTGCCTACCTCTGTAGACTCCACCTCTGGAGGCAGGGCATTGCCAAAAAAGAAGGCAGCAGAATCCTCTGCAGACTTAAATGTCCCTGTGTGACAGCTTTGAAGAGAGTAGTGGTTCTCCCAGCATGCAGCTGGAGATATGAGAATGGACAGAATGTCTTCTAAAGTGTGTCCCTGACCCCTGAGTAGCCTAAATGGGAGGCACCCCCCAGTAGGGACAGACGGGCACCTCACATGGCTGAGTAATCCTCTGAGACAAAACTTCCAGAGGAACCATCAGGCAGGAATATTTGCTGTTCACCAATATCCACTGTTCTGCAGCCTCTGCTACTGATGCCCAGGAAAACGGGGTCTGAAGTGGACCTCCAGCAAACTCCAACAGACTTGCAGCTGAGGGTCATGACTATTAGAAGGGAAACTAACAAACAGAAAGGACATCCACAGAAAAACCCCATCTGTGCATCACCATCATCAAAGACCAAAGGTAGATAAAACCACAAAGATGGGGAAAAAACAGAACAGATAAACTGGAAACCCTAAAAATCAGAGTGTCTCTATTCCTCCAAAGGAATGGAGCTCCTCACCAGCAATGGAAGAAAGCTGGACAGAGAATGAATTTCATGATGGACAGAAGAAGGATCATACTCCGAGCTAAATGAGGAAGTTCAAACCCATGGCAAACAAGTTCAAACCCTTGAAAAAAAAATTGGTGAATGGCTAACTAGAATAACCAATGCAGAGAAGTCCTTAAAGGACCCGATGGAGCAGAAAACCAAGGCACAAGAACTATGTGATTAATGCACAAGCCTCAGTAGCAAATTTGATCAACTGGAAGAAAGGGTGTCAGTGATGGAAGATCAAATAAGTGAAATGAAGTGAGAAGATAAGTTTAGTGAAAAAAGAATAAAAAGAAATAAATAAAGCCTCCAAGAAACATGAGACTATGTGAAAAGACCAAATCTACGTCTGATTGATGTACCTGAAATTGATGGGGAGAATGGAACCAGGTTGGAAAACACTCTGCAGGATATTATCAAGGAGACCTTTCCCAATCGAGAAGGGAAGGCCAACATTCAGATTCAGGAAATATACAGAATGCCACAAAGTTACTCCTCAAGAAGGGCAGCTCCAAGGCACATAATTGTCAGACTCACCACAGTAGAAATGAAGGAAAAAATATTAAGGGCAGTCAGAGAGAAAGTTCAGGTTACTCACAAAGGGAAGCCCATCAGACTAGCAGGTGATCCCTCAGCAGCAACTCTACAAGCTAGAAGAGAGTAGGGGCCAATATTCAACATTCTTAAAGAAAAGAATTTTCAACCCAGAATTTCATATCCAGCCAAACTAAACTTCATAAGTGAAAGAGAAATAAAATCCTTTACACACAAGCAAATGCTAAGAGATTTTGTCACCACCAGGCCTGCCCTAAAAGAGCTCCTGAAGGAAGCACTAAACAAAGAAAGGAACAACCAGAACCAGCCACTGCAAAAACATGCTCAATTGTAAAGACTGTTGAGGCTACGAAGAAACTGGATCAAATAATGAGCAAAATAACCAGCTAACATCATAATGACAGGATCAAATTCACACATAACAATATTAACCTTAAATGTAAATGGGCTAAATGCTCCAATTAAAAGACACAGACTGGCAAATTGGATAAAGAGTCAAGACCCATCACTGTGCTGTATTCAGGAAACGCATCTCATGTGTAGAGACACACATACGCTCAAAATAAAGGGATGGAGGAAGATCTACCAAGCAAATGGAAAACAAAAATGGCATGGGTTGCAATCCTGGTCTCTGATAAAACAGACTTTAACCAGCAAACATCAGAAGAGACAAAGAAGGCCATTACATAATGGTAAAGGGATCAATTCAACAAGAAGAGCTAACTATCCTAAATATATATGCACCCAATACAGGAGCACATAGATTCATAAAGCAAGTCCTTAGAGACCTAAAAAGAGACTTAGACTCACATACAATAATAATGGGAGACTTTAACACCCCACTGTCAACATTAGAGAGATCAATGAGAAAGAAAGTTAAAAGGGATATCCAGGAATTGAACTCAGCTCTCCAGCAAGCAGACCTAATAGACATCTACAGAACTCTCCACCCCAAATGAACAGAATATACCTTCTTCTCAGCACCACACCACACTTATTCCAAAATTGACCACATAGTTGGAAGTAAAGCACTCCTCAGCAAATGTAAAACAGCAGAAATTAGAACAAACTGTCTCTCAGACTACAATGCAATCAAACTAGAACTCAGGATTAAGAATCTCACTCAAAACCACTTGACTACATGGAAACTGAAAAACCTGCTCCTGAATGACTACTGGATACATAATAAAATGAAGGCAGAAATAAAGATGTTCTTTGAAACCAATGAGAACAAAGACACAATATACCAGAATCGCAGGGACACATTCAAAGCAGTGTATAGAGGGAATTTTATAGCACTAAATGCCCACAGAAAAAAGCAAGAAAGATCTAAAACTGACACCCTAACATCACAATTAAAGGAACTAGAGAAGCAAGAGAAAAAAACACTGAAAAGCTAGCAGAAGTCAAGAAATAACTAAGATCAGAGCAGAACTGAAGGAAACAGAGACACAAAAAACCCTTAAAAAAATCAATGAATCCAGGAGCTCGTTTTTTGAAAAGATCAACAAAATTGATAGAATGCTAGCAAGACTAATAAAGAAGAAAAGAGAGAAGAATCAAATAGATGCAATAAAAAATGATAAAGGGGATATCACCACCAAGCCCACAGAAATACAGACTACCATCAGAGACTACTATAAACACCTCTATGCAAATAAATTAGAAGATCTAGAAGAAATGGATAAATTCCTCAACCGCTACACCCTCCCAAGACTAAACGAGGAAGAAGTTGAATCTCTGAAGAGATGAATAACAGGCTCTGAAATTGAGGCAATAATTAAGAGCTTACAAACCAAAAAAGTCCCTGACCAGATGGATTCACAGGCAAATTCTACCAGAGATACAAGGAGGAGCTGGTACCATTCCCTCTGAAACTATTTCAATCAATAGAAAAAGAGGAAATCCTCCCTAACTAATTTTATGAAGTGAACATCATCCTGATACCAAAGCCTGGCAGAGACACAACAACAAAAAACAGAATTTTACATGAATATCCCTGATGAATATCGATGCAAAAATCCTCAATAAAATACTGGCAAACCTAATCCAGCAGCATATCAAAAAGCTTATACACCATGATCAAGTGGGCTTCATCCCTGGGATGCAAGGCTGGTTGAACATAGGCAAATCAATAAACATAACCCAGCATACAAACAAACTAATGGTAAAACCATACGATTATCTCAACAGATGCAGTAAAGGCCTTTGACAAAATTCAACAATGCTTCATGCTAAGAACTCTCAATAAATTAGGTATTGATGGGACATATCTCAAAGTAATAAGAGCTATCTATGACAAACCCACAACCAATATCATACTGAATGGGCAAAAACTAGGAGCATTCCCTTTGAAAGCTGACACAAGATAGGGCTGCCCTCTCTCACCACTCCTATTCAACATAGTGTTGGAATTTCTTGCCAGGGCAAGCAGGCAGGAGAAGGAAATAAAGTGTATTCAATTAGGAAAAGAAGAAGTCAAATTGTCCCTGTTTGCAGATGACATGATTGTATATCTAGAAAACCCCATCGTCTCAGCCCCAAATCTCCTAAAGCTGACGGGCAACTGCAGCAAAGTCTCAGGATACAAAATCAGTGTGCAAAAATCACAAGCATTCTTGTACACCAATAACAGACAAACTGAGAGCCAAATCATGAGTGAACTCCCATTCACAGTTGCTTCAAAGAAGATAAAATACCTAGGAATCCAACTTACCAGGGACCTGAAGGACCTCTTCAAGGAGAACTGCAAATCACTGCTCAATGAAATGGAAGAGGATACAAACAAATGCAAGAACATTCCATGCCCATGGATAGGAAGAATGAATATTGTGAAAATGGCCATACTGCCCAAAGTAATTGATAGATTCAATGCCATCCCCATCAAGCTACCAATGACTTTCTTCACAGAATTGGAAAAAAACTACTTTAAAATTCATATGGAACAAAAAAAAGCGCCCCCATTGCCGAGTCAATCCTAAGCCAAAAGAACAAACTGGAGGCATCATACTACCTGACTTCAAACTATACTGCAAGCCTATAGTAACCAAAACAACATGGTACTGGTACCAAAACAGAGATATAGACCAATGGAACAGAACAGAGACCTCAGAGATAATGCTGCATATCTACAACCTATCTTTGAGAAACCTGACAAAAAGATCTACACCTGATCTTTGACAAACCTGACAAAAATAAGAAATGGGGAAAGGATTCCCTATTTAATAAATGGTGCTGGGAAAACTGGCTAGCCATAAGTAGAAAGCTGAAACTGGATCCCTTCCTTACACCTGATAAAAAAATTAATTCGAGACGGCTTAAAGATCTAAATGTTAGACCTGAAACCATAAAAACCATAGAACAAAACCTAGGCAATACCATTCAGAACATAGGCATGGGCAAGGACTTCATGTCTAAAACACAAAAAGCAATGGCAACAAAAGCCAAAATTGAAAAATGGGATCTAATGAAACTAAAGAGCTTCTGCACAGCAAAACAAACTACCATCAGAGTGAACAGGCAACCTACAGAATGGGAGAAAATATTTGCAATCTACTCATCTGATAAAGGGCTAATATCTAGAATCTACAATGAACTCAAAGAAATTTAGAAGAAAAAAAACAAACAACTCCATCAAAAAGTGGGTGAAGGATATGAACAGATACTTCTCAAAAGAAGACATTTATGCAGCCAAAAGACACATGAAAAAGTGTTCATCATTACTGGCCATCAAAGAAATGCAATTCAAAACCACAATGAGTTACCATGACACACTAGTTAGAATGGCAATCATTAAAAAGTCAGGAAAGAACAAGTGCTGGAAAGGATGTGGAGAAATAGGGACACTTTTACACTGTTGGTGGGACTGTAAACTAGTTCAACCATTGTGGAAGTCAGTGTGGTGATTCCTCAAGGATCTAGAACTAGAAATATCATTTGATCCAGACATCTTATTACTGGCTATATACCCAAAGGATTATAAATGATGCTGGTATAAAGACACATGCACACGTATGTCAATTGCCGCACTATTCACAATAGCAAAGATTTGGAACCAACCCAAATTTCCAACAATGATAGACTGGGTTAAGAAAATGTGGCATATATACACCATGGAATACTATGCAGCCATAAAAAATGATGAGTTCATGTCCTTTGTAGGGACATGGATGAAGCTGGCCACCTTCACTCTCAGCAAACTATTGCAAGAACAGAAAACCAAACACTGCATGTTCTCACTTATAGTTGGGAATTGAACAATGAGAACACGTGGACACAGGAAATGGAACATCACACTCCCTGGCCTGTTGTGGGGTGTGGGAGGGGGAGGGATAGCATTAGGAGATATATCTAATGTTAAATGATGAGTTTCTGGGTGCAGCATACCAACATGGCATATATATATATATATATATATATGTAACTAACCTGCAGGTTGTACGCATGTACCCTAAAATTTAAAGTATAGAAAAAAAGAGTTCTGTCACAAAGCTTGTTGTCAACTCAATGCTGACATTCATTGATTTCAATTGGTCCCTGGATGTCATTGGTATAAAATAATTCCATTTATTACTCTTCTAAATGTCTGCCTGCAAATTTTTTTTTTTGTATTTTTTTGTATTTTTAAACCCTGAAAATCTGAGATAGGTCTTAGTTAATTTAGACAGTTTGTTTTGCCAAGGTTGAGGACACATACTTTTGACACAGTCTCAGGAGATCCTCATGACAGGCACCCAGGGTAGTGGAAGCACAATTTTGTTTTACATATTTTAGGAAGGTATGAAACATTAATCAATGTATGTAAGCTAAACACTGGTTTGGTCTGGAAAGGCAGGAAAATTTGAAAGAAAGGGGGAAAGACTCAAAGAGAGGAGGGTGCTTCCAGATCATAAGTAGTTAAGAGAAAAATGGTTGTATTCTTTTCAGTTTCTGATTAGACTGTCCAAAGGAAGCAACTAGATACACATTTATCTCAATGAGTAGAGAGGTGACTTTGACTAGATTTGGAGGCAGGTTGGCTCTAAGCAGTTTCCAACTTGACTTTTCCATTTAGCCTAGTGATTTTGGGTCTCCAAGACCTATTTCCTTTTCACTTGTTAAATTCTTTCTTTTCCCGAAAGAAAACCACCCATTAAAAATAGTTCCAACACAAGCTAGTTTTCAGATTTGAAAACCAGATATTCATTTGCATTAATGAATTTCTAGGAGGTCCATAGGCATAAAATAATTTTCCTTTTTATTCTTCTAAATATTCGTGTACTAAATTCTTTATACATTGAAATCTTTTCTTCCCTATAAGAAAACTGTTGGTTAATAAGTGTTTTGGCACAATGCTTTTGGTCAACTTCATAAATATGTATTCATTTCCATGGTACCCTAACAGTTTTCTCACTGATGTAAGAAAATTATTTTTGCTTTTTCCAAATATCTATATGCAAACTCCTTTTAAATGTAAAAGCTTTTTTTCTCTGTAAGCCTGTCATCATCAAGAATTCTGTCACAAAGCTTGTGGTCAGCTGTTAGTGTTGTTTAATTGGTTCTCTGCAAGGGAGAGGTGAAGCCAGCTGGACTTCCTGGGTCAAGTGGGGACTTGGAGAACTTTTCTGTCTTACAAGAGGATTGTAAAATGCACTAATCAGCACTCCATAGCTAGTACTGTGAAATGCACCCATCAGTGCTTGGTTACTAGCTAGACATTTGTAAAATGCACCAATCAGTGCTCTGTAAAAACGCACCAATCAGCACTATGTAGCTAACTAGAGGTTTGTAAAATGGACCAATCAGCACTTGTAAAGTGGACCAATCAGCAGGACATGGGCAGTGACAAATAAGGGAATAAAGCCTGGCAACTCCAGCCAGCAGCAGCAACATGCTGGGGTCCCCTTCCATGGTGTGGAAGTCTTGTTCTTTCACTCTTCACAATAAATCTTGCTGCTGCTCACTCACTGGGTCTGCACTGCTTTTAACAGCTGTAACACTGACTGCAAAGTTCGCAGCTTAATTCTTGAAGTCAGTGAGACCACAAGCCCACTGGAAGAAACCAACTCCAGATACACAGTGGCCACTGAAGTAAGAGAATTGCCCTCCTAGCTTCTTTTACATGTCTGTTTGAAATTTTCTCTCCTAAAGAAGTATTTTTATATTTAAGATAGAACTGACTATCATCACAAATTTTGCCCCAATGTTTCTGGTAAGCTTTTAGTGTTGGGTATTTATTTGTTCTTAAGGGTCTCGGGAAGGGCCACTGGTGCAAAAGTTCTTCCTGCTCAATATAAATGCTTATATATAACTCCTCCATATATATATTTCCAACTCAAAAGAAAACCACAGTTTACCAAGAGTTCTGGCACACAGTTTGATTCTCAGCTTTGAAACATAGATATTCGTTCATGTAGATGGTTTTCTAAGGGAAACCAATGGCAGAAGAGAACATTTTTCTTTTTGTTGCTTTTAAATACTTGTGGGCCAACTTGTGTTTTTGTTAAAATCTTTTCTTTCCTGAAAGATAATTGCCCATTATCAACAAAACAGAACAAAAATAGTTGTCAGCTTTCAGGGTGGAATATTCATTCATTTTGATGGTTCTTCAGTGGGGCCACTTGTGAGAGAATTTCCCTTTCTGTTACTTCAAAGTGTCTGGCTACACACCTCTTTTTTTTTTTTTTTTTTTTTTTTTTTTTTTTTTTTTTGTAAAGGTTTAGTTATCCTCCTTGTTTCTTCTAAATGCCTGCTTAAAAATTTCTTCTTATTTAAATATCTTCCTTTTCCTAAAACTAAAGAGACTATCATCAAGACTTCTAACACAGAGCTTGTTTTCTCAGGGATGAATACTCAGTGGTTTTGTGGGGCCCCTGGAAGGCCCACTAGTGTGAGAATGTTTCTTCTTCTCTATTTGAAATGTCTACAAATATTTTTTGCTTTGAAATATTTTTCATGAAAAATATCTCATCTTCAGGAGTTGTGAAACAACTCTAGTTATCAGTTTTCAAGGCCAGATGTGTGCCTTCCTTTTTTTTTTAGACAGTTCCAGAAAAGAACCACGTGTGTGAAAGAATTCCCCTCCTTACTCCTTCTAAATATCTATCTGCAAACTTTTCATCACGTAACCATCTTTTTACGATTAAATAAAAAAGAAAACTAATTATCAAGACTTTTGGCCGAAAGCTTGTTATCAGGTTTCAGAACTGGATATTTTTTCCTATTGACAATCCCTGATTTGAGAGGACTTCCCTCCTTGTTCCTTGTAAATGCTTGCAAATTTATATTGTATGAAGAATCTTTTCTCTCATAAAAAACAAAAATTATCATGATGAGGAGTCTGGCATAATCTTTTCAGCTTTGAAAACTGATTATTTGTTTTTATTGATGAGTTTTTATGAGTGCCACCGGGCTAAGATATATTTTCTCTTGCTCCTTCTAAACACCTGCAAACTTTTCATTTTGTTAAAGTCTTTCTTTTAGAAAAGAAAACAAAACAAATAAAACACTTCAGTCATCAGTAGTTTTGGCACCAAGGTTGTCAGTTTTGAGAACTAAACATTTGTATGTCAGGCTTCCTAAGAGAACAACTGGAGTTAGAGAATTGCCCTTTGGCTGTTTGTAAATCTTGTCTACAAATTTATCTTTATGAAATTCTTTCCTTTTCTGAAAGAAAACCACTCATAATCAAAAGTTCCCATACAAATCTTGTCAGCTTTCAGAGGGTGATACTTACACATCTTATGGGTTTATGGAAGAGCCTGTGTAATAAAAAAACTTTTCCCTCTTGCTTTCCTTCCATGCAAACTTATATTTAGGTAAACATCTTACCAATCTTGCAACTAAACTGTTGATTATCAAGTGTTCTTTGTAGGAGCTTGTTCTCAGCTTTGAGGGAGAGATCTTCATTTGTATTGATTCATCCCTAGCAGGGCAACAAGTGTAAGATAATTTTCCTCTTTACTTCTTTGAAATTTCTTTCTGCAAACTTTTTTTTTTAGTTAAAATCTTCCCTTCCATGAACATAACCCAACCATTATCAAAAGATCCAGCACAAAGCACTTGAAGCTGTGCTCGTGGACAGAAAACAAGAGAGTTTGCCAATATGGAAGTGACAGTAGTATCCCATTAAATGGTGATGGGAGTTTTATTGGATACAATAATTGAGCTGGGAAATTGCCCATTGGCTACCTGACTTCTGGAAATGGTTGTTTCTAGAAGAAGGTGAGACTCTTCACTATGACATATGAAACTTTAGAATTGAGAAAAGAATGATAAGCATAATAGAACAAATTGCATATCTAGTCCCCTTGAATATACATGCTTCTGATTACACTACATAACAAGTGTTTTACCCAAGTGAGTTAGAGAAATGCCACACATTGAGACGAATTTAAGGGTCCTTTATTTTTGGCGACATGGAGATTGCAAACGATAGGCATTTCTGTAAAAGATTTTATTTTTTACTTCATTTCTGAAGCTTAGTTTGGCTGGATATAAAATTCTGAGCTGAAAATTTTTTTCTTAAGAATTGTGAATATTGGTCCCCAATCTGTTCTTGGAGAATTTCTGATGAGTGATCTGCTATTAGTCTGATTGGAGAAAAAGGTGACCTACCCATTTTCTCTAATTGCACTGAACAAATTTTTCTTTATTTAGAACTTGGAGAATATGACAATTATGTGTTTTCGGATTGATCCTTTTGTAGGCTATTTTAATAGTGCTGTCTGTATTTCCCGAATTTGCATGTTGGCCAGTCTTGTTAGGTTGGGAATGTTCTACTGGCTAGTATGCTGAAGTGTGTTTCCCAGCTTCTTTTCGTTCTCTCCATCTCCTTCTCCTACACCAATCAATAGCTAGTTCAGTCTTTTATTGAAATCTCACGTATCTTGCAGGCTTTGTTTATTCCCTTACTTTTTTTTAAATCTCGAATATTGTCTTCTTGTGTTATTTAAGCATGGCAGTCTTCAAACTCTAATATTATTTCTTCTGCCTGGTTGATAATTGTGTATGCTTCACAAAGTCCTCATGCCTTGTTTTTCAGCTCCATCATGTCATTTATGTTTCTCTCTAAACTGGTTATTGTAGTTAGCAATTACTCTAATTTTTAATGAAGGTTCTTAGCTTTGCATTGGGTTAGAACATGCTCCTTTAGGTCAACATAAGTGTTTATTACCCAAATTCCAAAGCCTGCTACTGTCAATTAATGCATCAGATCTCCCATCCAGTGTGGTGCCTATCATGGGGTGACACTGCGATCATTTGAAAGAAAAGAGACACTCTGTTCTTATGGGTTTTTAACATTTTTTCATTTTGTGAGTTTGTCTAATTATTTAGACTTTGAAGCTACTAACCCTCAGATGGGATTTTTGTGGGGGATTTGTTGTTGCTGATGATGTGGTTGATTTTTTCCGTTTCTTCTTCTTTCCCCCCCACCACACAAAGGTCTTGTCCCTTCTGTGTAGGGCTGCTATGTTTTGCTGGGGGTTCACTTGAGGCCCCATTCATCTGATTTTTCTTGTGCCTTGAGATGTCACTTGAGGAGACTAGAGAACAGCAAAGGCAGGTGTCTGGTCCTTCTTCGCGGACCTCTGACCTCAAGGGGCACCAACAATGCCAGTAGGATTTCTCTTGTACAGTGTGTCTGACAATGCTTGTTGGAGCGTCTCACTCAGTTGGTTGGCATGGAGATTAGGACCCATTTAATGAAGCACTTTGTCCCTTGATGGAGGGAGTGTGCTTTGCTGGGGGGAAACTCACTCATCTGGGCTGGCCACATTCCTCATAACTACCAAGAGGTGAGGCTAAGTTGGCTGGTCCGCAGAAACTGTGGCCACTTCTCTCCCTAGGGCTCAGGCCCAGGGAAATCCAAGTTGTTTCTCTGATTCCCTGGCTGGAGTTACTCGAGTTCCTTCAGGGAAGCCACACCCAATGAGGAAAGATGGGCCATGTCAGGCCGGAAGGTACACTCTGGCCACAGACTGCCACAGCCCGTGTGTTGGGCTGTGGGAGAAAAGTTTGTGTACCTAGCTCTCTAGCCTGCCTGGCTCCAGCAGGGCAAAAGCACAACCTGGAGCTGTAAAGATGGGTGTCAACCTTCCGCTGTCTCAGTAGCTTAGAGTGTTAGGCATTTGTGTGTCCCAGTGCTGGCTGCTGACGCTCCCCCTGAGAGTTCACATGGCTTAGACAACAGACAGCCACAGCTGCAGTACTGGTTGTTCCTCCTCCTGGTAACTCAGTAGGCATAAGCAGATTTTATCTGAGAGGCTGTAAGAAATTGCACTTTCCAGGGTAGTGATGCCAGGTCCTGATGGTGTGGGTTAGTGAGTGAGACCTTGCAACCTTTCCCACCTGGGTAAAATACTCACTCACTCCTTCCCTTGGCTGGGGGAGGGGACTCCTTTGCCCTTTGTGGCTCTTAGGTGGGTCATCACACCAAACTATTCCTCCTTCTCTTGGTGGGGTCACATTAGGTATCTATTCAGTTTTGATGAGAGAAATTTGATACCTTTGTTTCTGATGAATAATTAATATACTTTTATTATGTATTTATTTATTTTGATGGGTGCCTCCAAACGTCACTGCTTCTAGTTGGCCATCTCGGCTACACCCTCACTCTACAAGCAGATTCTCAATAGAGAAGAGTCATACCAGTTAGCTGCTGGACTCAGTGATGTGTCACCATCCACACAAGATGGACCACACAAGAGAAGAGAGTCAAAACAACATGATGGTGGGCACAGAGATATGTTACAATGGCCTCTCTAGTTGGGGCACAGGCAATTGTTTTACATCACCTGGGAACTGAACTTAGGAATATGTCACAATGGCTCTTGTGGGTAAGGCAGAGGTAAGAGAGTCACATAACCTTGGAACAAAGCCCACCAATATGTCAAAATGTAGGAGGTAGGTAAGGAAGGTGGGAAAAATTGCAGAAAGATGCAAACCTTCTGGAAAGATGGAAGGTTTTACAAAAGCTATGGGAAAGGGTTATAGCTGAAGGCAGACTGATCTGCTTACCTTGAGCTAATGGTGAAAAGAAATAACAAGGTAATGAGGCCGGGCGCGGTGGCTCACGCTTGTAATCCCAGCACTTTGGGAGGCCGAGGCGGGTGGATCACAAGGTCAGGAGATCGAGACCATGGTGAAACCCCGTCTCTACTAAAAATACAAAAAAAAAATTAGCCGGGCATGCTGGCGGGCGCCTGTAGTCCCAGCTACTCGGAGAGGCTGAGGCAGGAGAATGGCGTGAACCCAGGAGGCGGAGCTTGCAGTGAGCCGAGATTGCGCCACTGCACTCCAGCCTGGGTGACAGAGCAAGACTCCGTCTCAAGGAAAAAAAAAAAAAAAAAAAGAAATAACAAGGTAATGTAGGGGAGTTTGTCTAAATAACATGTTGTCCTATAGGCCAACCTTTGATCATTTGCATGCAGGACTGCTCTCTACTTGGGGGGTTGGCAATGTTATTTACCAACAAAGAGTGTTGACTCAGCCTTTGTCATTAAATTTTTACTAAATATGTTCCCCCAGCACCAGCTAGTCATGGCCATGGCTGCTGACTCTTTATGGCATCCTCCTCAGGGTCTGTAAGTGGCCTGGTCCCCTTACCTGCCCTTTCACTAGATATCCAGTATCAGAGAGCATTTGTTCATCAATCATTCAGCCAGGGTCTGTGGTTTAGACCCAGCAGGTGGTGACCCATGAGAGGAACATTGTAACAAATTGTGATGGAACCCTAAAAAATGAAGATGAAGAAGACTGTGCAGTCAATAAGTCAGTAAGTCATTAGTGCTCACTCAGGATTTTCAAGTTCGAGGGAATTGTTCAGGCTAGTGTTTCATCATAGGACAACAGTTATCAGCTCAACAGAAAGAGTATACAGAAGTGTTGAAACAGCTGCCTAAAGCTAGAGGAGCCTCAGATTCACAGGCTCAATTAAGGGGCCTCATGCAAACTGTTGTACCCCATAACCCATTGTTCCTGGAAGAAGGTACACTAGATGTAGAGCTGTGGGAACAAGTTAGCAGAAATATTAAACAACACGATGCACAAGGGCAATGGGTCCCAGTGACATCTCTAGTGTTATGAGGTTTAGTTAGTGTGGCTCTTGTCCTGCTCTACACAGAAAAGCCTAAAGAGGGAAGGGAGGAAGAATTATCACCTACCTTACCGCCTCCTTATTCCTCAGCCCCGCTAACACTGGGCCAAAATAACAAAGAAGAAACAGAGGTTTTGCCTTAGCCTTCTCCTCCAATAAATTGGAAAGAAAGACAAGGGATACACTACAGCTATGGGAACATGTCTTAGGCAAGTGGCCTTAGAAGGGGAGCTCTTAACTTGCCTAGGATTGCAAGGTTAACAAGGCAACAGGGTACATAAAGAGTTAAGGAAAAGCATTAGAGAACAGACGCACTAGTCCATTTGTAAAAAGATTAATTAAGGCCATAGCAGGCAACTTCTGTATGACTCTATAGGATTGGTCAGTGCTAGCTAAAACAACTTCAAACACTAGTCAATACCTCCTCTGGAGGGCAGAATTTGATAAATTATGTGAACAGGAAATGCTTTTCTAGTAATGGCCACTCTTATTTCTCCCCTACCCTTGACATGACTCTCAAGATCCAATTTGGGAGGAAGAGTGGCCTTTAAAGGAAGAGAAATTACAAAGAGCCAATGAGTTAGTTGAGGAGCAATGAAAAGCCAGCCGTATAGAACCGTCAAACAGCCCTTGGAATTTGCCCATTTTTGTCATTCGCAAAAAGTCTGGCAAATGGAGAGTTTTGCGTGACTTATATGCCATCGATGTAAATTTGCGACCTATGGGGCCCCTTCAGCAGGGGCTCATCTCCCCCATGGTGATTCCTCGAGATTGACCTGTAATTCTTATTGACTTAAAAGACTGCTTTTATACTATTCCTCTAGCAGAACAGGACAAGGAAAACTTTGTATCTACAATGCCAGCTATCAATAACGAAAGGTCAGCTCACTGATTTTATTGGAAAGCACTTCTTCAAGGGATGCCAAACAGTCCTGCCATGAGTAAGCATCACGTAAATCAGGCTTTGCTCCCCGGCCAAAAACAATTTCCTGATTGCAAGATTATTCATTTTATGGATGATATTTTCCTAGCAGCCCCGATGGAGCCAATATTTTTAAGTTTATATACCTCTGTTGTAAATAATACACAGTTAAGAAGTTTAATCATAACACCTGAAAAAGTACAAATGTCCTCTCCTTGGAAATATCTTCAATACTTACTAAGTTCCCAGTCAGTAAGATCTCAAAATGTTAAATTAAATACTAGCAATTACACACCATAAATGGTTATCAGAAATTACAGGGTGATATTAACTGGCTTCACCCCATCTTGGGCATAACTACTGATAAGTTACAAAACCTGTTTTCTATCCTAAAGGGCAATGCAGCCCTAGACTCTCCAGGATATGTACCTCCTGCAGCAAAAAAGGAAATTGAAGAAGCTATTTCTCAAAGGCAGCTAGATAACATAGATCCAAGATACTCAGTTCAGTTGTTTATTTTTCCCACTAAACTCTCCCCAACAGGCTTAATAGAACAGATCGCCCTAGGGCTACACTTTCTGGAATGGTTTTTTTGCTCACATACTAGGACTAAAAAACTCTCTCCCTATATTCCGTTGGCCAGTAAAGTCATCTATTCAGGCCACAGACAATGCAATCTGTTATTAGGTTATGATCCTGATACTATCAGAATTCCTTTAAGTAAAAAGCAATTTGAAGCAGTATTGCCCTTATCTATGGATGTGCAAAAAGCACTCTCTGATTATACAGGCAATATAGAGCATGCCCTTTCTGCGGGCAAACTCCTTCCGTTCTTACCTCATACTTCCGTGGTTTTGCCTACAAAAACAGTTCAATCACCCACACCTAACGCTTTAATACTGTTTACCGATGGCTCTGGCAAACATGGAAAAGCGGTTGTCTGGTGGAGACCACATGATTCCCTCACTCATTCTGAATTTACTAGCACTCAGAGAGCCGAGGTTGGAGGTTTAATATTGCCCTTGGAGACTTTTTCTGCTCAGCGCATCAATGTTGTTAGTGACTCTGCTTACTCTGTTTATTAATTGTGGAACCTTAAGACAGCTACCACTAAGTCCACTCTGGAGCCCACCCTGTGTGCGCTTTTTCTCAGACTTCAGCATTTGCTAGGTCAATGTATACATCCTATTTTTATCACACGTATTCAGGCCCATAGCTCACTCTGTGGACCACTGGCTTATGGCAATAATCAAGCAGACCTACAGGTTATGACATCGCTGCTTGACCAAGCCACTCAAATGCATCAATTTTTCCACCAAAACTGGAGAAACCTACATAAACAATTTCAACTTACCCAAAGACTAGCTAAACAAATTGTCCTGCATTGCCCAGATTGTCATCCCATTGGCACAACCCCTCCTTCTACAGGTGTTAACCCTAGAGGACTAGAACCTAATCAGTTAGGGAAAACATATGTTACACACATTTCTGAATTTGAAAAACTAAGATATGTGCATGTATCAGCTGATACCAACACTTACCTAATTAGTACGCATACTCTTCTTGAAGAGTCCATTTGATATGTCATCAAACCTCTTCTTTTAACTTTTGCATTTATGGGGAGGCCCACAAAAATTAAAACTGATAATGGTCCAGTTCATGCCTGCTCACAATTCCAACAATTTTGTCACAAACGTAGTATCCAACATTCCGCAGGCATCTTGTATAAACCCCAAGGACAGGCCATAGTAGAGCGTATCCATTCCACCCTTAAAAATCTGATCAGAAAACAAAAAAGGGGTAGTATAGCTAAGGACCCTGCAACACTACAAGAACAAGCCCTATTTATCTCTCAACGTTTTAAACTTAGATGACAAATTTCAGTCAGCTCTACAAGAGCGCTTTGCTAAAATCTCTCAAGACACAAACCTGCAGTCTTATGAAAAGACATAAACAGCAATGTATGATGTGGTCCAAATGAATTGCTAACATGTGGAAGAGGGTATCTTGTGCTCACACCCCCTCAGGTCCTCTTTGGATTCCAGTGTCATGCATTAAACCATACCATGGCATGGCCAGGATCCAACCCAGTACCAGAAAGGAAGAAAATGACTCTACAGAACCTGCAGCCCAAGATGATGTGGCTTCTGTGGATGATACAAGCCCCAGACATTACCTGAGGGATGCTGAAGGGGACAACTCAGGAGGCCGAGGAAATCCTGCTCTGGACACAGACGCCATTCACTCCAGATAATTTGTTCTTTGCTATGCTCTCGGTTGTACACTGAAACTCATGTAGGATATTGATCCTTTATATGCTCTCGCTTTGTCTGCACCCTGTGCCTGCTACATTCTGCTGGGCTCATATTTTAGATCCACCTTTCTTTGCCCTCTCTCCTGGGCAGACAGCCCCTTCCCAGCCTCTAAGAACATAACTACTTGGCTGTGAGGGAAAGATTTACCCCCCAGTGGGGTCTCTTATTGATGGCACATATTGGAGTAAGGTGCCAGGTAACACTACATATCACTCCACAATCCTCCCACTGTGTATAAATTATAAAAGTTCTACCCCTTACTGTGTACCTGCCCAAACACAAGTACGGCTACCTCATGGCAAAGGAAAGGCCTTATCAGTCTTAGGTGCGTATAGCCATAAAGCAGGCAATGCAATCATTGCCACTTTCCCAAACATTCCTCACTGTGCTAAAGAAGAAAGCCAGGAAAGCACTGGATTCCACTTTAGCTGGAAGGTCTGTCATTGGGAAAACGCTGATAGTTTCCAGATAGGCAATTATAACATCTCAAACTTGAGCTCCCCCCACCACCCAGGCATTTGCAGGGTGATCATACTGATATCCGTGTCTATCGTGGTATCAATGACAATTTTGTGGTCACATCCCATTCCCCTATAATTTGGTCCAAAAGAGGGATGGCATGTCTCCATCCTCAAGTAAAGTCCATGTCACCCCAAGACACTTTACGGTTCCTGGGACATATTAGCACCCCTTTTAACACCTGACATGGGACGTATCATAATTCCAGTCACAATTACGCTATGACCATTTTTCATGATCACACTGATCCGTGCCTCTTTTGCACACTACGCATTCGTATGTTTTTCTTACGGAGGCAGTATTTCTGTTACACCCCAAAACTTCACGTTTGTGACCCTAGTGCAGGGACAGGCTTCGTTTGTCTCTTGTATCTCTAATTATGATATATCTGATTTAAATATTGCTAGTGTCATGGTATTGAGCAGACAATCTGAGGCTTTCCTACCTATCATTGTGACATGCGATTGGCAAGGTTCCACTGCTCTTGCCACCTTAGAATGTACTGTATCCCAGATCAGATACAAAAGGTTCATGGTTACACTTATAGCCTTTATAATCTCAGCCACAGTAATCCTAGCAACTGCTAGTGTTGCTGTAGCATCTATTACTGAATCAGGTTGAACAGCTACTTTTGTAGATAATTTGGCCAGAGATGTGTCTAATAAAATTCTCTCACGGCAGGCTGTAAATCAAAAGATTCTTGCAAGTCTGCAAGCCCTTGAGGCTGCCTTGGAATATGTAGGGAAGTGACAAGATGCACTGGCATTCCAACAGCAATTAAAGTGCAACTGGCTATTGCATAAAAGTGACATATCTGTGTCACTTTTATACCATGGAATCAATCAACACATAGTTCAGATAAGGTGAAATAACACCACTGGAGAAATTTTATGACAACTTAACAGCAGACATAAAGCAATTTCAGACTAAAATTCTAGAATGCCTTAATGCCATAGATCTACACACCCAACAAACGGCCATATGGAAGAGTGTGTGAGATCATCTCTCCTGGAATAGACTCCCCAGTCCTGGGGGTCACTCTTTGAATGGAAAGGAATGTTGTTATTCATACTCATATTTGTCTGATGTCAATTACTAATTCTAGGATATAAAAGCCAGAATACGAGCAATGACTGCCACACCTGACAGACCTGTGGCTGCACACACCTGTACTCCCCAATCAACAAAACCTGATGCTAAAAACAGAAAAGAGGGAGACATAGGCGATCTATCAGGGTGGTGGGAAAAATTGTAGAAAGATGCGAACCTTCTTGGAAGGCTGGAAGGTTTTACAAAAGCTTTGGGAAAGGGTTATGGCTGAAGGCAGCCTGACCTGCTTACATTGAGATAATAATAAAAAGCAAATAACAAGGGAATGTACATGAGTTTATCTAAATAGCTTATTTACTCGTTGTCCTAAGGCTGACCTTTGATCATTTGTGTGCGGGACTGCTCTCTACTTGGGGCATCGGAAATATTATTTACCCACAGAGTGTTGACTCAGGCCTTTGTCATTAAATACATACTAAATAAATGCCCGCAGCACCAGCTAGTTGGGGTTGCAGATCCTTTACAGGACGCTTTCAGGTTCTGTAAGTGGCCCGGTCCCCTAGCCCACTCTTTCACTGGACGTCAGTATCAGAGTGCGTTTGTTCATCTGTCATTTGGCCAGGGTCTGCAGGTCGGACCTGGCATCAAGCTACTCTTTGTAAGGAAAGTCAATGCAGAAGGGGAGATTCACACGCCTTCACGTGAGGTCCATTGACATGTTACAGTCCCATCTATTGGCTAGGCCAAGGCAGGATAATCAAATCACTCAAGTTATGGGGGAAGTTGTATATCACAATCACACTTACAGGAAAGTCTAGAGATTAGATTAACAAACCTGCTTGTGTCCAGGTTCTAGATATGACAGTAATTTTCTCCTTTAAGTTGGGTGTAAGTACATTAGTCACAATGTCAGTGGTAGACTGGATCTGTGCATGAAAGCCTCATTCAGTCCTTTCTGTTGACTGTGTCCCTTGGTAAAGTAGTAGCCTCACAGGTGGGCTGAATCTTGGTCTGAGCATCAGCAATGCTGATGTGGACCAGATCCACATAGGAGATACAATTTTCAACTTTTTTTTTTTTTTTCAGATGAAGTCTTGTTCTGTTGCCCAGACTGGGGAGCAGTGTTGGAATCTCAGTTCACTGCAACGTCCACTATCTGAGTTCAAGTGATTTTTCTGCCTCGGCTTCCTGAGTAGCTAGGATCATAGTCACTCACCACCATGCCTGGTGAATTTTTGTATTTTTACAGTAAAGATGGGGTTTCATCACATTGGTCAGATTCATTCTGAACACCTGATCTCAAGGGATCCACGTGCCTAGGCCTCCCAGAGTGCTGAGATTACAGGCATGAGCCACCATGCCCAGCCAATTTTTCACTTTTGACAGCCTGCACATGTGAGAATAAAAACCTTAATGGTAGGTCGTAGTTTTGTAAAAGGATGACACTCGTTACTTATTTCTACATCCAGCTCACAAGAAGGTTAGGACTCTCCTACCTGAATCAGGATATGTTGACTCTCATGCTGTTGGTTCGAGCAATATGTCACAATACTCCTTGGGAAAGAGAGCACAGATAGAAGATTCACATCACCCGTCAATTTATGACACTCTCTGTGCCATTTGAAGGCTTTATATGACATGGAGAAGTGTCATAATCCTCTGTGATAAGACTCTCTTCTTTGAGCCCTGTCTAACCTAACCCTGATTCTAATTCTAAGCCTAACCCTATCCCTGCCCTTAAATCTAACCTGCTTCTCTGAGACTAGTGACAAGAGTCAACTCCTCTCCCATTGGCTGAGGCCAGGTACATAGCACCTATGGAGTGAGCCACGGTATATATCACAATCCCACCTGTAAGCAGGAAAAAGAGTCATATCCTCTGGGTGCTTAACAAGGAATATGTAAAAAATCAGCCCTGTGGGCAGGACCCAAGTGGACAAGTGACATTACTTTGATGCTAGGTCCAGCAATATGTCAATATGCCCCCTGTGGAAAAGATCCCAGACAGAAAAGGAGAGTCACATTATCTAGAGGTCAGGCTTAGCAATAAGTCACAATCTTCCCTCAAAGCAGAGTAAAGGCAGGACAGTCAAATCATCTAGGTACTGGGTCAATTAATAGGTCATAGTATCTCCTGAGGACAGGGCCCAGGCAGAAGAGTCTCATCAAGTAGGTACCATGTAGGGTCCAGCAATATGTCACAATGCTCACTGTTGTCAGTGTCCAGCCAAAAGAGAAGAGTCACATCACCTGGGTGCAGGGTGAACTTATGGTAGAATCCACACTGTTGACGGGACCCACACTGAAGGGAAAAGTCATATCACCTAGGTGTTTGATTTGGCAACATGTAAAATATCTCTTGAGGGGAGGGCTAAGGCAGGAGATTTACTCCACTTAGGTGATGGGCTCAGGGACATGTCACAATGCCCTCAGTGTGTAAGGTCCTGGCAGGAGAGAACAGATACATCATCTGGCCTTTGGACCTATCAGTATTTCACAATGTTCCCTGTGAGCAAAGCCAAAGCAGAAAAGGAGAGTGATATCATACAGGTACTTGACACAGTGATGTATTAATATCCCCAGTTGGGGAAGAGCTCAAGCAGAAGAGGATATTCATATCAGCTATGTGATGGATTCAGAGATATGTCACAATGTTCCCTGTAGGCAGGGCCAAAATAGAAGCGTCACATATCCTGGTTCCTGGGCCAAGCAATATGTCACATTTATCCCTGAGAAAGAAGCCCAGGGAAAAGAGAAGAGCCACATCACCAAGACAGTAAAATTACAATACCTGGGTGGTGGGTCCAACCATGTGTCCCAATGCCCCCGTTGCATAAGGCCCAGCAAGAGTTACATCACCTGGATTCTGTGCTCCATAATATCTCACAATATCTTTTGAGTGCAGGGGCAAGGCAAAAGAGTAACATTGCTTTGGTGCCACAATTTTTTCATGCAGGTGGAACCTAGAAAGATGTGAAGAGTCACACTTGCTAGGTGTTGGGTGGGCCCAGTGATATATCACACAATTTTTGTGACAGAAATTAGTCAGGAGAAGAAAGTTCCATTACCATCATCTGAGTGCTGGGTGCACAGGAGTGTCACAATGACACCTGTAAGCAGAACCAAGGAAAAGTGTTACCACTATGTTGCTGGACCAAAAAAATGTGTCATAATTATTCCTGTGTACACAGCCAGGAAGAAGAGTCAAATCACCTGGCTTCTAGGGCCAGCAATATTTCCCAAATTCTTTTGTGTGCAGAATGCAGGCTGAAGAGACAGTGACACCACCTAGTAATGGGCCCAGAGATACGTCATAAGGCCTTATATGAAGGGAGGCTAGGCAGAAGCATTTCATCTTCTAGATGTTGAGTTCAGCAGTATGTCACAATACCAGAAGTATATATGCCTAAATGAAAGAAGACTCATACTACCTAGGTTCTGGGTCCCGTAATGTGTCAAAATATCTTCTTTGTATCCTCCAGGCAGAAAAACAGAGTCATATAACCTATTTGGTGAAGAAAAATGTCTAATACCTCAGTGGGAAGGACCCATGCAGCGGAGTCACATTACCTAGGTGCTGGGCTCAGCCATATTTCACAACACACAATGTATACAAGACTTAGGCAGTTGAGGAGAGCAACATACCCTAGGTACTGGGCTCTATGATACATCACATTTGCTTTTGTGGGCAAAGCCTAAACAGTAGAGGAGGGTCACATTTCTTAGGTCCTGATCCAGCAATATATCACAATAAAACCTGAGAGTCACTTAGGTGAGGAGCCCAGAGATATGTCATAATGCACCTAGTGGGTAGGGCTCAAGAAGAACAGAAGAGTCACATAACTTAGGTGCTGGGCCTAGCTATGTGTCTCTGATATGGTTAGGGTTTTCGTCTCTACTTAAATCTCATTTTGAATTTTAATACCAAGGTGTTTAGGGAGAGATCTGGTGGGAAGTGATTGGACTATGGGGGCAGTTTTCCCCATGCTCTTCTCATGATAGTGAATAAATTCTCATGAGATCTGATAGTTTTATAAATGGCAGATTTTTTTCTGCACAGAAACGCACTCAGGGTGTGTCATCTGCTGCCATTTAATATATGTCTTTCCCTTTTCTGCCATGATTATAAGTTTTCTGAGGCCTCTCCAGACATGCAGAACTGTGAGCCAATTAAACCTCTTTATTTTATATATTAGCGAATCTCTGGTACTATCCTTTTAGCAATGTGAGAACAGCTAATACAGTCTCATTCAGCCCTTTTGGCAGGGCCCAGGCATGAGGGGAGAGTCATATTACTAAGGTGCTGGCCCAAGAAAAATATGACAATTACATCTGTAAACAGGGCCCAGGAACAAGTAAGTCACTTGAACTAGGTGAGGGGCCTATAGATATTTTATGATCTACCCTGTGTGCAGGACCCAGGCAGAAGTATCACATCTCCTGTGTCCTGGGCCAAGAGGTAAGTTACTGCTTCTTCTGTGGGCAGGGTCCACACAGAAGAGGAGAGTCCCATCACCTAGGTTCTGGAACAAAGAATATAAAACAAGGTCTCCAATGATCAAAGCCCGGATCAGACAGTAGGTTTGCATCACATACTGATGGGTCCAGGGATATATCAAAATGCCTTCTGTCAGCAAGGTCCAGGGTGGATATTCACAACACCTTATTGCTGGGCTCAGCAATATGTCATAATGCTTTTGGAAGACAGAGCCACACAGCACCACAACAAAATAGTAAGTTACCCTAGATGTTTGGCCCAGAAAAATGTCAAAATCTCCCCTGTGAGCAGGATCTAGAAGGGAGGAGTCATAGCAGCTCGGTGCTGGGCCCAGTGATATGTCACAGTTCTCACTGTGACCATGGTTCAGTCAAAAGAAGAGAGTCATGTCACCTGGGTGATGAGCACAAATATGTTTCACAATGCCTCCTGCAGGTGGGGCCAAAGAAAAGCGGTACATCACCTGGGTGTTAGGCCCAGCAATATTTCACAATAGCCTCTGTGGACAGGGCCAAGGCAAGAAAGTCACATAACCTGAATGTGAGGCCCAGCAATATATTACAATGCTCTCTGTTGGCAGAAACAAGGCATGAGAGGATAGTTACATCACCTGGGTGCAAGGTCAAGTTATATGTCACAATACCCTCTGTGGGCAACACCAATAATAGACTCATATAATCTAGGTGCTGGGTACAGTAATATTTCATAATCCCATCTGTGGGATGGGCCCAGGCAGAAGAGTCAAATCCCTTACATGCTAAACAGAAGTATATGTCACAATGACCTTTACAAGTCTTTAGAGATGACATTAGTAATCTTCTATGTGCCCTGTTTCTAGATATGAGAGTCAATACCTTATGTATATTGGTTCCAAGAACACAAATCACAATGTTAATGTTGGAGTTGATTTGTGTATGAGAGCCTCAATCCATCATGCACATTGTTTCTCCTTAATGAAGCCACAGACTCAAAGGTATACTTAATTTTTGTCTGAGAGTCCCCAACCCACTTGTGCACTTTATCTAAATATGGGAATCACCTTTCCAACTTTCACCTGCCTTCAGGCATAAGATTCAGAGCCTCAAGAATTGGCTCTACTCATGTGAGAAAATAATAATCTTTACTATCAGCTTCACTGTCTGTTGAGTGTACCTGTAAGAGTCATAATTTAACCTATGTGTTATGCCCTGTTAGAAAACCCTCTGTACCATCTAAGGGTGTTATACCATATCTGAAAGAGTGGTAATCATTTGTGGGACTTTTTAAAAGGAAGAGACCCAGAATCTTATCTGTTTCTTAAGCTTAAGTATAAGATAAATTATCTCTATTATTGGCTCGTTTGTGCTATGACAGTCATTATCACACCTGTCAGCTGGGTCAAGATATTTGTCACAATCCCGTCTATGGGTGGAAAATGAGCAAGAGCATTACATCACATGGATGCTTGTCCAGGAATATGTCACCAGCTTCTCTGAAAACAGATACCAGGCAGAAGAGTTTTATCACCTGAATGGTGGGTCCAGTGACATGTCACAATAACCTCTGTTGTCAAGTCTCAGGCAGGAGAGTCACATCACTTGGTTGCTGGGTTCAGTGATATGCCACAATCTTCCCGGTTGGAAGGGTTCAAGAAGAAAAAAGAAAGTCACATCAAATAGTTGATAGATGCAAAGATATGTCACAAGGACCCCTGTGTGCATGGCCCAGGGAGGACCCAGGCAGGAGAACAGAGTCATAATACTTAGGTGATTCTACAAGTGATATGTCACAATCTGATATGGTTTGTCTGTGTCCCCACCCAAATCTCATCTTGAACTGTGGCTCCCATAATTCCCACATGTTGTCAGAAGGACCCAGTGGGAGATAACTGAATCACAAGGAGCTGTTTTTCCCATCCTGTTCTCATGATAGTGAATAAGTCTAACGGCATCTGATGATTTCATAAAGGGGAGTTTCCATGCACAAACTCTTTTCTCTTGTCTGATGCCATGGCAGATGTGCCTTTCACCTTCCATCATGATCATGAGACTTCCCCAGCCACGTGGAATTGTCAGTCCATTAAACCTCTTTCTGTCATAAATTGCCCTGTCTCAGGTATGTCTTTATCTGCAGTGTGAAAATGGGCTAATACACAATTCCCACTGTGGACAGGGACCAGACAGAAGAGGAGAGTCACTTCAGCTAGGTAACATAATAGAGATATGTCACGACTCCTGTAGGTGGGACTGAAAAAAAAAATGACATTATCTGTAGGCTAGGCAAAAACATATGTCACAATTTCTCCAGTGGGCAACTTCCAGATCAGAGAGAAGAGTTACATCACAAACTAGATGGGCCCAGAAGTTATATGTTCCCTGTGGACAGGGTTTAAGCAGGAGACTTACATCACCTTAATTCTTGGCCCAGCAATTTGTCCTAAGGTGAAATTAACAATTTCCCCTATTTCCCAGTTCTAGGTATGAGAGGCAACACTTCCCATATGTTAGAGACTAAGTACACGAGTCTCAGTCTCAGTGGTGGACTGAATCCATGCATAAGAGCCTCTATCCCTACTGTCACTGTATTTTCTCACAGGAGTGCTGAATTTCAATTTGAGCATCACCAACCGACCTGTGGATAAGATCCATCATTGAGGGTCAATTTTCCAATTTTTGTCTGCCTTTGGGTGTAAGATTCAGAACCTCAACAGTGAACTGAGTTCACGTGAAAAAAAAAAAAAAAAAAAGAACTGTTGACTGAGTGTGCATATGAGTCACAATGTAACCTGTTTGCTGCGCCCTGTTAGGACATTCTCTTTAGCACCATAGGGCTTTATAATGCATGCATGAGAGTCACAATTTTCTCTAAGATCTTCATGCTCATATGGCCTCATAGTCTTAATTGTGACTTTAACCAGAGGTATGAAAGTCAACATCTCTGTAATTGACTGGGTCCATCTATGAGAATTCTCAGGGTGCCTATAATATGAGTTTAAAAATAAATCACCATTGGGCCAGGTGAGGTGGCACATGCCTGTAATCCCAGCACTTTGGGAGGTCAAGGCAGGTGGATCACAAGGTCAGGAGATCAAGACCATCCTGGCTAACCTGGTGAAACTCTTTCTCTAGTAAAAATACAAAAAAAAAAAAAAAAAAAAAAAAAAAGCCAGGTGTGGTCGCAAGTCCCTGTAGCCCCAGCTACTCAGGAGGCTGATGCAGGAGAATCACTTGAACCCAGGAGGAGGAGGTTACAGTGAGCCGAAATCCCACCTCTGCACACCACCATGGGTGACAGAGTGAGATTCCATCTCAAAGAAACAAACAGAAAAGATGAGTCAGCATCTCAACTCTTGCCTAATGTTTATATATGATTGTCTCATTTCCAACTGGGGACTGGATCTGCTTGTCAGATTCAGGACCTCAGGAGTGGGTTTTGCCCATGCAAAAGTTTGACAACTTGAACAGCTAGAAGAATGTGCATAGGATAAACACAATCTCACCCATAAACAATACGGGGCACTGTTATGACAGTCCGTGTATGACTCAAGAGCTTTATGCAATATGCAAGACAATGATAACCCTCTATGACCTTTATAAAAAGAGGAGAGTCAGGACCTTACCCACTTTCAGTCTAGCTGAAATGAGATGGTGTCACTTCTATTGACTAATTTGAGATATGACAATCATTATTATACTTGTGAGCTGGTCCTAAGTACAGAACAATATTCTACCTTTGGATTGAGAGTAAGAAGGAGAGTCCCATCACCTGGGTGCTAGTCCGGGAATATGTCGCAATTTTCCCTGAGTGCAAAGACCAAGCAGGGGAGTCATCACCTGAGAGCTTGGCCAGGAATATGTTACAATCCGCTTTTGAATACAGAACACCTTTTTATACTGAGCCCAGAAATATGTCACAATTTCCCGTGTAAGTAGAATTCAGGCAAAACAATCACAACACCTTGTTGCTTGGTCAGGCCACATGTCAAAATCTTTTTGTGGACAGGGTGCAGACAGAAGTGGAGCATCACACAACCGAGGTGAAAAATGCAGAAGTAGGTCACAGGTGCTCTGTGAGCATGGCCCATGTGGAGACACCTTATCTGCTAGGTGTTGAGCACAATACTAGGTCACAATTCTCAAAGTATGTGAGGCCCAGACAAAAGAGGAGAGAGAAACATGACCTAAGTGCTGGATTCAACATTATGTCACAATCCTCCCTTTTGCAGGATGCATGTAAAAAGGAAGAGTCACATCACCTAGGTAATAAATGAAATGATATATCATACACCCTTGTGATTATGGCCTAAGCAGGAAGTCACAGCTTTTGTGTGTGGGACCCTGTGAGACATTGAAATACACAATATACTAAGGACCCAGGTAGGGGAGAAGAGTAACAATTCCTAGGTATTATTGCAAAGGATGCATCACAATTCCTCCTGTAGGCAGAGCTCAAGCAGTAGAGCAGTCTTGTCACCTAGGTGCTGGGTCCAGCAATATGTCACAATACCTCCTAAGAAAAGGGTTCAGGTAAAATAGTCACATCACAAAAGTGAGAGGCCCAGAGACATATGACAATGTTCCGTGTAAGTGGGACTCAGGAAGGAAAGGAGAGTCACATAGCCTAGAGGCTGGGCCAAGATATGTATCACAATTACTTCTGTGAGTGGAGCCTAGACACGAGAAGAGGATCACGTCACTTAGGTGCTGAATTAATTAGTATAGCAGAATCTCCACTGTGGACAGTTTCAAGGCAGAAGAAGAGAGTCACATTAATTAGGTGATGTGCACAGAGGGATTTCACACTAACCGCTGTGCACAGAGCAGAAGAATCACATCACGTTTGTAGTAGGCTCAGTAATGAATCACTCTTTTGTTTGTGGGCAGAACCCAGGCAAGAATGAAGAGTCAGGTTGCCTAAATGCTGTGCCCAGAAAAATGTCACAATCTCTCTAATGGGTGAAGCCAGGTTAGAGAGAAAAATCACATCAAATATTGATGAGCAAAAATATATATCACAATGGCCCCTGTTGGCAGGATCCAGCCTGGATACACATTAGCTTAGTGCTGGGCCCAGCAATATGTCACGGGGTTTACTAAGGACAGGGCCATGGTAAAAGTTAGAGATTACATTGGGATTGGTCTCAGTGATGTGTCACAATCTCCACTAAGAGCAGAAGCTAGAAAAAATAAAAGAGTCACATAAGCTAGATGTTGGGCTCACTGATATGTAACTGACCCACGGAGGACAGTCAGGGACCATTTAGGAGAAAATGGTCACAGCACCTAGTGGTGCATGCAGAGGTGTGGAGCAATGCTGCCAGTATGCAAGACCAAGGAAGGAGAGTTACATAACCTGGATGTTGGACCCAGAAATACATCAAAATGGCTTCTGTTGGCAAGCCTCGGGCAACAGCGTCACATACCGTGGGTGCATGTCACAATGATTTACATGGGCAGTACCAAGGCACATCACCTGCGTGCAAAGCCAAGTGATATTTTACAATGCCCCTTTAAATAGTGCTAAGGCAGGAGACTAGAGTCATATCACCTGGATGCTGCATCCTGCGATGTGACACATACTCATCTGTGGGTGGAGCCCAGAAAGAAGGGTCAAATTACTCAGGTGCTGGGGAAAAGCACATGTCACCATCATACCTGCAGGGAGGTCTAATGATAAGACTTCTAAAATCCCACATATGTCCTGGTTTTCGGTATGAGAGTCAACACCTCCTGTATGTTGGCTCTAAGTACACAAATCACAAACTCGACAATGGACTGGATTCATGCATGTGAACCACAATCCCACCTATGCACTGTTTCCCCTTGTTGGAGTCACAACCTCACAGCAGTGCTGGATCTTTGTCTGAGAGTCACCAACACACCTGTGGACCAAATCTACTTATGGGAGTCAATTTCGCAGCTTTCATTTCCCCCGGATGTGAGATTCAAAACCTCAATAGTGAGATGTGTTCACCTGAAAAGATGACAATCTTTACAGTCAGCTGGCTGTGCATATGGGTATCACACTGTTTGCTTTTTCACTGGTTTCTATTAAGACACTCTTCGTACCACTCAAGGGCTTTACGGAGTATGCATAATTATTCCAATCCACTCTGGGACCTTTGTGCTTATGTGCATCCATGGTTATGCCCGTGGCTCTAATACCGATTATGACAGTCAACATCGTTTCAATTTACTGCATCTGGATTTGAGAGTCCTCACATTTCCTCACACTTTTACAAACTGGTTTTAGAAATGATTCACCACAACAGTGGACAACTGTACACATAAGACAGTTGCAATTTCCCCCGTGGACTGCACCTGCATGTGAGATTTATGACCTCACCTATGAGCTGTGTCCATTTGTGGGTCAGTATTTCTAACAGCAGGCAGAGTGGGCATATAAGAAATGAGCTCTTACTTGTGTGTTGCATCTGGTTATGACACTCTCTGTACTACACAAGGGGTTTATATGCTATATGAGAGAGTAGCAATTCCCTATGATCTTTGTACACAAATTAATGTACCCCTCAGCCTTGCCATGAGAGACAGTGTCTCTTGTTTTTGATGGTTCAATGCTTGAGAGTCATCATTTTACCTGTTTTGAGGTATATGTTACAATCTCAGGTGAGTCATCCTATCTAGGTGCTGGGCCAGGGATATGTCACAATTTCTACTCAGGCCAGGGACCAGCAAGGAGAGTTACATCTTCTGGGTGCTCAGACAATAATATTTTACAAAACTTTTCTGAAAGCAGGATAAAAGCAGGAGAGACAAATTACTTGGTTGCTGGACTCAACAATATGTGACAATATTTCCTGTGGATATGGTGAAAGTAGAAAAGGTGAGTCACATAACCTGTCATGAATGCAGGGATACATCACAGGGCTCAGGAAAGAGCCTTCCACCCCCAAAATGTGGAGTATAGCCATATGACACAATATGCAAAATATACATGATCCAAGTAAAACAGGAGAGTTGCATCTAGGTGCTGGGTTCACTTGTATGTCACAATTCCTTTTTTTGGTCAGCACAGATAAGAGAGGAGAGTCACAGTGATATATCATAATATCCCTGTGAACCACACCCAGGCAATAAGATTGCATCACCTAGGGATAAGACCCAGGAATATGTCAAAATACACAATGAATGTGGGGCCCAAGTTATAGAGGACAGTCACATCATCTAGGTGTCCGGCCCAGCAATATGTCACAATACCCCATGAAGGGAGAATCCAGGTGAGAGAGCCACAACGTGTATGTGAGAGTCCCAGAGATAAGTCACAGTGGCTTTTGTGGTTTGGGCTCGAAGAGAAAAAACAGAATCACATAACTTATTGCCTGGGTCCAAATGTACGTCACAGTCATCATAGTGGACGTGGCCCAGGCATAAGAGGAGAGTCACATAATATCGATATTACACCAACCAGTATGTTACAAACTCCACTATGAAGAGATCCCAGAAAGAAGCAGGGGGGTCACATCTTGTAGGTTATTGGCCCAAAGATAGGTCATGACTTCTGTGATCCAGAACCAGGCAGAGGAATCACATCACCTGTGTGCTGAACTCAATGATGTTTCTTTTGTGAACATGGCTTATGCTAGAGAGGAGAGTCACATTAACTGGATGCTGGGTCCATATATATGTCACAATCTCAGCTATGTGCAAAGCCTAGATAAGAGAGGAGAGCCACATAAAATAGTTGATGGGTCCAGCGGTATGTTACAATGCCACATGTGTGCATTGTCTAGAAAGGGGACTCATATCATGTTGCTTATGTGGCCAGCAGTACGTAAAAATGCCTTCTAAGGGAAGGGCCAAGACAAAAGACTAAAATCACCTTGGTGTTGTCAATATGTCACAATCTTCATTGGGGACAGAACCTACAAAGAATAGAAGAATCACATCATCTAGATTCTAGGTTCAGCAGTAAATGAAAACCTCCAGTCTAAGCAGGAACCAGGCAGAAAAAAGAGCGTCACATCACTAACTTGATGGGTGACACATCTTTCAATACCCCCGTAGGCAGAACCAGGGAGCAGAATTACATTACCTGAAAGCTGAACCTAGCAATATGTCACACGGGCCCATGTGTGCAGAGAACAGGCAGGAGAGTCACATAATCTGGGTGTAGTGCTCATCAATATATAAAAACGCCCCCTGTGAATAGCACCGATGTAGAATAGAGTTATATATTCTAGGTGCTCTGTCCAGTGATCTATAAGAATATCACATGTGGGCCAGATGTTGGGGCTCACACCTGTAACCCCAGCACCTTGGGAGGCTGAGGTGGCTGAATCACTAGATCAGGAGATCGAGACCACCCCGGCCAACACGGTAAAACCCCATCTCTAACAAACAAACAAGAAATTAGCTGGGTATGGTGGAACATGTCTGTAATCCCAACTACTAGGGAGGCTGAGGCAGGAGAATTGCTTGAACCAGGAAGTGAGAGGTTGCAGTGAGCCAAGACCACACCACTGCACTCCAGCCTGGAGACTCAATCTCAAAAAAAAAAAAAGGAAAAAAAAGAATGCCATATGTGAGCTAAGCCCAACCAGTAGAGTTGTATCATCAGATGTTGCATAGATGGGTGCAGAGATACATCACAAGACCCTCTGTGACATGGACAAGGCAGAGTCTTTTACCTTCTAGGAGACTGGCTCAGAAACATGTCAAAAAAAAACACAAAATATGGGACCCAGGATAAAAAGAGAGTTATGTCACTGTGATGGTTACTATTGAATGTCAATTTGATTGAATTGAAGGATGAAAAGAATTGATCCTGGATGTTTCTGTGATGGTGTCGCCAAATGAGATTAATATTTGAGTCAGTGCACTGGAAGAGGCAGACCCATCCTCAATCTGGGTGGACACCATCTAATCAGCTGCCAGCATGGCTAGAACAAAAGCAGGCAGAAGTTAGAAGGATTTCTCTTGCTGAGTCTTCCAGTCTTTGCCTTTCTCTCTTGTTGGATGCTTCCTGCCTGAACATCAGACTCCAAGTTCTTCAGACTTTCAACTCCTGGAATTAAATTACTGGTTTACCAGAGGCTCTCAGGCCTTTAGCCACAGGCTGAAGGCTGCACCGTTAGCTTCCCTACTTTTGAGGTTCTGTGACTTGGACTGGCTTTCCTGCTGCTCAGCTTGCAGATGGCCTATTGTGAGACTTCACCTTGTGATTGTGTGAGCCAATATGCCTAACAAACTCCCCTTCATATACACATCTGTCCTGTTGGTTCTGTCCTTTTAGAGAACCCTGACTATTACTGTCACTTAAGTTCTGGGTCTAGTGATACATTACAATCTCCCTATTTGGCAGGGTTTATGCAGTAGAGAGTCACATCACCTAGGTGATGAACAAAATGATACGTCATAATACCACTGTGGGCAGGGCAGAGGAAGGCAATTGCATCAACTAGGCATTGGACCCAGTGATAGACCACAATCCCTTTTATGGGAAGGTTAAGCAATAGAGAAGAGTCACATGAACTAATTGCTGGGTGCAGCAATATATTGCAACCATCTCTGAGAGAAGGGCCCAGGGAGAAGAGTAACATAGTTTACATGAAGGACTCAGAAATATGTCACAATACTTACCATGGGAAGGACTCAGAAAGAGGAGGAGAGTCACATAACTTCATGACTGAACCAAGTTATGGCTCAGAATCACCCCAGTGGGTAGGTGTTTAGACAAGTTATATGTTACAATCCCAACTGTGGGTAAATCCCAGGAAAAGGAGGAGAGACATAATCTAGGTGATGGGCCTGGATATATGTCACAATAATCCCTGTGGGCAGGGAACACACAAGACAGAAGAGTCACATAGAAATGTTGATGGGGCCGGGCGCGGTGGCTCACGCTTGTAATCCCAGCACTTTGGGAGGCCGAGGCGGGCGGATCACAAGGTCAGGAGATCAAGACCACGGTGAAACCCCGTCTCTACTAAAAATACAAAAAAATTAGCCGGGCATGGTGGTGGGCACCTGGAGAGGCTGAGGCGGGAGAATGGCGTGAACCCGGGAGGCAGAGCTTGCAGTGAGCCAAGATTGGGCCACTGCACTCCAGCCTGGGTGACAGAGCGAGACTCCGTCTCAAAAAAAAAAAAAAAAAAGTTGATGGACCCAGAGATATATTACAATCTCTCATATGGGCAAAGTTGTGGTAAGAAAGAAGAGTCACATGAAAGAGTTGATAGGCCTAAAGATGTGTTGTAATGCCCCCTGTGGGCAGGTTTCAGGCAGGAGACTTATATCCACTTAGTACTGGGTTTAGCAATATGTTGTAATGTCTTTAGAGTTTAGGACCAAGGCAAAAGAGTAATGCCATTTTGGTGTTTAGACCACTGATATTTCACAGTCTCTCCCATGACAGAACATATTAAAAAATTAGTCACAACAGCTAGATGCTGGATCCAATGATATGTCACACTGCACCATTTGAGTAGGGATACAGCAGAAGAGGAGAGTCACCTAACTTGTTTGATAGGAATAGAAGAATGTCACAATGCCCCCGTAGGCAGGGCCAAGACAGAAGTCTTACATCACCTGGGTGTTGGACAAAATGATATGTCCTAATGCACCTTGGGGGATACCAAAGCAAAAAAAGAAAGAAAGAAAGAAAGAAAGAAAGAAAGAAAGAAAGAAAGAAAGAAAGAAAGAAAGAAAGAAAGGAAGGAGGGAAGGAAGGAAGGAAGGAAGGAAGGAAGGAAGGAAGGAAGGAAGGAAGGAAGGAAAGAAGGGAAAGAAAGAGAGAGAAAGAAAGAAAGAAGAAAGAAAGAGAAAGAAAGAAAGAGAAAGAAAGAAGGAGAGGAAGGAAGGAAGGAAGAAAGAAAAAGAAAGAAAGAAAGAAAGAAAGAAAGAAAGAAAGAAAGAAAGAAAGAAAGAAAGAAAAGAAAAAGAAAGAAAGAAAGAAAGAAAGAAAGAAAGAAAGAAAGAAAGAAAGAAAGAAAGAAAGAAAGAAAGGAAGGAAGAAAAAGAAAATAATAATTTAATCTAAGTACTAGGAGGTCCACTGATATGTCAAAATACTGTATGTAGGCTTGGCACAGAAGAAATAGTCAAGACACATACTGGGCAGATGTGTATGTCGCAATCACACCTGCCAGTAGGTCCAGGAATCAGATTAAAAATCAATTTCACACATGTCCACGTTGTAGGTCTGAGAGTCAAAGACTTCTTATATTGGGTTCAAGCATACAAGTCACTTTCTCAATGGTGGACTTGATCAATGCATAAAAGCTTAAATCCATCTTGGGGACTGTGTCCACCTAATGGATTCACAGCATTCCAAGTGTACTTAATGAAGGCCTGAGAGTCACCACTCCACCTGAGGCCCAGCTCCACCTACAATTGTCAATTTTCCAACTTCTGATTGACTACGGGTGTAAGATTCATAATTTCCACAGTGGGCTGTGTTCATGTGGAAGGATGACAATTTTAAATGAAGCCTAGCTGTGCATATGACAATCAGAATTTTATCTGTGTGTGGGCCTCTTTCAGGACATTCTCTGTACCATCTGAGGGCTTTATATTATATTGTACATATAATATAATATGCCATATATTCTATATATAATATGCATATATGTATGCCTATATAATATGCCAGCTCTCTCTGAGGTTGTAGCTAGAAAATATGTACCACATACAGTTTCTGCTGCAGGCACCCATATCAGGATGAGGGAAATGTGGTGGTTCCCAAGAGCTTGGAGATGCCAGAAACCTGAGAGTCCCAAATAGGGCATCACAGCCCTGACTTGACGAAGCGCTAGGTCCCAGCTCTGCAGAAGACCATGGCTCTTCTCTCCTTATTGCCTGCAACATAGCAAGCATGGGTGTGTGTGTTTCAGCCCTAGTTGTGTTACAGCTTTTTTAGTCCCCCCATTTTACAGGTCTCAATTCTTGTCCTACATCCAGGAAGAATGCAGGTTCTTGCCCCCTTGGGCATGTGGACAACTGGAGGATGAGCAAGGCAGACACTCCTGGTCTGCCTTCATTGAGTGACAGGACAGCTCTCAGGAGACCCAAAGTAGATGGTTTCCCACAAGCAGATCATTCTGATGACTGTCAACCTCTCAATGGAGAGGAGACCTGCAGTGGATAGCTCCTTTCCACAGGCAGGTTGTCCCAGTGTCTGTTTGAGTCTGGGGTGTTTATGGGCTCAGAAAGGAGAAAGTGCATGTTGACTGGTGTATAGGCAGCCACCTGTAAACCAAGAAAAAGCAACATAAGTTCTTAATTCAGGTTGTGGTCTGCATCTGGGGCTAACCAATCAATTCTCAGCCTTCACTTCAGATCATTCCTGGCTTGAAGGTGGGGTTTCACCAGGGACTCACTGCTTTCTTCCCAGGAGCCTGCCTGCCTCCCCCCCATCAACGTGTCCCAGGATGTTCATGTTCTGGGACACCTGCAGGCCCATGCCAATCTGCCCTCACTCCCCACCAGCCTCCTTCCTGCACTCATTGGGACTCTAAGACTGGAGGGGGCCAAAGTGGCAGGGTTCTGGGTGTCAGTGCTTCCCTGAGCACACCCCTGGCCTGGTTACAGCAGTTTCTGACCTTGACCACAACTTTGCTCTCACATTGGATCAGGAACAAAGATCGTGGAGAGGCCAGAGAGTGGGAGAAGGCCCTTTCAAGCCTGTGGGAGGAGAATGGGCTTTCTAGGCCCCCAAAAGTGCAGAGATGCATAGGTCTGAAACCATGGTTGGCAGCTTCAGCTGCGTCTAGGAGCATGGAGCTCCCATCCCACCAATGCGGTAGAGGGCAGGGCTTACACTCGTTCCTGGTTTCTGCTAGCTCTGCAAGGCATGCAACCCAAGCTGTGTCTCTCCCACTTCTGCTAGTGTCTTCACAGTGGCCACTCCAGACAGGATGCTGTCATTGATTCCCCCTGTGAAGAGATACATTTAACTGCCATTAGGATAGTGATTATATGTGCTCATACCTGCTTCATGCTGACAGGGGGCATTGTTTTGGAAAAAGTGGCAGTCAGATCTTCTCGCAAGGCCTGTATAAGGGTACCCAATAAGAGGGAGCCATCATTTGTGGCTCTCTTAGCATTACCATTTGAGATTTGATGGCCTGAAGGTGAGAAAAAAAGATCATTAGAAGACGTAGATCAAAATGAAACAAGGAGATAACACCAGCTCAAAAATTCTGAGGCTGCCAATGTACTCAGACAACCGGTGGCTACAGTTATGCCTGCTAAAATTTGAGTGAATTTGGGTTGCCTCTGGTTTGCTTCTGTGGCCTTATTTTCCCAGAAAAAAAAAAACAAAAAACGAAAAAACTTTTAGGTTGCGAGCACCCAATTTACCCCCTTCACCTGTCAGGGTGTAAGGTAATTGCCCAGAATTAGAATATTGATCCAGATGTTTATATTACCCATTCCTTTTGTCTGTTCTGAGCTGCAGTCAGAGATCACTGATGAGCTCTCAGAATAAAGAGAGTTAGTCTAAAATACAGAGAAAAACAAATCATAAGCTCCTGTCAAACTCATGTAGCTGATTATTAACTCTATCTTCTAGAGGATCAAAACAAGGCGACAATTATCGGAGAGTGACTGAATGTCTCAGAATAGTCACAGTAAAAAACATAATTGACAAATAAATTCGGTCATTTCTGTGATTTATGATAGCTTACCATAATAACCCTAATTATGCTTAATAGCATATACTTAAGCATTTGAATTCTAGGAAACTCACATAATTTTAAAATATATGTTAACATCATTAACTAAAATACAACCTGGAAAGGATCAAGCTTTATTTTTAGTTTGACGATCCTAAGTAACTAAACATGTCAAATAATAACGTTGTTTACCTCAATTTCAGATGCTCCAGAAATCTGCCCTCCATGCAATTCTAAAGTTAGGGGTCAGAAAGACAATTTTGAAGCTAAAATTTCATTTTGGGAAACCTATCAAGTGTGTCAAAGTGTCAAGAAACTTAATGTTATGAAATAAAATTCCAGGTTTTCATGCATCGTTTATTTAACCGAAATAATGGCTCAGATCTTTTTAAAAGACAAAACCCTTTACTTACTAAAGGGAAGAGTGAGCTTTCCAAATAATCTGTCTCGTCTTTTTCTTCAGTTCCTGATAGTTTGTTCACAAAGCAAACAAAAATCATATATATATATATATATATATATATATATATATATATATATATATATATTTATTTTTGAGACAGAATCTCTCTCTGTCACCCATGATGGAGTGTAGTGGCATGATCTTGGCTCACTGCAATCTTCACTTCCTGGGTTCAAGCGATTCTTCTGCCTCAGCCTGCTGAGTAGCTGGGACCACAGGTGCCTGCCACCATGCCTGGCTAATTTTTGTATTTTCAGTAGAGACGAGGTTTCACCATATTGGCCAGACTGGTCTTGAACTCACAACCTCATGGGATCTGCTCACCTCAGCCTCCCAAAGTACTAGGACTTCAGGCGTTAACATTACATGAAAATATTGCTGAGAGAGAACCAAATTGTATCCTTCCATTAGTCTATTATTCATGTCATCCCATTTTTAAATGACACATTATACACAAATTTATCCAATTTTTATCAGTTTGACAATGAGGTAAAATTTTTATAAGCCTTTTATAAACCTGTAGAAATATTTGTTAAAAAGCAGATCAATGCAATAAGAAACCCTTGGCTTCCAATGTTCAATGTATGGGAGAACCAAATAATATCTTTTTGAATTTAGTCAGTATGTTTATACACAAAATTTATTTTACAAAATTAAGTTTTACAAGCCATCCACCACTTGTTTTCACTTTTGCTTTATCTTATCTAATTTAACATAATCGTTTAGCTTCAAACTGGGCAAAAATTTATATTCCCATGCCATCTTATAATCTTTTACTAAAAACGTAATTTACTTTCCTTGTACACATTGCAGGTAAATTTACTTTCAGTAGTCTCAGTTATACATCATAATGGTAACTCTTAGCAATTTTTAATTTCGGTGTAAAGTCTGATAAGTTACTTTAACTATGTAGTAGATGCAGATAAGGTCAGACTATTTCCAGCATAGTTAGGGTGTTGTTAACTTCATATGTCCCCAGGCCTTACACAAACAGTAAAGAAAACAAGTTAAAAATTTTCAAAAGACAAAGAAGCCCGTTTGACCTCAAAGCACTTAGCAAACCGAGTTTCTGACCGGCATAATTTATACCACATGTCCACATTTTGAGACATTCTTATTTTTACCAATAATCTTAAATTCAAAGTTTAAAGTCATATAAGCTAAAAGCATTATAGCTTTGTTTCCTTTAAAAATATTTCATTTAAGTTATTATTTTCTCCCTAAGCCAATCAATTAAAACTCATTTTAATATAAACATTATACATAGAACACATATATAACTACACAAACAGACAAGAGATAATACAGTCATTGCAAGACTTTTTTTATTGCCAATCTCCTGAATCAACTACTGGCTGCAGGGTGGATCTCTTCAAGAAACAAAAGCTGATTTTCAGAGGAGTCTTCTCCTTTTAATTTCTGGGGCTCTGGAGTTCTATGAAAAGCACCCTCATGGGACACCCTTTTGTCCAAAACTTTGGTTTGAAAACCTAAAAGGCAAAGCTGAATCTGAGTGACCCAGAGGCAGATGATGGTGTAGGTCTTGGGCCACTTTTGTGGAATCAGAAGGACCAGAGAGAGCTTTACTTTGAGGTAAAAGCAGGAGGATTAATGAGTGCACTCAGACCCAGTGGACTTAACATACAAACACAGGGCCCAGAACAAAGACAGCACTTGACTTTTACATACACTTTAAAAGGGGGTGTGGGCTAGCTTGCAGTAGGCTTACAGTGGCATGAAAGCAAGAATACAGAAACAGAACAAATACACTTAATCAAATTGGGACAGTTTCATAACCCAGAATTACACCTGACAGTTCCTATGCAGCCCAGATGGCTGTTATCTAGGTTTGTCCTAGTGCCTAGCACACCTTATTCTGTGACCTTCACTACGGTGCTCAGGTGGTTGTAACTCAGGCCTGCTCAGAGGGCTCATGACCTTCACTGTGCCATTTAGATAAAAGAGAATACTTGCAGTTACTAGTTACAGAGAACAGAAATCTATAAACTCACCAGCAGGAGTGAGCTCCTGCCTTGCCCCCTTATTATAAGAAGGTGAAACTATGAAATTGGGTCCTCCTCAAACAAGGGAGAAAAAAGAAGTTTTGAAATTGGGGAACTGGCCAAAAAAAAAAAAAAAAACACCACCTGAACCCTCACATAGAAAAACTACGTTGAATCCTGACATGGTGGAGGAAAAAAAGCACATAACTGCAGGGGTGATCTTCCAGGGCAGCCTCCTTTTTAGCAGTAGTCAATATTTGATTAAAAAGTAATGTAACATTTTTTCCAGGAGAGTTCAAATACTTAGGTTAAATTCTGGAAGGCTTCCGTATACCTGTCAAGGTCATCTGAAAACTTGTTAAGTTCACCCCCAATTTGCCTTAAGTCCTGTAGAATAAAGGAGACCTTGACTTTAGTGGGTCCATATTCAACAGACATCTGTTGTAGGGACAGAAGACAAAGACCTGCCTAAAATGAGAATTTCTAGAATGGAAAAAGTTTGAGAGAAAACCTGAATAGGAAGGAATGGAGAGACTTGACTACCCCACTGAAAGCACCTCTTGGGTTTGCTTCCCTAAGTCTCCGGATTTGTCCCTTGCAGCCTCTCCTGATGTGGCCAACAGGAGGACCAAATTAATCCTATAATGTTGGCAAAGGTCTAGATTACCCTGCAAGGTAAAGAAAATCTGAACATATGGGATCTTGGACCATTTGCCTTCACATTTACAGAGAAAGTCCAGCTTCAGGATGGTATTTAAATTAATGCTCTTTTCCTGAAGCCATTCTTCTTTTCTGTGCCTGAAGGTGCTCGGCAATATAGCTGCAGGATGGTATTGAAATTAATGCTTTTTTCTTGAGGCCATGCTTCTTTTCACTGTCTGAAGGTGCTTGGAATTAGTTGACAACCAAGGAAATGACAAGAAAGTTTTCAACACAAACTTATGTATAAACACCAAGAAACACTTTTTTTAATCTGCGCTACCCTTAACCTTCCATTTTCTACTCCTGATGACTAAACCAAATCCTCATTCTATCTGGTAACATACCTGTGGTTTGCAACAACATCCTTAAGATTGTAGGTAGAGAAGAAAATTGCAGCCACAGCAGTCAAAGAAGGAAGGAACAAAGGAAGGAAGGATGGAAGGAAGGATGGAAGGAAGGAAGGAAGGAAGGAAGGAAGGAAGGAAGGAAGGAAGGAAGGAGGGAGGGAGGGAGGGAGGGAGGGAGGGAAAGGAGGGAGGGAAAGGAGGGAGGGAAAGGAGGGAGGGAGGGTAATAAAAATGGCCAAAGGTAACCAGAAGATGAGAAGAGCTGTGGCCCTCTGGGGAGGGCCAACACATTGTATCAACACATTGAGGGGCTGTTTACTGGAGTTAGTCAAGGTATGGCCTTGACCAGATGTATTCAATTGCCCTAGTACCTTATTCTGATCCCACACAATGACTAGAACTCTGAAAAGGTAAACTGATTTGAAATAAAAAGAAAAAAAAACAACATTCCCAACACCTGAGTGTTATGGGACATTAACAGTGTTTTCCTCAGCAAGCCTGTCCTCCATGTCTTAAGTCAGGCAGCTTTGCCAGTTGCTTTTAACTGACAAACAAAGGACTTGTACTTTTCTTTTATTTTTGGCTATTGTGATGTTTAGGACAGAAAGCAACAAGTTTGCTTTTATTTACCATTCTACAGATCCCAGATGAGCCCACCAAAGGATTTTTGGACTGTTGCTTTATCATCTAGAAATCTCTGTGACCGGTGGTACCTTCTGTCTGAGTATCACTCATGCCACTTGGCTTGTTCTGCCCATTAAGCCCAGCAGGCTGTGCTTAGGTTGCACTGCTGGCCCAGATTCCACACCTGCCATATCAACCCAGCCATGAAGTGGCAAGTGACATGTAAGTGAGCACACATGGGGTCCTGCTGTGGCAGGACAGGCAGCTCCAGGTGCTGGCACAGGTGCCAGCTCTATGCAAGGCTGTAGCTGGACCAGATATACTACATGTAACGTTCACTGTGGGCACCCACGTTTAGACAAGGGGAACATAGCACCCAGAAGCTTGGAGATGCCAGAAACCACAGAGGCTGAAGAGGTTTTACAGCCCTGGCTTGTGAAGTCCCTTGGTCTGGGCTTCCCAGAGGGCCACCGATTTTCTCACCTCCTTGTTACCTGCAACATGGTGAGTGGAAGTGGATGTGTTTTAGTCATTTACGTTACAGCCCTTTTAATCCCATCACTCAGTGGGGCCCAGGTTCTTGTCCTGCATCCGGGAAGAATAAGTAATGAGAATAACTGGAGAGTGAGCAAGGCAGTGAGGAGATTCAGTGATGGAACAACTCTCTGGAGACCTGAAATGGATAGCTTCTTTCAGCAGGCAGGTCATCCTGACAGGTGTCCAGCTCTCAGCAGAGAGGAGGCCCACAATATGTATGTCCTTTAGGTGGGCATATTGTCCCAATGTCTGCTCTAGTCTGGTTGAGTCTGGGGTTTTTATGGGCTCAGCATGGAGAAAGTGCATGCTGGCTGGTCCATGGATGGTCGTGGATGGGCCCAGAAAAAGCATCATAAGTTCTCACTCTGGGACACTGACTCCACCCAAAGTTTATAAGTAAGCCCAAATCCCCACTGCAGGCTGTTCCTTGTTTGAAGGTGGAGTTTCACTGGAGATCTACTCCTTTCCACCCAGGAACCTGTCTGCCTCCCATCATGAACATACCATTCCTGCCATGCAGGCTGTTCATGCCAACAGGTGCTTTTAGACCCACACCAAGCTGCCCTTAGCCTCCCTTGACTTTCTCTCATGCTTGTCAGTGCCCAAAGTTTGGAGGGGGTTAAGGCTGCAAGGGTTTAGCATGTCAGAACCACCCTGGGTGTGCAAACTTGGCCAGGTTATAATGGCACCCAGGCTCAGCCACAATTTTGCTCCAACATCAGAGCAGACACCAGGAGTGGAGAAATGCCAGACAGTGGGAGCAGGACCTACTGAACCTGCAGGAAAAAAAGAGGGAAACCCTCATCCCCCAAGAGTACATGGATTCCTGGATCTGGATCTGTGGCTGGACAGCTGCAGCTGTGCCCAGGAGCATGGGACTTCCACCCCTCTAACTTGGTAAAAGGTGAGTTTCCCACATATTCTTGGCTCTCACTGGCTCCATGAAGCATGCAACCCCTGCCATGCATCTTCATGCAGCTGGTGCCTTCACATAAACAACACCACACGGGCCACCACTGCCATCACTGGGCCCAGCAATATCTCACAACATCCCCTGAGTGGAGGGACCATTCAGATAAGTCACATTACCTAGGTAAAGTCCTTACAGATATGACACAACGCCCTATCTGGATAGGACCCAGAAAGAAGAGGAGAGTCACATATCTTAGGGGCTGGACCCAGCTGTACGCCACATTTGCCCACGTGGGCATGGCCCAGGCATGAGATGAGAGTCATATAACCTATGTGCTAGGGTTAGCAATATGTCACAATACTCCCTGCGTAAAGGGCTCAGGCATGAGAGCCACATCACCTAGGTGAAGGGCTCAGAGATATGTCACTATGTACTCTGTGGGTAGGGCTTAATAAGAAAAGGAGAGTCACATATCCTAGGGGCTAGGCCAAGCAACATGTTATAATCCGCACTGTGAACAAGTCCTAAAAACGAAATGAGAGTCATATCATCTAGGAAATGACCACACGAATAAGTGACAATGACCCCTGTGAGTAGGGACCAGGTGACGTAACACATCATCTGTGTGCAGGTCCCAGTGACAACTCATTGTCCTTTCTGTGGACATGGACCAAGCAACAGAGGAGAGTTGAATTATCTAGGTGTTGGGCCAGGAGCTATGTAACAATCTCTCCTATGGGGAAAGCCAAATAAGAGAAAAGAGTTATGCCAAATAGTTTTTACAGGCCCAGTATATGTCACAGTGTCCCATCTCAGCAGGGCCAGGCATCAGATTGACATTACCTTGGTGCTGATCCCACATACATGTCACATTGCAATCAGAGAATAGGTTCCAGAAGCAAGAGTAATGGTACCTTTCAGTTGAGCCCAGTGATATGTCACTGTCTCTCCTAATTAGAACAGAACCTAGGAAGAAGTCACACCAACTATTGGCGAAGTCACATTATATTTGGTGTTTGGCCAAATATGTCACAATTTTCCCTATGAGTAGGCAGAAGAAGACAGATCACCAGAGTGATGGGTGCAGAGCTATGCCATAATGCCCTCTGTATGTATGCAGGGTTCAGGCAGGAGGGTTATATTGTCTCAGAGCTGGACCAAGCAATATGACACAGTGGCCCATGGTGGCAAGACCGGGCAGGAGAGTTACAGTATCTGGGTGTGGAATGCAGAGATATGTCAAACTTCCACCAGTGCAGAGCAACAAGGCAGGAGAGGAGAGTCATATTAACTAAAGAGTAAGCCCAGTGATATGTCACATTGTCCTTTGTGAGCAATACCAAGGAATAAAAACAGAGTCACATCCCCGAAGTGCTGGGCTCAGCGATTTGAAGCCAAACCATCTGTGGGCTTAGCCCACACAGGAGACTCAAATCACTAAGGTGCTAGACAGAAACATCTCACAATGGTACGGGCAGGAGGCTTTAAGTGATGGGGATAACGATCTCACGAACGTGTTGCTTTCATGTATGCGGGTGAGTTTTCTTGTATGTTGGATCTAAGTATGCGGGTCACAATCTCAATAGTGGACTTAATCTGGCCATAAGAGCCTCAACCTCTCCGGCAGACTTTGTCTCCTTCATGGAGTCACAGCCACACACAGCACACACAATGTGCTGAATTTTGGTTTGAGGGTGACCAACTTAACCATGGACTGGAACAATGTATGAGAGTAAGTTTTTAAACTTTTGACTGCAAACTTTTGACTGTTAGATATAAAACCTCATCAGTGGGCTGTGTTCCTGTGGGAGGATGAAAATCTTTGCTGTTGGCTGGATGTGCATATGAACACACAGTTTCACCTGTGTGCTGGGTTCTGTAAACTTTCTACACTATCTGAAAGCTTTATACAATATAAGTGAGAGCCTGGGCTGGGTGCAGTGGCTTATGCCTGTAATCCCAGCACTTTGGGAGGTCGAAGTGGATGGATCACCTGAGGTCAGGAGTTCAAGACGAGCCTGGCCATCATGGTGAAACTCCATCTCTACTGAAAACATCAAAATTTAGCTAAGTGTAGTTGTGGGTGCCTGCAATCCCAACTACTCGGAAGGCTGAGACAGGAGAATCACTTGAACCCAGGAGGCAGAGGTTGCAGTGAGCCAAGATCATGCCATTGCACCTGAGACTGGGCAACAAGATTGAAACCCTGTCCCAAAAGAAAAAAAAAAAAAAATGAGAGTCTCGATGCGTTCTGAAACCTTTCTACTGATATGGACACATAAACTCAGCTGTGTCCAGCGCAGACATGAGAGTCAACAACGCTCCAATTAACTTGGTCCTCTCTCCAATTGACTGGGTCCAGATAAGAGGGTCTTTACCTGCCTATGAGCTGGGTTTAGAAATAGGTTATAGTTCAACTGTGGCTATATGTTCACATATGACAGCCACAGTTTTAACCGTGGACTCTTTCTCCATGTGATATTCAGAACCCCCACAATGGATTGTGAGAATGACTATTATAATGCCAACTTTATCAGTTGGCAATGTGCAATCATAAGAAACTTGATCGTGGCCAGGTGCAGTGGCTCACATCTGTAATCTCAGCATTTTGGGAGGCTGAGGCTGGCAGAGCACCTGAGTTCAGGAGTTTGAGACCAGCCTGGCCAATATGGTAAAAACCCACCTCTACTAAAAATACAAAAATTTAGCCAGACATTGTGGCGTAAGCCTGCAATCCCAGCTACTGGCAAAGCTGAGGCAGGAGAATCACTTAGAACATAGGAGTCAGAGGTTGCAGTGACCTGAGGTCACAGCATTGCACTCTAGCCTGGGTGATAAGAGTGAAACTCCATCTCAAAAAGGAAAAGAAATGAAAAAAAAGAAAGGAAAAGAAAAGAAAAGAAAAGAAAAAACACAATTTCAACTATGCACCAGGATTCATGATGACATTCTCTGTACCAAATAAGAACTTTATACTGCATGCTAGAGAGTAGTAATCTTCTATGACCTTCATACATACATGCTCTCTGGTTATTTTTCAGACTTGTTGACCTTTCTTCATAGTGTTATTGGTCTCAGTATTTCCGATTTTTTGTTTTATTTTTTTTCCTGAGGGCCTATTACTGATTAATCAATAATCTCAGAACCTGTTTGGCATGTAGCTTGCAGCATATGAGAATAAGTGTCTATTGTCCGTTCTGGGTCTAGTGTACTTTTAACTGTAGCAGTTTCTATGTGACCGACTAAATTTACAACATAAACTGGATTACAGACAATGTTGGTAAGGTCTGCAGCTGTGAGCTCTAAAATCTGAATGACTGCAGTTAGCTCTGAGCATTGAGCTGAAGCCCCAGAGGGCATTATTGTTTGAGCATGTTTAGGTCCATAGATAGTGGCACGACCTTTAGAAGAGCCATCAGTAAAATAAGTCTGTCCACCTGTAATAGGCTTGTGATGAGTAATCACAGGAATCATGAAAGAATGAAATTCATAAATCTACAAAATTTTGTGTGAGGGGTAATGAAAGCAAAGGTTTCTGCAGGTGTAGCTGGGAGGCCTGCCATCACTAAAGCATTTGTTCTACAAGTTGCAACTCCAAATTCTGCTTTTTTGTTCAATTGCCATGGCTAATTTAGTGAAGAATCTTCTTGCAGGGTTTAATCTTTCTTTCCAGTTATTGATATTGGGTTAGTGTTTCCTTGTAGGAATTTCTCTAAATCTTTTCCACTCTGATATCCCATGTCCTTCAACATTTTAAATCCTAGGATATCAAAATTTTCATTTGTAAGTCCCATATCCCATGCTGTAAGTAAGCCTTGACCCCATAAATTGATAGCTGTATTTGTAACATAAGGCTGAAAAGTACATGATGTCCATCTGGACCAAGACAAGATAAAATCTCAGCACTCTGTTAAACACTTTGAGCTGTTCCTCCTCCCACTAAGGATGTAGAAGTTAATTGTAATGGCCAGGATGCTGGCCAATTGTCTTTAGATATTACTGACATATCAACTCCCATATCCATAAGCACAAAAATTTCTTTCCTTTCATTTGCACTACATAGGTGGGTCTATTAGAGGCTATCGGTTGGGATGGATAGATTTCCCCTGTAGTTGTGCTGCTAAACCGTTTATTCTCTTGTTTCTCCTTTCATGCATAAGGGTGTAATTTGCAGGGAATAAGCAATAATTGAGCAATATATTCTCCCGGTTCAAAAACCCAAAGATCTTGTTGTTGTACCTGAGCAAGTTAGAGGAAAGCCACACTTTGAGATGAATTTAAGAGTCCTTTATTAGCCAGTGACCAAGAGATGGCTAAGGCTTGGAATTCTCTTGGCCCCAAGGAAGGGGCTTGCTTTTCCTGTATACTTTGGTTTAGGAAGGGGAGGGGAGCTCAGTTGCAACAATTCTCCAGAAGTAAAAACACAGAAAAAATTTAAAAAGACAAATGGTTACAGGGAAAATAACAGTTCCAGGTGCAGGGGTTCTAAATCTAAATCTGAATCTGAATCTAAATCTAAATCCAAATCCAAATCCAAATCCAAATCTAAATCTAAATCTAAATCTAAATCTAAATCTAAATCTAAATCTAAATCTAAATCTAAATCTAAATCTATCATAAAATTTTAGGTGTGGGGGCTCTGCCAGACACAAACTCAAGGCTTTATGGTGAGCGAAATCCAGGGAACTTCGTACATTGCTTGTTTCAGTACCTTATCTGTTAATTGGACTCTTTGATATGTTGAGAGTCAGCTTACACATGTTAACTCCTTGAGGAAGAGGGTGGGTAAGGAGTCCTTGTTGTCTTGTAAACGAAGGAATCAAATGGCATTCTTAGGGCTTTCTCAGCTAAGGGAGAGCTTATTCATGTGGAAACAGGCTAGGTGATTAAGGGAGGAAGGAAGAGTCTAAAAACAATGTTAGTAAAAACAAGGTTAGGTATTACATTGTAACATTAAAACTACTTGAATTTCTCCTTCATAATAACTTTTGGACTACAGTATTGCCCTGTAAGTTAAGATGGCTTTTGCCTAAAATTAGTCCCATAGATCCTGTGAGTGAAAGTCCCCAAATGCCAGTGAAAATCTTTTTGGGTTTCTCCCCTCTCCCCTAATGTTACCTGTTCTCTGACCAGAACATGTAATCCTGCACTTCCTGATGTTCCTGTGGTGAGGGAATCAATGTTTCTCCTGGGACGAATCCCTGAAATGGGGTTGTGATCTGAACTGGGAATGCTCTCATTGTTTGAATGGCCTTGGTCCAGACCATCTCATTCCCCAAAAGTGGGGTGCCATTCTGATGAAATCTTGATTGGCACTTATTAGCCCAGTTATTATAGCAAGGGCAAAGTCCTGGAATTTTTCCACTGGATGAGACATTCCATTGTAAATTTCTTTCTGTCCTCAGATCTGGCAGCATTCCTGTTTAAACTGTCCAGCTTTTCCACATTTATAATATTTTCCCATTTTAGGGTTTGACGCTTAGCTCCTTTTGTGTTTGGATTTCATGTGTTCTTGGTCTCACTGACTTCAGGAATGAAGCCACAGACACTCGCGGTGAGTGTTACAATTCTTAAAGATGGTAAGTGTGTCTGGAGTTTGTTCCTGCAGATGTTCAAATGTGTCCAGAGTTTCCTCCTTCTTGTGGGTTCTTCATCTTGCTGACTGCAGGAGTGAAATCACAGACCTTCTCAGTGAGTGTTACAGCTCTTAAAGTTGGAGTGGCCAGAGTTGTTTTTTCCTCTGTGGGTTTGTGGTCTCGCTGGCTTCAGGAGTGAAGCTGCAGACCTTCGCGGTGAGTGTTACAGTTCATAAAGGTGAGACGGACCCAAAGAGTGAGGAACAGCAAGATTTATTGCAAAGAGTGAAAGAACAAAGCCTCCACAGTGTGGAAGGGGACCCAAGCATGTTGCCGCTGCTGGCTCAGGTGGCCAGCTTTTATTCCCTTATTTGTTCCTCCCACCACACATCCTGCTGATTGGTCCATTTTACAGAGCACTGATTGTTCCATTTTACTGAGTGCTAATTAGTCCATTTTGACGGAGTGCTGATTGGTGCATTTACAAACCTTTAGCTAGACACAGAGCACTGATTGGTGCATTTACAATCCTTTAGCTAGACAGAAAAGTTATCTAAGTCCCAACTAAACCCAGAAACCCAGCCATATTCACATCTCAATCACTCCTCTAAAGAGGACACTCCAACTGCTGCTGGGAATTTGGCCAATAAGTGCTCTAGCTACTTCTTGCTAGATAGCGATGAAGAAGGGGCCCTGCAGTTGTAGTGTCCTCCAAAGGGGCACTCTTTAGACCAGTGGAAGGGCCAGTGGGTCAGTCGAGGTGTCCTCAGTAGAATTTGTTAGTTGAACTCATTTGGGTTTCCATTTTGAAAGACCATCTGTTGCTGTGATGGCCTCAATTCTAGAGGAAACAAATTTGACAAGAAGATTAAAAATACAGATCCCAAAGGCTGGTAACAGCAAGATAGCTGCCACGGAACCTAGAAAGGGGATAAACCATGCCGCCCAACTCCAGATGTTGGTATAAGAGTTTGAAAGGTGTTGTCTGATTTCAGAAGCCTCTTCTTGTAAATGCCAGGTGGCATCTCATACTATCACTGACAGGTTAGTGTAAAAACAACACTCTTCCCCTAAGAAGATGCAGAGTCCCCCTTTCTCAGCAGTGAGGAGGTCTAGGTCTCAGCAGTTTTGGAGAGTCACTGCTGCCTAAGAGTCTATTTGCGATTGTAGAATAAGGATAGATATTGTTATTTCTTGCAAACTTCTGAGAATGCTTTGAGAGTGTGTGTGGTAGTAGGATAATGAAGTAGATAGCCTGGTTATTCTGGTTCCTGTAGCAGTAGCCATTTGTAACCCTATAAGTAGGGATATTAGTTGTATGGCTGTGTGCTGACAGACTTGAGCTTTCAGGGGCAATGATAGGGTCTTATTTCCATAAGATGAGAAGTTAGGATAATATATGTTACACTGTTAACTTTTAGCAAACTGTACTTTTGTTGAAAACCTTGTAAGTTTGAGATTTCAATTATTCTTTGGTATTAATAAGACCTCATTCATTCCGTATTAACTTAAAATTCGTATAGTTGGCTCCTTCCTGATTCTGTAAGTACTTTGAGTTTTGGCTGAGTGCAAACAGCTCGCATGTTTGTGCAGACCAATTATTGGGCAATTTTCCTAACTCTGCTTCTGTAAGAGTTTTCTTATCACTTACTGAATACCCATTGTGTCTTTTTTTTTTTAATTGCCCAGTAAGAACCATCTATCATCCTGTCTTGAAGAGAGCTCCTCCTATGTCTGGTTGGATTTTCAGATTTAGATCCCCTATCAGGAAACCTGCTAGGTTAAGAGTTTTTGATAGAAGACTATAGGTTATCAGTGGCCTCAGTACTTTTGTGCTATGCCCTTGTTTACACTGACAACAATGTGGTATGGGAGTGTTATAGGGTTACAGAGAAAAGTTGCCATTATCAATTATAGGTTTTAAATTTATCCTGGCTTTTAAACAAATACAGTAGACTTTCTTCTTTACTACTTCTGTTTTTTTCTCTTTCTTTGACTCCTTTTTCTCTTCCTCTCCTTTCTCTCCTTGACTTTCTGTCTCTTCCTCTCTGTCTCCTTCTCTTTGACTTCCTATCTTTCTCTTTCTCTCTTTGTTTCTTCCTCTCTCTGATTTTCTGACTCTTTCTCTCTTTCCTTCTTTGACTTTTTCTCTCTCTTTCTCTCTGCTGGTCTTCCCCTGCCTCTGCCAGCTTCTTATGCTGCTGTTCTCCCCTCTCCTTACCCTTTTTTATGGCTTTGGCAGTGTAAGACTGCCACCTCCTTGGGTTTTTGCACTGAGTGCAATAACTATGATTTCCTTGTGCTATTTAATGGAGTTCCCACAGAGGTTAGGAACTCCCTTTCTTTCAATATTGCAGAATGGGCATGTAGGATTAGATGAACATACTTGCTGTCTGTATTCACATTTATTCTTTTTTGCTTTCCCAGTTCTAAGGTTTGGGTAAGTGCCACTAGTTCTGCTAACGGGGCCCTGGTTCTTGGGGGAAGAGGCTCACTTTCAAGTACAACTACATCACTAACTATGACATAACCTGCCCTTCATATCTCATTTTCCACAAATGAATTTCCATTGCTATATAGGTTAAGGTCAGGATTAGCTAAGGGGATCATCTCAAGTGGCATAAGTCTGGAGTTCAGCCTTTTGGCAGCCATGCTCAACCGACTCCCCATCCTCTGCGAGAACACCGCAAGCCACTGCAGGGCTAAAGGCTGAACACTTATGCACTTGAAACTTCCATCCCTCAAGGAGTAGTGCCTTGTATCTAAGCAGGTGGTTTTCTGATAGCCACAAACTTTCTTTGGTGCCTAGTATGCCATTTACATTATGGGTAGTCCAGACAGTGAGATCCTTTTTTGTATTATTTTGATAGCCTCTGACACTAAGACAGCCACTGCCCAAACTACCTGTAAACAGTGAGGCCAGCCTTTTTCTACTATATCAATTTCCTTACTTAGGTATGCCACTGGTTGTGGGGTTGTCTCACGAGTCTGAGTAAGGACCCCAAGAGCTATTCCTGCTCTCTCTGTGATGTATAAAGAAAAGTTTCACCTTGTGGAAAGGCTTGAGACTGGACCTTGAGTTTGTTCCTTCCAATGCCCAGACTTCAGGGTTTATTCCCTCCTCAACAGGGGATGATGAATGGGTAACTTATTTCCCATATTCATGTAGCTAATACCTCCAGTTTTGGCTAACATATTTCTCCCTAATAAGGGTGTAGGATTTTCAGGCATGACAAGAAAGGCAAGTGAAAAGAGCAAATTCTCCCAATTACAACTGAGGAGGTGACAGAAATACCTGGTTACAGTCTGTCCCAGAATTCCTCAGATGGTAACAGACCTCAAGAATAGTTGTCTGGGACAGGAGATTAACACTGAGAAGGCCATGCCAGTGTCCAGGAGGAATTCAATTTCCTGGCCCTCAATGGTTAATCATACCCACGGCTCAGTGAAGGTGATGCCCCAGGCATCCTCAGACCTTTTGTTGGATCATCTGGTTGGGGGACACATGACCCAGATGACCTTTGTCCTCAAGGGCAGTGCACCTTCCAGTGATTGTCTCGGCATAGCGGACGTAGATCGGGGGTGGCTTGTTTTTCATTGGACAATCTTTTTTAAAATGTCCTTGCAAATCACACTAGTAACAGGCCCTTCTAGGTGATTGGCCTGCTCCATTTTCTGTCCTCTCTGAACCATCAAGGTTTTTTGTGAGAGGTCTATGACTAAGGCTATGGCCTTTCTCTGATCTTGCTTTTCCTTTTGGTCCTAATCATCTTGGCCCCTATTATAGAATACTGAGTTTGCCAGGTTTAATAATGCCTCCAGATTTTGTTCAGGGCCCAGGGCTTGCATTTGGAGCTTTATCCTGATATCCATGGCTGATTGGGTAACAAACTTGTCTTTTAGGATCAATTGAGCCTCAAGTGAGTCAGGTGACAGGGGATTATATTTTCTTAAGTCCTCCCATAGCTGCTTGAGGAAGGCAGAAGTATTTTCTTCCTTTCCCTGAGTTATGATAGGCATCATTGAATAATTCATGGTCTTTTTCCTAATTCTCATTAGTCCTTCTAGAACATAGGTCAAGAGATATTTATGACTCCAGGCCCCATGATCTGAGTTGAGATTCCAGTGGAGATCCATACTGGGGATGGCTTGCTGACTGGTGGGGAAGTTGTCCCTTTCTTTGGCTGTCATTCTATCATTTACTTGACGAAGACACCATGTATCTCAAAACTCTCAGGCTGCAGCTAAAGCCACCTTCTTTTTATTAAAGGCCATGGTTTGATCCAATGCTAGCATGACATCTCTACAAGCAATGCCCTAGACCCCATAGGACATCTATGTACCTATCAAGATCATCTGAAAACTTCCCCAGGTCTGCCTTGATCTTCTTTAAATCAGAGATGGAGAAAGGGACATGTACCCTGGTTAGGCCAAATTCCCCTCCCCCTACAGCTTGAAGGGGATATAATTGATAGACAGGGTTTTTTTGTGGTCCTTTGGAGATTTATTTGCTTATTTCCTTCTGGGCAGGGGAGATTAGAGGAGGCTTATCATTAATAGGAAGTGGAGATATAGGGAGGCTAGGATATGGGGTTAAGCTGAGAGGTCCTCCTGTGGGATGTAAATTGCAAGCTTTGTATTGTTGTATATTCTCCTTCAATGAAAAGAAAGCTTGGACATGAGGTATTTAACTCCATTTGCCTTCCCTCTTACAGAAAAGGTCAAGCTTCAGGATAGTGTTGCAAATCATACTTCCCTCAGGTGGCCATTTTCCCCATCAGAGAGAGAATATTGGGGCCAAGCTATAGTGCAGAAGATAATGAGCCACTTTTTTTCAGGGTTTGTGGGTCAGCTTGGTCCCAATGGCTTAGGATGCATTTCAAGAGTGAGCTGGTTGATGCCTGAGTGTTTCCCATCTGAAAGACAAAACTGCCCACAGTTTTGGTTTGTTTGTTTCTCTCCCTGCCCAAGAACCTGCAATGGTCCCTGTACCCTGCTAACTGGAATAGATGCAGCAGCAGAAACAACCCTGCCCAAGAACCCACAATGGTCCCTGGAACCTGCTGATCGAAATATTTGTGCTCACCAACACAGCAGCAGAAACACTAGTTTTCCTCCCAGACAAAAAGGAGGACCATGGAAGTTCAGATTTAGTGGCTCTTACTGATGCATTCTTGAAAACCTGCACCCTTGCTTGTCCTCCTAGTCCACAAAGAAGACTGACAAAAATAGGATTTAGTGGCCCTTACCAATACCTTCTCAAAAACCTGTTAGAATCCTAAGCATTCTCCTTTTAGTATTGGGAACTTACCCATGTCCTATAAAGATGTTATACCCAAAAACTGAAGTAGAAGGCCATACCCTGAGGGATGGAAGGGATCTCCAGTGCTGGAAGAGTGACATCTTTTGTCCTTACATATATGAATAGGAGGGATACAATTTCTGAGGCTCCCCATATCCCAACATTAGGAATAGCTTTTGTTAGGTCTGCTAGTCTGAGAAGGGATCATAAAATTCCAGAGACTTCTCCCTATGACTTGGATTTTGGAAAAAAGCTATGTCTTTTTGATTAGTGAGCCTGGATGCTTAAAGAAGGTAACAGAGTCCTGGAGTTTATTCTAGAAATCATCCTTAAAGGAGAAAGTAGAAAAGCACCAGAGACAGGTAGTGGCTTTTAGAAGTGGGGATAGCCTTGGAGAAGAGAGGCGAGAGGAAATTTGTCTGGCAGGCATTAGGACCCTGTGGGCAAGGGTCAGGATAGATAGGATAGATTGGCTATAGTCTCAGTTGGGTGATATGTCTTTGAGAGTTCCACTCATGGCTACAGGGTCAACCAACTTGTTGTCAAGGCCCCGAGAGCTGAATGACTTTCCTCTCTGTCAATGCTTGGCTCAGTCCAGAAGTACAGGAAAAGTGGAAGCAGGTTCCAAGCAAACCAATGCTCCCAACCCAGAAGAGTCAGGGGTTGTTAGAGAGCATTTTGTCAGAAAATCTGACACTTGTGTCTTTAGTCCAGTGGCTGTGCTAGTCATTTTTAACTGGCTGACAGGTGCCCAGTATTTAGCCCCCAAATTCTATGGAAAAATAAGACAGAATAGTAAGTGAAAGGGGTCCAATTGTACTCACCACTTGGTGATAGGCGATGGCCTCACCGATGGGAGATAGGAGATGGTCCCTTTGTAGTAGCCAAATGTGTCCAGAATTGATGAGTTCTTGGTCTTGCTCACTTCAAGAATGAAGCTGCGGAGGCTTGTGGTGAGTATTATAGCTCATAAAGGTGGCTTAGACCCAAAGAGTGAGCAGCAGCAAGATTTATTACAAAGAGCAAAAGGACAAAGCTTCCACATAGTGGAAGGGGACGTGGCTCAGGTGGCCAGCTTTTATTCTCTTATTTGACCCCACCCACGTCCTGCTGATTGGTCCATTTTACAGAGAGCCGATTAATCTATTTTACAGAGACTGATTGGTCCACTTTGACATAGTGCTGATTGGTGCATTTACAAAACTTAAGCTAGACACGGAGTGCTTATTGGTGCATTTACAATACTTTAGATAGATAGAAAAGTTCTCCAAGTCCCCACCCAAACCAGAAGCCTAGCTGGCTTCACATCTCACTGTTAGATTTGTCAACAGCTAAATTTTAGCCATTGCTTGTGCTGACTGTGATGATTGATGAAGCTCAGTTCCTACATCTTGACAAGGTCTGTAAAAATTTCCGAAGTTTTTGTATATCTCTCACGTGCCAGTGCACATTTACAATCTGTGGTTGCATTCTGAAAAGCTAAAGTTAAAGTTGGCATTTCTGTGGCAGTGGCATGAGGAATGTGATGCTTCATTGCCTTTTGTAATCTTCCGAGAAATTGCACCTAGGGCTTCTTCGACACTTGCAGGATATGTAAAAAGGATTTTACTGGGACTCCTTCTTCAGGAATTGGGGCCTAGGCACATTTAGTGGCCCATGCACACTGTTCATAAGCAGCATCTGGGAGTGCAACTTGATGTTCCAGGTCTGAATAAGTGCCATTACCCAATAGCATATCCTTTGTAATGTCTGTGTCCAGCAAAACGATTCTATCTAGCCTGGTCTGCACACATTTCTTGCCAATTTAAATTCCATGTTATATATTCACTAGCAGACAAGCAAGTTTGCACCAAGTGTTTCACAGCAAAGGGTAAAAGATGCATAGCACCCAACACGAATTCTAGCAATCCTAAAGTGAATGGGCACTGTACGTCATTATTTACTACAATCACTCCCCTAGAGTCAAGGTGCCATCTGACCCTTTCTCGCAAATATACTCATTTGTCTTTGTTTTTTATTCCCCCACATTGACCCCCCTCCTAACTATTCAGTTTTAACAGCTGACAGAAAACTTTATGAAAGCACTACTGCTGATGAGGATTATTTTAATAAAAGGGGAAATTTTAACAAACATAGTTTGCAGGCAGACATTTAGAAAGAGCAAGGGGGGAAATTCTCTCAAACCAGTTGTTCTTCTAGGAACCATTCAATAAAAACAAATATCCAATTCTACAAGCTGACAGAAAGGTCTGTGCCAGAAGTGTTTATGATGGGTTAATTTACTTTTGAAAAATGGAAGATGGTTACTTAATGACAAGTTTGTGAACAGTTATTCAGAAATAAGCCTGAGGAGGCATTCTGGCTGGTGTGTCACAGCCAGTGTGTTGGGCTATGAGGAACACATTTTGTTACTAAGCCGTCCAGCCTCCCTGGCTCCAGCAGAAGAAAAGCACACCTTGGAGCTACAGAGATGCATGCCACACTTCCCACACCCAGGGAGGTTAGCGGGTCAGGCAGTTGTGAGTCCTACTGCTGCCCCTCTCCAAAGAAGGTAAAATGGCTTAGACAGTAGGCAGCCATGGCTGTGGTGCTTGTTACCCCTCCACCAGGGAACTTGATAGGCTTAAGCACATTCCAGAGGACAGGCTGTTGAGAATCTGCAAAGCTCTGAGGTTGGGATGCTAGGCGTCATTGGTGTAGGATCTCAAGTGAGATCTTTTGATCCGTGGGTTGTAGAGTTTCACGAATAAAGCACAGTTCCCCCAGCTGGGTAGCATGCTTGCTCACCACCTATTTTGGCTGGGGCATGGGGGCAGCCCTGCTCCGTGTGGTTCTCAAGTGGATTGCTGCATAACACTGCTCCTCCTTTCTCTTTGTGGATTATGTCAGCTGCCTAGTCAGTTCTGATGAGAGAAACTGGAAACCTCAGTTTACTAGTGAAAGATTCAGATGGTTATTTTGGATCTTTTTGATGGGAGACTCTGATTGTCACTCTTTCTCATCTACAATTTTGACCCCCCTCCTAACAATTCAGTTTTAACAGCTGACAGAAAGCTTTATGAAAGAACTACTGCTGATGAGGATTATTTTAATAAAGGGGCAAATTTTAACAAACATAGTTTGCAGGCAGACATTTAGAAAGATCAAGTGGGGACATTCTCTCAAACCAGTTGTTCTTCTAGGAATCATTCAATAAAAACAAATATCCAACTCTAAAGGCTGACAGCAAGGTCTATGGAAGAAGTGTTTATGATGGATTAGTTTACTTTTGAAAAATGGAAGATGGTTACATAATGACAAGTTTGTAAACAGTTATTCAGAAATAGTAAGGTAAAAAATTCTCCTTCATCTGCGGTTCTTTTTTAGAACCATCAAAATGAATAAATATCTGACTCTGAAGGATGACAACAAGCTTTGTTCCAGAATTCTTGAAGATGAGTTTTCTTTCAGGGAAAGATAAATTTCAACACGAAAGATTACAGACAAGCATTTAGAAGAAGAAGGTAGAAAAATTATCTTATAGTCATGATCCTTCTAGGGAACCTTCAGAACAAATAAATATCTGGTCTTGACAGCTGACAACAGGCTTTGTGCCAAAACTCTTGATGATGGGCAGCATTTTTTGTAAAGATAAATAAAGATGTTAACAGAAAGAGAACATTACAGTCATTTAAAAGGGGCTAGAAAGATTATTCTCACATTCCAGTGACTCTTCTGAAGATAACGCCAATAAATACGCAGCTTTGAAAGCTGACAATAAGTTTTGTGCCAAAACTCTTGGTGAAGGACAGCCTTTTTAAGGAAAAAAAGATATAAATACGGAGAGAAGCTTGCAGGTAGGCTTCTAGAAGAAGCTAACAAAAAATTTTCCAATTGCAGTTATTCTTCCAGAAACCCATCAAGACCAATTTATGTCTGGCAGTTAACGCTACCAACAAACTTTTCTTCCATGACTTATGAACATGTTCAGTTTTAAGAGAAAGGAAGATGTTAACATGAAGAAAGTTTGCAGACAGATATTTATAGGGATAGAGAAAAATTTTACATCATTTGCCCTAACAGATACATATCAAAACTTTAAAAATATCTGCTCTGAAAGCTGATAACAATATTTTTTCCAGGACTATTAATGATGGGTCATTTTTTATCAGGATAAGAAAGATGTAGATATAAACAAAAGTTTTCAGACAGACATTTAGAATAAGCAAGAAAAAGATTCTCTAACCCAAATATCCTTCCTGGAAAGCTGTCAAAACAAATAAATATATGGTCTTGAAAGTTGACAACAAGGTTTGTACCAGAACTATTAGTAATGTGTGTGTGTGTGTGTGTGCCAAAAACAAATATTGTGTTGGAACCCTTTCTGACGGGTGGTTTTGATGCAAGCACAAAAAAATGTTCATATAAATAAATTTTGCAGATGATCACTTAAAAGAAGAAAGGAAGGGACAGATGATAGCATCAGTGGCTCACCTAAAGAACCATCAAAATGAAAAAATATATTGTCCTGAAAGCTGACAAGTTTGTGCCGTAACTTTTGCTGATGAATGGTTTTCTTTAAGAGAAAGGCAGACTTTAACATGAAGAGAAGATTCATGATAGGTATTTAGAATAAGAAAAAAGATAATTTCTTTTAACGTAATGACCTTTCTTATTACTTGTCAATACAAACAAATATGTGGTTCTCAAAGACGAAATTTTTGTGCCAGAACTCTTAAAGAAGAGCAGTTTTCTTTCAGGAGAAGAGTTTAGCTGAAGAGAGGTTGCAGGCAGACATTTAAAAGAAATAAAGAGGATACATCTTTTACATCAGTGGTTCTAGAAAACCATCAATACGAGCATATATCAAGCCCTGAAATCTAATATCTTTGTTCCATAACTCTGGATTACTGTGGTTTTCTTTGTATCAAAGTGAAGTTTGTAGAAAGGCATTTGCAAATGTAACAGTAATGTTCTCTCACAACAGAATTTTTGTTGTTGTTGTTTTTTGAGATGTCTCACTCTGTTGCTCAGGCTGGGGTACAGCGGTGTGATCTTGGCTCATTGCAACCTCTGTCTCCCAAGTTCAAGTAGTTCTCCTTCCTCAGCCTCCGAGTAGCTGGGATTACAGGCATGTGCCACTACACCCGGACAATTTTTGTATTTTTAGTAGAGATGGGATTTCTCCATGTTGGCCAGGCTGGTCTCCAACTCCCCAGGTGCTACAATGCCCTCGGCCTTACGAAGTGCTGGATTTGCAAATGTGAGCCACACTTGTCCACAACAGAGGATCTTTTAGAAAACCTTTAGAATGAACAAATATCTGGCCCTGAAAGTTGACAAGATTTGTGCGATAACTGTTAATAATGGTCCTTTTTTTTTTTCCAGGCAAAGAGGTTCAGTCAGATATTTAGATAGAACAATTTTTTTTTTTTAAACACCAGTGGTTTTTCTAGGGAACTGATGAAACAAGGGAACATCTGGCCCTGAATGCTGACAAATTCATGTCAGAATTCTTGAAAATAGGTGGTTTCTTTCTTGCTTTTTCTTCCTTTTATTTTTCTTTTGAAATGGAGTTTCACTCTTGTTACCCAGGCTGTAGTGCAGTGGCATGGTCTTGGTTCACTGCCGTCTCCACCTCCCATGTTCAAGTGATTCTCTTGCCTCAGCCTCCTGAGTAGGTAGGATTACAGTCCCCTGACACCAAGACCAGCTAATTTTTTTATTTTTTTATTTTTTATTTTATTTATTTATTTATTTATTTATTTATTTTTTAGTAGAGATGGGGATTTACCATGTTACCCAGGCTGATCTCAAATTCCTGACCTCAGAGGATGCACCTGCCTTGCCCTCTCAAAGTGCTGGGATTAAATGGGTGAGCCACTGTGCCCTGTTTGGTGGTTTCTTTAAGAGAAAAAGATATTTAAAAACAAAAGTAGTTTCTTGACATGCATTTAAAAAGAGAAAGAAGAGAAAGTCGATTACACTCATGGCCCTTGTTGTTACTTGTCATTAGGAACTAATATGGAGGCTATCAAATTTGAAAGTAAGTTTTGTTCCAGAACTTTTGAACAAGTGCAGTTTTTTTTTTTTTTTGAGGGAAATAAATATTTTTAACTGACAAAATGTTTGCAGACAGGTATTTTTAAAAAAGTAAGAAGGAGAATTGTTTTACCTCAGTTGCCCTTCTAGAGATACAAAAGAAAAGATATGTTGAGAAATATTAACACTGGGCCATTTTATTTCAGGAAAAGGAAGGTGTCTATATAAACAAGAATTTGTAGTCATGCATTCCGAAACAAGGGAATAAAAGGAATTTTCTAACATCAGCGGCCATTCTAGTGAAGTATCAAAACAAATATACAGCCTTGAAAGCCTGCAACAACTATTGTGCCAGAACTCATGGTGACAGCTGGTTCTCTTTCAGGAAAGTAAGCATTTTCAAAAAAGAGTTTTTAGATAGACATTTAGAAAAAGCAAGAAGGAAAATGTTATATTTTAGTGGCCCTCATAGAAAACCATCAAAACAAGCAAATATCTTACATTGAAAGCTGACAACAAGCTTTGTACCAGAACTCTTGAAAATGGGCACATTTATTTTTCAAAAAGATTAACATTTCAACACAAATAAATTTCATGCACGTCCGTGTGAAGAGACCACCAAACAGGCTTTGTGTGAGCAATAAAGCCTTTAACCACCTTGATTCAGGTGGACTGAGTCTGAAAAGAGAGTCAGCAATTGAGATAAGAGTGGGACTGTTTTATAGGATTTGGGTAGATAAAGGAAAATTACAGTCAAAGTGGATTTGTTCTCTGGCGGGCAGGAGTAGGCGTTGCAAGGTGCTCGGGGGGAGTTTTTGAGCCAGGATGAGCTAGGAAAAGGACTTTCACGAGATAATGTCATCACTTAGACAAGGATCGGCCATTTTCACTTCTTTTATGGTGGAATGTCATCAGTTAAGGCAAGGACCAGCCATTTTCACTTCTTTTGTGGTAGAATGTCATCGGTTAAGGTGGGGCAGGGCATTTTCACTTCTTCTGTGATTCCTCAGTTACTTCAGGCCACCTGATTGTATACATGCAAGTCACAGGGGATGCAATGGCTTGGCTTGGGCCCAGAGGCCTGACATTCCTGCTTTCTTATATTAATAAGAAAAATAAAATAAAATAGTGTTGAAGTGTTGGGGCGGTGAAAATTTTTGAGTGATGGTATGGAGATAGAATGGGCTATGTTTCTCAGGCCTGCTTCAAGTGGGATTAGGGGTGGCATGGGAACCTAGAGTGGGAAAGATTAAGCTGAAGGGAGATCTTGTGGTAAGGAATGATATTGTGGGGATGTTAGAAGAAATATTTGTCGTATAGAATGATTGGTGATGGCCTGGATACGATTTGGATAAATTGAGAAACTAAACGGAAGATATAAGGTCCAAATAAAAGAAGGAGAAAAATGGGCATTAAAGGACTAAGAATTCGGAGGACCCAGGACATCCAATTAGAGAGTGCCCAAGGGGGTTCAGCATAATTACTTGCTTGGTTGGCAAATTTTGGGGCCTATCCTTGAGTTTTTTTATGTTGTCATACACCAAGCCAGATTTATTTAGGTAAAAGCAACACTCTTCATTTAAGAATATACAGAGTCCTCCTTTTTCAGCAGTGAGTAAGTCAAGGCCTCAGCGGTTTTGGAGGACAACTGCAGCTAAAGAGTCAACTTGGCCTTGGAGGACTGATAAAGCTTATGATATGTCTGTGATGCTAACAGAGAAGTCATTAGACAGGCTATGGAAGGTCATGACAGAAGTTGAAATGCCTGCTATTCTAGTACTGAGAGCAATAGTGGAGGCAGAAAATCCTAAACTGACCAGCAAGGGCATTAGTGGAATAACTCTTTTTTGTCATGTTGGTGTCATGAGGGGAACAGGGAGCTCTTCGGTCCTATTTGCAAATTGAATTTTGGGGGTAAGGAAAACTAGTGTGCGTGTGCCTGTCCAATTAGCAGCTAGACACATGTAGGTAGAGGATCCACAGAGGAAGAGACCTTGTGAGAGGCAAAATTGGAGATGCAAAGTAAAAAGATGAGGAATGCTGAAAGGAGTGTCTTGTACCTAGACTCCTGGGGATCCAGCTAGGGCGGCAGCCATCAGAGGTTGTAATGGGGACTGATGGGGTAACTGCATAGAGGGGAGGTTTGATTTTCATGGTGTATGAGAAAACGTTGAGTATCTATGAGCAAACTTTCACTGTTATTTTCAGGGCTGGGTATAAGTAAACAAGAAGAGGGCCTGGGAGGAGAGTCTGACAAGCAAAAGGAAGGTAGCCAAGGATGGAGTGAAATACAGGGTAAGAGTCTTCCTAAGCAATAATTACTGCTAATGTTTTTAAGTTTGTCAGTATTGATAGAGGGCTTCTCTGTAATATGGAGCTGGAAGGCTCCAATTGTTTCAGTGATGTGTGTAGTTGGGTGTCGAAGATGAAGAATAAATGAACACTGAGAAGGTGAAAGCTTACCTAGGGGAATTCCAGTGGGTCTTTTCTGAGAGATACATAAAGGAGTGGCTACAGGAATAGTAGTTTGTGTTGTGAGAGTTCCAAATATGGAGGGAGTAGAGTTAATATAAGGATAAAGGTTTTTTAAATAAATGCGGAGGAGGGCAGCAGCTTGCTGATGTGAAATGTCTGGGGAATTCTTGCTGGACCTGTCTAGAAAGTAAACGAGTTCTTCAGGATGGTAAAGATGAGGGCTGTTAAAGGAAGTTCAGAGGTGTAAGGAGAGAGGAGATATTGCCCAATCTGTCTGTAAGGGAGGGACAGCTGTGTAGGCACTGGAAGAGGAAATGCAAAACCCGTGGTTGTTTGCTAAGGAGGGATTAGACATGGCTAGGAGAGAATAGGTAATGTTGATAGTGTGGTGGAGATAGCTGGGGAGAGGTAGACAGTGGCATAAGATTGGGAATGAGAATAAAAGTGAATATAAAGGTAAAGAATAACACTTCATCAGGGTGGAAGTATTGGAGGGTGCCCTGCCAGTTAAGACCATCTATCCACTCTAAGAGAGAGTTAAGAATGGTGGTTTGGGGATAGCGCCAAGAGATATCAGCTGTGATGGCTTGAAGAAACAGTGTAAACTGGCAGTGTAAACAATAATAGGGCATTTATAGGTAGTTGAGAATAGAGAATAGGAGTATGACTAGACAGAAGATAGTAGGGATGACTAGTTTCTTTTTGGGTCTCAGCCCAAGTGGTGGGGGTGATTTCATAAAGCCCTGTTGCAAAAAGTAGGGTAAGGATGGACAGACCTAATAGAATGGAGGGATGTATTAGGCTCATAAGGGTTATTACTCTTCTTCAGAAATATGAGTGAGTTTAAGGGAAGTGAGAGAGAGTATTTGCGACTTCCAGGTAGAAGAGGAGGGATTAACCTGGCTGTCCAATGGACACAGCTTTATTTTGGAATGGGGAACACAGTGGGGAGGATCCTGCAGGTGGAAAGCAGTCAGGGTACTGTAGATGACTAAGTAGGGTACGGTCCATCAAGGTTGTAGAGTTTGAGGGGTCAGATTCTTAACAAGAAATGATCGTCCAGCTAGGGTGTCTTCATATGGCTGGGGATGAGAAGATTAGCAGCCTGGTAAGTTTCCTGTCTAGCCTGTTGGAGGACTGGAAGATAGTTGCCTAGAGGGCTGGTGTCTGGGATGAGGTTGGGGCCAAGCAAGAAAGTGGGTCCATACAAAAGTTCAAATGGACTGTACCCTGTAGCATCTTGAGGACAGGCTCTAAATTCTGAGAAGGGCAAGAGGTAAAAGTACTGTCCAGTCCTTTTTAAGTTGGAGGCTGAGTTTGGTGAGGTGTGTCTTTAAAAGACCATTAGTCTGTTCTACTTTTCCTGAAGATTGAGGATGGTAAGTGATATGAAGGTTCCACTGAATAGTAAGAGCCTGAGAAACTGCTTGGGTGATTTGACTAGTAAAAGCTTGTCCGTTATCAGACTGTATAGGGATGGGAAGGCCAAACTGATGAATTATGTCTGACAGAAGGGAAGAAATAACTGCAGTGGCCTTCTCAGACCCTGTGGGAAAGGCCTCTACTTGTCCAGTGAAAGCGTCTACCCAGACTAAGGGATATTTTAGTTGTCTGACTCAAGGCATGTGAGTAAAGTCAATTTGCCAGTCCTGATCAGGGGCAAATCCCCGAGCTTGATGTGTAGGAAAGGGAGGAGGCCTGAACAATCCCTGAGGGGTAGTAGCAAAGCAGATGGAACACTGAGAAGTGACCTTCTTGAGGATAGATTTCCATGATGGAAAGGAAATGAGAGGTTCTAAGGATACGCTAGTGGCTTATAACCTACATGGAACAGGTTATGAAATTATGACAGAGAAGAAGGGTCCTGTGAGACTATGAGATATTTTCCTTGCTCTAAGAACAATTTGCCTTGTGTGGGAAGAGATTGATAGGTGGAAGTTTCATTGGGGGAGTAGGTGGGCGTGGCCAATATGAAGGAGGAAAACTGGCCATGAGGGACAGAAGTTGGAGAGCTAGCTGCTTGTCTAGCCACCTTATCAGCATAAGCACTGCTGTAAGAGACAAAAGTTGGAAAGCTAGATGCTTGTCTATCCACTTTATCAGCATAAGCGTTGCCTAGAGCAATGGGATCTGATGTCTTTTGATGCCCCTTGCAGTGAATGACCCCAGCTTCCTTTGCAAGTAAAGTTGCCTTGAGCAGAGTTTTTATTAAAGAAGGATTAATGATGGAGGACACTTGTGTAGTAAGGAAACCTCTTTCAGCCCATATGACTGCATGGTGGTGCAGAATATGGAAGACATATTTAGAGTTAGTATAAATATTGACATGTAGTCCTTTTGCAAGAGTGAGGGCCTGAGTTAAGGCAACTAGTTTGGCTTGCTGAGAGGTAATGGAGACGGGCAGAGTTGTAGCCTCAATAAAAGATGTGGAAGATCCTATTGCATAGCCTGCCTTTGCTGGTGAGTGGCGATTAGGCCTGGTGGAACTGCCATCAATAAACAAAGTGTGATCAGGGTGAGAAACAGGGAAGAAGGAAATTTGGGAAATGGGGTGAATGTCAGGTGGATCAGAAAGATGCAGTAATGAGGGTCAGGTGTGGTATCTGGAATAATGTCGGAGGCCAGATTGAAGTCCAGGCCAGGAAAATGGTAATTGTGGGAGACTCAACAAAGAGTAAGTATAGCTGAAGGAGCTGGGGAGCAGAAAGTATGTGCATCAGGTGTGAGGAGGAAAATAGATTTTGGAAATTATGAGAACTGTAAGGAGTGAGTTGAGCATAGTTGATTTTGAGGGCCTCTAAAAGTATTAGGGTAGCAGGAGCCACTGCACAGAGGACATGATGGCCAGCCTAAAACAATAAGGTGAACTTGTTTGGACAAAAAGGCTACAGGGTGTGGTCCTTGTCCTTGTGTAAGATTTCTGACTGCACAGCCCACTTCAGCTTTGTGTAATGAAAAGGGTTGGGACGAGTCAGGGAGAGCTAGGGTGGGGCAGTCTCTAAAGCTGTCTTGGAGGAACAGAAAGAGGAGTGGGGAAAGGATTTAGGATCCTTGGGGTCAGTTACGTTTCCTTTTGTGAGTATATATAATGGTTTTGTTAGGATGGCAAAACCAGGTATCCAAAGGCAAAAGTATCCAACTATGCCCGGGAAAGAAAGGAGTTGTTGTTTTGTAGAAGGGGTTGGTGTTTGAGAGATTAGTCAGACATAATTGTCAGGGAAAGCATGTGTGATTTTATGAAGAATTATGCCAAGGTAGGTAATGGATGGAGAAGAAATTTGAGCTTTTGAGGGAGATATCTGATATCCTTTGGAGAATAAATGCTGAAGGAGCAAAAGTGTGTCTTGTTGAGAAGATTCGAAGGAGGGGGTACAAAGAAGGTCATCAATATATTGAATAAGGTGAGAAGTGGAGGGGTGGAAAGAAAGTAAATCATGAGAAAGAGCTTGGCTGAAGTAATGAGGGCTGACCTTGAGCACAACCCAGATAAGATGTTGGGACTGATGGATGTCAGGGTCAGTCCAGGTGAAAGCAAAGAGAGGCTGGGATGACGGGTGCAGGGAAATAGTTAAAAAAGCATCTTTAAGATCAAGAATGGAATAGTGAATTGTGGAGGAAGGTATTGAGGACAAAAGAGTGTATGGGTCGGGCACCACAGGTGGATAGGCAAAACAATTTGGTTGATAAGTCACAGATTCTGAACTAATCTGTAAGACTTGTGTGGTTTTTGGACAGGTAAAATCGGGGAATTGTAAGGAGAGTTTAATATGTTTTAGAAGCCCATGCTGTAGCAGGTGAGTGATAATGGGCTTTAATCCTTTCAAAGCATGCTATGGGATGGGATATTGGCATTGAGCTGGGTAAGGGTGACTAGGTTTTAATGGGATGGTAATGGGCTTGTGATCAGTTAACAGAGAAGGAGTAGAGATGTCTCATACTTGTGGGTTAAGGAGGGGGGATATGAGAGGAAGATGAAAAGGAGGCTTTGGGTTGGGGAGAAAGGTGGCAATGAGATGGGGCTGTAGTCCAGGAATACTCAGGGATGCAGATAATTTTCTTGAAATATGTCAGCCTAATAAGGGAACGGGGAAGGTGGGGATAACTAAAAAAGAGTGCATAAAAGAGTGTTGTCCAAGTTGGCACCAGAGTGGGGTGTTTTCAGCAGTTTTGAAGCTTGGCCATCAATACCCACAACAGTTATTGGGGCAAGTGAAAGAGGCCTTTGAAAAGAAGGCAACATGGCATGGGTAGCCCCTCTATTAAACAGAGGATGGACTTACTCTCCACTGTGAGAATTACCTGAAGCTCAGCATCCGTGATGGTCCAGGTGGCTTCTGAGGTGATCGGGCAGCATCAATCTTCAGTTGCTCAGCTGAGCAGATCTGGGAAGGAGTTAGAGAGCCTTGGGCTAGAGTTTAGGGGCTCTAGAGTGGCTGCCAGGTGAGCTGGCAGTCTGCCTTCCAGTGGCTCCCTGCACAGATGGGCATGGCTTGGGTGGAATCCTGGGCTGGGAGCATTCCTTGGCCCAGTGGCCAGATTTCTGGCACTTGAAACAACATCCTGATGGAGGAAGCCTTGTAGGAAGGCTTGACTGCTGTGGCTTATGTGTGTGTGGCTTAGGCATGTTGAAGTTCTTGTATCCTGGAGGAATGGCTGGGTTTTGTCTTACAGCAGAGGCAAGTAACTGTAACACAGAAATGTGTTGATGTCTGGCTGCTTCCACTCTATTATTGTATACCTTGAAGGTGAGGTTGATTAATTCTTGTTGTGGGGTTTGAGGGCCAGATTCTAATTTTTGAAGTTTTTTCTTAACATCAGGAGTGGATTGGGTGATAAAATGCATATTAAGAATAAGGCAGCCTTCTGGCCTTTCTGGGTCTAGGACAGTATAGCATCTAAGTGTTGTTGCTAAGCTGGCCATGAACTGGGCTGGGTTTTTGTCTTAACCTTGGGTAGTTTCTTTAAGCTTGTCCAAATTAACAGTTTTGTAAGCTGCCTTTTTGAGCCCTTCAACTAGGCAGGAAATCATGTAATCTCACCCAGCTATACCTGGGTAATTTGCCTGGTAGTTCCACTGGGGATCCTCTCAGGGAACTGCTCCAATGCCTTCCTGGAGGTCTGGCTCATGAAACCAGCAGTTATCAGCATGAGATTGGGCTAGAGAAAAAATTCTTTCCCATTCATCTGGGGAGAGGGTAGAAGTCAGGATGACATTTAAATCACTCCAGGTTAAATTGCAGGACAGAGTTAAATATTGGAATTCCTGTATATATTTTGTGGGCTCTGATGAGAAAGAACCTAAATGCTGACTGATCTGAGAGAGGTCTGATACAGAAAAAGGTACATGTACCCTGACTATGCCTTCAGCTCCAGCCACCTCTCTAAGAGGAAATTTTTGGGCAGGTGGGGAAGTTCTAGTCACAGAACTAAACTGTAAGCTGGACCAGGTGTGAGAAGGGGAGGTGGTAGAAGGATTATAGGGTGGAGGAGCAGAGGGTGAGGAAGAACTGGGACTTAACTCAGCCTGGCAACAAGCAGCCTGGGGAGGAGGGGAAACATCAGATGGGTCTGTAAAAAAGGAAGACTGGAAAGACTCAGAGCTGCTTGGGGTTAGGACTGAGGGGACAGGCAGGATGGAAAGAAGGAGTATTTGGGAGGAATTGCATTGGGAACAGAGACTAGGGAGGGGTAAAATTGTGAAGAATGCCTGGACATAAGGCACCTCAAGCCATTTGCCCATTTTTTGACAAAATTATTTAGGTCTTGTAGGATGGAGAAATCAAAAGTGCCATTTTCTGGCCATTTAGGGCCATTGTCAAGTTTGTATTGGGGCCAAGTGGTGTTGCAGAAGAAAATAAGGCATTTAGATTTTAGGTCAGGTGTGAGTTGAAGAGGTTTGAAGTTCTTGAGAACAGAGGCTCTAAGGGAGAAGAAGGAGGAATGGAGGGTGGAAGGTTGCCCAGAGTGAAGGAAGCAATCCCAGAGAAAAGAGAGTAGAGACACAGAGGGAAGGGGTTCAGAGGTTCTTACCCTGCAGAAAAGTGTTAAAGGGGCCAGGGCATGGAAATAAGGGGTTGGGGGACAGAGATAAGAGGTTAGGGTGCAGAAATAAGGGATTTGGGCACAGAGATAAGAGGTCAAGTCATGGAAATTAGGAATCAGGGTGCAGAGATAAGAGGTCAGGGCATGGAAATAAGGGATTGGGGGTTCTTGCCCCCTAGAAAAGCAGGATTTGCCACCAAGGGTGAAGGAGAAGGGGTTGAGGGTTTCTTGCCCCACCCCCAGAAAAGCAGAGAAAGGGTAGAGACATGAAGAGGAGGGGTTGGGGTACTTGCCCCTCCCCCAGAAAAGCAGGACTTGCCACTAAGGGTGAAGGACCAAGGCAGGTGTCCCTGCGTGGTCTGACACCTCTGAAACACAGGTGAATAATCAGAGCGGTGTCCCTGCAATGTTCAAACACCAAGGGGAGGATGCCTTCCCAGTCCTTGACTGGCTCCAGAGTTTTGGGTCCATGGATAAAATGTGTTTCCTTTGTCTGTACCAGAAAATGAAAGGAATTGAAATTAAGTGAAGGGAGAGATTAAAGTGTGGCACCAAGATTGAAAGGAGAAAGAGGTTGAGGGATAGTGAGGGAGGTTGGAGAAGAGAGTAAAAAGAGACTGCTTACTGGATTTGAAATTGGTGAGATGTTTCTTGGGCTAGTCTGTCTGAGGACCTGAGGTCAAGGGTGGATTGTTCTCACAGAGCAAAGAGCAGGAGGACAGGTGATTGATCTCCCAAGCGAGGTCCCCTGATCCTAGTCACAGCACCAAATTTCATGCATGTACATGTGAAGACACCACTAAACAGGTTTTGTGTGAGCAATAAAGCTTTTAATCACCTGGGTGCAGGCAGGCTGAGTCCAAAAAGGGAGTCAGGGAAGGGAGATAAAAGTGGGGCCATTTTATAGCATTTGGGTAGATAAAGGAAAATTACAGTCAAAGTGGATTTGCTCTCTGGTGGGCAAGAGTGGGGGTCAAAAGGTGCTCAGTGGAGGAGCTTTTTGAGCCAGGATGAGCCAGGAAAAGGATTTTCACAAAATAATGTCATCACTTACGACAAGGACTGGCATTTTCCCTTCTTTTGTGGTAGAATGTCATCAGTTAAGGCAGGGTAGGGCATTTTCACTTCTTTTGTGTTTCTTCAGTTACTTCAGGCCACCTGTGCATATACGTGCAAGTTAGAGGGGATGCGATGGCTTGGCTTGTGCCCAGAGGCCTGACAAGAAATTTGCAAACATACATTTAAAAGGAGTAAAAAGGTTAAATTTTTCCTCCCAATTTTTTTTCAGGAAACCCATCAATATAAATATACATCAGGTTCTGAAAGGTGACACAAGCTTTATGCAAAGACTCTTGATGATAAGCAGTTTTTCTTCAGGAAATGCAAAACATTTCCTTGGAGAAAAGTTTGTTGACAAGCATTTATAAAAAGCTAAAAGGGCAATTTTTTTTAGCAACAGTAAACCTGTTAGTGAACCATAAATATGTCCAAGCCTGAAAGCTTACTACAAAGTACATGCCAGAACTCATGAGGATGGCCTTTCTCTTTTAGAAAAAGGAAGATGTTCTAAAACAGAGAACTTATCCAATAGCCATTTAGAAGAAGCAAGAAAGACAGTTCTCTCATTTCAGCAGCTCTCATAGAAATCACAAAAATAAACAAATATCTGGCCCTGAAATGTGCAAGAAACTATGGATCAGAATTCTTTAAAACAGGTAATTTTTTCAGGTAAAGGAAAACTTCCACATGCAAAGTTTGCACATTTGGAAGAAGCAAGGGACAGAAATTCTGTCATATCAGTGGCCTTCCTGAAAAAATATGAAAATAAATGAATACCCTTCCCTCAAATAAGATAGCAAGCCTCATGCCAGAACTCTTGATAATATGTAGTTTTCTTTTAGGAAAGAAAAATTCAACAGAAAGGAAAGTTTGCAGACAGGCAGCTGGAATGAGCAAGAACAGGAATTTTCTTATGCCAGTTGTCTTCCTGGGGACACTGAATATTAACAAAAATGTAGTTCTCAAAAGCTGAAAAAAGCTTTGTACAAGAGTTTTCTTTTCTTTTTTCTTTTTTTTTTTTTTTTTTGAGACAGAGTCTCTTCCAGGCCAGAGTGCAGTAGCATGATCTTGGTTCACTGCACCTTCCATCTCCTGAATTCAAGTGAGGCTTCTGCCTCAGCCTCCAGAGTAGCTAGGACTGCAGGCACATACCACCATGCCAGGTTAACTTTTGTATTTTTAGCAGAGATGGGTTTCACCATGTTGACCAGGCTGGTCTCAAACTCCTCACCTCAAGTGATCCACCTGCCTCAGCCTCCCAAAATGCTGGGATTACAGGCATGAGACAACACACCTGGCCTGTACAAGAACTCTTGATGACAGGTGTGGTTTTTTTTTCAATAAGAAATAAAGATTTTTACCACAAAGCAAAGTTTGCAAGAAGCCTTTAGAAACAGCATGAGGAAAACTGTCTAATGCCAGTTGCCTTTATATACAGGCTTATCAATAGGAAAAATATTCAGTTTTCAAAGCTGACCAAAAGTTTGTGCCAGTATTCTTGATGAATGCATTTTTGATGAAAGGGAAGATTTCAAAACAATGAAAGTTTGAAGACAGGCATTTAGAAGAAGCAAGGAGACAGATTCTCTCCTATCAGTGGCCCTTCTGGAAACTTATAAATAAAAACAAATATCTGGTTCTGAACACTGACAACAATTTATTTGCCAAAAGTCTGGATGACAGGTAATATTTATTCCAAAAATGAAAGAAGCTTATGTAATGAAAAGTTTGCACACAGTTATTTTGAAACAGCTAGGAGGGTAATTCTCTTACATGTATTTTTTTTTGAATCATCAAAATGTGCAAATACGTGACTCTGAAACTTGACAAGCTTTGTGTTAGAACTGTTGAAGTTGGATAGTTTTCTTTTAGAGAAAACAAATTTCAAAACACAAAAAATATTTGCAGACAATCATTTTGACGAAGAAAAAAATCTGTTACACTTACTTCCCTGTGAGGAAACTTTCAGTATCATAAAAATAAATATAAATAAATATTCTTCCCTGAGAGCTCACAACAAGCTTTGTGTTAGAACTCTTAATAGCAGGTGATTTGCCTAAAAAAAAAAAAAAAAAAAAAAAAGACGCTTAGTTCAAAAGGCACTTGTAGACAGGCATTTAGAAATAGCAACCAGATCAATTCTCTCACATCATTGGCCCTCTTAGAGAACCTTAAAAACAAATAAATATCCATCAATGAAAACTAATGAAAAGTGTTGTGCCAGAACTTATGACGACAGTCAGTTATCATTCTAGAAAAAAAAATGTTCTCAACAATAAAAATTTTTAGATAGGTGTTTAGAAAGAGCAAGGAGGAGAACACTCTCAGTGGCCATTGTAGAGAATCATCAAACTGAACAAATGTCTCATTCTAAAACCAGACAGTAAGCTTTTTGTTAGGACTCTTAACGATGGCTTGTCTTTAAAGGAAAGGAAGACTTTAACACAAAGTAACATTTTAACACAGAAAACCATTTACAAAGAGCGAGAAAAATAATTCTCCTAAACTAGTGGCTCTCTTAGGGAATGGCTAATAGGAATAAATATCTGACCTGTAAGGCAAAAAGTACTTTTTAATAAAATTATAAAATACAGAAAGATATATTTATTGAATCTAACACACTCATTGTTTTAATTTTTCTATAAGAAAAAAGTTACATCTAAATTTAAGGATGCATGGTAATTCTTGCCTTCAAATAAAATTGCCATATTTTGAAATTTTGAAAGATTTTGTCATTATCAGTATTATGCTAGGTTAACATTAACAATCTTACCTAACTGATTATGTTACATGGCAATTACATTACTGATTATTGTGTAATAACTAAACTTGTATTTACTAACCTTGTTTTTAGACTGTCCTTTTCTCTCTTAATCACCTAGCCTTGTTTCCACATGAATAAGCTCTCCCTTAGCTGAGAAAGCCCTAAGAATGCCATTTGATTCCTTCGTTTACAAGACAACAAGGACTCCTTACCCACCCTCTTCCTCAAGGAGTTAACATGTGTAAGCTGACTCTCAACATATCAAAGAGTCCAATTAACAGATAAGGTACTGAAACAAGCAATGTACGAAGTTCCCTGGATTTCGCTCACCATAAAGCCTTGAGTTTGTGTCTGGCAGAGCCCCCACACCTAAAATTTTATGATAGATTTAGATTTAGATTTAGATTTAGATTTAGATTTAGATTTAGATTTAGATTTAGATTTAGATTTAGATTTAGATTTGGATTTGGATTTGGATTTGGATTTGGATTTAGATTTAGATTCAGATTCAGATTTAGATTTAGAACCCCTGCACCTGGAACTGTTATTTTCCCTGTAACCATTTGTCTTTTTAAATTTTTTCTGTGTTTTTACTTCTGGAGAATTGTTGCAACTGAGCTCCCCTCCCCTTCCTAAACCAAAGTATACAGGAAAAGCAAGCCCCTTCCTTGGGGCCAAGAGAATTCCAAGCCTTAGCCATCTCTTGGTCACTGGCTAATAAAGGACTCTTAAATTCATCTCAAAGTGTGGCTTTCCTCTAACTTGCTCAGGTACAACAACAAGATCTTTGGGTTTTTGAACCGGGAGAATATATTGCTCAATTATTGCTTATTCCCTGCAAATTACACCCTTATGCATGAAAGGAGAAACAAGAGAATAAACGGTTTAGCAGCACAACTACAGGGGAAATCTATCCATCCCAACCGATAGCCTCTAATAGACCCACCTATGTAGTGCAAATGAAAGGAAAGAAATTTTTGTGCTTATGGATATGGGAGTTGATATGTCAGTAATATCTAAAGACAATTGGCCAGCATCCTGGCCATTACAATTAACTTCTACATCCTTAGTGGGAGGAGGAACAGCTCAAAGTGTTTAACAGAGTGCTGAGATTTTATCTTGTCTTGGTCCAGATGGACATCATGTACTTTTCAGCCTTATGTTACAAATACAGCTATCAATTTATGGGGTCAAGGCTTACTTACAGCATGGGATATGGGACTTACAAATGAAAATTTTGATATCCTAGGATTTAAAATGTTGAAGGACATGGGATATCAGAGTGGAAAAGATTTAGAGAAATTCCTACAAGGAAACACTAACCCAATATCAATAACTGGAAAGAAAGATTAAACCCTGCAAGAAGATTCTTCACTAAATTAGCCATGGCAATTGAACAAAAAAGCAGAATTTGGAGTTGCAACTTGTAGAACAAATGCTTTAGTGATGGCAGGCCTCCCAGCTACACCTGCAGAAACCTTTGCTTTCATTACCCCTCACACAAAATTTTGTAGATTTATGAATTTCATTCTTTCATGATTCCTGTGATTACTCATCACAAGCCTATTACAGGTGGACAGACTTATTTTACTGATGGCTCTTCTAAAGGTCGTGCCACTATCTATGGACCTAAACATGCTCAAACAATAATGCCCTCTGGGGCTTCAGCTCAATGCTCAGAGCTAACTGCAGTCATTCAGATTTTAGAGCTCACAGCTGCAGACCTTACCAACATTGTCTGTAATCCAGTTTATGTTGTAAATTTAGTCGGTCACATAGAAACTGCTACAGTTAAAAGTACACTAGACCCAGAACGGACAATAGACACTTATTCTCATATGCTGCAAGCTACATGCCAAACAGGTTCTGAGATTATTGATTAATCAGTAATAGGCCCTCAGGAAAAAAAATAAAACAAAAAATCGGAAATACTGAGACCAATAACACTATGAAGAAAGGTCAACAAGTCTGAAAAATAACCAGAGAGCATGTATGTATGAAGGTCATAGAAGATTACTACTCTCTAGCATGCAGTATAAAGTTCTTATTTGGTACAGAGAATGTCATCATGAATCCTGGTGCATAGTTGAAATTGTGTTTTTTCTTTTCTTTTCTTTTCTTTTCCTTTCTTTTTTTTCATTTCTTTTCCTTTTTGAGATGGAGTTTCACTCTTATCACCCAGGCTAGAGTGCAATGCTGTGACCTCAGGTCACTGCAACCTCTGACTCCTATGTTCTAAGTGATTCTCCTGCCTCAGCTTTGCCAGTAGCTGGGATTGCAGGCTTACACCACAATGTCTGGCTAAATTTTTGTATTTTTAGTAGAGGTGGGTTTTTACCATATTGGCCAGGCTGGTCTCAAACTCCTGAACTCAGGTGCTCTGCCAGCCTCAGCCTCCCAAAATGCTGAGATTACAGATGTGAGCCACTGCACCTGGCCACGATCAAGTTTCTTATGATTGCACATTGCCAACTGATAAAGTTGGCATTATAATAGTCATTCTCACAATCCATTGTGGGGGTTCTGAATATCACATGGAGAAAGAGTCCACGGTTAAAACTGTGGCTGTCATATGTGAACATATAGCCACAGTTGAACTATAACCTATTTCTAAACCCAGCTCATAGGCAGGTAAAGACCCTCTTATCTGGACCCAGTCAATTGGAGAGAGGACCAAGTTAATTGGAGCGTTGTTGACTCTCATGTCTGCGCTGGACACAGCTGAGTTTATGTGTCCATATCAGTAGAAAGGTTTCAGAACGCATCGAGACTCTCATTTTTTTTTTTTTTTCTTTTGGGACAGGGTTTCAATCTTGTTGCCCAGTCTCAGGTGCAATGGCATGATCTTGGCTCACTGCAACCTCTGCCTCCTGGGTTCAAGTGATTCTCCTGTCTCAGCCTTCCGAGTAGTTGGGATTGCAGGCACCCACAACTACACTTAGCTAAATTTTGATGTTTTCAGTAGAGATGGAGTTTCACCATGATGGCCAGGCTCGTCTTGAACTCCTGACCTCAGGTGATCCATCCACTTCGACCTCCCAAAGTGCTGGGATTACAGGCATAAGCCACTGCACCCAGCCCAGGCTCTCACTTATATTGTATAAAGCTTTCAGATAGTGTAGAAAGTTTACAGAACCCAGCACACAGGTGAAACTGTGTGTTCATATGCACATCCAGCCAACAGCAAAGATTTTCATCCTCCCACAGGAACACAGCCCACTGATGAGGTTTTATATCTAACAGTCAAAAGTTTGCAGTCAAAAGTTTAAAAACTTACTCTCATACATTGTTCCAGTCCATGGTTAAGTTGGTCACCCTCAAACCAAAATTCAGCACATTGTGTGTGCTGTGTGTGGCTGTGACTCCATGAAGGAGACAAAGTCTGCCGGAGAGGTTGAGGCTCTTATGGCCAGATTAAGTCCACTATTGAGATTGTGACCCGCATACTTAGATCCAACATACAAGAAAACTCACCCGCATACATGAAAGCAACACGTTCGTGAGATCGTTATCCCCATCACTTAAAGCCTCCTGCCCGTACCATTGTGAGATGTTTCTGTCTAGCACCTTAGTGATTTGAGTCTCCTGTGTGGGCTAAGCCCACAGATGGTTTGGCTTCAAATCGCTGAGCCCAGCACTTCGGGGATGTGACTCTGTTTTTATTCCTTGGTATTGCTCACAAAGGACAATGTGACATATCACTGGGCTTACTCTTTAGTTAATATGACTCTCCTCTCCTGCCTTGTTGCTCTGCACTGGTGGAAGTTTGACATATCTCTGCATTCCACACCCAGATACTGTAACTCTCCTGCCCGGTCTTGCCACCATGGGCCACTGTGTCATATTGCTTGGTCCAGCTCTGAGACAATATAACCCTCCTGCCTGAACCCTGCATACATACAGAGGGCATTATGGCATAGCTCTGCACCCATCACTCTGGTGATCTGTCTTCTTCTGCCTACTCATAGGGAAAATTGTGACATATTTGGCCAAACACCAAATATAATGTGACTTCGCCAATAGTTGGTGTGACTTCTTCCTAGGTTCTGTTCTAATTAGGAGAGACAGTGACATATCACTGGGCTCAACTGAAAGGTACCATTACTCTTGCTTCTGGAACCTATTCTCTGATTGCAATGTGACATGTATGTGGGATCAGCACCAAGGTAATGTCAATCTGATGCCTGGCCCTGCTGAGATGGGACACTGTGACATATACTGGGCCTGTAAAAACTATTTGGCATAACTCTTTTCTCTTATTTGGCTTTCCCCATAGGAGAGATTGTTACATAGCTCCTGGCCCAACACCTAGATAATTCAACTCTCCTCTGTTGCTTGGTCCATGTCCACAGAAAGGACAATGAGTTGTCACTGGGACCTGCACACAGATGATGTGTTACGTCACCTGGTCCCTACTCACAGGGGTCATTGTCACTTATTCGTGTGGTCATTTCCTAGATGATATGACTCTCATTTCGTTTTTAGGACTTGTTCACAGTGCGGATTATAACATGTTGCTTGGCCTAGCCCCTAGGATATGTGACTCTCCTTTTCTTATTAAGCCCTACCCACAGAGTACATAGTGACATATCTCTGAGCCCTTCACCTAGGTGATGTGGCTCTCATGCCTGAGCCCTTTACGCAGGGAGTATTGTGACATATTGCTAACCCTAGCACATAGGTTATATGACTCTCATCTCATGCCTGGGCCATGCCCACGTGGGCAAATGTGGCGTACAGCTGGGTCCAGCCCCTAAGATATGTGACTCTCCTCTTCTTTCTGGGTCCTATCCAGATAGGGCGTTGTGTCATATCTGTAAGGACTTTACCTAGGTAATGTGACTTATCTGAATGGTCCCTCCACTCAGGGGATGTTGTGAGATATTGCTGGGCCCAGTGATGGCAGTGGTGGCCCGTGTGGTGTTGTTTATGTGAAGGCACCAGCTGCATGAAGATGCATGGCAGGGGTTGCATGCTTCATGGAGCCAGTGAGAGCCAAGAATATGTGGGAAACTCACCTTTTACCAAGTTAGAGGGGTGGAAGTCCCATGCTCCTGGGCACAGCTGCAGCTGTCCAGCCACAGATCCAGATCCAGGAATCCATGTACTCTTGGGGGATGAGGGTTTCCCTCTTTTTTTCCTGCAGGTTCAGTAGGTCCTGCTCCCACTGTCTGGCATTTCTCCACTCCTGGTGTCTGCTCTGATGTTGGAGCAAAATTGTGGCTGAGCCTGGGTGCCATTATAACCTGGCCAAGTTTGCACACCCAGGGTGGTTCTGACATGCTAAACCCTTGCAGCCTTAACCCCCTCCAAACTTTGGGCACTGACAAGCATGAGAGAAAGTCAAGGGAGGCTAAGGGCAGCTTGGTGTGGGTCTAAAAGCACCTGTTGGCATGAACAGCCTGCATGGCAGGAATGGTATGTTCATGATGGGAGGCAGACAGGTTCCTGGGTGGAAAGGAGTAGATCTCCAGTGAAACTCCACCTTCAAACAAGGAACAGCCTGCAGTGGGGATTTGGGCTTACTTATAAACTTTGGGTGGAGTCAGTGTCCCAGAGTGAGAACTTATGATGCTTTTTCTGGGCCCATCCACGACCATCCATGGACCAGCCAGCATGCACTTTCTCCATGCTGAGCCCATAAAAACCCCAGACTCAACCAGACTAGAGCAGACATTGGGACAATATGCCCACCTAAAGGACATACATATTGTGGGCCTCCTCTCTGCTGAGAGCTGGACACCTGTCAGGATGACCTGCCTGCTGAAAGAAGCTATCCATTTCAGGTCTCCAGAGAGTTGTTCCATCACTGAATCTCCTCACTGCCTTGCTCACTCTCCAGTTATTCTCATTACTTATTCTTCCCGGATGCAGGACAAGAACCTGGGCCCCACTGAGTGATGGGATTAAAAGGGCTGTAACGTAAATGACTAAAACACATCCACTTCCACTCACCATGTTGCAGGTAACAAGGAGGTGAGAAAATCGGTGGCCCTCTGGGAAGCCCAGACCAAGGGACTTCACAAGCCAGGGCTGTAAAACCTCTTCAGCCTCTGTGGTTTCTGGCATCTCCAAGCTTCTGGGTGCTATGTTCCCCTTGTCTAAACGTGGGTGCCCACAGTGAACGTTACATGTAGTATATCTGGTCCAGCTACAGCCTTGCATAGAGCTGGCACCTGTGCCAGCACCTGGAGCTGCCTGTCCTGCCACAGCAGGACCCCATGTGTGCTCACTTACATGTCACTTGCCACTTCATGGCTGGGTTGATATGGCAGGTGTGGAATCTGGGCCAGCAGTGCAACCTAAGCACAGCCTGCTGGGCTTAATGGGCAGAACAAGCCAAGTGGCATGAGTGATACTCAGACAGAAGGTACCACCGGTCACAGAGATTTCTAGATGATAAAGCAACAGTCCAAAAATCCTTTGGTGGGCTCATCTGGGATCTGTAGAATGGTAAATAAAAGCAAACTTGTTGCTTTCTGTCCTAAACATCACAATAGCCAAAAATAAAAGAAAAGTACAAGTCCTTTGTTTGTCAGTTAAAAGCAACTGGCAAAGCTGCCTGACTTAAGACATGGAGGACAGGCTTGCTGAGGAAAACACTGTTAATGTCCCATAACACTCAGGTGTTGGGAATGTTGTTTTTTTTTCTTTTTATTTCAAATCAGTTTACCTTTTCAGAGTTCTAGTCATTGTGTGGGATCAGAATAAGGTACTAGGGCAATTGAATACATCTGGTCAAGGCCATACCTTGACTAACTCCAGTAAACAGCCCCTCAATGTGTTGATACAATGTGTTGGCCCTCCCCAGAGGGCCACAGCTCTTCTCATCTTCTGGTTACCTTTGGCCATTTTTATTACCCTCCCTCCCTCCTTTCCCTCCCTCCTTTCCCTCCCTCCTTTCCCTCCCTCCCTCCCTCCCTCCCTCCCTCCTTCCTTCCTTCCTTCCTTCCTTCCTTCCTTCCTTCCTTCCTTCCTTCCTTCCTTCCATCCTTCCTTCCATCCTTCCTTCCTTTGTTCCTTCCTTCTTTGACTGCTGTGGCTGCAATTTTCTTCTCTACCTACAATCTTAAGGATGTTGTTGCAAACCACAGGTATGTTACCAGATAGAATGAGGATTTGGTTTAGTCATCAGGAGTAGAAAATGGAAGGTTAAGGGTAGCGCAGATTAAAAAAAGTGTTTCTTGGTGTTTATACATAAGTTTGTGTTGAAAACTTTCTTGTCATTTCCTTGGTTGTCAACTAATTCCAAGCACCTTCAGACAGTGAAAAGAAGCATGGCCTCAAGAAAAAAGCATTAATTTCAATACCATCCTGCAGCTATATTGCCGAGCACCTTCAGGCACAGAAAAGAAGAATGGCTTCAGGAAAAGAGCATTAATTTAAATACCATCCTGAAGCTGGACTTTCTCTGTAAATGTGAAGGCAAATGGTCCAAGATCCCATATGTTCAGATTTTCTTTACCTTGCAGGGTAATCTAGACCTTTGCCAACATTATAGGATTAATTTGGTCCTCCTGTTGGCCACATCAGGAGAGGCTGCAAGGGACAAATCCGGAGACTTAGGGAAGCAAACCCAAGAGGTGCTTTCAGTGGGGTAGTCAAGTCTCTCCATTCCTTCCTATTCAGGTTTTCTCTCAAACTTTTTCCATTCTAGAAATTCTCATTTTAGGCAGGTCTTTGTCTTCTGTCCCTACAACAGATGTCTGTTGAATATGGACCCACTAAAGTCAAGGTCTCCTTTATTCTACAGGACTTAAGGCAAATTGGGGGTGAACTTAACAAGTTTTCAGATGACCTTGACAGGTATACGGAAGCCTTCCAGAATTTAACCTAAGTATTTGAACTCTCCTGGAAAAAATGTTACATTACTTTTTAATCAAATATTGACTACTGCTAAAAAGGAGGCTGCCCTGGAAGATCACCCCTGCAGTTATGTGCTTTTTTTCCTCCACCATGTCAGGATTCAACGTAGTTTTTCTATGTGAGGGTTCAGGTGGTGTTTTTTTTTTTTTTTTTGGCCAGTTCCCCAATTTCAAAACTTCTTTTTTCTCCCTTGTTTGAGGAGGACCCAATTTCATAGTTTCACCTTCTTATAATAAGGGGGCAAGGCAGGAGCTCACTCCTGCTGGTGAGTTTATAGATTTCTGTTCTCTGTAACTAGTAACTGCAAGTATTCTCTTTTATCTAAATGGCACAGTGAAGGTCATGAGCCCTCTGAGCAGGCCTGAGTTACAACCACCTGAGCACCGTAGTGAAGGTCACAGAATAAGGTGTGCTAGGCACTAGGACAAACCTAGATAACAGCCATCTGGGCTGCATAGGAACTGTCAGGTGTAATTCTGGGTTATGAAACTGTCCCAATTTGATTAAGTGTATTTGTTCTGTTTCTGTATTCTTGCTTTCATGCCACTGTAAGCCTACTGCAAGCTAGCCCACACCCCCTTTTAAAGTGTATGTAAAAGTCAAGTGCTGTCTTTGTTCTGGGCCCTGTGTTTGTATGTTAAGTCCACTGGGTCTGAGTGCACTCATTAATCCTCCTGCTTTTACCTCAAAGTAAAGCTCTCTCTGGTCCTTCTGATTCCACAAAAGTGGCCCAAGACCTACACCATCATCTGCCTCTGGGTCACTCAGATTCAGCTTTGCCTTTTAGGTTTTCAAACCAAAGTTTTGGACAAAAGGGTGTCCCATGAGGGTGCTTTTCATAGAACTCCAGAGCCCCAGAAATTAAAAGGAGAAGACTCCTCTGAAAATCAGCTTTTGTTTCTTGAAGAGATCCACCCTGCAGCCAGTAGTTGATTCAGGAGATTGGCAATAAAAAAAGTCTTGCAATGACTGTATTATCTCTTGTCTGTTTGTGTAGTTATATATGTGTTCTATGTATAATGTTTATATTAAAATGAGTTTTAATTGATTGGCTTAGGGAGAAAATAATAACTTAAATGAAATATTTTTAAAGGAAACAAAGCTATAATGCTTTTAGCTTATATGACTTTAAACTTTGAATTTAAGATTATTGGTAAAAATAAGAATGTCTCAAAATGTGGACATGTGGTATAAATTATGCCGGTCAGAAACTCGGTTTGCTAAGTGCTTTGAGGTCAAACGGGCTTCTTTGTCTTTTGAAAATTTTTAACTTGTTTTCTTTACTGTTTGTGTAAGGCCTGGGGACATATGAAGTTAACAACACCCTAACTATGCTGGAAATAGTCTGACCTTATCTGCATCTACTACATAGTTAAAGTAACTTATCAGACTTTACACCGAAATTAAAAATTGCTAAGAGTTACCATTATGATGTATAACTGAGACTACTGAAAGTAAATTTACCTGCAATGTGTACAAGGAAAGTAAATTACGTTTTTAGTAAAAGATTATAAGATGGCATGGGAATATAAATTTTTGCCCAGTTTGAAGCTAAACGATTATGTTAAATTAGATAAGATAAAGCAAAAGTGAAAACAAGTGGTGGATGGCTTGTAAAACTTAATTTTGTAAAATAAATTTTGTGTATAAACATACTGACTAAATTCAAAAAGATATTATTTGGTTCTCCCATACATTGAACATTGGAAGCCAAGGGTTTCTTATTGCATTGATCTGCTTTTTAACAAATATTTCTACAGGTTTATAAAAGGCTTATAAAAATTTTACCTCATTGTCAAACTGATAAAAATTGGATAAATTTGTGTATAATGTGTCATTTAAAAATGGGATGACATGAATAATAGACTAATGGAAGGATACAATTTGGTTCTCTCTCAGCAATATTTTCATGTAATGTTAACGCCTGAAGTCCTAGCACTTTGGGAGGCTGAGGTGAGCAGATCCCATGAGGTTGTGAGTTCAAGACCAGTCTGGCCAATATGGTGAAACCTCGTCTCTACTGAAAATACAAAAATTAGCCAGGCATGGTGGCAGGCACCTGTGGTCCCAGCTACTCAGCAGGCTGAGGCAGAAGAATCGCTTGAACCCAGGAAGTGAAGATTGCAGTGAGCCAAGATCATGCCACTACACTCCATCATGGGTGACAGAGAGAGATTCTGTCTCAAAAATAAATATATATATATATATATATATATATATATATATATATATATATATATATGATTTTTGTTTGCTTTGTGAACAAACTATCAGGAACTGAAGAAAAAGACGAGACAGATTATTTGGAAAGCTCACTCTTCCCTTTAGTAAGTAAAGGGTTTTGTCTTTTAAAAAGATCTGAGCCATTATTTCGGTTAAATAAACGATGCATGAAAACCTGGAATTTTATTTCATAACATTAAGTTTCTTGACACTTTGACACACTTGATAGGTTTCCCAAAATGAAATTTTAGCTTCAAAATTGTCTTTCTGACCCCTAACTTTAGAATTGCATGGAGGGCAGATTTCTGGAGCATCTGAAATTGAGGTAAACAACGTTATTATTTGACATGTTTAGTTACTTAGGATCGTCAAACTAAAAATAAAGCTTGATCCTTTCCAGGTTGTATTTTAGTTAATGATGTTAACATATATTTTAAAATTATGTGAGTTTCCTAGAATTCAAATGCTTAAGTATATGCTATTAAGCATAATTAGGGTTATTATGGTAAGCTATCATAAATCACAGAAATGACCGAATTTATTTGTCAATTATGTTTTTTACTGTGACTATTCTGAGACATTCAGTCACTCTCCGATAATTGTCGCCTTGTTTTGATCCTCTAGAAGATAGAGTTAATAATCAGCTACATGAGTTTGACAGGAGCTTATGATTTGTTTTTCTCTGTATTTTAGACTAACTCTCTTTATTCTGAGAGCTCATCAGTGATCTCTGACTGCAGCTCAGAACAGACAAAAGGAATGGGTAATATAAACATCTGGATCAATATTCTAATTCTGGGCAATTACCTTACACCCTGACAGGTGAAGGGGGTAAATTGGGTGCTCGCAACCTAAAAGTTTTTTCGTTTTTTGTTTTTTTTTTTCTGGGAAAATAAGGCCACAGAAGCAAACCAGAGGCAACCCAAATTCACTCAAATTTTAGCAGGCATAACTGTAGCCACCGGTTATCTGAGTACATTGGCAGCCTCAGAATTTTTGAGCTGGTGTTATCTCCTTGTTTCATTTTGATCTACGTCTTCTAATGATCTTTTTTTCTCACCTTCAGGCCATCAAATCTCAAATGGTAATGCTAAGAGAGCCACAAATGATGGCTCCCTCTTATTGGGTACCCTTATACAGGCCTTGCGAGAAGATCTGACTGCCACTTTTTCCAAAACAATGCCCCCTGTCAGCATGAAGCAGGTATGAGCACATATAATCACTATCCTAATGGCAGTTAAATGTATCTCTTCACAGGGGGAATCAATGACAGCATCCTGTCTGGAGTGGCCACTGTGAAGACACTAGCAGAAGTGGGAGAGACACAGCTTGGGTTGCATGCCTTGCAGAGCTAGCAGAAACCAGGAACGAGTGTAAGCCCTGCCCTCTACCGCATTGGTGGGATGGGAGCTCCATGCTCCTAGACGCAGCTGAAGCTGCCAACCATGGTTTCAGACCTATGCATCTCTGCACTTTTGGGGGCCTAGAAAGCCCATTCTCCTCCCACAGGCTTGAAAGGGCCTTCTCCCACTCTCTGGCCTCTCCACGATCTTTGTTCCTGATCCAATGTGAGAGCAAAGTTGTGGTCAAGGTCAGAAACTGCTGTAACCAGGCCAGGGGTGTGCTCAGGGAAGCACTGACACCCAGAACCCTGCCACTTTGGCCCCCTCCAGTCTTAGAGTCCCAATGAGTGCAGGAAGGAGGCTGGTGGGGAGTGAGGGCAGATTGGCATGGGCCTGCAGGTGTCCCAGAACATGAACATCCTGGGACACGTTGATGGGGGGGAGGCAGGCAGGCTCCTGGGAAGAAAGCAGTGAGTCCCTGGTGAAACCCCACCTTCAAGCCAGGAATGATCTGAAGTGAAGGCTGAGAATTGATTGGTTAGCCCCAGATGCAGACCACAACCTGAATTAAGAACTTATGTTGCTTTTTCTTGGTTTACAGGTGGCTGCCTATACACCAGTCAACATGCACTTTCTCCTTTCTGAGCCCATAAACACCCCAGACTCAAACAGACACTGGGACAACCTGCCTGTGGAAAGGAGCTATCCACTGCAGGTCTCCTCTCCATTGAGAGGTTGACAGTCATCAGAATGATCTGCTTGTGGGAAACCATCTACTTTGGGTCTCCTGAGAGCTGTCCTGTCACTCAATGAAGGCAGACCAGGAGTGTCTGCCTTGCTCATCCTCCAGTTGTCCACGTGCCCAAGGGGGCAAGAACCTGCATTCTTCCTGGATGTAGGACAAGAATTGAGACCTGTAAAATGGGGGGACTAAAAAAGCTGTAACACAACTAGGGCTGAAACACACACACCCATGCTTGCTATGTTGCAGGCAATAAGGAGAGAAGAGCCATGGTCTTCTGCAGAGCTGGGACCTAGCGCTTCGTCAAGTCAGGGCTGTGATGCCCTATTTGGGACTCTCAGGTTTCTGGCATCTCCAAGCTCTTGGGAACCACCACATTTCCCTCATCCTGATATGGGTGCCTGCAGCAGAAACTGTATGTGGTACATATTTTCTAGCTACAACCTCAGAGAGAGCTGGCATATTATATAGGCATACATATATGCATATTATATATAGAATATATGGCATATTATATTATATGTACAATATAATATAAAGCCCTCAGATGGTACAGAGAATGTCCTGAAAGAGGCCCACACACAGATAAAATTCTGATTGTCATATGCACAGCTAGGCTTCATTTAAAATTGTCATCCTTCCACATGAACACAGCCCACTGTGGAAATTATGAATCTTACACCCGTAGTCAATCAGAAGTTGGAAAATTGACAATTGTAGGTGGAGCTGGGCCTCAGGTGGAGTGGTGACTCTCAGGCCTTCATTAAGTACACTTGGAATGCTGTGAATCCATTAGGTGGACACAGTCCCCAAGATGGATTTAAGCTTTTATGCATTGATCAAGTCCACCATTGAGAAAGTGACTTGTATGCTTGAACCCAATATAAGAAGTCTTTGACTCTCAGACCTACAACGTGGACATGTGTGAAATTGATTTTTAATCTGATTCCTGGACCTACTGGCAGGTGTGATTGCGACATACACATCTGCCCAGTATGTGTCTTGACTATTTCTTCTGTGCCAAGCCTACATACAGTATTTTGACATATCAGTGGACCTCCTAGTACTTAGATTAAATTATTATTTTCTTTTTCTTCCTTCCTTTCTTTCTTTCTTTCTTTCTTTCTTTCTTTCTTTCTTTCTTTCTTTCTTTCTTTCTTTCTTTCTTTCTTTTTCTTTTCTTTCTTTCTTTCTTTCTTTCTTTCTTTCTTTCTTTCTTTCTTTCTTTCTTTCTTTCTTTTTCTTTCTTCCTTCCTTCCTTCCTCTCCTTCTTTCTTTCTCTTTCTTTCTTTCTCTTTCTTTCTTCTTTCTTTCTTTCTCTCTCTTTCTTTCCCTTCTTTCCTTCCTTCCTTCCTTCCTTCCTTCCTTCCTTCCTTCCTTCCTTCCTTCCTTCCTTCCTTCCCTCCTTCCTTTCTTTCTTTCTTTCTTTCTTTCTTTCTTTCTTTCTTTCTTTCTTTCTTTCTTTCTTTCTTTCTTTCTTTCTTTTTTTGCTTTGGTATCCCCCAAGGTGCATTAGGACATATCATTTTGTCCAACACCCAGGTGATGTAAGACTTCTGTCTTGGCCCTGCCTACGGGGGCATTGTGACATTCTTCTATTCCTATCAAACAAGTTAGGTGACTCTCCTCTTCTGCTGTATCCCTACTCAAATGGTGCAGTGTGACATATCATTGGATCCAGCATCTAGCTGTTGTGACTAATTTTTTAATATGTTCTGTCATGGGAGAGACTGTGAAATATCAGTGGTCTAAACACCAAAATGGCATTACTCTTTTGCCTTGGTCCTAAACTCTAAAGACATTACAACATATTGCTAAACCCAGTACTAAGTGGATATAAGTCTCCTGCCTGAAACCTGCCCACAGGGGGCATTACAACACATCTTTAGGCCTATCAACTCTTTCATGTGACTCTTCTTTCTTACCACAACTTTGCCCATATGAGAGATTGTAATATATCTCTGGGTCCATCAACTTTTTTTTTTTTTTTTTTGAGACGGAGTCTCGCTCTGTCACCCAGGCTGGAGTGCAGTGGCCCAATCTTGGCTCACTGCAAGCTCTGCCTCCCGGGTTCACGCCATTCTCCCGCCTCAGCCTCTCCAGGTGCCCACCACCATGCCCGGCTAATTTTTTTGTATTTTTAGTAGAGACGGGGTTTCACCGTGGTCTTGATCTCCTGACCTTGTGATCCGCCCGCCTCGGCCTCCCAAAGTGCTGGGATTACAAGCGTGAGCCACCGCGCCCGGCCCCATCAACATTTCTATGTGACTCTTCTGTCTTGTGTGTTCCCTGCCCACAGGGATTATTGTGACATATATCCAGGCCCATCACCTAGATTATGTCTCTCCTCCTTTTCCTGGGATTTACCCACAGTTGGGATTGTAACATATAACTTGTCTAAACACCTACCCACTGGGGTGATTCTGAGCCATAACTTGGTTCAGTCATGAAGTTATGTGACTCTCCTCCTCTTTCTGAGTCCTTCCCATGGTAAGTATTGTGACATATTTCTGAGTCCTTCATGTAAACTATGTTACTCTTCTCCCTGGGCCCTTCTCTCAGAGATGGTTGCAATATATTGCTGCACCCAGCAATTAGTTCATGTGACTCTTCTCTATTGCTTAACCTTCCCATAAAAGGGATTGTGGTCTATCACTGGGTCCAATGCCTAGTTGATGCAATTGCCTTCCTCTGCCCTGCCCACAGTGGTATTATGACGTATCATTTTGTTCATCACCTAGGTGATGTGACTCTCTACTGCATAAACCCTGCCAAATAGGGAGATTGTAATGTATCACTAGACCCAGAACTTAAGTGACAGTAATAGTCAGGGTTCTCTAAAAGGACAGAACCAACAGGACAGATGTGTATATGAAGGGGAGTTTGTTAGGCATATTGGCTCACACAATCACAAGGTGAAGTCTCACAATAGGCCATCTGCAAGCTGAGCAGCAGGAAAGCCAGTCCAAGTCACAGAACCTCAAAAGTAGGGAAGCTAACGGTGCAGCCTTCAGCCTGTGGCTAAAGGCCTGAGAGCCTCTGGTAAACCAGTAATTTAATTCCAGGAGTTGAAAGTCTGAAGAACTTGGAGTCTGATGTTCAGGCAGGAAGCATCCAACAAGAGAGAAAGGCAAAGACTGGAAGACTCAGCAAGAGAAATCCTTCTAACTTCTGCCTGCTTTTGTTCTAGCCATGCTGGCAGCTGATTAGATGGTGTCCACCCAGATTGAGGATGGGTCTGCCTCTTCCAGTGCACTGACTCAAATATTAATCTCATTTGGCGACACCATCACAGAAACATCCAGGATCAATTCTTTTCATCCTTCAATTCAATCAAATTGACATTCAATAGTAACCATCACAGTGACATAACTCTCTTTTTATCCTGGGTCCCATATTTTGTGTTTTTTTTTGACATGTTTCTGAGCCAGTCTCCTAGAAGGTAAAAGACTCTGCCTTGTCCATGTCACAGAGGGTCTTGTGATGTATCTCTGCACCCATCTATGCAACATCTGATGATACAACTCTACTGGTTGGGCTTAGCTCACATATGGCATTCTTTTTTTTCCTTTTTTTTTTTTTTGAGATTGAGTCTCCAGGCTGGAGTGCAGTGGTGTGGTCTTGGCTCACTGCAACCTCTCACTTCCTGGTTCAAGCAATTCTCCTGCCTCAGCCTCCCTAGTAGTTGGGATTACAGACATGTTCCACCATACCCAGCTAATTTCTTGTTTGTTTGTTAGAGATGGGGTTTTACCGTGTTGGCCGGGGTGGTCTCGATCTCCTGATCTAGTGATTCAGCCACCTCAGCCTCCCAAGGTGCTGGGGTTACAGGTGTGAGCCCCAACATCTGGCCCACATGTGATATTCTTATAGATCACTGGACAGAGCACCTAGAATATATAACTCTATTCTACATCGGTGCTATTCACAGGGGGCGTTTTTATATATTGATGAGCACTACACCCAGATTATGTGACTCTCCTGCCTGTTCTCTGCACACATGGGCCCGTGTGACATATTGCTAGGTTCAGCTTTCAGGTAATGTAATTCTGCTCCCTGGTTCTGCCTACGGGGGTATTGAAAGATGTGTCACCCATCAAGTTAGTGATGTGACGCTCTTTTTTCTGCCTGGTTCCTGCTTAGACTGGAGGTTTTCATTTACTGCTGAACCTAGAATCTAGATGATGTGATTCTTCTATTCTTTGTAGGTTCTGTCCCCAATGAAGATTGTGACATATTGACAACACCAAGGTGATTTTAGTCTTTTGTCTTGGCCCTTCCCTTAGAAGGCATTTTTACGTACTGCTGGCCACATAAGCAACATGATATGAGTCCCCTTTCTAGACAATGCACACATGTGGCATTGTAACATACCGCTGGACCCATCAACTATTTTATGTGGCTCTCCTCTCTTATCTAGGCTTTGCACATAGCTGAGATTGTGACATATATATGGACCCAGCATCCAGTTAATGTGACTCTCCTCTCTAGCATAAGCCATGTTCACAAAAGAAACATCATTGAGTTCAGCACACAGGTGATGTGATTCCTCTGCCTGGTTCTGGATCACAGAAGTCATGACCTATCTTTGGGCCAATAACCTACAAGATGTGACCCCCCTGCTTCTTTCTGGGATCTCTTCATAGTGGAGTTTGTAACATACTGGTTGGTGTAATATCGATATTATGTGACTCTCCTCTTATGCCTGGGCCACGTCCACTATGATGACTGTGACGTACATTTGGACCCAGGCAATAAGTTATGTGATTCTGTTTTTTCTCTTCGAGCCCAAACCACAAAAGCCACTGTGACTTATCTCTGGGACTCTCACATACACGTTGTGGCTCTCTCACCTGGATTCTCCCTTCATGGGGTATTGTGACATATTGCTGGGCCGGACACCTAGATGATGTGACTGTCCTCTATAACTTGGGCCCCACATTCATTGTGTATTTTGACATATTCCTGGGTCTTATCCCTAGGTGATGCAATCTTATTGCCTGGGTGTGGTTCACAGGGATATTATGATATATCACTGTGACTCTCCTCTCTTATCTGTGCTGACCAAAAAAAGGAATTGTGACATACAAGTGAACCCAGCACCTAGATGCAACTCTCCTGTTTTACTTGGATCATGTATATTTTGCATATTGTGTCATATGGCTATACTCCACATTTTGGGGGTGGAAGGCTCTTTCCTGAGCCCTGTGATGTATCCCTGCATTCATGACAGGTTATGTGACTCACCTTTTCTACTTTCACCATATCCACAGGAAATATTGTCACATATTGTTGAGTCCAGCAACCAAGTAATTTGTCTCTCCTGCTTTTATCCTGCTTTCAGAAAAGTTTTGTAAAATATTATTGTCTGAGCACCCAGAAGATGTAACTCTCCTTGCTGGTCCCTGGCCTGAGTAGAAATTGTGACATATCCCTGGCCCAGCACCTAGATAGGATGACTCACCTGAGATTGTAACATATACCTCAAAACAGGTAAAATGATGACTCTCAAGCATTGAACCATCAAAAACAAGAGACACTGTCTCTCATGGCAAGGCTGAGGGGTACATTAATTTGTGTACAAAGATCATAGGGAATTGCTACTCTCTCATATAGCATATAAACCCCTTGTGTAGTACAGAGAGTGTCATAACCAGATGCAACACACAAGTAAGAGCTCATTTCTTATATGCCCACTCTGCCTGCTGTTAGAAATACTGACCCACAAATGGACACAGCTCATAGGTGAGGTCATAAATCTCACATGCAGGTGCAGTCCACGGGGGAAATTGCAACTGTCTTATGTGTACAGTTGTCCACTGTTGTGGTGAATCATTTCTAAAACCAGTTTGTAAAAGTGTGAGGAAATGTGAGGACTCTCAAATCCAGATGCAGTAAATTGAAACGATGTTGACTGTCATAATCGGTATTAGAGCCACGGGCATAACCATGGATGCACATAAGCACAAAGGTCCCAGAGTGGATTGGAATAATTATGCATACTCCGTAAAGCCCTTGAGTGGTACGAAGAGTGTCTTAATAGAAACCAGTGAAAAAGCAAACAGTGTGATACCCATATGCACAGCCAGCTGACTGTAAAGATTGTCATCTTTTCAGGTGAACACATCTCACTATTGAGGTTTTGAATCTCACATCCGGGGGAAATGAAAGCTGCAAAATTGACTCCCATAAGTAGATTTGGTCCACAGGTGTGTTGGTGACTCTCAGACAAAGATCCAGCACTGCTGTGAGGTTGTGACTCCAACAAGGGGAAACAGTGCATAGGTGGGATTGTGGTTCACATGCATGAATCCAGTCCATTGTCGAGTTTGTGATTTGTGTACTTAGAGCCAACATACAGGAGGTGTTGACTCTCATACCGAAAACCAGGACATATGTGGGATTTTAGAAGTCTTATCATTAGACCTCCCTGCAGGTATGATGGTGACATGTGCTTTTCCCCAGCACCTGAGTAATTTGACCCTTCTTTCTGGGCTCCACCCACAGATGAGTATGTGTCACATCGCAGGATGCAGCATCCAGGTGATATGACTCTAGTCTCCTGCCTTAGCACTATTTAAAGGGGCATTGTAAAATATCACTTGGCTTTGCACGCAGGTGATGTGCCTTGGTACTGCCCATGTAAATCATTGTGACATGCACCCACGGTATGTGACGCTGTTGCCCGAGGCTTGCCAACAGAAGCCATTTTGATGTATTTCTGGGTCCAACATCCAGGTTATGTAACTCTCCTTCCTTGGTCTTGCATACTGGCAGCATTGCTCCACACCTCTGCATGCACCACTAGGTGCTGTGACCATTTTCTCCTAAATGGTCCCTGACTGTCCTCCGTGGGTCAGTTACATATCAGTGAGCCCAACATCTAGCTTATGTGACTCTTTTATTTTTTCTAGCTTCTGCTCTTAGTGGAGATTGTGACACATCACTGAGACCAATCCCAATGTAATCTCTAACTTTTACCATGGCCCTGTCCTTAGTAAACCCCGTGACATATTGCTGGGCCCAGCACTAAGCTAATGTGTATCCAGGCTGGATCCTGCCAACAGGGGCCATTGTGATATATATTTTTGCTCATCAATATTTGATGTGATTTTTCTCTCTAACCTGGCTTCACCCATTAGAGAGATTGTGACATTTTTCTGGGCACAGCATTTAGGCAACCTGACTCTTCATTCTTGCCTGGGTTCTGCCCACAAACAAAAGAGTGATTCATTACTGAGCCTACTACAAACGTGATGTGATTCTTCTGCTCTGTGCACAGCGGTTAGTGTGAAATCCCTCTGTGCACATCACCTAATTAATGTGACTCTCTTCTTCTGCCTTGAAACTGTCCACAGTGGAGATTCTGCTATACTAATTAATTCAGCACCTAAGTGACGTGATCCTCTTCTCGTGTCTAGGCTCCACTCACAGAAGTAATTGTGATACATATCTTGGCCCAGCCTCTAGGCTATGTGACTCTCCTTTCCTTCCTGAGTCCCACTTACACGGAACATTGTCATATGTCTCTGGGCCTCTCACTTTTGTGATGTGACTATTTTACCTGAACCCTTTTCTTAGGAGGTATTGTGACATATTGCTGGACCCAGCACCTAGGTGACAAGACTGCTCTACTGCTTGAGCTCTGCCTACAGGAGGAATTGTGATGCATCCTTTGCAATAATACCTAGGAATTGTTACTCTTCTCCCCTACCTGGGTCCTTAGTATATTGTGTATTTCAATGTCTCACAGGGTCCCACACACAAAAGCTGTGACTTCCTGCTTAGGCCATAATCACAAGGGTGTATGATATATCATTTCATTTATTACCTAGGTGATGTGACTCTTCCTTTTTACATGCATCCTGCAAAAGGGAGGATTGTGACATAATGTTGAATCCAGCACTTAGGTCATGTTTCTCTCTCCTCTTTTGTCTGGGCCTCACATACTTTGAGAATTGTGACCTAGTATTGTGCTCAACACCTAGCAGATAAGGTGTCTCCACATGGGCCATGCTCACAGAGCACCTGTGACCTACTTCTGCATTTTTCACCTCGGTTGTGTGATGCTCCACTTCTGTCTGCACCCTGTCCACAAAAAGATTTTGACATGTGGCCTGACCAAGCAACAAGGTGTTGTGATTGTTTTGCCTGAATTCTACTTACACGGGAAATTGTGACATATTTCTGGGCTCAGTATAAAAAGGTGTTCTGTATTCAAAAGCGGATTGTAACATATTCCTGGCCAAGCTCTCAGGTGATGACTCCCCTGCTTGGTCTTTGCACTCAGGGAAAATTGTGACATATTCCCGGACTAGCACCCAGGTGATGGGACTCTCCTTCTTACTCTCAATCCAAAGGTAGAATATTGTTCTGTACTTAGGACCAGCTCACAAGTATAATAATGATTGTCATATCTCAAATTAGTCAATAGAAGTGACACCATCTCATTTCAGCTAGACTGAAAGTGGGTAAGGTCCTGACTCTCCTCTTTTTATAAAGGTCATAGAGGGTTATCATTGTCTTGCATATTGCATAAAGCTCTTGAGTCATACACGGACTGTCATAACAGTGCCCCGTATTGTTTATGGGTGAGATTGTGTTTATCCTATGCACATTCTTCTAGCTGTTCAAGTTGTCAAACTTTTGCATGGGCAAAACCCACTCCTGAGGTCCTGAATCTGACAAGCAGATCCAGTCCCCAGTTGGAAATGAGACAATCATATATAAACATTAGGCAAGAGTTGAGATGCTGACTCATCTTTTCTGTTTGTTTCTTTGAGATGGAATCTCACTCTGTCACCCATGGTGGTGTGCAGAGGTGGGATTTCGGCTCACTGTAACCTCCTCCTCCTGGGTTCAAGTGATTCTCCTGCATCAGCCTCCTGAGTAGCTGGGGCTACAGGGACTTGCGACCACACCTGGCTTTTTTTTTTTTTTTTTTTTTTTTTTTTGTATTTTTACTAGAGAAAGAGTTTCACCAGGTTAGCCAGGATGGTCTTGATCTCCTGACCTTGTGATCCACCTGCCTTGACCTCCCAAAGTGCTGGGATTACAGGCATGTGCCACCTCACCTGGCCCAATGGTGATTTATTTTTAAACTCATATTATAGGCACCCTGAGAATTCTCATAGATGGACCCAGTCAATTACAGAGATGTTGACTTTCATACCTCTGGTTAAAGTCACAATTAAGACTATGAGGCCATATGAGCATGAAGATCTTAGAGAAAATTGTGACTCTCATGCATGCATTATAAAGCCCTATGGTGCTAAAGAGAATGTCCTAACAGGGCGCAGCAAACAGGTTACATTGTGACTCATATGCACACTCAGTCAACAGTTCTTTTTTTTTTTTTTTTTTTTCACGTGAACTCAGTTCACTGTTGAGGTTCTGAATCTTACACCCAAAGGCAGACAAAAATTGGAAAATTGACCCTCAATGATGGATCTTATCCACAGGTCGGTTGGTGATGCTCAAATTGAAATTCAGCACTCCTGTGAGAAAATACAGTGACAGTAGGGATAGAGGCTCTTATGCATGGATTCAGTCCACCACTGAGACTGAGACTCGTGTACTTAGTCTCTAACATATGGGAAGTGTTGCCTCTCATACCTAGAACTGGGAAATAGGGGAAATTGTTAATTTCACCTTAGGACAAATTGCTGGGCCAAGAATTAAGGTGATGTAAGTCTCCTGCTTAAACCCTGTCCACAGGGAACATATAACTTCTGGGCCCATCTAGTTTGTGATGTAACTCTTCTCTCTGATCTGGAAGTTGCCCACTGGAGAAATTGTGACATATGTTTTTGCCTAGCCTACAGATAATGTCATTTTTTTTTTCAGTCCCACCTACAGGAGTCGTGACATATCTCTATTATGTTACCTAGCTGAAGTGACTCTCCTCTTCTGTCTGGTCCCTGTCCAGAGTGGGAATTGTGTATTAGCCCATTTTCACACTGCAGATAAAGACATACCTGAGACAGGGCAATTTATGACAGAAAGAGGTTTAATGGACTGACAATTCCACGTGGCTGGGGAAGTCTCATGATCATGATGGAAGGTGAAAGGCACATCTGCCATGGCATCAGACAAGAGAAAAGAGTTTGTGCATGGAAACTCCCCTTTATGAAATCATCAGATGCCGTTAGACTTATTCACTATCATGAGAACAGGATGGGAAAAACAGCTCCTTGTGATTCAGTTATCTCCCACTGGGTCCTTCTGACAACATGTGGGAATTATGGGAGCCACAGTTCAAGATGAGATTTGGGTGGGGACACAGACAAACCATATCAGATTGTGACATATCACTTGTAGAATCACCTAAGTATTATGACTCTGTTCTCCTGCCTGGGTCCTCCCTGGGCCATGCACACAGGGGTCCTTGTGACATATCTTTGCATCTATCAACTATTTGATGTGACTTTCTTTTTTCTTCTTGAACCCTTCCAACCGGGAAGATTGTGGCATATCACTGAACCCAGCAACCAAGTGATGTGACTCTCCTGCCTGAGACTTGACAACAGAGGTTATTGTGACATGTCACTGGACCCACCATTCAGGTGATAAAACTCTTCTGCCTGGTATCTGTTTTCAGAGAAGCTGGTGACATATTCCTGGACAAGCATCCATGTGATGTAATGCTCTTGCTCATTTTCCACCCATAGACGGGATTGTGACAAATATCTTGACCCAGCTGACAGGTGTGATAATGACTGTCATAGCACAAACGAGCCAATAATAGAGATAATTTATCTTATACTTAAGCTTAAGAAACAGATAAGATTCTGGGTCTCTTCCTTTTAAAAAGTCCCACAAATGATTACCACTCTTTCAGATATGGTATAACACCCTTAGATGGTACAGAGGGTTTTCTAACAGGGCATAACACATAGGTTAAATTATGACTCTTACAGGTACACTCAACAGACAGTGAAGCTGATAGTAAAGATTATTATTTTCTCACATGAGTAGAGCCAATTCTTGAGGCTCTGAATCTTATGCCTGAAGGCAGGTGAAAGTTGGAAAGGTGATTCCCATATTTAGATAAAGTGCACAAGTGGGTTGGGGACTCTCAGACAAAAATTAAGTATACCTTTGAGTCTGTGGCTTCATTAAGGAGAAACAATGTGCATGATGGATTGAGGCTCTCATACACAAATCAACTCCAACATTAACATTGTGATTTGTGTTCTTGGAACCAATATACATAAGGTATTGACTCTCATATCTAGAAACAGGGCACATAGAAGATTACTAATGTCATCTCTAAAGACTTGTAAAGGTCATTGTGACATATACTTCTGTTTAGCATGTAAGGGATTTGACTCTTCTGCCTGGGCCCATCCCACAGATGGGATTATGAAATATTACTGTACCCAGCACCTAGATTATATGAGTCTATTATTGGTGTTGCCCACAGAGGGTATTGTGACATATAACTTGACCTTGCACCCAGGTGATGTAACTATCCTCTCATGCCTTGTTTCTGCCAACAGAGAGCATTGTAATATATTGCTGGGCCTCACATTCAGGTTATGTGACTTTCTTGCCTTGGCCCTGTCCACAGAGGCTATTGTGAAATATTGCTGGGCCTAACACCCAGGTGATGTACCGCTTTTCTTTGGCCCCACCTGCAGGAGGCATTGTGAAACATATTTGTGCTCATCACCCAGGTGACATGACTCTCTTCTTTTGACTGAACCATGGTCACAGTGAGAACTGTGACATATCACTGGGCCCAGCACCGAGCTGCTATGACTCCTCCCTTCTAGATCCTGCTCACAGGGGAGATTTTGACATTTTTCTGGGCCAAACATCTAGGGTAACTTACTATTTTGTTGTGGTGCTGTGTGGCTCTGTCTTCCAAAAGCATTATGACATATTGCTGAGCCCAGCAATAAGGTGTTGTGAATATCCACCCTGGACCTTGCTGACAGAAGGCATTTTGATATATCCCTGGACCCATCAGTATGTGATGCAAACCTACTGTCTGATCCGGGCTTTGATCATTGGAGACCTTGTTTTATATTCTTTGTTCCAGAACCTAGGTGATGGGACTCTCCTCTTCTGTGTGGACCCTGCCCACAGAAGAAGCAGTAACTTACCTCTTGGCCCAGGACACAGGAGATGTGATACTTCTGCCTGGGTCCTGCACACAGGGTAGATCATAAAATATCTATAGGCCCCTCACCTAGTTCAAGTGACTTACTTGTTCCTGGGCCCTGTTTACAGATGTAATTGTCATATTTTTCTTGGGCCAGCACCTTAGTAATATGACTCTCCCCTCATGCCTGGGCCCTGCCAAAAGGGCTGAATGAGACTGTATTAGCTGTTCTCACATTGCTAAAAGGATAGTACCAGAGATTCGCTAATATATAAAATAAAGAGGTTTAATTGGCTCACAGTTCTGCATGTCTGGAGAGGCCTCAGAAAACTTATAATCATGGCAGAAAAGGGAAAGACATATATTAAATGGCAGCAGATGACACACCCTGAGTGCGTTTCTGTGCAGAAAAAAATCTGCCATTTATAAAACTATCAGATCTCATGAGAATTTATTCACTATCATGAGAAGAGCATGGGGAAAACTGCCCCCATAGTCCAATCACTTCCCACCAGATCTCTCCCTAAACACCTTGGTATTAAAATTCAAAATGAGATTTAAGTAGAGACGAAAACCCTAACCATATCAGAGACACATAGCTAGGCCCAGCACCTAAGTTATGTGACTCTTCTGTTCTTCTTGAGCCCTACCCACTAGGTGCATTATGACATATCTCTGGGCTCCTCACCTAAGTGACTCTCAGGTTTTATTGTGATATATTGCTGGATCAGGACCTAAGAAATGTGACCCTCCTCTACTGTTTAGGCTTTGCCCACAAAAGCAAATGTGATGTATCATAGAGCCCAGTACCTAGGGTATGTTGCTCTCCTCAACTGCCTAAGTCTTGTATACATTGTGTGTTGTGAAATATGGCTGAGCCCAGCACCTAGGTAATGTGACTCCGCTGCATGGGTCCTTCCCACTGAGGTATTAGACATTTTTCTTCACCAAATAGGTTATATGACTCTGTTTTTCTGCCTGGAGGATACAAAGAAGATATTTTGACACATTACGGGACCCAGAACCTAGGTAGTATGAGTCTTCTTTCATTTAGGCATATATACTTCTGGTATTGTGACATACTGCTGAACTCAACATCTAGAAGATGAAATGCTTCTGCCTAGCCTCCCTTCATATAAGGCCTTATGACGTATCTCTGGGCCCATTACTAGGTGGTGTCACTGTCTCTTCAGCCTGCATTCTGCACACAAAAGAATTTGGGAAATATTGCTGGCCCTAGAAGCCAGGTGATTTGACTCTTCTTCCTGGCTGTGTACACAGGAATAATTATGACACATTTTTTTGGTCCAGCAACATAGTGGTAACACTTTTCCTTGGTTCTGCTTACAGGTGTCATTGTGACACTCCTGTGCACCCAGCACTCAGATGATGGTAATGGAACTTTCTTCTCCTGACTAATTTCTGTCACAAAAATTGTGTGATATATCACTGGGCCCACCCAACACCTAGCAAGTGTGACTCTTCACATCTTTCTAGGTTCCACCTGCATGAAAAAATTGTGGCACCAAAGCAATGTTACTCTTTTGCCTTGCCCCTGCACTCAAAAGATATTGTGAGATATTATGGAGCACAGAATCCAGGTGATGTAACTCTTGCTGGGCCTTATGCAACGGGGGCATTGGGACACATGGTTGGACCCACCACCCAGGTATTGTAATTTTACTGTCTTGGTGATGTGGCTCTTCTCTTTTCCCTGGGCTTCTTTCTCAGGGATAAATGTGACATATTGCTTGGCCCAGGAACCAGGATATGTGACGCTTCTATTTTGGCCCTGCCTACAGGGAACATTGTGACATATCTCTGAATCCATCACATAGCTGATATGAATATCCTCTTCTGCTTGAGCTCTTCCCCAACTGGGGATATTAATACATCACTGTGTCAAGTACCTGTATGATATCACTCTCCTTTTCTGCTTTGGCTTTGCTCACAGGGAACATTGTGAAATACTGATAGGTCCAAAGGCCAGATGATGTATCTGTTCTCTCCTGCCAGGACCTTACACACTGAGGGCATTGTGACATGTCCCTGAGCCCATCACCTAAGTGGAGTAAATCTCCTGCCTTAGCCCTCCCCTCAAGAGATATTTTACATGTTGCCAAATCAAACACCTAGGTGATATGACTTTTCCCTTCAGTGTGGGTCCCGTCAACAGTGTGGATTCTACCATAAGTTCACCCTGCACCCAGGTGATGTGACTCTTCTCTTTTGGCTGGACACTGACAACAGTGAGCATTGTGACATATTGCTGGACCCTACATGGTACCTACTTGATGAGACTCTTCTGCCTGGGCCCTGTCCTCAGGAGATACTATGACCTATTAATTGACCCAGTACCTAGATGATTTGACTGTCCTGCCTTTACTCTGCTTTGAGGGAAGATTGTGACTTATTGCTAAGCCTGACCTCTAGATAATGTGACTCTCCTTTTCTGTCTGGGATCTTTTCCACAGGGGGCATATTGACATATTGCTGGACCTAGCATCAAAGTAATGTCACTTGTCCACTTGGGTCCTGCCCACAGGGCTGATTTTTTACATATTCCTTGTTAAGCACCCAGAGGATATGACTCTTTTTCCTGCTTACAGGTGGGATTGTGATATATACCGTGGCTCACTCCATAGGTGCTATGTACCTGGCCTCAGCCAATGGGAGAGGAGTTGACTCTTGTCACTAGTCTCAGAGAAGCAGGTTAGATTTAAGGGCAGGGATAGGGTTAGGCTTAGAATTAGAATCAGGGTTAGGTTAGACAGGGCTCAAAGAAGAGAGTCTTATCACAGAGGATTATGACACTTCTCCATGTCATATAAAGCCTTCAAATGGCACAGAGAGTGTCATAAATTGACGGGTGATGTGAATCTTCTATCTGTGCTCTCTTTCCCAAGGAGTATTGTGACATATTGCTCGAACCAACAGCATGAGAGTCAACATATCCTGATTCAGGTAGGAGAGTCCTAACCTTCTTGTGAGCTGGATGTAGAAATAAGTAACGAGTGTCATCCTTTTACAAAACTACGACCTACCATTAAGGTTTTTATTCTCACATGTGCAGGCTGTCAAAAGTGAAAAATTGGCTGGGCATGGTGGCTCATGCCTGTAATCTCAGCACTCTGGGAGGCCTAGGCACGTGGATCCCTTGAGATCAGGTGTTCAGAATGAATCTGACCAATGTGATGAAACCCCATCTTTACTGTAAAAATACAAAAATTCACCAGGCATGGTGGTGAGTGACTATGATCCTAGCTACTCAGGAAGCCGAGGCAGAAAAATCACTTGAACTCAGATAGTGGACGTTGCAGTGAACTGAGATTCCAACACTGCTCCCCAGTCTGGGCAACAGAACAAGACTTCATCTGAAAAAAAAAAAAAAAGTTGAAAATTGTATCTCCTATGTGGATCTGGTCCACATCAGCATTGCTGATGCTCAGACCAAGATTCAGCCCACCTGTGAGGCTACTACTTTACCAAGGGACACAGTCAACAGAAAGGACTGAATGAGGCTTTCATGCACAGATCCAGTCTACCACTGACATTGTGACTAATGTACTTACACCCAACTTAAAGGAGAAAATTACTGTCATATCTAGAACCTGGACACAAGCAGGTTTGTTAATCTAATCTCTAGACTTTCCTGTAAGTGTGATTGTGATATACAACTTCCCCCATAACTTGAGTGATTTGATTATCCTGCCTTGGCCTAGCCAATAGATGGGACTGTAACATGTCAATGGACCTCACGTGAAGGCGTGTGAATCTCCCCTTCTGCATTGACTTTCCTTACAAAGAGTAGCTTGATGCCAGGTCCGACCTGCAGACCCTGGCCAAATGACAGATGAACAAACGCACTCTGATACTGACGTCCAGTGAAAGAGTGGGCTAGGGGACCGGGCCACTTACAGAACCTGAAAGCGTCCTGTAAAGGATCTGCAACCCCAACTAGCTGGTGCTGCGGGCATTTATTTAGTATGTATTTAATGACAAAGGCCTGAGTCAACACTCTGTGGGTAAATAATATTTCCGATGCCCCAAGTAGAGAGCAGTCCCGCACACAAATGATCAAAGGTCAGCCTTAGGACAACGAGTAAATAAGCTATTTAGATAAACTCATGTACATTCCCTTGTTATTTGCTTTTTATTATTATCTCAATGTAAGCAGGTCAGGCTGCCTTCAGCCATAACCCTTTCCCAAAGCTTTTGTAAAACCTTCCAGCCTTCCAAGAAGGTTCGCATCTTTCTACAATTTTTCCCACCACCCTGATAGATCGCCTATGTCTCCCTCTTTTCTGTTTTTAGCATCAGGTTTTGTTGATTGGGGAGTACAGGTGTGTGCAGCCACAGGTCTGTCAGGTGTGGCAGTCATTGCTCGTATTCTGGCTTTTATATCCTAGAATTAGTAATTGACATCAGACAAATATGAGTATGAATAACAACATTCCTTTCCATTCAAAGAGTGACCCCCAGGACTGGGGAGTCTATTCCAGGAGAGATGATCTCACACACTCTTCCATATGGCCGTTTGTTGGGTGTGTAGATCTATGGCATTAAGGCATTCTAGAATTTTAGTCTGAAATTGCTTTATGTCTGCTGTTAAGTTGTCATAAAATTTCTCCAGTGGTGTTATTTCACCTTATCTGAACTATGTGTTGATTGATTCCATGGTATAAAAGTGACACAGATATGTCACTTTTATGCAATAGCCAGTTGCACTTTAATTGCTGTTGGAATGCCAGTGCATCTTGTCACTTCCCTACATATTCCAAGGCAGCCTCAAGGGCTTGCAGACTTGCAAGAATCTTTTGATTTACAGCCTGCCGTGAGAGAATTTTATTAGACACATCTCTGGCCAAATTATCTACAAAAGTAGCTGTTCAACCTGATTCAGTAATAGATGCTACAGCAACACTAGCAGTTGCTAGGATTACTGTGGCTGAGATTATAAAGGCTATAAGTGTAACCATGAACCTTTTGTATCTGATCTGGGATACAGTACATTCTAAGGTGGCAAGAGCAGTGGAACCTTGCCAATCGCATGTCACAATGATAGGTAGGAAAGCCTCAGATTGTCTGCTCAATACCATGACACTAGCAATATTTAAATCAGATATATCATAATTAGAGATACAAGAGACAAACGAAGCCTGTCCCTGCACTAGGGTCACAAACGTGAAGTTTTGGGGTGTAACAGAAATACTGCCTCCGTAAGAAAAACATACGAATGCGTAGTGTGCAAAAGAGGCACGGATCAGTGTGATCATGAAAAATGGTCATAGCGTAATTGTGACTGGAATTATGATACGTCCCATGTCAGGTGTTAAAAGGGGTGCTAATATGTCCCAGGAACCGTAAAGTGTCTTGGGGTGACATGGACTTTACTTGAGGATGGAGACATGCCATCCCTCTTTTGGACCAAATTATAGGGGAATGGGATGTGACCACAAAATTGTCATTGATACCACGATAGACACGGATATCAGTATGATCACCCTGCAAATGCCTGGGTGGTGGGGGGAGCTCAAGTTTGAGATGTTATAATTGCCTATCTGGAAACTATCAGCGTTTTCCCAATGACAGACCTTCCAGCTAAAGTGGAATCCAGTGCTTTCCTGGCTTTCTTCTTTAGCACAGTGAGGAATGTTTGGGAAAGTGGCAATGATTGCATTGCCTGCTTTATGGCTATACGCACCTAAGACTGATAAGGCCTTTCCTTTGCCATGAGGTAGCCGTACTTGTGTTTGGGCAGGTACACAGTAAGGGGTAGAACTTTTATAATTTATACACAGTGGGAGGATTGTGGAGTGATATGTAGTGTTACCTGGCACCTTACTCCAATATGTGCCATCAATAAGAGACCCCACTGGGGGGTAAATCTTTCCCTCACAGCCAAGTAGTTATGTTCTTAGAGGCTGGGAAGGGGCTGTCTGCCCAGGAGAGAGGGCAAAGAAAGGTGGATCTAAAATATGAGCCCAGCAGAATGTAGCAGGCACAGGGTGCAGACAAAGCGAGAGCATATAAAGGATCAATATCCTACATGAGTTTCAGTGTACAACCGAGAGCATAGCAAAGAACAAATTATCTGGAGTGAATGGCGTCTGTGTCCAGAGCAGGATTTCCTCGGCCTCCTGAGTTGTCCCCTTCAGCATCCCTCAGGTAATGTCTGGGGCTTGTATCATCCACAGAAGCCACATCATCTTGGGCTGCAGGTTCTGTAGAGTCATTTTCTTCCTTTCTGGTACTGGGTTGGATCCTGGCCATGCCATGGTATGGTTTAATGCATGACACTGGAATCCAAAGAGGACCTGAGGGGGTGTGAGCACAAGATACCCTCTTCCACATGTTAGCAATTCATTTGGACCACATCATACATTGCTGTTTATGTCTTTTCATAAGACTGCAGGTTTGTGTCTTGAGAGATTTTAGCAAAGCGCTCTTGTAGAGCTGACTGAAATTTGTCATCTAAGTTTAAAACGTTGAGAGATAAATAGGGCTTGTTCTTGTAGTGTTGCAGGGTCCTTAGCTATACTACCCCTTTTTTGTTTTCTGATCAGATTTTTAAGGGTGGAATGGATACGCTCTACTATGGCCTGTCCTTGGGGTTTATACAAGATGCCTGCGGAATGTTGGATACTACGTTTGTGACAAAATTGTTGGAATTGTGAGCAGGCATGAACTGGACCATTATCAGTTTTAATTTTTGTGGGCCTCCCCATAAATGCAAAAGTTAAAAGAAGAGGTTTGATGACATATCAAATGGACTCTTCAAGAAGAGTATGCGTACTAATTAGGTAAGTGTTGGTATCAGCTGATACATGCACATATCTTAGTTTTTCAAATTCAGAAATGTGTGTAACATATGTTTTCCCTAACTGATTAGGTTCTAGTCCTCTAGGGTTAACACCTGTAGAAGGAGGGGTTGTGCCAATGGGATGACAATCTGGGCAATGCAGGACAATTTGTTTAGCTAGTCTTTGGGTAAGTTGAAATTGTTTATGTAGGTTTCTCCAGTTTTGGTGGAAAAATTGATGCATTTGAGTGGCTTGGTCAAGCAGCGATGTCATAACCTGTAGGTCTGCTTGATTATTGCCATAAGCCAGTGGTCCACAGAGTGAGCTATGGGCCTGAATACGTGTGATAAAAATAGGATGTATACATTGACCTAGCAAATGCTGAAGTCTGAGAAAAAGCGCACACAGGGTGGGCTCCAGAGTGGACTTAGTGGTAGCTGTCTTAAGGTTCCACAATTAATAAACAGAGTAAGCAGAGTCACTAACAACATTGATGCGCTGAGCAGAAAAAGTCTCCAAGGGCAATATTAAACCTCCAACCTCGGCTCTCTGAGTGCTAGTAAATTCAGAATGAGTGAGGGAATCATGTGGTCTCCACCAGACAACCGCTTTTCCATGTTTGCCAGAGCCATCGGTAAACAGTATTAAAGCGTTAGGTGTGGGTGATTGAACTGTTTTTGTAGGCAAAACCACGGAAGTATGAGGTAAGAACGGAAGGAGTTTGCCCGCAGAAAGGGCATGCTCTATATTGCCTGTATAATCAGAGAGTGCTTTTTGCACATCCATAGATAAGGGCAATACTGCTTCAAATTGCTTTTTACTTAAAGGAATTCTGATAGTATCAGGATCATAACCTAATAACAGATTGCATTGTCTGTGGCCTGAATAGATGACTTTACTGGCCAACGGAATATAGGGAGAGAGTTTTTTAGTCCTAGTATGTGAGCAAAAAAACCATTCCAGAAAGTGTAGCCCTAGGGCGATCTGTTCTATTAAGCCTGTTGGGGAGAGTTTAGTGGGAAAAATAAACAACTGAACTGAGTATCTTGGATCTATGTTATCTAGCTGCCTTTGAGAAATAGCTTCTTCAATTTCCTTTTTTGCTGCAGGAGGTACATATCCTGGAGAGTCTAGGGCTGCATTGCCCTTTAGGATAGAAAACAGGTTTTGTAACTTATCAGTAGTTATGCCCAAGATGGGGTGAAGCCAGTTAATATCACCCTGTAATTTCTGATAACCATTTATGGTGTGTAATTGCTAGTATTTAATTTAACATTTTGAGATCTTACTGACTGGGAACTTAGTAAGTATTGAAGATATTTCCAAGGAGAGGACATTTGTACTTTTTCAGGTGTTATGATTAAACTTCTTAACTGTGTATTATTTACAACAGAGGTATATAAACTTAAAAATATTGGCTCCATCGGGGCTGCTAGGAAAATATCATCCATAAAATGAATAATCTTGCAATCAGGAAATTGTTTTTGGCCGGGGAGCAAAGCCTGATTTACGTGATGCTTACTCATGGCAGGACTGTTTGGCATCCCTTGAAGAAGTGCTTTCCAATAAAATCAGTGAGCTGACCTTTCGTTATTGATAGCTGGCATTGTAGATACAAAGTTTTCCTTGTCCTGTTCTGCTAGAGGAATAGTATAAAAGCAGTCTTTTAAGTCAATAAGAATTACAGGTCAATCTCGAGGAATCACCATGGGGGAGATGAGCCCCTGCTGAAGGGGCCCCATAGGTCGCAAATTTACATCGATGGCATATAAGTCACGCAAAACTCTCCATTTGCCAGACTTTTTGCGAATGACAAAAATGGGCAAATTCCAAGGGCTGTTTGACGGTTCTATACGGCTGGCTTTTCATTGCTCCTCAACTAACTCATTGGCTCTTTGTAATTTCTCTTCCTTTAAAGGCCACTCTTCCTCCCAAATTGGATCTTGAGAGTCATGTCAAGGGTAGGGGAGAAATAAGAGTGGCCATTACTAGAAAAGCATTTCCTGTTCACATAATTTATCAAATTCTGCCCTCCAGAGGAGGTATTGACTAGTGTTTGAAGTTGTTTTAGCTAGCACTGACCAATCCTATAGAGTCATACAGAAGTTGCCTGCTATGGCCTTAATTAATCTTTTTACAAATGGACTAGTGCGTCTGTTCTCTAATGCTTTTCCTTAACTCTTTATGTACCCTGTTGCCTTGTTAACCTTGCAATCCTAGGCAAGTTAAGAGCTCCCCTTCTAAGGCCACTTGCCTAAGACATGTTCCCATAGCTGTAGTGTATCCCTTGTCTTTCTTTCCAATTTATTGGAGGAGAAGGCTAAGGCAAAACCTCTGTTTCTTCTTTGTTATTTTGGCCCAGTGTTAGCGGGGCTGAGGAATAAGGAGGCGGTAAGGTAGGTGATAATTCTTCCTCCCTTCCCTCTTTAGGCTTTTCTGTGTAGAGCAGGACAAGAGCCACACTAACTAAACCTCATAACACTAGAGATGTCACTGGGACCCATTGCCCTTGTGCATCGTGTTGTTTAATATTTCTGCTAACTTGTTCCCACAGCTCTACATCTAGTGTACCTTCTTCCAGGAACAATGGGTTATGGGGTACAACAGTTTGCATGAGGCCCCTTAATTGAGCCTGTGAATCTGAGGCTCCTCTAGCTTTAGGCAGCTGTTTCAACACTTCTGTATACTCTTTCTGTTGAGCTGATAACTGTTGTCCTATGATGAAACACTAGCCTGAACAATTCCCTCGAACTTGAAAATCCTGAGTGAGCACTAATGACTTACTGACTTATTGACTGCACAGTCTTCTTCATCTTCATTTTTTAGGGTTCCATCACAATTTGTTACAATGTTCCTCTCATGGGTCACCACCTGCTGGGTCTAAACCACAGACCCTGGCTGAATGATTGATGAACAAATGCTCTCTGATACTGGATATCTAGTGAAAGGGCAGGTAAGGGGACCAGGCCACTTACAGACCCTGAGGAGGATGCCATAAAGAGTCAGCAGCCATGGCCATGACTAGCTGGTGCTGGGGGAACATATTTAGTAAAAATTTAATGACAAAGGCTGAGTCAACACTCTTTGTTGGTAAATAACATTGCCAACCCCCCAAGTAGAGAGCAGTCCTGCATGCAAATGATCAAAGGTTGGCCTATAGGACAACATGTTATTTAGACAAACTCCCCTACATTACCTTGTTATTTCTTTTTTTTTTTTTTTTTTTCCTTGAGACGGAGTCTTGCTCTGTCACCCAGGCTGGAGTGCAGTGGCGCAATCTCGGCTCACTGCAAGCTCCGCCTCCTGGGTTCACGCCATTCTCCTGCCTCAGCCTCTCCGAGTAGCTGGGACTACAGGCGCCCGCCAGCATGCCCGGCTAATTTTTTTTTTGTATTTTTAGTAGAGACGGGGTTTCACCATGGTCTCGATCTCCTGACCTTGTGATCCACCCGCCTCGGCCTCCCAAAGTGCTGGGATTACAAGCGTGAGCCACCGCGCCCGGCCTCATTACCTTGTTATTTCTTTTCACCATTAGCTCAAGGTAAGCAGATCAGTCTGCCTTCAGCTATAACCCTTTCCCATAGCTTTTGTAAAACCTTCCATCTTTCCAGAAGGTTTGCATCTTTCTGCAATTTTTCCCACCTTCCTTACCTACCTCCTACATTTTGACATATTGGTGGGCTTTGTTCCAAGGTTATGTGACTCTCTTACCTCTGCCTTACCCACAAGAGCCATTGTGACATATTCCTAAGTTCAGTTCCCAGGTGATGTAAAACAATTGCCTGTGCCCCAACTAGAGAGGCCATTGTAACATATCTCTGTGCCCACCATCATGTTGTTTTGACTCTCTTCTCTTGTGTGGTCCATCTTGTGTGGATGGTGACACATCACTGAGTCCAGCAGCTAACTGGTATGACTCTTCTCTATTGAGAATCTGCTTGTAGAGTGAGGGTGTAGCCGAGATGGCCAACTAGAAGCAGTGACGTTTGGAGGCACCCATCAAAATAAATAAATACATAATAAAAGTATATTAATTATTCATCAGAAACAAAGGTATCAAATTTCTCTCATCAAAACTGAATAGATACCTAATGTGACCCCACCAAGAGAAGGAGGAATAGTTTGGTGTGATGACCCACCTAAGAGCCACAAAGGGCAAAGGAGTCCCCTCCCCCAGCCAAGGGAAGGAGTGAGTGAGTATTTTACCCAGGTGGGAAAGGTTGCAAGGTCTCACTCACTAACCCACACCATCAGGACCTGGCATCACTACCCTGGAAAGTGCAATTTCTTACAGCCTCTCAGATAAAATCTGCTTATGCCTACTGAGTTACCAGGAGGAGGAACAACCAGTACTGCAGCTGTGGCTGTCTGTTGTCTAAGCCATGTGAACTCTCAGGGGGAGCGTCAGCAGCCAGCACTGGGACACACAAATGCCTAACACTCTAAGCTACTGAGACAGCGGAAGGTTGACACCCATCTTTACAGCTCCAGGTTGTGCTTTTGCCCTGCTGGAGCCAGGCAGGCTAGAGAGCTAGGTACACAAACTTTTCTCCCACAGCCCAACACACGGGCTGTGGCAGTCTGTGGCCAGAGTGTACCTTCCGGCCTGACATGGCCCATCTTTCCTCATTGGGTGTGGCTTCCCTGAAGGAACTCGAGTAACTCCAGCCAGGGAATCAGAGAAACAACTTGGATTTCCCTGGGCCTGAGCCCTAGGGAGAGAAGTGGCCACAGTTTCTGCGGACCAGCCAACTTAGCCTCACCTCTTGGTAGTTATGAGGAATGTGGCCAGCCCAGATGAGTGAGTTTCCCCCCAGCAAAGCACACTCCCTCCATCAAGGGACAAAGTGCTTCATTAAATGGGTCCTAATCTCCATGCCAACCAACTGAGTGAGACGCTCCAACAAGCATTGTCAGACACACTGTACAAGAGAAATCCTACTGGCATTGTTGGTGCCCCTTGAGGTCAGAGGTCCGCGAAGAAGGACCAGACACCTGCCTTTGCTGTTCTCTAGTCTCCTCAAGTGACATCTCAAGGCACAAGAAAAATCAGATGAATGGGGCCTCAAGTGAACCCCCAGCAAAACATAGCAGCCCTACACAGAAGGGACAAGACCTTTGTGTGGTGGGGGGGAAAGAAGAAGAAACGGAAAAAATCAACCACATCATCAGCAACAACAAATCCCCCACAAAAATCCCATCTGAGGGTTAGTAGCTTCAAAGTCTAAATAATTAGACAAACTCACAAAATGAAAAAATGTTAAAAACCCATAAGAACAGAGTGTCTCTTTTCTTTCAAATGATCGCAGTGTCACCCCATGATAGGCACCACACTGGATGGGAGATCTGATGCATTAATTGACAGTAGCAGGCTTTGGAATTTGGGTAATAAACACTTATGTTGACCTAAAGGAGCATGTTCTAACCCAATGCAAAGCTAAGAACCTTCATTAAAAATTAGAGTAATTGCTAACTACAATAACCAGTTTAGAGAGAAACATAAATGACATGATGGAGCTGAAAAACAAGGCATGAGGACTTTGTGAAGCATACACAATTATCAACCAGGCAGAAGAAATAATATTAGAGTTTGAAGACTGCCATGCTTAAATAACACAAGAAGACAATATTCGAGATTTAAAAAAAAGTAAAGGAATAAACAAAGCCTGCAAGATACGTGAGATTTCAATAAAAGACTGAACTAGCTATTGATTGGTGTAGGAGAAGGAGATGGAGAGAACGAAAAGAAGCTGGGAAACACACTTCAGCATACTAGCCAGTAGAACATTCCCAACCTAACAAGACTGGCCAACATGCAAATTCGGGAAATACAGACAGCACTATTAAAATAGCCTACAAAAGGATCAATCCGAAAACACATAATTGTCATATTCTCCAAGTTCTAAATAAAGAAAAATTTGTTCAGTGCAATTAGAGAAAATGGGTAGGTCACCTTTTTCTCCAATCAGACTAATAGCAGATCACTCATCAGAAATTCTCCAAGAACGGATTGGGGACCAATATTCACAATTCTTAAGAAAAAAATTTTCAGCTCAGAATTTTATATCCAGCCAAACTAAGCTTCAGAAATGAAGTAAAAAATAAAATCTTTTACAGAAATGCCTATCGTTTGCAATCTCCATGTCGCCAAAAATAAAGGACCCTTAAATTCGTCTCAATGTGTGGCATTTCTCTAACTCACTTGGGTAAAACACTTGTTATGTAGTGTAATCAGAAGCATGTATATTCAAGGGGACTAGATATGCAATTTGTTCTATTATGCTTATCATTCTTTTCTCAATTCTAAAGTTTCATATGTCATAGTGAAGAGTCTCACCTTCTTCTAGAAACAACCATTTCCAGAAGTCAGGTAGCCAATGGGCAATTTCCCAGCTCAATTATTGTATCCAATAAAACTCCCATCACCATTTAATGGGATACTACTGTCACTTCCATATTGGCAAACTCTCTTGTTTTCTGTCCACGAGCACAGCTTCAAGTGCTTTGTGCTGGATCTTTTGATAATGGTTGGGTTATGTTCATGGAAGGGAAGATTTTAACTAAAAAAAAAAGTTTGCAGAAAGAAATTTCAAAGAAGTAAAGAGGAAAATTATCTTACACTTGTTGCCCTGCTAGGGATGAATCAATACAAATGAAGATCTCTCCCTCAAAGCTGAGAACAAGCTCCTACAAAGAACACTTGATAATCAACAGTTTAGTTGCAAGATTGGTAAGATGTTTACCTAAATATAAGTTTGCATGGAAGGAAAGCAAGAGGGAAAAGTTTTTTTATTACACAGGCTCTTCCATAAACCCATAAGATGTGTAAGTATCACCCTCTGAAAGCTGACAAGATTTGTATGGGAACTTTTGATTATGAGTGGTTTTCTTTCAGAAAAGGAAAGAATTTCATAAAGATAAATTTGTAGACAAGATTTACAAACAGCCAAAGGGCAATTCTCTAACTCCAGTTGTTCTCTTAGGAAGCCTGACATACAAATGTTTAGTTCTCAAAACTGACAACCTTGGTGCCAAAACTACTGATGACTGAAGTGTTTTATTTGTTTTGTTTTCTTTTCTAAAAGAAAGACTTTAACAAAATGAAAAGTTTGCAGGTGTTTAGAAGGAGCAAGAGAAAATATATCTTAGCCCGGTGGCACTCATAAAAACTCATCAATAAAAACAAATAATCAGTTTTCAAAGCTGAAAAGATTATGCCAGACTCCTCATCATGATAATTTTTGTTTTTTATGAGAGAAAAGATTCTTCATACAATATAAATTTGCAAGCATTTACAAGGAACAAGGAGGGAAGTCCTCTCAAATCAGGGATTGTCAATAGGAAAAAATATCCAGTTCTGAAACCTGATAACAAGCTTTCGGCCAAAAGTCTTGATAATTAGTTTTCTTTTTTATTTAATCGTAAAAAGATGGTTACGTGATGAAAAGTTTGCAGATAGATATTTAGAAGGAGTAAGGAGGGGAATTCTTTCACACACGTGGTTCTTTTCTGGAACTGTCTAAAAAAAAAAGGAAGGCACACATCTGGCCTTGAAAACTGATAACTAGAGTTGTTTCACAACTCCTGAAGATGAGATATTTTTCATGAAAAATATTTCAAAGCAAAAAATATTTGTAGACATTTCAAATAGAGAAGAAGAAACATTCTCACACTAGTGGGCCTTCCAGGGGCCCCACAAAACCACTGAGTATTCATCCCTGAGAAAACAAGCTCTGTGTTAGAAGTCTTGATGATAGTCTCTTTAGTTTTAGGAAAAGGAAGATATTTAAATAAGAAGAAATTTTTAAGCAGGCATTTAGAAGAAACAAGGAGGATAACTAAACCTTTACAAAAAAAAAAAAAAAAAAAAAAAAAAAAAAAAAAAAAAAAGAGGTGTGTAGCCAGACACTTTGAAGTAACAGAAAGGGAAATTCTCTCACAAGTGGCCCCACTGAAGAACCATCAAAATGAATGAATATTCCACCCTGAAAGCTGACAACTATTTTTGTTCTGTTTTGTTGATAATGGGCAATTATCTTTCAGGAAAGAAAAGATTTTAACAAAAACACAAGTTGGCCCACAAGTATTTAAAAGCAACAAAAAGAAAAATGTTCTCTTCTGCCATTGGTTTCCCTTAGAAAACCATCTACATGAACGAATATCTATGTTTCAAAGCTGAGAATCAAACTGTGTGCCAGAACTCTTGGTAAACTGTGGTTTTCTTTTGAGTTGGAAATATATATATGGAGGAGTTATATATAAGCATTTATATTGAGCAGGAAGAACTTTTGCACCAGTGGCCCTTCCCGAGACCCTTAAGAACAAATAAATACCCAACACTAAAAGCTTACCAGAAACATTGGGGCAAAATTTGTGATGATAGTCAGTTCTATCTTAAATATAAAAATACTTCTTTAGGAGAGAAAATTTCAAACAGACATGTAAAAGAAGCTAGGAGGGCAATTCTCTTACTTCAGTGGCCACTGTGTATCTGGAGTTGGTTTCTTCCAGTGGGCTTGTGGTCTCACTGACTTCAAGAATTAAGCTGCGAACTTTGCAGTCAGTGTTACAGCTGTTAAAAGCAGTGCAGACCCAGTGAGTGAGCAGCAGCAAGATTTATTGTGAAGAGTGAAAGAACAAGACTTCCACACCATGGAAGGGGACCCCAGCATGTTGCTGCTGCTGGCTGGAGTTGCCAGGCTTTATTCCCTTATTTGTCACTGCCCATGTCCTGCTGATTGGTCCACTTTACAAGTGCTGATTGGTCCATTTTACAAACCTCTAGTTAGCTACATAGTGCTGATTGGTGCGTTTTTACAGAGCACTGATTGGTGCATTTTACAAATGTCTAGCTAGTAACCAAGCACTGATGGGTGCATTTCACAGTACTAGCTATGGAGTGCTGATTAGTGCATTTTACAATCCTCTTGTAAGACAGAAAAGTTCTCCAAGTCCCCACTTGACCCAGGAAGTCCAGCTGGCTTCACCTCTCCCTTGCAGAGAACCAATTAAACAACACTAACAGCTGACCACAAGCTTTGTGACAGAATTCTTGATGATGACAGGCTTACAGAGAAAAAAAGCTTTTACATTTAAAAGGAGTTTGCATATAGATATTTGGAAAAAGCAAAAATAATTTTCTTACATCAGTGAGAAAACTGTTAGGGTACCATGGAAATGAATACATATTTATGAAGTTGACCAAAAGCATTGTGCCAAAACACTTATTAACCAACAGTTTTCTTATAGGGAAGAAAAGATTTCAATGTATAAAGAATTTAGTACACGAATATTTAGAAGAATAAAAAGGAAAATTATTTTATGCCTATGGACCTCCTAGAAATTCATTAATGCAAATGAATATCTGGTTTTCAAATCTGAAAACTAGCTTGTGTTGGAACTATTTTTAATGGGTGGTTTTCTTTCGGGAAAAGAAAGAATTTAACAAGTGAAAAGGAAATAGGTCTTGGAGACCCAAAATCACTAGGCTAAATGGAAAAGTCAAGTTGGAAACTGCTTAGAGCCAACCTGCCTCCAAATCTAGTCAAAGTCACCTCTCTACTCATTGAGATAAATGTGTATCTAGTTGCTTCCTTTGGACAGTCTAATCAGAAACTGAAAAGAATACAACCATTTTTCTCTTAACTACTTATGATCTGGAAGCACCCTCCTCTCTTTGAGTCTTTCCCCCTTTCTTTCAAATTTTCCTGCCTTTCCAGACCAAACCAGTGTTTAGCTTACATACATTGATTAATGTTTCATACCTTCCTAAAATATGTAAAACAAAATTGTGCTTCCACTACCCTGGGTGCCTGTCATGAGGATCTCCTGAGACTGTGTCAAAAGTATGTGTCCTCAACCTTGGCAAAACAAACTGTCTAAATTAACTAAGACCTATCTCAGATTTTCAGGGTTTAAAAATACAAAAAAATACAAAAAAAAAAATTTGCAGGCAGACATTTAGAAGAGTAATAAATGGAATTATTTTATACCAATGACATCCAGGGACCAATTGAAATCAATGAATGTCAGCATTGAGTTGACAACAAGCTTTGTGACAGAACTCTTTTTTTCTATACTTTAAATTTTAGGGTACATGCGTACAACCTGCAGGTTAGTTACATATATATATATATATATATATATGCCATGTTGGTATGCTGCACCCAGAAACTCATCATTTAACATTAGATATATCTCCTAATGCTATCCCTCCCCCTCCCACACCCCACAACAGGCCAGGGAGTGTGATGTTCCATTTCCTGTGTCCACGTGTTCTCATTGTTCAATTCCCAACTATAAGTGAGAACATGCAGTGTTTGGTTTTCTGTTCTTGCAATAGTTTGCTGAGAGTGAAGGTGGCCAGCTTCATCCATGTCCCTACAAAGGACATGAACTCATCATTTTTTATGGCTGCATAGTATTCCATGGTGTATATATGCCACATTTTCTTAACCCAGTCTATCATTGTTGGAAATTTGGGTTGGTTCCAAATCTTTGCTATTGTGAATAGTGCGGCAATTGACATACGTGTGCATGTGTCTTTATACCAGCATCATTTATAATCCTTTGGGTATATAGCCAGTAATAAGATGTCTGGATCAAATGATATTTCTAGTTCTAGATCCTTGAGGAATCACCACACTGACTTCCACAATGGTTGAACTAGTTTACAGTCCCACCAACAGTGTAAAAGTGTCCCTATTTCTCCACATCCTTTCCAGCACTTGTTCTTTCCTGACTTTTTAATGATTGCCATTCTAACTAGTGTGTCATGGTAACTCATTGTGGTTTTGAATTGCATTTCTTTGATGGCCAGTAATGATGAACACTTTTTCATGTGTCTTTTGGCTGCATAAATGTCTTCTTTTGAGAAGTATCTGTTCATATCCTTCACCCACTTTTTGATGGAGTTGTTTGTTTTTTTTCTTCTAAATTTCTTTGAGTTCATTGTAGATTCTAGATATTAGCCCTTTATCAGATGAGTAGATTGCAAATATTTTCTCCCATTCTGTAGGTTGCCTGTTCACTCTGATGGTAGTTTGTTTTGCTGTGCAGAAGCTCTTTAGTTTCATTAGATCCCATTTTTCAATTTTGGCTTTTGTTGCCATTGCTTTTTGTGTTTTAGACATGAAGTCCTTGCCCATGCCTATGTTCTGAATGGTATTGCCTAGGTTTTGTTCTATGGTTTTTATGGTTTCAGGTCTAACATTTAGATCTTTAAGCCGTCTCGAATTAATTTTTTTATCAGGTGTAAGGAAGGGATCCAGTTTCAGCTTTCTACTTATGGCTAGCCAGTTTTCCCAGCACCATTTATTAAATAGGGAATCCTTTCCCCATTTCTTATTTTTGTCAGGTTTGTCAAAGATCAGGTGTAGATCTTTTTGTCAGGTTTCTCAAAGATAGGTTGTAGATATGCAGCATTATCTCTGAGGTCTCTGTTCTGTTCCATTGGTCTATATCTCTGTTTTGGTACCAGTACCATGTTGTTTTGGTTACTATAGGCTTGCAGTATAGTTTGAAGTCAGGTAGTATGATGCCTCCAGTTTGTTCTTTTGGCTTAGGATTGACTCGGCAATGGGGGCGCTTTTTTTTGTTCCATATGAATTTTAAAGTAGTTTTTTTCCAATTCTGTGAAGAAAGTCATTGGTAGCTTGATGGGGATGGCATTGAATCTATCAATTACTTTGGGCAGTATGGCCATTTTCACAATATTCATTCTTCCTATCCATGGGCATGGAATGTTCTTGCATTTGTTTGTATCCTCTTCCATTTCATTGAGCAGTGATTTGCAGTTCTCCTTGAAGAGGTCCTTCAGGTCCCTGGTAAGTTGGATTCCTAGGTATTTTATCTTCTTTGAAGCAACTGTGAATGGGAGTTCACTCATGATTTGGCTCTCAGTTTGTCTGTTATTGGTGTACAAGAATGCTTGTGATTTTTGCACACTGATTTTGTATCCTGAGACTTTGCTGCAGTTGCCCGTCAGCTTTAGGAGATTTGGGGCTGAGACGATGGGGTTTTCTAGATATACAATCATGTCATCTGCAAACAGGGACAATTTGACTTCTTCTTTTCCTAATTGAATACACTTTATTTCCTTCTCCTGCCTGCTTGCCCTGGCAAGAAATTCCAACACTATGTTGAATAGGAGTGGTGAGAGAGGGCAGCCCTATCTTGTGTCAGCTTTCAAAGGGAATGCTCCTAGTTTTTGCCCATTCAGTATGATATTGGTTGTGGGTTTGTCATAGATAGCTCTTATTACTTTGAGATATGTCCCATCAATACCTAATTTATTGAGAGTTCTTAGCATGAAGCATTGTTGAATTTTGTCAAAGGCCTTTACTGCATCTGTTGAGATAATCGTATGGTTTTACCATTAGTTTGTTTGTATGCTGGGTTATGTTTATTGATTTGCCTATGTTCAACCAGCCTTGCATCCCAGGGATGAAGCCCACTTGATCATGGTGTATAAGCTTTTTGATATGCTGCTGGATTAGGTTTGCCAGTATTTTATTGAGGATTTTTGCATCGATATTCATCAGGGATATTCATGTAAAATTCTGTTTTTTGTTGTTGTGTCTCTGCCAGGCTTTGGTATCAGGATGATGTTCACTTCATAAAATTAGTTAGGGAGGATTTCCTCTTTTTCTATTGATTGAAATAGTTTCAGAGGGAATGGTACCAGCTCCTCCTTGTATCTCTGGTAGAATTTGCCTGTGAATCCATCTGGTCAGGGACTTTTTTGGTTTGTAAGCTCTTAATTATTGCCTCAATTTCAGAGCCTGTTATTCATCTCTTCAGAGATTCAACTTCTTCCTCGTTTAGTCTTGGGAGGGTGTAGCGGTTGAGGAATTTATCCATTTCTTCTAGATCTTCTAATTTATTTGCATAGAGGTGTTTATAGTAGTCTCTGATGGTAGTCTGTATTTCTGTGGGCTTGGTGGTGATATCCCCTTTATCATTTTTTATTGCATCTATTTGATTCTTCTCTCTTTTCTTCTTTATTAGTCTTGCTAGCATTCTATCAATTTTGTTGATCTTTTCAAAAAACGAGCTCCTGGATTCATTGATTTTTTTAAGGGTTTTTTGTGTCTCTGTTTCCTTCAGTTCTGCTCTGATCTTAGTTATTTCTTGACTTCTGCTAGCTTTTCAGTGTTTTTTTCTCTTGCTTCTCTAGTTCCTTTAATTGTGATGTTAGGGTGTCAGTTTTAGATCTTTCTTGCTTTTTTCTGTGGGCATTTAGTGCTATAAAATTCCCTCTATACACTGCTTTGAATGTGTCCCTGCGATTCTGGTATATTGTGTCTTTGTTCTCATTGGTTTCAAAGAACATCTTTATTTCTGCCTTCATTTTATTATGTATCCAGTAGTCATTCAGGAGCAGGTTTTTCAGTTTCCATGTAGTCAAGTGGTTTTGAGTGAGATTCTTAATCCTGAGTTCTAGTTTGATTGCATTGTAGTCTGAGAGACAGTTTGTTCTAATTTCTGCTGTTTTACATTTGCTGAGGAGTGCTTTACTTCCAACTATGTGGTCAATTTTGGAATAAGTGTGGTGTGGTGCTGAGAAGAAGGTATATTCTGTTCATTTGGGGTGGAGGGTTCTGTAGATGTCTATTAGGTCTGCTTGCTGGAGAGCTGAGTTCAATTCCTGGATATCCCTTTTAACTTTCTTTCTCATTGATCTCTCTAATGTTGACAGTGGGGTGTTAAAGTCTCCCATTATTATTGTATGTGAGTCTAAGTCTCTTTTTAGGTCTCTAAGGACTTGCTTTATGAATCTATGTGCTCCTGTATTGGGTGCATATATATTTAGGATAGTTAGCTCTTCTTGTTGAATTGATCCCTTTACCATTATGTAATGGCCTTCTTTGTCTCTTCTGATGTTTGCTGGTTAAAGTCTGTTTTATCAGAGACCAGGATTGCAACCCATGCCATTTTTGTTTTCCATTTGCTTGGTAGATCTTCCTCCATCCCTTTATTTTGAGCGTATGTGTGTCTCTACACATGAGATGCGTTTCCTGAATACAGCACAGTGATGGGTCTTGACTCTTTATCCAATTTGCCAGTCTGTGTCTTTTAATTGGAGCATTTAGCCCATTTACATTTAAGGTTAATATTGTTATGTGTGAATTTGATCCTGTCATTATGATGTTAGCTGGTTATTTTGCTCATTATTTGATCCAGTTTCTTCGTAGCCTCAACAGTCTTTACAATTGAGCATGTTTTTGCAGTGGCTGGTTCTGGTTGTTCCTTTCTTTGTTTAGTGCTTCCTTCAGGAGCTCTTTTAGGGCAGGCCTGGTGGTGACAAAATCTCTTAGCATTTGCTTGTGTGTAAAGGATTTTATTTCTCTTTCACTTATGAAGTTTAGTTTGGCTGGATATGAAATTCTGGGTTGAAAATTCTTTTCTTTAAGAATGTTGAATATTGGCCCCTACTCTCTTCTAGCTTGTAGAGTTGCTGCTGAGGGATCACCTGCTAGTCTGATGGGCTTCCCTTTGTGAGTAACCTGAACTTTCTCTCTGACTGCCCTTAATATTTTTTCCTTCATTTCTACTGTGGTGAGTCTGACAATTATGTGCCTTGGAGCTGCCCTTCTTGAGGAGTAACTTTGTGGCATTCTGTATATTTCCTGAATCTGAATGTTGGCCTTCCCTTCTCGATTGGGAAAGGTCTCCTTGATAATATCCTGCAGAGTGTTTTCCAACCTGGTTCCATTCTCCCCATCAATTTCAGGTACATCAATCAGACGTAGATTTGGTCTTTTCACATAGTCTCATGTTTCTTGGAGGCTTTATTTATTTCTTTTTATTCTTTTTTCACTAAACTTATCTTCTCACTTCATTTCACTTATTTGATCTTCCATCACTGACACCCTTTCTTCCAGTTGATCAAATTTGCTACTGAGGCTTGTGCATTAATCACATAGTTCTTGTGCCTTGGTTTTCTGCTCCATCGGGTCCTTTAAGGACTTCTCTGCATTGGTTATTCTAGTTAGCCATTCACCAATTTTTTTTTCAAGGGTTTGAACTTGTTTGCCATGGGTTTGAACTTCCTCATTTAGCTCGGAGTATGATCCTTCTTCTGTCCATCATGAAATTCATTCTCTGTCCAGCTTTCTTCCATTGCTGGTGAGGAGCTCCATTCCTTTGGAGGAATAGAGACACTCTGATTTTTAGGGTTTCCAGTTTATCTGTTCTGTTTTTTCCCCATCTTTGTGGTTTTATCTACCTTTGGTCTTTGATGATGGTGATGCACAGATGGGGTTTTTCTGTGGATGTCCTTTCTGTTTGTTAGTTTCCCTTCTAATAGTCATGACCCTCAGCTGCAAGTCTGTTGGAGTTTGCTGGAGGTCCACTTCAGACCCCGTTTTCCTGGGCATCAGTAGCAGAGGCTGCAGAACAGTGGATATTGGTGAACAGCAAATATTCCTGCCTGATGGTTCCTCTGGAAGTTTTGTCTCAGAGGATTACTCAGCCATGTGAGGTGCCCGTCTGTCCCTACTGGGGGGTGCCTCCCATTTAGGCTACTCAGGGGTCAGGGACACACTTTAGAAGACATTCTGTCCATTCTCATATCTCCAGCTGCATGCTGGGAGAACCACTACTCTCTTCAAAGCTGTCACACAGGGACATTTAAGTCTGCAGAGGATTCTGCTGCCTTCTTTTTTGGCAATGCCCTGCCTCCAGAGGTGGAGTCTACAGAGGTAGGCAGGCCTTCTTGAGCTGTGGTGGGCTCCACCCAGTTCCAGCTTCCCTGCCACTTTGTTTCCCTACTCAAGCTTGGGATATGGCAAGCGCCCCTCCCCTAGCCTCGCTGCTGCCTTGAAGTTTGATCTCAGACTGCTGTGCTAGCCATGAGTGAGGATCTGTGGGTGTAGGACCCTCTGAGCCAGGTGTGGGATATAATCTCCTGGTGTGCCATTTGCTATGACCATTGGAAAAGCACAGTATTAGGGTGGGAGTGACCCAATTTTACAGGTGCCATCTGTCACCCCTTTCTTTGACTAGGAAAAGGAACTCCCTGACCCCTTGTGCTACCCAGGTGAGGCAATGCCTCCCCCTGCTTTGGTTCATGCTTGGCATACTGCACCCACTGTCCTGTACCCACTTTCTGACACTCCCTAGTGAGATGAAACTGGTACCTCAGTTGGGAATGCGGAAATCACCCATGTTCTGCATTACTCATGCTGGGAGCTGCAGATTGGAGCTGTGACAGAATTTTTAATAACAGATTTTTTTCCCAGAAGAACTAGACATTTTAGTAAAAGTGAATTATAGACCAACGTTTAGAAAAGCAAGCAGTGGAAATTTTCTCACATCAATGGCTTTCCTGTGGAACCATTAAAATGAAGAAATATCTGAATGTGGAAAGTTGAGAAAAAGTTCGGCACCAGAAATTTTGGTGATGTGCAGTTTTTATCTGAGAAAGAAAATACTTTTACATTAACAGAACATTGCCAATACATATTTGGAAGGAACAATTATGAATTCTCTTACACCAGTGGTCCTTCTAGTTACCCATTAATAGTAATATATTTGTGACCTTCATTGCTGAAAATAAGTTGTGTGCCAGAACGTTTGAGGGTGAGCAGTTTTCTTTCAGGGAAAGAAAGATATTTACATGAAGAGAAGTTTGCAAACAGGCATTTAAAAAAGCAAAAAATGAAAATGGTTTCACATCAGTAGTCCTTATAGTAAATCATTGAAATGAAAAAATAAATGGCCCTGCAAGCTGACAACAAGCTTTGTGCCAGAACTCTTAATGAGGAGCAACTTCTTTCAAAAGAGATAACATAAACAGTAGTTTTCAGACAGGCATTTAGAAGCAGTAAAGAGAAGAATTCTCTAACACCAGTGGTTCCTCCTGGAAACCAGCAAAATAAACAAATATTCAACACTGAAAGCTGACAAGAAGGTTTTAGCCAGAATTCTTCATGATGGGATCTTTTCTTCTCAGGAACAGAAGCTATTAAGACAAAGAGAAGTTATCCAAGTAGGCGCTTAGATGGAGCATGGAGGGGTATCTTCGTATATCAGTGGCCCTTTGAGAAAACCATGAATAAGAAAAAATATATGGTGCTCAAACCTGAATACAAGATTTGTGTTAGAACTCTCAATAATTGGCCTTTTTCAGAGTAAAGAAGAGTTAAATAAATAGAAACTATTCAGACAGGCATTTAGCAAAACTAAGGAATGAAATTCTTTCACATCTGAGGCCTTTCTAGAGACCAATATTTTGTATATTTTGTATATTGGTCTCTAGAAAGATTGCAGTGTACATTCTGCCCTGAAAGGTTACAGGAAGCTTTATGCTAGAACTCTTGATAATGGCAAATTTTCTTTTAAACAAAGGAAGACAATTACAAGAAGAGAAGTTTTAAGACAAGTATTTAGAATGAGCAAAAGGAAGAATCCTTTTATATGGAAGTTCCTTATAGTAAACTGTCAAAACGAGCGAATATCCAGCTCTGAAAGCCGAAAATCATCTTTTGCAAGGCTCCCAGTGACAGGTGGTTTTCTTTAAAAAAAATAATAAAAATAATAAAATTAAACAGAAGATTTTTGACCGAGGTCAATTGCTTATGTCTGTAATTCCAGCACTTTGGGAGGCAGAGGCTGGAAGATCACCTAAAATCAGGAATTGAAGACCAGCGTGGCCAAAAGGGTGAAACTCCATGTATGCTAAAAACACAAAATTTAGCTGGGCATGGTGGTGCACACTTGTAATTCCAGCTACTCAGGAGGCTGAGGCAGGAGAATGGCCTGAACCTGGGAGGCAGAGTTTGCAGTGAGCTGAGATTGTGCCACTGCAGTCCAGCCTGGGTGACAGAGCAAAACTCTGTGTGAAAGAAAACAAAACAAAAATAGAAAATGGAAGATTTTTAACACAAACCAGATTTCAGAAGTAAAAATTGGAGGCCAGGTGCAGTGACTGCCACCTGCAATCCCAACACTTTGGGAGGCCCAGGTGGGCAGATCACAAGGTCAGCAGTTCAAGACCACCCTGACCAATGTGGTGAAACCCCATCTCTACTAAAGATACAAAAATTAGCTGGCCATGGTGGTGTGCACCTGTAATCTTGGCTACTTAGGAGGGTGACGGAGGAAAATCACTTGAACCCAGGAGGCAGAGATTGCAGTGAGCCAAGATAGCACCATTGCACTCCAGCCTGGGTAATAGAACAAGACTCTATCTGAAGAAAAAAGGAAAAAAGAAAAAGAAGTCAAAAGGGGAATTCTCTAATGCCAGTGGCTGATCTAGGGATCCATCAATATGAACAAATATACAAGTTTTGAAGCTAACAACAAGCTTTGTCTCAGACCACTAGAGGATTGAAAGTTTACTTTAAAAAAATAGAAAGATGTTTACACACTGAGACATTTGTGGCCTGGTATGTAAAAGAAACAAAAAGGAAAATTCTCTCACAAAAGTGACCTTCTTGAGACCCTTTAAAGTGAATGAATATCTGGCCCGAAAAGCTGACAGCAAGAATTGTGCTTGAATTCTTGATAATGTACATTTTTTTTTACAAGAAAGGAAAGATGTTTCCACGAAGAGAATATTTAAAACATTAATTTAGAAAAATCACTAGGAGAAATTTTCTCATTCCAATGGTCTTTCTAAAAAATGGCCTGAATATCTGGTTGTAAAAGCTGACAACAAGTTGTGTGCCAGAATCCTTAACAATGGACAATTTTTTTTTTCAGGAAAAGAAGTGAGGCAGGAGAATAGCAAAGGGAATTGGAAATTGAATAAAGGGTGAAATGAATAAAAGCAAAGACAAGGGACAGGTGAGCAAAAAGCAAGATAAGAACAGAAGTTGAGTGGCCAAAACATAATGAAATAAAGTAGTGTGTAAGAAGCCCAAGGCTGGCTAGATCCAGACCAAACCAATAAAGGGCAGCTACTCAGAGATGGACATGTACATTAGAAAAAAAAAAAATCTTTCAAATAATCATATACGATAATCAGCTAATTAAAGCTCACGTATATGGACTGCATATCATGCATGTACTTAAAATTATGAAATAAGGTGACACACAAGCATGCAGAGGCCAGACTAAATAAGTAACCCACCTGTCAGTCAAAAGGCAGATGTTAGGCCAGGCACAGTGGCTCACATCTGTAATCCCAGCACTTTGGGAGGCTGAGGAAGGTGGATCACAAGTTCAGGAGATCGAGACCATCTTGGCCAACATGGTGGAAGCCCATCTCTACTAAAGTTAAAAAAATAGACAGGTATGATGGTGCATGCCTGTAGTCCCAGCTACTTGGGAGGCTGAGGCAGAGGAATCATTTGAACCCAGGAGGTGGACATTGCAGTGAGCTGAGATAGGGCCACTGCACTATAGCCTGGCAACAGAGAAAGACTCCATCACAAAAAAAAGAAAAGAAAAAAAAAAAGGCAGATGCTAGCTAGAGATTAGGAAGTTTGGGAAGAGAACAAATAAAACATAAAAAGATCCAAAATATACCAAATGCCAAGCTAACTTTCTGTTTTTAGTAGAGACAGGGTTACACCACTTTGGCCAGGGTGGTCTTGATCTCTTGACCTCATGATCTCCCCACCTCAGCTTCCCAAAGTGCTGGGATTACAGGTGCGAGCAACTGTGCCCAGCCCCAAACTAATGCTAATCATTTTTAGTAGAGGTGAACATACTTTTCCATCTCTGACAGGGTTACGCTACTTGAAAAAGTTTATTTGTTTTGCTATTTGTTGTGTGAAGCACCAAGAACCTAGGACTTTACGACATCAGCCAGTCACATATTATTGTGGTGAGACACACATGAGGCAAGCTCAAGTTTGGGATTCTTATTTTTGCTTCTGCTTTCAATGTTTTGTTTCTGTTTGTTACCATTCTTCACAGGCATGAGATAGGCAGTTAAGAGGTATTAGGGCACTCGATGCTAGAGGACTCCCATGACAGGGAAAGATGGTTGGGAAATAAAGCAATAGGGCTCTGCCAGATGCAAGAAAGACCCCTGCATCTCTAAGGTATTTGTGTGTTTGGTAAGACATAACATTTGATTTCTGCTATCACAATGTTGAAACCAATAATTAGTATACACTGACTTGAAGAGCCAAGGTAAATAAAAAGAAAACACTGCATTTTATGTGAGGAAGCAGATCTCAAATCTTTTAGTTTGGTAGACCTGGAACTAAAAGTAAACTCCTTGTGGAGTCTCATAAATCAATGCACAGATTGCATAGCAGATCCATGGGTAAATTGCTCTGCCTGGATTATCTGCTTTAGTTATAGGACACTCTGTTTCCTTATTAACACAGCAGTGTCTAACATATTTAAGCTAGGCAGTCTGCCTTTTCTAGATCCTCAAACTATGACTACCAAAATGCTTGAAGAATTCATTTCAGAAGATGCTATTTTGGGCAGCTACAGGGAAGCCAAAAGCTGAGGGATACACTTGGGGGCTAAAGGGAAACTTATAAATTACCAATTATTGTGGGATCCTTCTTCAAGTGGTTCAATTGACACTGACACCTAGCTAAGGCTAGAGACATAAAGCATGTCATGAAAATACCCAAGAAGAACACGTCCTGCTGGCCCTCAAATCTAGCATAGGTCCCCCATAGAAGATGCCTCACTGAGCAGCAGTGGGCCAGAATACTCTGTTTCAAGTTTACCTTGTTTTCCTCCATAGACAGACAATAACAAACTCAGCCTCAATCTTACAAAACTCCTGTCCAGCTGCATTTTCAACAAGTGGAAATAGTTCAGTCTTGACAGATATTCTCAGAGCATGGGCAAGGCATATGTGGATTAGGCTCAGCTCACACAAAATAATAACTGTTTTTTTTTAACTGGAGATGGCTGGATTTTTCAAAATCACCTGTTTTGGATTTATAGCAAAGCTCATTCACAAGGCTACATGGGGACCAGAGAATAAGCCAAGTGAATAAACCCTCAATAATTAGAGAGGCCTTTACTAAGTTAAAACAAGCCCTCACCCAGGCTCCTGCACTAGGCATCCCAGACCTCACTAAACCTTTTTTAAATATGCAGGTGAAAGTAAAGGCATTGCTATTGGTGTTGTAACCTAAATATTAGGCTTAAAACCTAGAACAAGTGCTTACTTTTAAAGGAAATTGAATGGGGGCAGCCTCAAGATGGCCAAGCTGCTGGTGTGTAATAGAAGCCACCACTATTTTAGCACAGGAAACCACTAAGATCACTCTGAGTCAGCCATTGAAGTTACTAACACCACCAGGCTAAATTAATCCTGCAGGTAAAAACCAAGAACACATCTGGATGACAGGAGAAATATCAATCAAGCATCAGGCTGTGCTTTTGAATAATCCAGAAGTTAAAACCTGTAAGACCCTGAATCCAGCTTTACTACTGCCTACAGGCTCAATAATTGATATTTTTTTGAACATATTATTGCACACGCAAAGGTGAGCCAAGTTCATCGAAAAGATCATGCTCTTCAAGACCCTGAAGATGACTGCTTCACAAATGATAGTAGCTGTATGTCTAATGGAGAATGCCAGGCTGGGTATGCAATAGTGAACTACACCACCATTATTAAGCCCCAGCCACTGCCCCCAGGCAAAGCATGCAAAAGTCGAGATTATTGCTTTTATCTGGGCCCCAATAACTAGAAAAAAAAAAAGCATATTGCTGACCAGCAAGCATTCCCCCATAAAAAATGAAAATAAAATTCCTCAATTATGAGAAGCCATACGTCTATCAAAGGCTATAGCCATAATTAATAATGGAGAGAATCAGAAAGATTTAAGCCCCAAAGTGCAGAAAAAGAAAAAGGCCAAGAAAGCCAAAGTGGCAGCCCTCAGAACATAATCCCAATCAGTTTGTCTTGTTTTCTTATCATAACTCCCCCACAGAAACTAACCACACAATACTAGAAAAACAACAAACAAAAGAGCAAGAAGGACAAAAACAATAACTCTAGTGGTATATGGGGCCAAGATGATATCTTCCTCAAGCAGCCCAGTGGAAAGTTATAAAAACTTTACATGACTACTTTCACATGGGTAGGCAGGCCACACTAGCAATAGTAAACAGACTCTTGATTAGATGTAATATTGCTTCAGTGGTTAAGAAATTTTTTCAAACAACTTGGAGTATAATGCCTCTCTTAATAGAGCTCATCTATGTGGGAGGCTCCAAATAAAGGTCCTCAAAAGGAGAGTCTGAAGACAAATTTAGACATTACACATCATCCTCTGCTGCGGGGGCACGAGTCTCTCGGGGGGAACCACAACCACCTCCATATAACTCTTCCCTTGGGCACTACAGAATAAAACAACAAGAATTAACAAACAGAACAGTGGGTGGGTCCCCTACACACCAGAAAAGGCACCCCTTATATCATTCCCCAAATTGTACTTTCTGTCAAGGAGATGGCAGAGTTGGAGAGCACAATGAGAGTTCAAGCCTCTTTTTCATTAACAGATAACAGACATACAGCAATGGAAAGAAAAACTAGCAAGTTATTCTGAAAGCCCGAGTGAGTTTGCAAATGTTTTTCACACCTTGTTTCTGGCTTGTAACCTTTCATAGAGCAATGAGAAGAAAAACAATCACTAAGGCAGTGAACTATTACAAGCTGACATTAGTCACAAGGAAAAGAAAAAAAAAAAAAAGCTCCACTATTTTTTTTTTAATGTGGCTATGTTTTACAACTGGTTGAAAGAAGACTTTAAAATATATACTAACCTAGACCCAGCCTCACAAAAACAGGAAGTGCTCATGGCTCAGCACTGTATAAGCCAGCCTCCTCCTAATATTAGATGCAAACTTCAAAAGCTGCAAATGGGGCCTTAGAAACCTCAGGCTCAGCTCCCGGATACTGCTTTTATGGTATACAAGAATCATTACCTAGAAGAGAAGAAGAAATGGTAGACCAAAATTATAGCTACAATTATTGGCAATGCCTTAAAAGCCCAGAATTTGTCAAAGGACAACCTGCAAGGGCCCAGAAATAGGAAACCTTGCTCCAAGTCCAAAGAAAGGACATTGGATGAAGAATTTTACAAGGCCCCTAACTTGCTGCCAGTGCAAAGTACAAGTCATCATCCCTGGCTTTGGAGGATTGATTGTCCTCACTCCCACCAAGAGGCTTGGTCAGCTAAAATTCTAACAATGCAAAGGAAGGAAATGAATGAAGACTGAAGGAGCTTACAGTCTCCCTCACTGCCCCATCCAGCAATATTATCCTTATCATTGAGAAACCTGGGATAACTCTGGACATCATGGGCACCCAAATTCCATGTATTTTTAATATAGGGATACACTGCTCTGTCCTTACTGCTTATGCTGAAAAATACCCCTCTTGGTCTAAGTGTCATGGAAATAAAAAGAAAGGCACAGGCTAGATTGTTTACTCCTCTTCCAACTTGTTAATTTAAAAATCTTTCAACAAGAATTTCTGATAGTGTCCAGTTGCTGAGTTATTTCCCCTCCCGGTAAGAGGTACTATGGTAAAAATAGGGTTGCTACTACAACTGCAGATTCAGTTAACAGCTTCAGCACAGGAAAACAAGCATGGAGTGTTGGGGCCAAGATCTAGCCCACTTTGATTAAGCAGAATATTATTTCTGTAACACTCATAAATATGTTATGTCTATCTAATTACTCTCATAACAGTGTTGAAGAAGACTACTGGTTTTTAGGGGCAGATAATTATTATTCAGCTATGAAGCCTGGAAATTTTGACCCATGGGAGAATGTGATCCAAGCGTCCTGGCTAATAAGTTTGAAATAAACATGAATAAGCCTCATGTAGTTCTACAAAGACCTACTATGGAGATTTCCTGGGTAGGAACAGGAAATTATTTCTGTATAAAAAAGAGATGTATTTGTAACTTCAGGTAAAATAGAGAAGCCCTTGTGATGTGGTAGCAGCTACTGATGCACACCACCCTACACTTCCATGCCCTGAAGTTTAAACCTATCATTTTTCTTCTGCCCTTACTGACTTTCATTATTGGGATTGTTTAATTCAGCACCTCCCTGGGCAGCATTGAAGGCCAGAAGCCTACCAGGATTTTGTCTAATTTTTTTTAAATGAAGAATTTTGTCTAATTCAAAGGTTATCTAAAGTCTAAATTATGACTTAAAATGGTTACATATAAAATAAGCTAGAAAGAAACCTGTAAGTAGGAAAGAGTAATATAAAGAAAGACAGGGACAGGTAGATCCACTTTTTCTTGAAGAAGATTATGAAGAAACAAGAATAATTTTATATAAAAAGGATATTGTATGGTAAACTTTTGTCCTAATGTAAAATAACTGTTTACTTAAGAAAGAGAAAAGTTTGTGACAAGTCAGAAAGTTCAAGCATGTCATAGATTATCTATGCAAATCATCATAAGGTTCATGAAGTGGAATTTATAAAAGAAATTTTGTATTTGATTAACTTGTTTGTTATTTAAAAATCAGTTATAATAATTTTACTAAGGTGGTCTCCTTTATGAAATTACAGTTTTCTTGAAGAATTAATTTTCTCTCAATAAAATTGCAAGATATTTTACTTTAATTTTACAAATTATTTCTCTTAAAAACTTGTCAGTGTGTTTTCACTGACATTCAATTTTGTTCTCCTCTTGAGAATAACTAGATACTAATTCTCTTCTTCAACTTTTCAGATTCTATAACTGTTTTTCTCTAGTTCTAATTGCATTGACAGAATAAGGGAAGAAGCCAGAGTTTGACCAAGCTGGCTCAATAGCTTGTTATCATTGAGTTACCTGATTTTAAGAATTGGCACTACCAATCATCTTGCTTATATTAAAACATTTAATATTCATTTTAATTTTACTACTTCTAGAACCCTACATTTTGAACTGCCTCATTTTATATGTGTCTGACTACCTAGCAGCTCTCCAGTTTCAGAAGATGATTACTCCAAAAGCCTTGGAAAAACACCTAGCTATGACCAGCCCAGATACCCTTACGTAAAGCATGGAGAGAATTCTGTGATTTCCAGTTAGGCATCATCACCACCCAAAGCCAGTGAAAAGCAGGTACAGAAAATGGGCCATCACCTTTTAGCACCCCATTAACGTGTATGAGGATCATTTCAATGAGGGAAGAAATTAGGCAAGAAAATAGCCAGGAAATTGGAGGCTAAATGTGTAAGAACAAGGGGAAAAGTTGGGTGAGCAAGAAAAATATAACCAGCAGAAATTGATCAGTCAAAAAAAGTGAAATAAAAGTGAATAAGGAGCCCCTGGCTGGGACAGTAAGGGGCAGCTTCTCAGAGATAGGTATGAGCATTAGAAAAAGTATTCTTTAAATAAATTGTATGTGAATTAACTCATTAATGCTCATGCATATTGACTAAATATTATTCCTGGACTTAAAATTATGGGATAAAGGTGATTTTCAAGTACACAGGGGCCAAGGAAACTAAACATCTCTCCTATCAATCAAAAGGAAAATGCTGGCTAGAGATTAGGCAGCCTGGGAATAGAACAAACATGTTAAAAAAAAAAAGAAGAACAAAATACACTAGGCTGACACTCATCTTATTTTGCAGACATCAGCCCACTCTACCCCCTCAAGTGTGCTGCTGTGCTTGGTAGGAACTTTGCTGCTTTGCTATTTGTTGTGTGTGCCATGTCCAATTCTTTGTTCATGACACCAAGAACCTGGAACTTCATAACACTGCTGATAACAGAAAGATGTTTATATGAAAAGAAGATTGTACACAAATATTAAAATAAAGCAAGAAGTGGAAATTTTCTATACCAGTGGCCCTCCTAATATACCTAAATATTCAGCCCTGAAAGATGACAACAAGCTTTGTGCAAGAATTCTTGATGATGGGCAATTTGTTTGCAGAGAAAGACAAATTTTAACACAAAAAGAAGTCAGTAGACAGGCATTCAGAAGAAGCAAAATATAAAGCTTTTTATGCCAGTAGTCCTCTAATAATCCCGTCAATGCAAATGAACATCAGTCCTGCAAGGTAAAAACAAGCTTTCTGCCAGAACTTTTGACGAGTAGATTTCTTCAAGAAAAAACATGTTAACACAATAGAATATACAGACAAGCAGGTAGAAGTAAGAAATACACTTCTTTCACACCAACAAATTGAAACCAATGAATATCTAGCCATGAAAGTTGACAACATACTCTGTGACAAAACTGCCAATACTGAGGAATTTTCTCTCATGACCAGAAAGACATTAACATACACAAAGTTTGCAGGCAGACCTTCAGAAGAAGCAAGGAGTGAAACTTCTCTCACATCAGTGGCCCTTTTAAAGAACTGCCAAATTGATAAGCATTCCTGAAAGCTGGCAGCAAGCATTTTGTTAAAACACTTAATGATGGGCAGCTTTCTTTAAGCAATGAAACAGTTCATAGGAAAGACAGTTTGCAAATATTCATTAAATGAAGCAAGAATTAAAATTCTCTCACATTGGTGGCGTACCAAGGGAACCATCAAAATGAACAAATATCCAGCCCTCAAAGCTGACAACAACCATTTTACAAAAACCCTTAATGATTGACTGTTTCCTTTCATGGAAAAACAGAAAAAGATTTTAACACAAAGATGGGCATTTGAAAAAACCTATATTAAAAAAAAAAAAACTCTAATATCTGTGGTTCTTCTAAAGAACTGTCAAAACAAATGAATATTTGGCCCTGAAAGCTGACAACAAACTTTGTACCAGGATTCTTGATTATAAGTGACTTTCTGTCAGAGAAAAATAACATAAGGGAAAGTGTGTCGACATGTATTTAAGGAGAGCAAATAGAGGAATTATCTTATGCCAGTGGTCCTTCAAGTTACATATCAATAGGAATGACTATTCAGCTTGAGCAGCTTGCAAAGCTGTGACAGCTTGCAAAGAGTTTTGTGACAGAATTCTCTAGAACAAGTTGTTTTGTTTCAGAAAAATAAATACTTCTACATTAAAAAAATACCTTGCACACAGAGGTTTAAGAGAAGCATAAGGGAAATTGTCTCACATCAGTGTCCTTCTCAGGAAACAGTCACAATAAAAAAGTACCAGCCCTGAAAGCTGACTACAAGCTTGGTGCAAGGACTTTTGATAAGGGAGAGTAAGTAGCTTTTATTTTTTTATTATTTTATTTTACTATTATTATACTTTAAGTTTTAGGGTACATGTGCACAATGTGCAGGTTTGTTACATATGTATCCATGTGCCATGTTGGTTTGCTGCACCCATTAACTCGTCATTTAGCATTAGGTATATCTCCTAATGCTGTCCCTCCCCCCTCCCCACCCCCCCACAAGAGTCCCGGGAGTGTGATGTTCCCCTTCCTGTGTCCATGTGTTCTCATTGTTCAATTCCCACCTATGAATGAGAACATGCGGTGTTTGGTTTTTTGTCCTTGTGATAGTTTACTGACAATGATGATTTCCAGTTCCATCCATGTCCCTACAAATGACATGAACTCATCATCTTAGCTCTTAAAAAGAAAAAATTTTACCACAAAATATAGGTTGCCAAGTGCAATTAGGAAAACATATAAATACAGATTTATTTATTTATTTTCTTTCTTTCTTTCTTTCTTTCTTTCTTTCTTTCTTTCTTTCTTTCTTTTTCTTTCTTTCTTTCTCTCCTTTTCTTTTCTTTTCTTTTTTTGAGATGGAGTCTTGCTCTGTCACCTAGGCTGGAGGGCAGTGGCCTGATCTGGGCTCACTGCAAGCTCCACCAGCTGGGTTCACACCATTCTCCTGCCTCAGCCTCCCAAGTAGCTGGGACTACAGGCACCTGCCACCATGTCAGGTCAATTGTTCTTTTTGTATTTTTACTAGAGATGGGGTTTCACCATGTTAGTCAGGATCATCTCAATCTCCTTACCTCATAATCCACCTGCCTCTGCCTCCCAAAGTGCTGGGATTACAGGCTTGAGCTACCGCACCTGGCCATAAATAAAAATTTTTAATGCAAGTTGTTCTTCTAGAAAACTTACAATATAACTGAATACCTATCCCAAAAACCAGTCAAAATTTGTGTCAGAATTGTTGATGACTGACGGTGTTTTTGCAGAGAAAAAAAAATTAGCAGAAAAAGAAGTTAATAAACAGGTATATAGAAAAAAACCTGTGAACTCTGAATATCTGAAGCAGGTCTCAGTTGATTTAGACAGGTAATTTTGTCAAGTTTGAGGACACATTCCTGTTACACAGCCTCAGGAGATCCTGATGACATATGCCCAATGTGATTAGAGGACAGCATCATTTTATACACTTAAGGGAGACATGGGACATCCATCAACATATGTAAGAAAAACATTGCTCAGTCTTGAAAGGTGGGAAAACTTGAAGCAAAGCCAGAAAAAGTCAAAGCGGGGAGGGGAATTTCAGGACATCTAACCATCCAATTGATTTACCTTTTCTGCTGCCTAGACAAAGCGAATTTATCAAGACCAGAAAAAAGAAATGCAAGTCAAATAGTAATTCTCATGGAGCTCGCTGTATGGAAGGTTGCAGTTTTATTACTACTCAAATTAGTCTCTCTGAAAAGTGATGGATCAGAGATTTTTAAGGATAATTTGATGGGTACGGAGCTAGTGAATTGGGAGTGCTAGTTATTTGGCTTGGGAGTAAAGTCATAAAAAGTCAAAGCTGTTCTCTTTGCTGAGTCACCTCCTGGGTGGGGACCAGAGAACTTCTTGGCAGGTCCAGGAGGGGTCATCTGGTTGTTATAAATGCAAAAACCTGCAAAGACACCTCAAAAGACCAACCTTAGTTTCACAATAGTAATGTTACCTTCAAAAGTAGTTGAGGAAGCTGCAAATCTTATGACCTCTGGAATAATGGGTGGTATTAGTTAGAACTCCAGGCCTTTTCATTTGACTTGATGGCTGGTGGCCTTTTATTTGTTTTACAAGAACAATTTAGCCTTTTGAGAATGGATATTATGTAGACTATACACTAAATTTCTTCCCAAAGCTAGTTTGGCCTATGCCTAGGAATAAACAAAGGTTGTTTAGAGGTTAGAGGCAAGATGGGGTCAGTTAGATGTGATACATTTCATTGTCATAATTTTCTGAGTAAAAATTTTTGCAAAGGCAGTTTCAGCTACTTTGGAGGCTGAGGAGGGATGATTGCTTGAACCCAGGAGCCAGAGATTGTGGTGTGACTTTGTACCACTGAAATCCAGTGTAGGTAGGTGACAGAGTGAGACTCTACCAACGATGACATTTTAGTCAAAGTTTTGGAAATATAATATTTTCAATTACATTCTGCTATAAAAATAAATTTATGTAAATACTGTAAAATTTATGATTTATTTATAAAAATTTACATTTAAAATATTTAAAGAAATTTATGATTATTTACTTATGTATATTATCATAATTTTATATGAATACTGACAATAGTTTCAGAATTCTGGGGAATCAAGAATAGCAAACATTATAAGGAGAAAAGAGGCAACCTACAGAAGTAGTGGAGCTCAAATGGCCTCAGTGTGATTTCATCACAGTATAGTTCTACAGGCCTGCAATTTTATCCAAAGTGAGTCAGCTCTGGAATCCCATTTCTGACACCAAACATGTCAAGATCAAGTAGAATATAGACACAAATCTCTGAAGTCAAAACATTTTATTTGGGAAGACAGAATTGCAATTTGGGACATACACACAGAACAGGTGGACTTTAATATGGTTGAGGAACAAACAGAAGGTTAGAGATTTTATTTGAGAGAAAGTGAGGAGAGAGAAGAGAAAGAGAGAGAGAGAGAAAGGAGAGAGGAGAGATATTACATATTTTTCAAGAAAGTTCGCTGGCACTAGGAAAGTTTGGGGAGCTCTGATTAGTGACTTATGGTGGTGGGTTTAATTAATTTTAGATTTGCAGGAGTTTGTGTCAGCAGCTGTTAGGTAAAACTGGACTCTGGTTACAGGAGGCAGTTTTACTAGCCAGGCTAGAAGAGAGTTATATTCTTGAAACAATGTTAGGCTTTCTGAATGCTTTTTTTGTTTTCTTTTTTGAGATGGAGTCTTGATCTGTGGCCCAGGTTGGAGTGCAGTGGCATGATCTCGGCTCACTGCAACTTCCGCCTCCCAGGTTCAAGCAATTCTCCTGCCTCAACCTCCTGAGTAGCTGGGATTATAGGCACCCACCACCATGCCCAGCTAATTTTTGTATTTTTAGTAAAGACAAGATTTCACAATGTTGGTCAGGCTGGTCTTGAACCCCTGACCTCATGATCCACCCACCTTGGCCTCCCAAAGTGCTGGGATTACAGGCGTGAGCCACCATGCCCAGCTAGCGTTCTGAATGCTTTTTACTCATGACTTCTTCATTCTGTTTTAGCTGAGTGTGAAAAGAATGCCTCAATTTTTGTGACTGACTTTCACAGACTTCTAGTTGTATTTATTTATTTTTATTTGATGGATAAGCAATAGTTGTATATATTTATGGGATACATGAGATATTGTGATACAGGCATATAATGTATAATAATTACATTAAGATAAAAAAGGTTTCTATCATCTCAAACATTTTTCATTTCTTTATTGTTATAAATATTGCAATTATCCTCTCAGGTATTTTTAAATGTACAGTAAATCTCTGTTGACTGTGATCACAGTATTTTGCTATCAAATACTAGATCTTATTCGTTTTTCCTAATGATATTTTTGTACTTATTAGTCATCCCCACTTCCTCCTCCCCTCCACACTGCCCTTCCCAGACTCTGGTAGCAATTTTTCTCCTCTCTATTTTCAAGAGTTCAATTGCTTAACTTTTAGCTCTCACAAATGTGTGAGAACATGTAAAGTTTTTCTGTGTGTTCCTGGCTTATTTCAATAACATCATGCCTTCTAGTTTTATTCATGTTTTTGAAAATGGCATAATTTCATTTTTTTTATGACTGAATAGTTTGCCATTGCATATATGTACCAGAGTTTCTTCATCCATTTTCCTGTTGATAGACATTTTGGTTGCTTCTAAATTGTGGGTGTTTTAATACACTTGGGGATGCAAATAACTCTTTGACATGTTGATTCCTTTCTTTTAGGTATATTCATAGCAGTAAATTCCTTGGTTAAATCATAGCTTTATTTTTAGTTTTTGGAGAAACATCTATACTGTTCTTCATAGTTGTATTAATTTATATTCCAACCAACAGTGTATGAGAACTCCCCTTTCTCCATATCTGTGCTACTATTTTTTATTGCCTGTCTTGTGAAAGAAAACCACTTTAATTGGGGTAAAGTTACGTCTCATCGCAATTTTTGGTTTTCATTTCTCTGATGATCAGTGATACTGAACACCTATTTGTAAATATGTTTGCCATTAGTATGCCTTCTTTTAAGAAATTTTTACTCAGATCTCTTGCCAGGCTTTTTTTTTTTTCTATTGTGTTGTTTGAGCTTTTCATACATTCTGATTATTAATCACTTATCTGATGGAAAGTTTGCAAACATTTTCTTCTATTCTGTGCAGTATTTCTTCTCTTCATTGTCTCTTTTGCTGTGGAAAAGCTTTTTAACTTGATGTGATGCCACTTTTCTATTTTTGCTCCAGTTGCCTGTATTTCTGGGTATTACTCAAGAAATATTTGCCCATACCAATGCTCAAGAGAGTTTTCCCAATGTTTTCCTCCAGTGGTTTCATGGCTTGAGATCTTAGATTTAAGTCTTAATACATTTCGATTTGATTTTTGTGTATGGTGAGAGAGAGGGGCCTAGTTTCATTACTATGCATATTGTAACTAGCGAGTTAATAAGATGCCACACTTTGAGACTAATTAAGAGTCCTTTATTAAGCCAGTGGCCAAAGAGACAGCTAATGCTTAAAATTCTCTCAGCCACAAGGAAAGGGCTCAATTAACTTTTATACTTAGGTTTAAGGAAGGGGAGGGGGACTTAAAAGTAATAATTCTACAGAAGTAAAAACATGCAAGAATCAAAAAAATCAAAATGGTTACATAGTGATAAACAACTTAAAAGACAAATGGTTACAAGAAGAGCAATGGTACCAGGTGTGAGGTTTTAAATCTTTCGTTATACATAGATATAGGGTCTATGACAGACATGAACTCAAGGTTTTATGTTGTTATCTCTTGGAGAAAATTCCTGGGAAACTTTATACATGGTTGGTGTTGGTACCTTATCAGTTAATTGGGCTCCTTTGAAATACTGAGGATATATTTACCCAGGCCAACTCTTCAAGAAAGGGGGTTGGGTGGGGAGCCCTAGTGTCTTGTAAATTAAGGGGTCAATTGGAGTTTGTCCGGCTTTCTTAGCTAGAGAGAGTCTTATTTACATGAGAAGCAAGGCTAGGTGATTTAAAGAGACAGGCAGGACAAAATTCAAAGTAATGGGTTAAAGTAAAAACAGGGTTAGCCATTTCATTTCCCCACTTGTGTTTTAGGGGGATCAAATCGTTGATTTTTCAGTTACAACAAGGCGGTTATATTGAGTTCTTAGATACATAAGTTTGACAGAGGCTATGCGTTGTTTTACAAAATTAAGGAATAAATTTAATATACAAGGCCTAAAAATCAAACTCAATAATATGATGATGATGGGTCCAGCTAAACGAGTGATTAAAGTAGTTAGCCAAGGGTTCCAATTGAACATGCTTTGATACCAGAGTGTGTTATTTTCTCATTCTTTTTGGCGCCTATCTAGATTTTCTTGAACTTTTTGGAATGTATCTTTTATGACTCCAGATTGGCATAAAAGTAACAGCTTTCTCATAGAGCTGCACACAATCCCCCTTGAGAGAGGAAGAGTATATCTAAGCCTCGGTGGTTTTGAAGTACTACTTCAGCTAGAGACTTTACCTGGGAATGCAGTGTATCTATGGCAGACTGAAGGTTATTTAAATCAGCATCTACCTGTCGGGACAAAGACATTAGTCCAGTTTCTCCTGGAACTAGGGCAGCTGTACTAATAGCTGCTGACCTAGCTATGCTAAGACTGGCTAAAAGAGGAACTAGTAGTGGGGCAGCTCTGCATAGCCTGGGGTGTAATTCCAGGGAAGCGATGAGGAGTTGTCCTTCTGATCTACTGTACACGTACACCTGGGGAAGGACATGAACTAGAACACACAAGACAGCAAGAGAAGTTATGATTTGGTTCTGTTAATGCCGTGAGTGAGACCTGAGGTGCAGGCCAACCAGGTATTGTTAGGCACTTGGTAAGAGACTGAGATGCTCATGGGAGTAAGCAGAGAGTGATTACAAATAGCCTGAAAAGGAGAAATAGATAAGTCATATCCAGTACTAATTAGACAAGAAGCATTTCCAGACACATCTCCTAATGTGAAAGCATGAGGTCGTGCATGACAGGATAAAGGACTACTTATGAGTACGACCTCTACTCTTAATCCTATATAATAAGGGGGTTTTGCTTTTAAACATAGCTAACAATCTTGGGCTAGTTTAGGCTGGGTGAGATTAAGGAAATGATGTACTTCACCAAGCGTAGACATCAGGCTGGGTTGGAGCTGATGTCTTTGTAGCTGGGTCTTAGGAACTGAGAATGGTGGGGACACAGTTAAATTAACTTTGTCAGGGTGTTTTTGGAACATAGGGTCCCCTAGATCAGTTAAAGCTCTGATTGGCTTTGGTGGGCTCTAGGGGACTAAAATTTTCTTTTGGATGATGAACATTGTTGTAACATCGAACCCTGGGGCATAAAGTCTTAATCTTCATGACATACCATAATACTATTGAGCTGAATTAGGTTCATGGACAATGATGTTAAGAGGGTTACAATTATTTTTAGAACATGATTTAGGATGAGAAGCACAACTTATTGAAAGATCTGGAGATCTAGTTGATCCCCCAGAGTAAGTGGCTAAAGTTACACATGTCTAATCTGGGCAAAAGAACTGGTGGGTATCTCGACAGCTAGCATCAGGGTGATTTCTAGGACAGAGGTAAAAGTCAACATTTTGGAGTCCTTTTTCAGCACCTTGGGAGCTTCAACATCCAGCTTGGCTCTTCGAGTGTCCAAATCCTGCTACAAGGTTGACACTTCCAGCTCCTATGAATGGCAGATCGCGATGCTCTTCATGGGTATGAGCCAGCTCTGGGAACAGTATACGTAAGTTGACTGAAAAGGTGACTTCCTTGGAGGTACCAGCCTTCTAACTAGTACTGGCAAAAACATGTCCTGTTGTGAAAGAGGTGAGGAGGAAGGAGTAGGAAGGCACAGAAGGCATTACAGGAAAGGATAAACAAAAGAAGCAAATAAAAAGAGTTAATTTAAAAGTTTCACCTGACTTAGGCGCAATTTTAAGGGGCCTGATCCAGGCTTGGGGACTTATGTTTCTGCTTGGGCTTTGTTGGCTTTTTTGATGTGGGAGTGATGAATCCAAACAGGAATGCCATCCACTTTCAGAGCTGTTGGCGTCGTGAGGATGACGGTGTGAGGTCCTTTCTAACGAGGAGACAGTCCTTCTCTCTGGAAATTCTTAACAAACACCAGGTCACTGGGCTGGAACAAATGGCAGGGCCCTGTGTGGTCAGGAATTGGACTGGGATGGACTTCTTGAACAAGAGGCAGAATGATCTCTTGTACCTGTTGGAGAGACTGTAGGTACTGCAATAAATTACCTTGTGATATTTCTGCCAAATGGGCATCTTTTAGCTTAGGCAAGATAGGCAGTGCCCGCCCATACATAATTTCAAAAGGTGAGAACCTAGCCTGATAAGGGGTGTACTTTACTCTAAGTAGGGCTAAAGGAAGGAGATTTACCTAATTTTCACCGGTTTCTACAATTAATTTTATAAGAGTGTTTTTTAGGGTACAGTTCATGCGTTCTACCTGTCCAGAGCTCTGGGGTCGATAGGCACAATGGAGCTTCTACTGTATGTTTAATGACTTACTGACTGATTGAGCTATGGACGAGGTGAAGTCAGGTCCATTATCAGACTTTATGGCAACAGGCAATGTGTACCGAGGGATGATTTCATTGAGTAAGAACTTAACTGCTGTGTTAGCTATCTCATTCTTGGTAGCAAATGCCTCAGTCCATCCAGAGAAGGTGTCTACTAATACTAAAAGATACTTGTACCTAACCTGGTGTGGCTTTACCTCTGTAAAGTCAATTTCCTACTTTTATCCTGGTGAGTCTCCTGAGAGATGGTGACCTGGGCTGGGTTTAGGACCTTGCTTGGCATTTACCTGGGTGCAGGCTGTGCACCGGAGAGCTGCTTGATCTGTTAGGCTTTGTAGATGAGGGATTTTAAAACAACTCCGGAGGAGCTGAGCTAATTTTGTCCTACCTAAATGGGTGGTAGAATGTAGGTGACTGACTAAAGTCTCTCTAAGAGCTCGGAGTAGGAGGATTCTAGAGTCAGGAAGAATCCACCAACCTTTTTGATTTTTATTTGCTTTAAGCTTTGAAGCCAATTTTTCTTCTTCTGTTGAGTATGCAGGGTTGTCAGGCAGCTCCGGCTGTGGAAAAGAAACTGCCAGCAATAGGTTTATCGGTGGAGCTGAGGACCGTGCGGCTTCCCGGGCTGCTGAATTGGCTTTTTGGTTACCGCGGGCAACGGCCGTGTTTTCTTTTTGATGTCCTCTATAGTGGATCACAGCCACTTGCTGAGGGAGCCACACAGCTTCAAGAGGGGCTAAAATTTCTTCTTTGTTTTTAATTATTTTTCCTGCTGATGTAAGTAACCTGCGCTGTTGGTAGATGGCTCCATGTACATGCACAGTAGCAAAAGCATACCTGCTGTCAGTATAAATGTTAACACATTTATCCTTACCTCATTAGAGAGCTTGAGTAAGGGCGATCAATTCGGCTTTTTGTGCTGAGGTGTTTGCCGGTAAAGCTTGAGCCTAAAACACATCCATCTCTGTGGTAACAGCTGCACCAGCTTTTCATATCCCCTGTTCAAGAAAACTGCTGCTGTCCATGAACACGGTGGCATCTGCCTTTTTCAGGGGCACATCTTGAAGGTCTGGCCTGTCAGTTTCAGTAATTTCTAACAGCTCCTGATAGTCATGGACAGGAGTATTAGAATCTGGATCTGAGAGTAATGTAGCAGGATTTAAACACCTTGTGGGAGAGGAAGTCAGATGAGGCTGGTCTAATAGTAAACTCCGGTATTGTAAAATACGAGCATTTGACATCCATTTACCTGATGCACTTCGTAGTAAAGTCTCTACAGCATGAGGAGCTGTAAGGGTTAAATTCCGGCCTAGAGTTAATTTATCAGTTTCTTGGACTAGGCTTGCTGTAGCTGCTATGCCTCACAAACAACGTGGCCATCCTGAGGCCACAGGATCCAGCTTCTTAGATAAATAAGCCACTGGGCATCTCTAAGCTCCTAAAGTCTGAGTAAGCACTCCCTTAGCAACTCCCTGGCTCTCATGGACAAACAGATGAAAAGGCTTTGAGATATTTGAGAGGGCTAAAGCAGGGGCTGCTGTTAAAGCCTTTTTCAGATTTTGAAAAGCCTGCTCCTCAGTGTCTGTCCAAATCAGTGGGCCACTACCTTTTGTAGCAGTATACAAAGCCTTTGCAATCTCTGCAAACCTCAATATCTAAAGATGACAATATCCTACAGCTCTTAGGAATTCAAGTACGTGTCTCTTGGTGGTGGGAGTGGGGATTCACATGATGGCTTCTTTTCGGGCACTGGTGAGTGCCCTTTTTCCTTTCTTTATCTTGTACCCTAGGTAGGACACTCTGGGAAGACAAAGCTGGGACTTTTTTTCTGAGACTCGATACCTGAGCTCCTGAAGGAGGTAGAGCAGGTCTTTTGTGTGTTGTAGACTACTGTCCATAGTTTCAGTCGCTATCAAAACATCATCTACATATTGGAGAATACAGTTAGGGTGACTAGCTCGGAAGAGTACAAGATCTTGCTGAAGAGCCTCTCCAAAAAGGGTAGGGGAATTTTTTAAACTTTGAGGTAACCAAATCCAAGTCAGCTGGGTAGTGTCTCCTGATCTAGGATCCGTCCATTCAAAAGCAAAAATTGGCTGGCTTTTGGGGGCCAGAGGAATAGCAAAGAAAGCATCTTTCAGGTCAAGGACAGTGTATACTGTATGTTCTGGTGGGAACAGGCTGAGTATAGGGATTAGGAATGGTTGGGTGGACAGTAACAGTCCATTTATTAACTTCCTTTAAGTCTTGTAACTGCTGGTAATCATTTGTTCCGGGTTTCGGGGCTGGCAAAAATGGCATGTTCCAGGCAGACTGGCATGAGGTAAGTATGCTAGCTTGTAACAGTCATTGAATGTGGGGAGGAATCCCCTCTCTAGCCCACTGACTTGTGGGGTACTGCTTTACCTGGACTGGTATGGCAGTAGCCAAGAGTTCTACAACTACTAGTGGATGGTGTTTAGCCAGTCCAGGAGGGTTTGACTCGGCGTAAACTTGGGGGAAAAAGTGTCTGTAGGTCTAACAAAAGAGCATTAGTATTTTCCTCTGGTGACTGTGATGGTGAAACCAGAAGATATTCCTCTGACAGACGGGTAGTTAACAAGAGTTGGGCAGTGGGGGAAGTTGCATTTCCTAGTGTGAGATGAGCCTGCTGAGCTGAAAAAGAGATTGAAGTCTGCAACTTATGGAGCAGATCTCGTCTAAGGAGAGGAAAAGGACACTCTGTAACTACTAGAAAAGAGTGCGTCACTCTTTTCTGTCCTAAGTTTACTTCTCAAGAGTGTGTGACAGGATATTCTTGAATAGCTCCAGTTGCCCCTTGTACAGCAATTTTTTTATTTGAGACACTGCCCAAGGGAGTCTGCAGTACCAAGTTCTCTGCCCTGGTGTCTACTAGGAAAATGTACAGGCTGCCCCCCTACTGTAGCAGTTACCATGGGCTCCTGGGGGCTGAGAGTGAGGGAGCCCTGGCCCCATCAATCATCAGGCTCTTCTGTTGCGGTCAGGGTGAGAACCTTTTTGTTTTCAGATTTTTATTTTGGCAATAATGGACACTCCTTTTTCCAATGCCCAGTCTGCTTGCAATAGGCACATTGGTCTTTTCCTAGAGGGGTTTGTTCAGCTCTTTTACTTTTCTGGTGGGAACCTGAGGTTCCTTGGTGATTTTTCTGGAATGGGGGCTTTTCCTTTTTGCCCTCTTGGATAGCTGTTATTAAGATATTAGGTGATATGACATTCTTGCATACACTCTTTCTTCATGGGATATTGTAAAATACTGGTGAACCTAGGACCTATGGGATATGACTCTTTTCTACTGCTTGGGTCCTGCTCACACAGTAAGTTTTTATGTATAGCTAGGTACAGCATCTTACTGTTTTTTCTCTTCTTTTTTGTTTGGGTTTTTCATATATTGTGACATATCACAAGGTCCAAAATCTAATCAATGCAACAATTTTGCCTGAGCACTGACCATAAGTGTATTGACATATGTCTCCCCCTATCACTTAGGAAATGTGACCCTTATACTTTGTGTCCTGCATGCCCACAGGGAATATTGTGACATATCATTGAGCTCAGCACCTAGGTGATAACTGTTTTTTTGTGTCCTTCCCTTAAAAAGATTGTGACATATTTTTGGCCTAGCATCCATGTACTGTGACTCTTCTGCTCCAATTTTGTTCACAGAAAGCAATGTGAAATATCTATAGCCCCATCAACTATATGATGTAGCCCTCCTGTCTTACCTGGGCATCACCAAAATAAAAAAATTTTGACATACCACTGGGCTCAGCACGTGGGTGATATGACTCTTCTCCCCTGTCTTGGCCCTACCCACAGAAGGAAGCGTGTCTTATCACTGTATCCAACACACAAGTGATATTATTCTTCTGCCTGGTTTCTGTCCACAGACTTCATTGTAAAATACCTTTGGGCCTAGCTCCTAGGTGATGTGTCTCTCTTTTTTCTCCTGGTTTCTGTACAGAGTGAGAATTGTGACATAACATTTGACCTAGCATCTAGGTAGTGTGACTCTCATGTCTTAGTTCTGCCCACAGAGATGATTATGATATATAGCCTAGCCCAGTCACTAGGATATGTGACTCTCCACTTCTATTAGATCCCTACCCAGAGAAGGCATTGTGCACATCTCTGGGTTTGTCACCAAGGTGACTTAACACTCCAGCCTGGGCCCTTTCTTCAGGTGTTATTGTGGCATAATGCTAGATCCAGAAGTTAAGTGATGCGATGTGACTGTGACATGTGCCTCTGCACAGCACCAGAGTGATTTGACTGGTATGCCTAGGCTCAGCCTACAGATAGGATTGTGATATTATCACTGGATCCAGCACCTATATGATGGTGATTTTATTCTCTCACTTTAGTGCTGTCAGCAGGGGGCATTGTATTCTATCCTTGGCTCTGCACCCAGGTAATGTAACTCTCCTCTTCTGCCTTGTCACTGTCCACAAGGGCTATTGAGAAATATTGCTGAGTCCAAAGCCAAGATGATATAACTCTCTTGCCTTTGTCTTGCCTATACGGGGCATTGTGTTATACCTCTGTGCCCATCACCTCTTTGACGTGACCATCTTGTCTTTCCTGGTCCCTGCTCACATGGAGAATTGTGATATATTGCTGGGCTTTGCACCTAGCTAATGCAAATCATCTCTTCTTCCTAGGTTCTGCCTATAGGGAAGATTGTGACATATCACGAAGATTTACACCAACATGATGTTATATTTTTCCTATGGCTTAGCCCTCAGAAGACATTGTGACATATTGCAGAGCCCAGCACAAAGTGGAAATGGGTGTCTTGCATTGACCCTGCCCACAGCAACCACTGTGACCTATGCCCATTAACTATTTGATGTGACTGACCCCATCAAGTATTTAATGTGACTCCTTTTTTTCCTCTGAGATTTATATTTAAATCAAATTTTGATATATTTCTGGGCCCAGCAAGTAGGTGATGTAACACTTCTCTTTTGCTTGGGCTTTTCCCACAGAAGTGATAGTTGGACTCTCATGAATACCACATAAAGTTCTCAGGTGGTACAAAGAGCGTCCTAACAGAACACAATACAGAGGCGGGATTGTGACTCTCCTATGCACATCCAGCAGATAGTAAAGACTGCTATCTTTTTGCCTGAACACATCCCACTGTTGAGGTTCTAAATGTCTTACCAAGAGGCTGTGGAAAGTTGCAAAATTGACTCTCGTAAGTGAATCCAGTTCACAGGTGAGACTGTGACTCTTAGACCAAGATTTAACACACTGTGAAGCTGTGACTCTACACAGTCAAAAAGAAGCACAGTGAGGAGTTGCGATTGAGGTTTTCATGCATGGAACCTGTGCACTGCATAGACTGTGACTCAGGTACTTAGACCCAGCATACAGGAAACATTGCCTTTCCTGTCTATAACTGAGATATATGTAGGATTCGTAATTTTATCTTTATTTTCCATTAGGTGCAATTGTGACATATACTGCTTTTCAGCCACTGAGTGCGTTTGTTCTCCTGCCTGGGCCCAGACCAAAGATGGTATTCTGATATATTGCTGGAGCCAGAACAAAGGTAGCTGTAGTGACTTTATCCACCTACTTTGTTGCCATCCACTAGAGGCATAGTGACATATCACTTGAGTTAGCAACTGTGTGATGTGACTTTCAATCTTCTGTGGTGCTACCCACAAAGAGCATTAGGATAGATCACTGAATCTGCATACAGGTTATGTGACTCTCCTGACAAGGTCCTGCCCACAGGACTATTGTAAAATATTGCAGGGTCCACCATGCATGTGATATATTAATAACTTTCTCAAAGGAGACAGTGTGAAAGTAACAATTCTAACTCTCAATGGGGTATACATACAAGTGACAAAATTTCACCTGCTTCTCTAAATTTAGCTATAAGAAACAATATCTCTCTTAATGGCTCATTTAAGGTATAAGCATCATCATCATGCCTGTGAGCTGAGTCTCGTCATATGTCTCAATTCCACCTGTGAGAAGGGAGTGAGGAGAGTGACATTACTGGAGTGTTGGACTAGGGATATTTCACAATCTTCTCTGTGGACAAGGTAAAGGCAGAAGACATTTAGATCACCAAATTGCTGAGTCCAGAAATATTTCAAAATTATTTCTTTTCATAGGGCCTAGGCAAAAGATGAGACACACACATGCACACACACACAACCTGTAACACATCATCAATCCAGAGCCTAGCTGATGTTACTTTTCTTTTCTTCCTAGGTTCTGCTCCCAGAAGATATTGTAACATATCACTTGGTTCAACACTGAAGTGATGTTACTCTTTTGGCTTGGCCCCACTCTTCAGAAGGCATTGTGACATATTGGTAAGCCCAGAACAAAGGTGATGTGGGTGTCCTGTCTGGACCTGGCTCATGCAGAGCATAGTAATATACCTCATGGCCCACAGCCTATTTTACATTATTCTCTTTTCATACCTGGACTTTGCACATGAGAGGAATTCGGGTATTTCTGGTCTCAGCACCTATGTGATTTGACTCTCTTAAATTTGCCTGACCCTTGAAGGGAGAGTGACCCATTGCTAGAACCAGGAAATAGATGATATAATTATTCTACTGGGACTACCCTAAGGGGTTATTGTGAAATATCTGTGAGCCCATCACTTGGGTGATCTGACTCTTTTTTTCTAATTGGGCCCTTTCCACAGTGGAAATCATGACAAATCACTTACCCCAGCATCTAAGTGATGTGAGTCTTTCCCAGTGACTGGTTTCCATTCAAAAGGGTAATTGTAATATATTTCTAGGTACAGGCCCTAGGTTATGTGATTCTCCTCTTCTTTCTGAGTCCTACCTAAAGAAAGCATTTTGATGTATTTCCAGGCCCCTCATCTAGCTGATGTAACTCTCCTGCATGTGACCTACCTTCAAAAGAGTGTGTAACATATCACTGGGCTCAACATTTAAGTAATGTTATTCTCCTACTTTTCCTGGACCCTTCATACATTGGGTATTGTTACATATAGTTGAGTCCAAATCCTCAATGATACAACAGTTTTTTCCAGCCCTGCCCTGAGAAGTATTATGACGTATCTCTTCATCCATTACCTAGGTTATTTGACTCTCATCTTTTGCCTAGGCCCTAAGAAAAGGAAGAATTTTGAAATATTTCTGGACTGAGCACTTTGGTGATCTAAATGTCTTCTGCCTTTAACTTGTCCACAGAGAAGCTTGTGAAATATCCCTAGTCCAACACCCCAGTAATGTCACTCTCCTCACTCCCTTCGCACAGGTGGAATTGAGACATATGACATGACAGCTCACAGGCATGATGATGATGCTTATATCTTAAATGAGCCATTAAGAGAGATACTGTTTCTCATAGCTAAATTTAGAGAAACAGGTGAAATTTTATCACTTGCATGCACACCCCATTGAGAGTTAGAAATGTTACTTTCACATTTGTACAGAATCCACTTGTGAAGTACTGAATCTTACAAGCAGGTGAAGTCCACAGTTAGAATCGTGACTATCATATGTGAATGTAGCAACAGGAGGGATGGTGCGTCATTTCTAACCTAGCTCATAGGCAAGGTGAGAACTCTTATATATGGCCCCAGTCAATTAGAGAGATGTTGCCTCTCATACCTGGACTAAGGTCAACATATAAGATCACAGGTCCATATTAGAAGGAAGATGTCAGAAAAGATTGTGACTGTCATGCATACTCTCAAGCCCTCAGGTGGTACTCAGGATCTAACAAAAGGGTAAGATTGTGACAGTTCTGTGCCAATCCAGGTAGATTGTCTTCTGTCACAAGAATACAGCCCACTGTTGGGGTATTGAATCTCACACCTAGAGGTATCTGAAAGCTGGAAAATTAACTCTCATATTTAGATTTGATCCATAGGTGGATGACTATTCTCAGACCAAGATTCAGCACACCTGTAAGAGTGAGATGTTACTAGGGGGTAACAATTTGCAGGAGGGATTAAGGCTATCATTCACAAATCTAGGCCACCATTGAGACTGTGACTTTTGTACTTAGACCCAAAGTAAAGGTGATACAGACTCATAATTAGAACTGGGACTTGTGTGAACATATTCATCTCATCCCTGTACCTTTCCACATGCGTGATTGTGACATACACCTTTGGCTAGCATCTGAGTAATTTGGCTCTCCTGTCTGGGTCCAGACCACAGGTGTGATTGTAACATATCACTTATTCAGAATTTACTTGATGTGACACAACCCTCCTGACTTGGCATTATGCACAGGCAGAATTGTAAAAAATCCCTTGGCCATGCACCCAAGTAATGAGTCTCCTCCTTTTCTTGGTGATGCCTACAGTGTCATTGTAACATATTAGACCCTTTTACCTAGGTAACGTGACTCTGTTACCTGAGCCCTGCCACAGACATTGTGACATTTTGCTAGGTTCAGCATTCAGGTAATGTATCTCTCTTCTTGATCCCTAACAACAAAAAGCATTGTGATGTATCTTTGCACCCATTACACAGGTGGTGTAATTTTTCTCATCTTCTTCCTGGTCCCTTCCTACGGAGAGAATTCTGACATATTAATGGGACGAATACTTAGCTTATGTGAATCTTCTCTTTCTAAGTTCTGCCCAAAGAGAAAATTGTGACATATTGCTGGGCCCAAGAACAGGGAAGTGTTACTGTTTTCCTTTGAGCTTTCCCTAGTAAAGAATTATGATATATTGCTAGGCTTAGTGCCAAAGTTATGTGAATCTCCTACCTGGGCCGTTCTCTCAGAGAGTATTGCTGGATTATGAACCTGAGTGATGTGGCTTTTCTTTATTGCATGGTTCCCACCCACAACAGGGATTGTAATATATTGATAGGCCCAGCTCATAGGTAAAGTTACTCTTGCCTCCTGCCAGGGCTCTGCGTGCATTGGATATTATGACATTTCACTGAGTTCAACACCTAGGTGATTTGACCTTTCCTTCTTAGCCCTGCCCACAAAATTTAATGATATGTATCTTCATCTATCACCTATGTGATGTGACACTCCTCTTCTTCTAGGGTCCTGCTAAAAAGGGAGATTTTTTTTTTTTTTTTTTTGAGATGGAGTCTCACTCTGTTGCCCAGGCTGGAGTGCAGTGGCCTGATCTCTGCTCACTGCAAGCTCTGCCTCCCAGGTTCATGCCATTCTCCTGCCTCAGCCTCCCGAGTAGCTGGGACTACAGGCACCTGCCACCACGCCCGGCTAATTTTCTGTATTTTTAGTAGAGATGGGGTTTCACCGTGTTAGCCAGGATGGTCTTGATCTCCTGACCTTGTGATTCACCCACCTCGGCCTCCCAAAGTGCTGGGATTACAGGCGTGAGCCACCGTGCCCGGCCAAAAGGGAGATTTTTACATATCTCTGTCCTAGCACTCAGGTGATGTGACTCTCCTGCATGACCCCTATACATAGGTGGGATTCTTACATATACCATTGCACAGCTCATAGACATGATGCTGACTCTGATACCTTGAACCAGCCAATAAGAGAGATATTGTCTCTCACAGCTAAGATTAGAGAAAAGGGTAAAGTATTTGGTCTTCTAATTCTACACAGGTAAAAAGATTACCTGTCTCTCACATATCCTGTAAAGCCCTCTGGTGAGTGTCATAACAGAACCCAGAAGCCAGATGAGATGGAGTGCCTCATATGCACACTTCAAGGACAGGATTTTCACACATTGTGACATACCTCTACACCAATCACACAGGCGATGTGACTCTCTCTGCCCAGCTAGTTTCTGCTCACAGGAAGCATTGTGACATATGACTGAACCAAGAGATGTTACTCTACTTCTGTGACTTTGTGCTACCCACAGGGGACATTGTAATTTATCTTTGGGCTCTTACCTAGCTGACAGGACAGCTTTCTTTGGATTCTGCATTCAGCAGGTATTGCAACATTACTGGTCCCTGCACTAAGATAATTTGACTTTCCTTTGCTGCTTGGGCTCTTGCCAATGAGGAACTGGAAAGATTCACGTATTGCTGGGTCCAGCAATTAGGTAATGAGTCTCCCATCTCCTACCTGAGCCTGCATCCATTTTGTATTTTGGATTGTGTATTTTGGATATTGTGACATATCGCTGAACATGACACCTAGAAAATGGTAGGCATCTGCCAGTGCCATGCTCACAGAGAACCTTGTGAGACATTTCTGCATCTACCACCCAGGAGACATGTCTCTCCTCTTCTTCCTGCATCCTTCTCACAGGAAAAACTGTGACATATCACTGTGCCCAAAAGCCAAGTCATGAGTCTCTTCAACATGGGTTTTGCTCACAGAAGAGATGTTAATATATTGCTGAGCCCAGCACATAGGTTATGTGATGACTTCTTGTGCTTTGCTTTCAATAGGGAATTTAACATATCCCTGGCTGAACACTTGAGTGATGTGGCTTTCCTGCCAGGTCCCTGCCATCAGGGAAGAATGTGACATATACCTGGCCTAACACCGAGGTGATATGGCTCTTCTGCTTACTCCCTACTAACAAGTAAGATTGTGACACATACCTTGGCCCAACTCAAAGGTGTGATGATGACTGTCATAGCTAAAGTCAAGCAATAGGAGAGATAGTGTCTCTCATAGCTAGGTTTGGGGAAATCAGTAATATCCAGAGTCTCCTCTTCGTAAAAATGCCATAGAGGATTACCACTCTCTTACACATTTTATAAAGTTCTAGGGTGGTACAGAGAGTTTTATAAAGAGAGAGAACACAGGTGAAATTTTCTTATATGCACACCACACCAAACTTTAATACTGTCATTCTCTCCCATGAATAGAGCTCACTGGTGAGGCCCTGAATCTCATGTGTGAATGCAGTCCACAGTTAGAATTTTGTCTGTTATATGTGAAAGTTGAGATCTTGATTCATTACTAAACTTAGCTCATAGACACTCTCATATCCAAACCTAGCCAATTGGAGAGATGTTGACTCTCATACTTAGGTTTAGTGCCACAGACATAATCATACATCCATATAAGCATGAAGTTCTCAGAGAAAATTTCTACTCTTAAACACACTCTCATGAATAACACCTTTAGGTGGCACAGAGAGTGTTCTAACAGAATCCAGCACATTGTTGAGATTGTGACACTCTTAATTTTACCCAGCTAACCATATACACTGTTATAATTCTGGACAAATGCAACACACTGTTGCTCGAATCTCATACTCAAAGGCAATTGAAAGCTGGAAAATTGAATCATGTACATAGGTCTTGTGTATAGGTAGGTTGGTGACTCTCAGACTAAGATTTAACCACCTGTGAGGCTGTGACTCCACCAAAGGGACACAATTTACAGGAGAGATTGAAGCTGTCATTCACAGATGCAGTTCACCATTGAGAGTGTGAATCATGCATTTGGATTCAATAACAGGAAGTTTTAATTTTCATACCTGAAACTGAAATTTTTGCAAGATGGTAGATCTTATTCCTTGGACTTTCTGTAGATGTTATTGTGACATATGTCTCAGTACAGCACATGAGTTATTGAATCTCCTCCCTGTTCCCAGCACACTGGTGGTATTGTGAAATATTGCTGGCCCCTACATATTGTTTATGTGACTCTCCTGAATGTGATGTGTCCACATATTCCATTGTGCAATACTGCTGGGTCCAAGACCCAGATGATATAACTCTAATTCCTAAGCCCTATACACTAAGAGAATTGTGATTATCTCTTGCCAAGCACACAGGTGATGTGAATTTCTTTTCCTGAGTGCTGCCCACAGTGGAAATTTTGACATGTTACTGCACCCAGCATCTTCCTGAAGTTACTCTTTTCTTCCTATCTTATGCCTTCAGAAAAGATTTTGACATATTATTAGGCCAAGGTAATGTTAACATTTTGCCTTTGTCCTGCCTGCAGGAGGCATTGTGACACATAGCTGGGCCCAGGGAAAAGGTGATATGAGCCTCCTGCCTGGACCCTTTTTACAGAAACAGTTGTGACATATCTCTGAACACATCTACTGTTGGATGTGATTCTTGATTTTTACCTAGACCTTGTCCATAGGAGAGATTGTGACATATCTCTGAGTCCAGCACCATGGTAATGTTACTATCCTTTCCTGGCTGAGCCATGCCTACAGATGAGACAGTGACTTATCACTGACACAAACATATGGTTGATATGATTCTTCTGCCTGATTCCTGCTTGAAGGGGGCACTGCAACACGTTTCTAGGCTTATCGCTATTTGATGAAACTTACATGTCTTACATAGACTATGTCCACAAGAAAGATTGTGACATATAGCTGGACTAAGCAACCAGATGATGTGACTTTTCTCTCCTGCTTGGGCCCTGTATTTATTGTTTATTGTGCTACATAAAAGGATTCAACACCAAGGTGATGTAAATCTTTTGCATGGACCCACCACCCCAGTGTATTATAACACATACATATATGATTATTTTTTCATTTATTACCTAGGTAATATTGGGAGAAGTTAGCTAACTTGCCTTATGTAGACAGCAAGAGAAGTGTCCCTAGAAAGCCCCTGACTCACAAGTCAGTGCTTCATCCCCATATAACACAAAAGGAGCTTGGGAAAAAATCAAGCTGCAGGCATCAATAAGGAAATTCTAACAGGGGTTGTGCCTGAAGAGATGCCCACGGATGCACAGATAAGAGAGCCTCTGGCCCATTTGGACAAAAACTTGCACAAACCTCCATCTTACTCAGATACAGAAACACAGCCTGATGTAGAAATGCCTTTGTTGTTCCTTCTCCTTTTGTTCGCTGGGCACAAACACAGTGGGCTCTGGTGTGTTCTGGTGGGCAGCTTACTTATTTACTTTCCTTTTTGGATTGTAAACCCAGCCTCTATAAATCATCATTTCAGCTTCTGATTGATCGTAAGCCAAAATCCCATGCCAAATTTTCACTTCACGTCCTGAGTCAGGATCCTGGGTCAAGCCAAAACATGCATTCTTTAAGACAGCCTGCAGACTAAGCACATTCCTTTCTGTCCACAACCCCTAAAATACCAGGATCCCAGCCTCATAGTGGGCAATCCGTTTGTGGCCTCATCTCCACTAACAGAGAGTTTTCTTCTTTTCTTTATTAAACTTTCACTCCAACATCACCCTTATGTCGTCACTCCTTAATCTTCTTGGATGTAGAACAAAGGGGCACTCTCAGACAATGAGACTGTTATGTCATGGTGTCTTATGGAGACTACAGCATTATGACTCTTCTCATATGCCCAAGCCATGCCAAAAAAAGGGATTGTGGAATCTCAGTAGACAAAGCATCTAGGTGATGTGACTCTTTTTTTTCTGTTTCCTTGCATATTTGGACATATTGCTGGGCCCAAAATTTATAGGGTGAGAGGCTCCTGCCTGGGCTCTGCCCACAGGGGACCTTATGACATACCTTTGGATCCATCATTTAAAATGTGACTCTTTTTTTCTGCTGGTTCCTTGTCCACAGGAAGAATTGTGACATATCATAAACTGGATATTCTAAGCGTTCCTCTTGTTTTAGAGGAATTAGAAGGAAGGATGACTTGATTGTTCTTAAAACATATTCCCTTGTCCATTTAGCTGGCATTTGCCAATATGCCTGTGCTCTACAGATTCAATATACAACAGAGAGAGCCTTCCAAACATTTGGAGCCTCTAGCTGATGCCAAGTGTGGCTTTGAGTAGAAAATCAAAAGAAAGTGTTTGGATCTGATAAGTAGGAGTCATTCTGGGTGATTGTCTATAGAGTTTTGTTTTTAGTGTCATCATAGTACTGTTGCCCTACGCAGGTTGTTTCTCCTACTGCCTTTGTGAATGTCTTTCTCCATTGGTCGATATGGTACTTTCCAGTTGTGGAGGATTTTTAACAACCAAACACTGGCTGAGGCTGTTGGTTTACCGGCAGGGTTAGGCAAAGTCAAATTATTTTTGGCATTAATTTCTTTGCCTCCCATGGCCGCTGGTCCTCCATATTAGTTCCTCCACATACATAGCATGAGAAAATTCCTAACCTGCCAGCTATGTTTTCAGCTAGTTGAGAAAATAAGTTTTTGCTTGATGGGGAAAGTCGTGCACTGACTAATCAAAATGCTTACAGAATGACTTGTGGACCCAGAATTGTGAGGTTGGATGCATTTGAGTTCTTCTAGTCTCTTTGACAATTAGTAGCAGAACTCCAAGGCCTGCTACTTATCTGTCAACTCATAATAGTGCTGTCTGTCTTGCAGACCAAAAAGGTAGCTCTGGCTTTAAGACAGTAAAATTTAAAGGATTGCATGTCCTTGTCTTACAATTTGGTTTGGCTGACATATTACTTAGCAGAGCAGTCTTTCCTGAGTATAAGTATTGCAGCTGTGCTAGCATAGACCATGCAATATTACAGTCTGGGCATCCTATTTGTGGTTCTCTGTACAGATGTTTAGGACTGCTGCTGCTAAGCCTCTCTTATGTCAAACCATTGCAGACTGTTTCTGGTTTTTTAGAATTATGAAAATATGTGGCATGGCAGGCATCAAAGTGAAAGAAAATAGGCCCTTTATATGAGGGAGGGGCTTCTTTGGTTCAAGCTATAAGCTCTCCTTTATTTGTTTCTCTAATTTAATGTGTATCTCACACCAGAATTCATAGGGTAAGAGCTTAGGGTATGTCATAACATACATACAGCTGATTATTGTCTGGGTCACAGACTGAATAGGTGGTCTGGTTGTGCTGATTTTTAAATTGGTTTTTGCACATTCATAGTAGGTATGGTACAGCAGAGTTTTAACTATGGTATTTCTTACCCAGGTAGTGTGTACACAGTGTGGACATCCTTTTAGAGATTTTTCTTCTTTTCAGTATAGGCCAAAATGTTAACAACATTAGTGTATGTAATAGAAACATGCTTACACTACACATGGGCACAGCAAATCTTCCTCTGGTCATAGACATTTGCAGCATTTGCAGTAATAACATAAAAACAGAACATTCAGTTTGACAGAATCATAACTAGGCTTACAAATTGTATCCACATTTATTTATCTGGAGATGGTCCTCTTAGCTTCAGCTGTGCATAGACTAGTCAGCTTCTGAGGTGTGACTAGAGCCGAGCTTGGAGGATCCTCAAGCTTCAGCAGTGCATAGACTGACCAGCCTCTGGTGTGGTCAGAGCGGGGCAGTTGTCCTTCTTACCGGTGGTTGGGTTTTGCTGTAGGACTATTCGAGTGGGATGATCTGATTCTTGTTGGCTAATGCACTGGTTGTCATCGGGAGTCACCATTGTCACTGGTTTCAGCCAGCTATGATGAATACAAGGTGTGACACCTGCAACATTAACAGCAGTGGGAATAGACATGATCACAATATGGGGCCTATACTCTATGGGTCTGAGTGTGGTTGGATTCCATTTTTAACCTAAACAAAGTCCTTAGGTTGAAAAGAGTATATTGGGTCTGTTAGATTTATAGGCATTTTTTAAATACCTAGTCATGCATCTTTCACATGGCCATATTTAAAGTCTGGATTTGCTTTCGCAAAGTTAGTTGTCCTAGTTTACAGAGATTACCTTTAATTTGACTGACGATGGGGATGGCTGGCTGAACAAAATCTTATAAGGCAAATACCCAGTTTGTTTGGTGGGGGTGCACCTGACTTGGAGGAGGACCATGGACAAGACCAGATCCTACCTTTGACGAGTTTTCTGACAAAATTTCTTCAGCAGCTGTTTCAATGTCTGGTTTATGCTCTCCACTTTACCTGAGCTCTGTGGCTTGTAGGCTGTATGTAATTTCCACTTTATTTTTAATAGTCAAGTTAATTTCTGAACTATTTCAACGACAAATGTTGGTCCATTTTCTGATCTTAGAGTTAGAGGCAGTCCAAATCTGGGAATAATGTCTGCTAACAACACTTTGGTGACATCTAGTGGCTTTTCGGTCCGGATGGAGAAGGCCTCGACTTATCTTGAAAAGGTGTAAGTGAACACCACCATGTACTGATAGCACCCCTCTCAAGGCAATTTGGTGATGTACATGAACAGTTTTTTACATGGCAAAAACAGTTTTTTACAGGGCATGGGTCTTGTGTCCTGAACGTCCGCGGACAAAGTAGGCCCTTGTCATGGATTGTTTTGAGTGCAAGTCAAACACTGTTTGTTTACAAATACCTCGAGTAATAGCAGCGAGCCATCGCACATAGAAATGATGCCTTAATAATTTCTTTAATGTTTTTGTTTTCCCATGTGAGTTCCTTGGTGGAACTGTTTTACAGATCTGGGGGCCACCATTTCAGGTATGGCTAGCCTCCTATTGGAGAATTTTTACCACTCTTCTTCAATACAGTTCTTATTTTTCTGGGCAAACAAAGCCCTTTCATTTGGAGAGTAGCTTGTGATCTCCAAGAGTGGAATCCCGAGGAGGAGAGGTGTAACTAAGGCTTCCTCATTAGAAGGTGGAGTTGTCATGGCAGCCTGGTTTGCCTCTTTGACTGTCTTTCTATTTTCTTTATCCTTTAGTGTTTTTGCTTTTTGGTGCCTCTTGCAGTGCATCACTGACATCTGTTTTGAGACCCTTACAGCATCTAAGAGCTATAGAATTTCTTCCTTGAACTTTATTTCTTCACTTCCAGCCATTAAAAATCTTTTTTTTTTCTTTGTAAATAGCCTCATAAAGATGCAAAGTGGCAGAAGCATATTTGGAATCTGTGTAAAAATTTGTCTTTTGGTCTTTTTCTAGGATCTCTTGTCAGAGCCATTATCTCTGGTTTTGAAACAGAAATTTCTGTAGGCAAAGACTGCACCTTTACTACTGAGTCCAAAGTCACCACTGTTTACCCAGCTTGGCAGACTTCCTTTAGTATGAAACTGCTTTTATCAGTAAAATATTCAATGTTCGGGTCCACCAGGGGCCGATCTGTTAAAACTCTCTGGCTTGAGAACACGTTATCTACCATGTCCAAACAGCAATGAATGGGCCCTCCTGGCACTGACTTGATAAGGAGCAAGGTAGCCAGGTTTAGGGTATTCACAGTCTCTAAAGTCAGTTTATTAGCTTCTTGTAGCAGTAGAGCAGTGGCAGCTAGTGCTTAAAATAAGGAAGCCATCCAAGTGCCACAGAATCTAATTGCCTGGGTAAGTATGTCACTGGGTGATGCCATGACTTTATGGCTTGAATTAGAATCTCTATGCCCTCCCTTTCACTTGTGGACATACAAGAAGAGCTTAGTTAGATCTGGCAGTCCTAAAGCTGGGGCTTGTGTCAAGGCTTTTTTGATTTCTTTAAAAGTCTTCTCCTGGTTGGCCTCCTAGAAGAGGGGCTCCTTTTTTTTTTTGAGACGGAGTCTTGCTCTGTCCCCCAGGCTGGAGTGCAGTGGCACGATCTCGGCTCACTGCAAACTCCGCTTCCCGGGTTCACGCCATTCTCCTGCCTCAGCCTCCAGAGTAGCTGGGACTACAGGCGCCCGCCACCACACCCGGCTAATTTTTTGTATTTTTAGTAGAGACTGGGTTTCACCGTGTTAGCCAGGATGGTCTTGATCTCCTGACCTTGTGATCCGCCTGCCTTGGCCTCCCAAAGTGCTGGGATTACAGACTTGAGCCACCGCGCCCGGCCCCAGGAGGGGCTCCTTTTTTTCTTCCTTTTTGTTGCTTCATATAATGGTTTAGCCATGAGCAAGAAATTTGGGATCTAAATGTGGCAGAACCTTGCTGACCTTAGGAACTGTCTTGATGTCTGGAGATTGGAATAGGAAGCACACAATAGCCTGCTTTTGTTCACTACTAAGTCGTCTTTCTTTTTGGCATATATAAAAGCTTAACTACTGGACACTTTTAGAGTAGATTTGAGCTTCTTTCCTGACATTTTATACCCTGCCTTCCACAGCAGCTGCAGGGGGTCTTGGGTTTCTCCTGGGTGCAGTAGCTCTTGGCCGGTGTTTTTTTTTTTTTATAGCAGGGCTCTGACCATTCTTCTTATTCTTTTAATATTTATCCATCCAGTGTCCTTTCCTTTTGCACCACGCACATTAATTTTTCTTTAGCCTCAGCCAGCTTTTAAACCCCTGTTCAGACTAGCCTTGTTCATGACTGCATTCATGCCCATGTCCATGCCTCCTGATCTCAGTTAATGTACACCTTGGTAGCCACTTTAATAAGCTGAGTAGCATTCATGTCTATGGAGCTTCCAAGTTCTGAAATTTATATCTGATATCTCCTTGGGCCTGCCTTACAAATGTCGTATTCACAATGAACTGATTTTCAGCAGCCTTAGGGTTAAATGGAGAGTACAACTAAAATCTCTCACAAATTATTTTATAAAACTGGCTGGTGCTTTTATCTGCACCCTGGAGCACCTCTGAGATTTTTTACATTGGTTGCCTTTTTCTTTTAGCATGCTTTATCCTTTGCAGAAGTGTTTCTTGGCACCTTTGTAGGTGCTGAAGCTGGACTGCATCATTTGGGTCATAATGGGGGTCCTCTTGTCCTCTTAAGAGGTATAAGCATGACTTGGGCATGACCAGGCCTAAGATTGCCTGCCTGCCTTTTCAAGTCTTTCACTTTAACTTCCTGGAGCTCTCATTTCTCCTTTTCAGGTGAGACTGGGAGTGTGTATCCATTTGAACTTAACTCCTTAGGGGCAGTTAGCCTTGGTGAAGGCGGGTAGATCGGAGGGTAGGGAGGAGGGGTCTCTATTCCGTCCTGTGGTTCTTGCAAAACTGTTTTTTTCTGCCTTTCCTGAGACTTTTCTTTTGTCTTTATACCTTCCAGGGCAGCTGATTTTTGCTTTCACCTTGGCTAGGCAGTGCTATAAGCCTCTGTGACTTTTTCTTTAACTCTGTAGCTACCAGTGCAGCTGATTTCTCTCTCAGCAAGAGACAGCTGTGAGCATTCTACAATAAACTGCTAGGCAGGGCTGCATTCACTTAGACATGAGTCAATATAAAGATCAGGTCTGAATGCCCTCCTGTCCTCTGACCTTAGTCACCACCTTACAACATGCAGCCAATTTCTCTGTAGTGCCTTCAGCCAGCCATCTGACATTAAAAGAGGGCTACTTTAATTCAAAGTATGTCCTTAACTTTTGGACATCCAGTTTCATCCTATAATTACCTCTAAATCCTTTTTTAAAATTATTTATCATGTACTCCAAAGGAGTTGGTTTCAATGGTTTCCCTCCCATTTCCTCCCTTGCAGCGCACTTTCACTCTCACTTTTACTCTCAGGTCCACAAGACTGGGTCCTATTATGGGAGTTTCAGATGCTGCTTAGTCAGGAATGTGCCTTCCTCTGTCACAGTCTGCTATGGCTGTAAAGCTGATCCTATCAGCCATATGCAATATCCTAGGTCCGATTTCCCCTGCACTCACCTTGGAACACACAGCCCATGCTAAGGGACCTGTGCCTCCCCACATCTTTCCCCACATTGGCCTCTCCTGTGACCATCTCTTTCACACCCTTTCACACACCTCCCCTGCCCCAGGACTCCTCATTGCATGAAACAAGCCTCTCTTATGTCTTGTGTGAGACTAGTTACGCTCCCACATTTACATACATGCACACACCACTCCTACCCCAGGACTATTTATTGGATGAAACAAGCCTCTCTCATGTCCTGGGTAGGTTCACAGGCACCCACAGACTCTCAGTTGGGGTGGCAAGCCACTCTTGCCACACTGCCAGCAAGCTCTAGCTTGCTGCACTTGCCTCTGTATCAGCACATTTTCTCCCTTTCATTTTGTTAATGGGGATACGAGGCTCATCCAAATTGTCAAGCCACTCCTGACACCTCCAGTCACTCTGGGTTGGTCAGTCCCAAAGAGGTGATCAGGCTCCCATTCATCCCTATGTGATGGGCTTTCCTGCCTTGGGCCCTTACTCCTTACCACAGTTCCTGAAGTGCCGGTATCATCCTGCAGCCCCATCTCTGGGTTCATTGCACTGCCGGGCAGGCCACCGGGATGTTGGGAGCGCCAATCTCTATTTGGGTGAAGCTCCCCAACATTGTGCCTTGGATGCCAGGTCTCCCCCAGCCCCATGGTCCTAGTCCTGCAGGCAAAGGAGTCAATAAATCTGTCATCTCCAATCCTGCATGAGCCCCCAGAAATGTTACAGGATTGAGAAGGAATCAGAGAGACTGATGGGGTTTAGGAGGATATTTGTTATTTAGGTACACTGGCCCAGTAGGATAAACATCCAAAAGACTGAGCCCTGAACAAAGAGTTAAGATACATTTTAAGCACTTTGTGGGGCTGGGGGCAGGGGGAGATCTGTGCAGGGGGAATCATATTATGAAAGCAAGAAACAAAGACAGCTATTTAATTAATTGAGACATGCATTACATCATTTCTTACTTTTCAAGAAAAAAACATCTTTTATGACTTGAGTTTATCTTTCTAGTGACCTTGCAGCTACAGAGCTAGAGACACAGGATCTTCACCATGCCTGGGAAATGAGGAGAGATAAGGCTCACTGGCCACAGAAAGTCAGGCACTTAATTTTTAAATGACTCCAGCTCTTTTTCTTTCTTAGGGGGAATTTGGTTTTCTTACATACAACTGAGTTTCTGCTTACACATTCTTTAATTTCTTTTAATTCCTGTTCCAGTTGAAGATTTTTACATATCTGTGGTTTGGTGCCCAGGTGATGTGACTGTCATGAGAATTCCCTCCAAACACACAGGTGAATTGTGATATGTATCTCTTTGCAGCTCACAAATGTGATGATGACTCCCATCTCTCCAAACAGCCAGTAGGAGAAATACTGTCTCATAACTGGGCCTAAGGAAATAAGTGAGATTCTAGGTTTCCTAGTTGTATGGAGGTTATAGAGCATTACCATTTTTTACTACAATGTGATATATGCTTAACATCATATTAAGCCATAAGGTGTTACAGAAATTATGTTCTTCTCTTGAACACTCTACCAACCATTAGAATGGTTACACTCACACATTGCAGTGCCCACTAGTGAAACTCTGAATCTCACAGGTGAATGCAGATTGAATTTTCACCAACACATATAAACATCCAGCTATGGTTGAAATAGTGTCTCATTTCTAAACCCAGCTGAGTCAAGTGAGGATTCTATAATCTCAACCAAGCCAATTTGAAAGATGTTGACAGTCAAGCCTGGGCTTAGGACCACATGGAGAATCATGGGTCCATACAAACACAAAGGTCTCAGAGCAAATTGTGACTCTCATGCATACCATATTAAGTCCTTGGATTGTAAAGAGTTTTCCAAAGGGTCAAGAAAGTGAGATTGTGGCAGTCATTTGCACACATAAAAGATTGTTATCCTCTCATGAAAACACAGCCCACTGTTGAGGTTCTGATTCTCATTCCCAGAAGCAGTAGAAAGTCTGAAAATTGACTCCTATATGTGGATCTCTCACCAGGTGGGTCTGTGACTCTCAGATCGAGATTCATCATATCTGTTAGGCTGTCTTTATTAAAATGGCTCAGTTCTCTAGGGAGAGTCCAGTCCACTATTAAGGGCTCAAATGTAGTTATCCAGTCCACCATTAAGATTGTGACTCAGGTACTTAGACCCAGCATATGGGAAGCCTTACTAGAACTAGGACATGTGCTAGATTTTTAATCTCATCCCTGGACCTTTCTGAAGGTGTGATTGTGACACACACTACTGCCTAGCACCTGAGTAATTTGACTCTCCTGCCAGAGCTGAGTTCACTGGTGAGACTGTGACATATGGCTGAACACATCACAAGGTGATGTGACTCTATCTTAAGTTTTGGCTTAATGTACAGAGAGCACTTTGACATATTGCTGGGCCTTGCACCCAGGTGATGTGAGTCTCCTCTCCTTTGTTGTTGTTGTGAAGCATTGCTGGGCCATATAACAAGATGTTGTAACCCTCCTCCTTGTGTTCTACCTATATGGGCAATTGTTACATAACACGAGTTATGTAACTCTGCTGCCTGGGCCTTGACTACTGGAAGCTTTGTAAGATATCTCTGCACTCATTACTTAGGCAATATGGTTCTCTTTTCCTGCCTCACACCTGCTCATAAAAGGCATTGTGATCTATCTCTGTGCACATCAATTAGCTGATGTGACTCTCCACTTATTTATAGGTTCTGCCTGCAGGACTGATTATGACATACTGCTAGTCCCAACACTAAGGTGATGTTACATGTTTGCATTGTCCTTTTCATCAGAAGGCATTGTAATATATTTTCAAAGTCAGAACCAATGTAATATGAGTCTCCTCTCTCTCTTCTACAGAGGTCATTGTCACATGTCTGTATGTCCAGTGACTATATGGTGTGTCTCTCTTAACTGGGTTTTCCCTAGAGAATAAAACTCTGGACCCAAGACCTAGGTAACTCTGCTGTCCTGCCTGATCTCTGTCTATAGAAAAAAGGGTTACTTATCACTTGGCTGAACACACAGGTAATGTAATTCTTTTGCAATGTCCCTGCCCACAAGTAGCATTGAGACATGTATCTGATCCCATCAACTATTTCATGTGACACTCTTCTGCTACCTGGGCTTCCCTATAAGGGAGATTGTGACAGAACATTTTACCCAGCAACTAGGTAATATGACCTTTCTTCTCACTAAGCAAGGCCCACAGAAAAGACAGTGACTTGTAACTGGTTCCAGCACCCAGGAGATGTGATTATTCTGCCTGTTTTTTTCTGAAAATGGGCATTGGGATATATCTCTAGGCCCATCAACTATTTTATCTGATTTTGCTCTCTAACCTGGGCTTTGCCAATAAAAGTATTGTAAAATAAAATTTCCATATCTAAAGCTCAGGTCTGTCAAACTTCAGTATGGTATCTAGGCCTAGTCTTGTCAGAAGGGACCAGAACCAGGTAAAGAGAGGACTAAGCCTATTTTATCCTTTTCCCTTCCCCAAACTTTCAAACAGCTAGGAAAATTTGGGGGCATTACAGGTATTTGCAGATTCTGGATAACTGGGTAGAGTAAAATAGCTCACCCTTTATATTGCCTTATAAAAGAAACTCAAGCAGCTAAAACTCACTATTTTTTTTTGGAAACCTGATGTTTAGATGACCTTTCTTCCACTAAAGCAAGCCCTTCTTAAGGCACTCACCCTTCAGTCTTCTCATAGGGACTCCCCTTAATCTTTATATCTCAAAAGAAAGGAGATAATCTTGGGAGTTGTAACTCAAGGCCAAGTTTCAGTGCATCAGCTAGTCAGTTAACTGAGAGAAAAGCTCAACTTTGTAGCTAAAAACTACCAGCTTGTCTCTGAGCGGTTGCAATGACGGCTCTGCTAGTGCTGGAAGCCACCAAATTGATCATGGGAATAACCTGACTTTTTACACACTCTCTTAATGTAGCAAGACTGGTATCCTCTAAAGAAAGTCTGTGGTTAACAGATAATTGTCTCCACAAATGTCAAGCTTTCCTTCTGGAAGGATCTGTAGCTCAGTTAAAGATTTGTTCTTGCCTGAACCTAGCCATTTTCTTCTCAGAGAAATCCTGGACATAATTATGAACAAATAATGGTGAAAATCTATGCAGCCAGAGAGACCTTCAAGGAAAATCTCCTAGAAAACCAACCCTGGGCTCTCTTTACAGATGAGAGTTCTCTTGTAGAACAAGAAACCCATAGGGCAGGATATGCAATAGTCACCTTAGATGACATCATTGAAAGGATGCCTCTCTCTCCAGATACATGTATTCAGTTAGCTAAATTACTTGCTCTTATGAGGGCACTTAAATTAAGCAACTCAAAGACCACTAACATATATAATGATTCTAAGTATGCTTTCCTAGTTCTTCATTCTTATGCCACTATTTGGAAGAAAGACACTTTCTGGGAATGAGGCCAAGATGGCTGACTAGAAGCAGTGGTGATCAAAGGCTCCCATCAAAAAGAATCAAAACAGCATTCAAACCCTCCACCGGGAACCAAGGTATCCAATTTCTGTAATAAGGACTTACTAGACATCTTGTATTACCCATGGAGAGTAAGAAAGAGCAGTGCGATGCAGCAGCCTATCTGAAAGCCACATGGGGCAGGACAACTCCCACTCCCCAGCAAAGGGAGGCAGTGAGTGAGCATGCTAACCGGCCTGGGAAACCATGTTCTTTCCATGGAACTGTGCAACCAATGGATCAGAAGATCCCACTCATAAGCCCACACCACAAAAGCCTAGGGTCCCAACTGTGGAGCCATACAGATTCTCAACAGCCACTCAGTTAGAGTATGCTAAGCCTGCCAAGTTCGCAGGGGGAGGGAGGCCATCACCACAGCTGTGGTTCTCCGTTGTTTAAAGCATCAGAGTTCCTTGGTAGAGTCATAGCAGCCAACACTGGGAATTCTAACTGCCTAACATACTAAGCTTTCATGGAAGGGTAATGGTAGCAGCCTTCTCTGTAACTCTAGGCCATGTAACTTTTCCCATGATGGAGCCAGAGAGGCTGGCTAGCTTTGTTCCAAGAATTATTCAACAAAGGCCAACACATCAGCTGTGGCTGACTGCAGCCACAGTCCTAGACTGATTCCTTCTCATTGAATAGGGTCTTCCTGCAGAAACTTCAACTCCAGCCAGAAGTTCAGAGAAAGAACTCTGATCTCCCTCAGCCTAAGCCCTTATGGCGGTGGGGGGTGGCCACAGTCTCCACAAACCAGCAGACATAGTCTTTTCTCCTGTTCTGAGGAATTCTGGTAGCCCAGATGAGTGGGTTTCCCCCCAGCATGGCACACCCCCTCCACTTAGGGACAGCCAAAGTGCTTCATTAGATGGGTCTTTTTTTTTTTTTTTTGAGACGGAGTCTTGCTCTGTCGCCCAGGCTGGAGTGCAGTGGAGCGATCTCGGCTCACTGCAAGCTCCGCCTCCCGGGTTCATGCCATTCTCCTGCCTCAGCCTCTCCGAGTAGCTGAGACTACAGGCGCCCGCCACCACGCCCGGCTAATTTTTTGTATTTTTAGTAGAGACGGGGTTTCACCATGGTCTCGATCTCCTGACCTCGTGATCCGCCCACCTCAGCCTCCCAAAGTGCTGGGATTACAAGCTGAGTGACACCCTCCAACAGGCATTGTCAGACATCCTATATGGGAGCATTACTACTAGCATCAGGTTGGTGCCCCTCAAGGTCATAGATTCCAAAGAAAGAAGCAGGCACCCATCTTTCTGTTCTCCAGAATCCTTGAGAGACATCTCCAGGGGTGGGAGAAACCAGATAAGTAAGGCCTGAAGTGAACCCCCCAGCAAACCACAGCAGCACTACAGATGAGGGTCCTGATATAGAAACAAAAACTAACAATCAGAAAGCAATAACGGTGACATCAACAAAAACAAAATGCCCCCACAAGAACCCCATACAAGAATCAACACTCTAAATGTTTAAATCAAGACAACTCACAAATATTAGAAAAAAAAATGAACAGAAAAAACACTGAAAATCCAAAGAGCCAGAGTGAACCTCTTCTCCTTCAAAAATGATCACAACACCTCTCAGAAAGGGTGCAGAACTGGACAGAGGATGAAATGGATGAATTGACAAAGTAGGCTTCAGTAGGCCAGTAATACAAGCTCTACTTATGTAAAAGAGCAGGTTCTAACCCACTGTACCTTGATAAAAGGTTAGAGGAGTGACTAACTAGAGTAACCAGTTTAGAAAGGAACATAAATGACCTGATAGAGCTGAAAATCACGGCATGAGAACTTCATGAAGCATACCCAAGTATCAAGAGCTCAATTTATCTAGAAAAAGAGAGAAGGCAAGCAGATCAGATTAGAGAATAAAGAATAAAAGAGAACAAATACAGTCTCAGAAAAATACAAGACTATTTAGAAAAGCCCTAACCTACGAATAATTGAAGTACCTGAAAGAGACAGGCAGAATGGAACAAAGTTAGAAAACAAACTTCAGGCTACCATTCAGGAGAACTTTCCAAATCTAGCAAGGCAGGCTGACATTCACATTCAGGAAATACAGAGAATGCCACTGCAATACTCCACGGAAAGATCAACCCCAAGACAAAAAATCACCAGATTCTCCAAGGAGGAAATGAAAAACAAACAAACAAACAAATAAAAAAAGTTAAGGGAAGCTGGAGAGAAAAAACAGGTCATCTACAAAGGGAAGCTCATTAGAATAACAGCGAATCTCTCAGCAGAAACCTTACAAGCAAGAAGAGAGTGGGGGCCAATAGTCATCATCCATAAAGAAAATAATTATTAACCCAGATTTTCATATCAGGCCAAACTAAGCTTCATAAGTGAAGGAGAAATAAAATCTTGTTCAGACAAGCAAATGCTGAGGGATTTAATCAGGTCTGCCTTGCAAGAGATCCTGAAAGTAGCAGTAACTATAAAAAAAGAGAAAGCAATACCACTCACTGGAAAAACACACAAACCTAGAAACACCAATGACACTATAAAGAAGCTGAATGAGCTAGTGTGGAAAACACAAAGATAACATGATGAAAGGCTCCAAATTCACATATAACAATATTAACATTAAATGTAAGTAACCCAAATGGCCCAATAATAAGACACAGACTGGCAAATTGGATAAAGAGTCAAGACCCATCAGTGTGCAATATTCAGGAGACCCATCTCGCTTGAAAAGACATGCACAAACTGAAAATAAAGAGATGCAGGAAAATTTACCAAGCAAATGAAAAGCAAGAAAAAGCAGGGGTTGCACTCCTACTCTCTGATAAACAGACTTTAAATCAACAAAGATTAAAAAAGTCAAAGAAGGGCATTACATAATGTTAAAGGGTTCAATGCAATAAGAAGAACTAACTATCCTAAATACATATGCACCCAACACAGGAGCACCCAGATCCATAAAACAAGTTCTTAGAGACTTTCCAAGAGACACACTTCCACAAAATAATAATGGGAGACTTTAACATTGTACTGTGAATATTACACACATCAATGAGACAGAAAATTAACATGGATATTCAGTACTTGAACTCAACACTGGATTAAATGGACTTAAGATATACCTACAAAACTCCTTACCTCAAACCAACAGATTACACATTTTTCTCAGTGACACATGACACTTATTTTAAGATTGACCACATAATTGAAAGTAAATCAGTTCTTTCTTTTATTATTATACTTTAGGTTTTAGGGTACACGTGCACAATGTGCAGGTTTGTTACATATGTATCCACGTGCCATGTTGTTTTGCTGCACCCATTAACTCATCATTTAGCATTAGGTATATCCCCTAATGCTGTCCCTCCCCGCTCCCCCCACACCACAACAGTCCCCGGAGTGTGATGTTCCCCTTCCTGTGTCCATGAGTTCTCATTGTTCAATTCCCACCTATGAGTGAGATCATGCGGTGTTTGGTTTTTTGTCCTTGTGACAGTTTACTGAGAATGATGTTTTCCAGTTTCATCCATGTCCATATAAAGGACATGAACTCATCATTTTTTGTGTCTGCATAATATGCCATGGTGTATATGTGCCACATTTTCTTAATCCAGTCTCTCATTGTTGGACATTTGGGTTGGTTCCAACTCTTTGCTATTGTGAATAGTGCCGCAATAAACATACGTGTGCATGTGTCTTTATAGCAGCATGATTTATAGCCCTTTGGGTATATACCCAGTAATGGGATGGCTGGGTCAAATGGTATTTCTAGTTCTAGATCCCTGAGGAATCACCACACTGACTTCCACAATTGTTGAACTAGTTTATAGTCCCACCAACAGTATAAAAGTGTTCCTATTTCTCCACATCCTCTCCAGCACCTGTTGTTTCCTGACTTTTTAATGATGGCCATTCTAACTGGTGTGAGATGGTATCTCACTGTGGTTTTGATTTGCATTTCCCTGATGGCCAGTGATGATGAGCATTTTTTCATGTTTTTTTTTGGCTGCATAAATGTCTTCTTTTGAGAAGTGTCTGTTCATGTCCTTTGCCCACTTTTGATGGGGTTGTTTGTTTTTTTCTTGTAAATTTGTTTGAGTTCATTGTAGATTCTGGATATTAGCGCTTTGTCAGATGAGCAGGTTGCAAAAATTTTCTCCCATTCTGTAGGTTGCCTGTTCACTCTGATGGTGGTTTCTTTTGCTGTGCAGAAGCTCTTTAGTTTAATTAGATCCCATTTGTCAATTTTGGCTTTTGTTGCCATTGCTTTTGGTGTTTTAGACATGAAGTCCTTGCCCATGCCTATGTCCTGAATGGTACTGCCTAGGTTTTCTTGTAGGATTTTAATGATTTTAGGTCTAACATTTAAGTCTTCAATCCATCTTGAATTAATTTTTGTATAAAGTGTAAGGAAAGGATCCAGTTTCAGCTTTCTACATATGGCTAGCCAGTTTTCCCAGCACCATTAATTAAATAGGGAATCCTTTTCCCATTTCTTGTTTTTGTCAGGTTTGTCAAAGATCAGATAGTTGTAGATATGCGGCATCATTTCTGAGGGCTCTGTTCTGTTCCATTGATCTATGTCTCTGTTGTGGTACCAGTACCATGCTGTTTTGGTTACTGTAGCCTTGTAGTATAGTTTGAAGTCAGGTAGAGTGATGCCTCCAGCTTCGTTCTTTTGGCTTAGGATTGACTTGGCGATGTGGGCCCTTTTTTGGTTCCATATGAACTTTAAAGTAGTTTTTTCCAATTCTGTGAAGAACATCATTGGTAGCTTGATGGGGATGGCATTGAATCTATAAATTACCTTGGGCAGTATGGCCATTTTCACGATATTGGTTCTTCCAATCCATGAGCATGGAATGTTCTTCCATTTGTTTGTATTGTCTTTTATTTCACTGAGCAGTGGTTTGTAGTTCTCCTTGAAGAGGTCCTTCACGTTCCTTGTAAGTTGGATTCCTAAGTGTGTTATTCTCTGTGAAACAATTGTGAATGGGAGTTCACTCATGATTTGGCTCTCTGTTTGTCTGTGATTGGTGTACAAGAATGCTTGTGATTTTTGTACATCGATTTTGTATCCTGAGACTTTGCTGAAGTTGCTAATTAGCTTAAGGAGACTTTGGGCACAGCCAATGGGGTTTTCTAGATATACAACCATCTCATCTGCAAACAGGGACAATTTGACTTCCTCTTTTACTAATTGAATATCCTTTATTTCCTTCTCCTGCCTGATTGCTCTTGCCAGAACTTCCAGCACTATGTTGAATAGGAGTGGTGAGAGAGGGCATCCCTTTCTTGTGCCAGTTTTTGAAGGGAATGCTTCCAGTTTTTGCCCATTCAGTATGATATTGGCTGTGGGTTTGTCATAGATAGCTCTTATTATTTTGAGATACGTCCCATCAATACTTAATTTTTTGAGAGTTTTTAGCACATAGGGTTGTTGAATTTTGTCAAAGGCCTTTTCTGCATCTATTGAGATAATCATGTGGTTTTTGTCTTTGGTTCTGTTTATATGCTGGATTACATTTATTGATTTGTGTATGTTGAACCAGCCTTGCATCCCAGGGATGAAGCCCAATTGATCACGGTTTATAAGCTTTTTGATGTGCTGCAGGATTCGGTTTGCCAGTAGTTTATTGAGGATTTTTGCATCAATGTTCATCAAGGATATTGGTCTGAAATTCTCTTTTTTGGTTATGTCTCTGCCAGACTTTGGTATCAGGATGATGCTGGCTTCATAAAATGTGTTAGGGAGGATTCCCTCTTTTTCTATCAATTGGAATAGTTTCAGAAGGAATGGTACCAGTTCCTCCTTGTACTTCTGGTAGAATTCGGCTGTGAATCCATCAGGTCCTGGACTCTTTTTGGTTGGTAAGCTATTGATTATTGCTGCAATTTCAGAACCTGTTATTGGTCTATTCAGAGATTCAACTTCTTCCTGGTTTAGTCTTGGGAGGGTGTATTTGTCGAGGAATTTATCCATTTCTTCTACATTTTCTAGTTTATTTGCATAGAAGTGTTTGTAGTACTCTCTGATGGTAGATTATATTTCTGTGGGATTGGTGGTGATATCCCCTTTTTCATTTTTTTATTGCATCTATTTGATTCTTCTCTCTTTTCTTCTTTATTAGTCTTGCTGGCGGTCTATCAATTTTGTTGATCTTTTCAAAATCTAGCTCCTGAATTCATTAATTTTTTGAAGAGTTTTTTGTGTCTCTATTTCCTTCAGTTCTGCTCTGATTTTAGTTATTTCTTGCCTTCTGCTAGCTTTTGAATGTGTTTGCTCTTGCTTTTCTAGTTCTTTTAATTGTGATGTTAGGGTGTCAAATTTGGAACTTTCCTGCTTTCTCTTGTGGGCATTTAGTGCTATAAATTTCCCTCTACACACTGCTTTGAATGTGTCTGAGAGATTCTGGTATGTTGTGTCTTTGTTCTCATTGGTTTCAAAGTACATCTTTATTTCTGCCTTCATTTCATTATGTACCCAGTAGTCATTCAGGAGCAGGTTGTTCAGTTTCCATGTAGAGGTTCCTGCTGAATTTTTGTTTGTCTGTGCCCTGCCCCCAGAGGTGGAGTATACAGAGGCAGGCAGGCCTCCTTGAGCTGTGGTGGGCTCCACCCAGTTCCAGCTTCCTGGCTGCTTTGTTTACCTAAGCAAGCCTATGCAATGGCAGGCACCCCTCCCCCAGCCTTGCTGCCACCTTGCAGTTTGACCTCAGACTGCTGTGCTAGCAATCAGCGAGGCTCCGTGGGCATAGGACCCTCTGAGCCAAGTGCTGGACACAATCTCCTAGTGTGTTGTTTTGCAGGCCTGTTGAAAAGCACAGTATTAGGGTGGGACTGACCCGATTTTCCAGGTGCTGTCTGTTACCCCTTTCTCTGACTAGGAAAGGGAACTCCCTGACCCCTTGCGCTTCCTGAGTGAGGCAATGCCTCACCCTGCTTCGGCTCGTGCACAGTGCGCTTCACTGACTTTCCTGCACCAACTATTTGGCACTCCCTAGTGAGATGAAACCAGTACCTCAAATAGAAATGCAGAAATCACCCGTCTTCGGTGTCGCTCAGGCTGGGAGCTGTAGACTGGAGCTGTTCCTATTCAGCCATCTTGGCTCCACCTCTCGAAAATAAATCACTTCTAAGCAAATGCAAAAGAACTGAAAACACAATATTCTCTGAGATCATAAAGCAGTCAGTCAACTTAGAACTCAGGATTAAGAAGTTCAGACAGAACCTCAAAAGTATTTAATAACCTCCTCTGTCATGCCCCCTGGATAAATAATAAAATTAAAACAGATTTAAAAATGTTCTCTTGAATCCATGAGAATTAAGACAACTTACCAGAATCTCTGAGAAACAACAAAAGCAGTGTTAAAAGGAAAATTTATAACACTAAATGGCCACATCCAAAAGTTAGAAAGCTCTCAAATCAACACCCTAACATAACAATTAAAGGACTAGAGAAGCTAGAGCAAACTAATTCAAAAGCTAGCAGAAGACAGAATATACCTGTAATCATAGTAAAACTCACAAAGAGACACAAAATACTTCAAAATCCAGGATCTGTTTTTTTTTTTAAATTAACATAATAGATACACTGCTAGACAGACTAATAAACAAGAGATAAAAATCAAATAGACATAATAAAAAGTGACAAAGGGGATATCACCACTGACCCAACATAAATACAAACTATCATTAAGAATACTATAAACACTGCTACGCAAATAAGCTGGAAAGTCTAGAAGAAATGGATAAATTCCTGAACACATAGATTCTCCCAAGACTAAACCAAGAACGAGTCAAATCCCTGAATAGACCAATAACAATTTCTAAAATTGAGGCAGTAATTAACAGACTACCAACCAAAAAAAGCCCGGGATCAGATGGATTTACAGTCAAATTATATGAAAGTCACAAAGAGGAGCTGGTACCGTTCCTTCTGTCACTATTCCAAACAACTGAAAAGGAGGCACACTTCCGTAACTCATTTTGTGAAGCCAGCATCATCTTGATAGCAAAATCTGACAGAAACACAGCGAAAATGGAAAACTTTACACCAGTATTTCTGATGAACATAGTGGGAAAATACTCAATAAAACACTGGCAAAGTAAATCTAGCAGGAATAAGTCAAAACTTTATCCACCATGATCGTCTTGGTTTCATTCCTGGGATGTAAGACTGGTTCAACATATTCAAATAAATAAATGTAATCCATCATATAAACAGAACCAGTGACAGAAATTACATGATTATCTCAACAGATACAGAAAAGGGCTTTGATAAAATTCAAAATTCCTTCATGTTAAATACTCTTAATGAACCAAGTATTGATGGAACATATTTCAAAATAGAAAGAGCTATTAATGGCAATCAATCCCATAGCTTATCTCTTACTGAATGGGCACAGCTGGAAGCATTCCCTTTGAAAACTGGCACAAGGCAAGGATGCCATTTCTTACCATTCATATTCAACATAATATTGGAATTTCTGGTCAGGAGAATCAGGCAAGAGAAATAAATCAATGGTATTCAGATAGGAAAAGGTGGAGTCAAAATGTCTCAGTTTGCAGTACAAAATCAAGGTGCAAAAATCTCAAGCATACGTGTACACCCAAAATACACAGACAGCCAAATCAGAAATGAACTTCCATTCACAATTACTACAAAGAGAATAAAATACTTAGGAATACAGCTATCAAGGGACATAAAGGATGTTTCCAAAGAGAACTACAAACCACTGCTGCTGAAGAAAATAAGAGAGGACACAAACAAATGGAAAATCATTTTATCCTCATGAATGGGAAGAATTTATATCACAAAAATGGCTATACTTTCCAGAGTAATTTATAGATTCAATGCTATTCTTATCAAACTGCCATTGACATTTTTTACAGAATTAGAAAAAAATTTAAAATTCAAATGGAAGAAAAAAAGATCTTGTATAGCCAAGATAATCCTAAACAAAAACAGCAAAGCTGAAGGCATCATGCTACCTGACTTCAAACTATACTAAAGGCTAAAGTAACCAAAACAACATTGGTACTGGTACCAAAACATACAGACCAATAAAGCAGAACAGACACCACAGAAATAACACCACACATCTACCACCATGTGATCTTCAACAAAACTGACAAAAACAATCAAAATGGAAAATATACCCTATTTAACAACTGATGCTGGGAAAACTAGTTAGCTATGTGCAGAAAACAGAAAATGGACCATTTCTTCACATCTTATACAAAAATTAACTCAGGGTGAATAAAAGTCTTTAGTGAAAAAACCCAAAACCCTAGATGAAAACCTAGGCAATACCTTTCAGGACATAGGCACTGGCAAAGACTTCATGATGAAAATGCCACAAGCAATAGCAACAAAAGCCAAAATTGACAAATTGGATCTAATTAAAGAGCTTCTGCACAGGAAAAGAAACTTGTCAGAATGAATAGGCAATCTACACAATAGGAAAAAATTTTGGAATGTATCCATCTGACAAAGGTCTAATATCCAGCATTTAAAAGGAACTTAACCAAATTTACAATAAAATAATCAAACAACTCCATCAAAAATTGGGCAAAGGATATGAACAGAAAATTCTCAAAAGGAGGTATTTATGTAGCCAAGAAACATGAAAAAAATCTCAACATCACTGATGATTAGAGGAACAAAAATCAAAACCACAATGAGATACCATCTCACTCCAGTAAGAATGATGATTATTTAAAAAGTCAAGCAACAGATGCTGGTGAGACTGTGGAGAAATAGAAACACTTTTACACTGTTGGTGAAAGTGTAAATTAGTTCAGCCATTGTGAAAGACACTGTGGGGATTCCTCAATGATCTAGAACCAGAAATACCATTTGACCAAACAAAGCCATTACTGGGTATACAACCAAAGAAATATAAATCATTCTATTATAAAGATACATGCACATGTAGGTTTATTACAGGACTGTTTACAATAGCAAAGACTTGGAACCAATCCAGATACTGATAAATGATAGGCTGGATAAACAAAATGTGGTACATATACACCGTGGAATAATATGCAGCTATTAAAATGAGATTATGTCTTTGCAGGGACATGGACCAAGCCAGAAGCCATCATCTTCTGCAAGCTAATGCAGGAACAGAAAACTAAACACTGCATCTTTGCATTCATAACTAGGAGTTGAACAATGAGAACACATGGACACACAAAAGGGAACAACACACACTGCGGCCTGTTCTAGGGAAAGTGGGGAGACAGCATCAGGACAAATAGCTGCATGTGGGGATTAAAACCTGGATGATGGGTTGATAGGTACAGCAAACCATCATGGCATGCATATACCTATGGCGCAAACCTGCACAGTCTGCACACGTATACCAGAACTTAAAGGAAAATAAAAATTAAAAAAGCAATACTTCTGACAGCTAATGAATCCCTCATTGAATACCATTAGGAAATAGATAGAGTATTTGCTTCAGTGTTCTTTCCATGGGAAGTGGCATAATACATTGCAAAGAACATCAGAAGAAGATAAATGAAATGCCAGGAGGAAATATGTTAGCAGGACAAACAGCTAAGTCAGCAGCAGGAAGACCTCAAAGTCTCAGTTGCACTTGAAGCCCCTGTAATTTTGGAGGGCTCCTTAAAAATATAAAGCCCAGTATTCTCCTATAAGGATAGAATGGGCCACCTTTCAAGGATATGACTTTCACCCCTCAGGAGATTACAATAAGAGAATGGCAAACTTTATTTATCAACCCCCAAATGGAGAAAAATTTTTAAGATTCTTCACTAAAGTTTCCACTTTGGAAATAATGAAACTCATCGATTATCCCAGAGATTGTTCTCAGGTAAAAACTTACCAAAATTGTCAAACAGGTTGGCTATGGTGCCTCACTCCTGTAACCCAAGCACTGTGGGATCCTGAGGCAGATGGATCTCTTGAGGCCAGGAGTTTGAGATTAGCCTAGTCACCATGGTGATATCCCATCTCTTTGAAAAATACAAAAATTAGCCAATCTTGGTAGCATACATATAATCCCAGATACTTGAATGGCTGAGGCAGTAAAATCGCTTGAACTCAAGACATGGAGGTTGCAGTGAGCCAAGATTGTGCTACTGCACTTGATCTTGGGTGACAAATTGAGACTGTCTCAAACAGCAACAACAAAAAGAAACAGGTTGTTAATGCTTAGAAGATCTGCCTCCAAAACAATCTATCTACTGAACAGACAGCTTCTCCATCTGAAAACTCAAACAGTGGGAATTTGCTCAGGAGAAGGTTGGCAAAAGAATTTTATTTTTGTCCCAAGTATAATGGTGATTTAATACCTCCTGGTGGGGTGGATTCCTTAATTAACTGGGTAGAGGCATTTTCATGTTCAACAGAAAAATCATCTTACGTAATAAAAGCACTAGTCAATGAAATATTCCCTCCCTTTGGACTCCTGAAATATCTCCCAAGTGACAGTGGCCTTTCATTTAAGGTGGCCATTGCCCAGGGAGTCTCAAAAGCAATGAGCATATAATACCATCTTTACTGTGCTTGGAGAGTACAGTCTTCAGGGAAGGTGGAAAAAGCAAATTATATAATTAAGAGCCACTTCTGAAGTTGCCTCAAGAAATTCACCTCCCATCAACCATTCTCTTTCCTATAACTTCAGTGTGGGTGAGAAACACCCCTTCAAAGCTTAGGTTGAGCCCTTTTGAAATGATGTATAGATGACCTACATTTACTAATGATTTTATATTAGATCAGGATATTTCTGAATTTGTTAAACATGTAACCTCCCTAGCCCACTTTCAGCAGGAATTAAAACAGCCATTAGAAATTCTACCCCAAGAACTAGGCCCACCTTTGTTCAACCCAGGAGATTTGGTACTGGTGAAGGCTCCTAGTTCTCAACTGGGAAGGAAGTCACACTGTCTTTCTCTCCACCCCCCTCAGAGGTGAAGGCTGTGGGATTCGACTTTTGGGGTCATTTTGACTCTTGGATACACTTGAGTCAAGGCCTGGAACACAGTGGGAGTGACACCTAACAGGCTAGAAGAACATCTCAGATATCAGAGTGAAGAAGTCAAGGATTTCAAATTGAAAATTACTGAAAACTGAAAAAATAAGCACATATTTAGTGAGAACTACCGTTTAGTTCAATCCCACCTTTCCTCTTGAGATTTGCCATGAGATATTGGAACTTTTCTTTGATGTATACTTAGAAGGATGTTTTAGTTATCCATGGAATTACCTTCATAATCTCCAAAATCAAATTCAATGGAAATTATATATATCTTGGTAAGATATTAAATGGAACTTAATTACATCATGTTTGCAGGAATTGCAGTACTAACTTTGTTCTTTGCAGTAGACTATGTACTGTTGCACCCTCTGAGTAGAATATAGAAAAAAGAATCTCATTTTCCATAATCTTTTGCTTAGTTATGATTCTTATAGCAAGAATAATAGTCATATATATGAGATAAACATGAAGATTTTGTTACTATCAAGTTTACTAACATGCACTGTTAGATGTAGCAATGCCTCACCTTCTTTGTCCCCTACAGAATCAGCAATTGCCCATCTATACAACAAGACTGATTGCTGGGTTGGCTGTGGATGATTTGCTCAGTTTAATAACACCAAAACAGGTGTTTAATCACACATGGTCCTTCCAGAACCTATGCACAAATGAACACCTGAACCCTTGTATAATATTGGATAATGGCAATAATCTGCAAATTTGCAGAACAACAGATGATATCTGGACAAGTAGCTCCTCTAAGAAGAATTGTCTCATATACTGGCTGGAACATAGTGTGTACCTGATCTTTTAACAATCTATTTGGCAAAATGATTTTTCCTACAAAGCATGTAAATTTCCAAATGGTACTGTGGATTACTATAATAAGTATAAATATCATCATGCTAAAAATACTCCCATTAGATGTAGGATTGGTGACCTTATAAGGCCTGGACTAACCATAACTGGAGCCCTCATAAACTACAATACAGAACCATTCCTTCAGGGAGGAGGGCTTTACTTTGTGTCTCCACTCTATACTTAATCCTTTCCAGGCACTAAAGAGAAACATGTACTGCAGTGGCAATGGTATCCAAATATTTTTTTTTAAACCCTACTGATACAATAGCATCTTGAGGTGACATCCCCAATTTGGGCTCTTTTTTAAGGGTGCATTCTCTCTTACATAACAAAACAAGAGATTGTTATCTCTATGTGTGGGGAAAAGAAAGAGAGATCAGACTGTTACTGTGTCTATGTAGAAAGAATTAGACATAAGAGACTCCATTTTGTTCTGTACTAAGAAAAATTGTTATGCCTTGAGATGCTGTTAATCTGTATCCCTTGCCCCAACCATGTGCTCACAGAGACATGTGCTGTGGTGACTCAGGGTTTAATGGATTTAGGGCTATGCATGATGTGCTTTGTTAAAAAAGTACTTGAAGGCAGTATGCTTGTTAAAAGTCATAACCATTCTCTAATCTCAAGCACCCAGGGACACAATACACTGTGGAAGGCCACAGGGACCTCTGCCTAGGAAAACCAGGTATTGTTCAAGGCTTCTCCCCATGTGATAGCCTGAGATATGGCCTCATGGGAAGGGAAAGGCCTGACCATCCTCCAGCCCAACACCCTTAAACGGTCTGTGCTGAGGAGGATTAGTGTAAGAGGAAGGCATCTATTTCCTGCTTATCTCTGGGCAATGAAATGTCTCAGTGTAAAACCTGATTGTATATTCTATTTACTGAGATAGGAGAAAACTGTCTTAGGGCTGGAGGTGAGATGTGCTAGTGGCAATACTGCTCTTTAATGCACTGAGATGTTTGTATACGTGCACATCAAGGCACAGCACATTTCCTTATACTTGTTTATGACAAAGAGACTTTGTTCACATGTTTTCCTGCTGACCCTCTCCCCACTATTAGCCTATTGTCCTGCCACATCCCCCTCTCAGAGATGATAGAGATAATGATCAATAAATACTGAGGGAACTCAGAGACCAGTGCCAGTGGGGGTCCTCTGTACACAGCGCTGGTCCCCTGGCCCAATTTTCTTTTCTATACTTTGTCTCTGTGTCTTTTTCTTTTCTCAGTCTTTCACCCCACCTGGCAAGAAATACCCAGAGGTGTGGAGGGGCATGCCACCCCTTCACTATGCCATCATATGGAGATTTAACTGAGAGAGAGAACTGCAGAGGAGATGCACATGAAAATACTATGTTAGAAAAACCGGGACTAGAACATGCAATAGATGGAGGCCTATTTTGGTTTGTTGATATTCTCCTTCTTGAAATATCATTGCTTAGTAGTTCTTTTCTTCTAATTTTTAAATTTATTTTACTTTTAAGTTATGGGATACATCCGAACAACATGCAGGTTTGTGACAGGTATACATGCGCCATGGTGGTTTGCTGCACCTATGAATCCAACACCTAGGTTTTAACCCCCACATGCATTAGGTATTTATTCTAATGCTCTCCCTCACTTTGCCCCAATGTGTAATGTTCCCCTTCCTGTGTCCATGTGTTCTCGTTGTTCAAGTCCCACTTATAAGTGATAGAATGCAGTGTTTGTTTTTCTGTTCCTGTGTTAGTTTGCTGAGAAAGGTGGTTTCCAGCTTCATTCATCTCCCTGTAAAGGATATAAGCTCATTCTTTTTTTATGACTGCCTAGTATATGATGATGTTTATGTGCCATATTTTTTGTCCAGTCTATTATTGAAGGGCATTTTTGTTGGTTCCAAGTCTTTGCTATTGCAAATGGTGCAGCAATAAACATACATGTGCATGTATCTTAATAGTAGAATGGTTTATAATTCTTTTGTTATATACCCAGTGATGACATTGCTGGATCAAATTGCATTTCTGGTTTTAGATCCTTTAAGAATCACCACACTTCCTTCTACACTGGTTGAACCAATTTACAGTCCCACAAAGAGTCTATATGTTTCTAATTCTCCACAGCCTCTCCAGCATCTATTGCTTCTTGACTTTTTAATAATCGCCATGCTAACTGGAATGAGATGGTATTTCATTGTGGTTTTGATTTGTATTTCTCTAATGATCAATTATTAAGAGCTTTTTTCTATATAGCCATTGACTTCATAAATGTCTCCTTTTGAGAAGTATCTGTTCATATCCTGGGCCCACTTTTTGGTGGCATTGTGTGTTTTTTTCTTGTAAATTTAAATTCTTTGTAGATTCTGGACATTAGGACTTTTTAAGGTGGACAGATTGCAAAAATTTTCTCCCATTCTGTAGGTTGCCTGTTCACCCTGATGATAGTTTCTTTTGTTGTGCAGAAGCTCTTTAATATGTTTAGATCCGAATTGTCAATTTTGAATTTTGCTATTATTGCTCTTTGTGTTTTAGTCACAAATGCAGGGGTCTGTCCTGCATACCCTGACCCAATGTTGTATGAATAAAATACACTGACACACAAATATTCTGCTTTACCAGTCCAGCTGAGCATCCAAGCCACTCAGTCACAGCCACAGCCACAGCCACAGCCTTGATTAATCAACAAGACTTGCATTTATTCAGTAAAGATTAATTGATAAATATCATGAGTAAACACCACCAGAGGGTAATTGACATTGCAAACTTCCTGAGTAGAGATCAATTAAGAATTCACAGTAGACCAAAGGTTAGTTTTAGGACCACCTGAGTAAACAAGCTAGTTAGGTAAACTACTCTACCTTCCTTAATACCCACTTTAAGCTATTTACTCTACGTAAGGATTAGGTTGCCTTCAGTCATAAACTTATTATGAGACTTTTGCAAAAACCTTCAGACCTTCAGTGGTTTGTGGCTTCTAATTTTCCCCACCATCCTGATTGGGCCCCCACATGTCCCCCTTTATGTTTTTTGCATCATATCTTTTGGATTGGAGAACACAGATCTGTGCAGCAACTAATCTCTTAGCTGTGGCGGTCATTGCTCTTATTCCAGCTTTGCATCCTATAATTAGCAAAAAACAAAATAATCATTCATACAATTATCCACATTCTTTTCAAGTCAAAGAGTGACCCCAGGGGTGGGGGTTCTAATCAGGAGAAATGATCTTGCACATCCTTCCATATGGCTGTTTGTTGATGTATAGATCTATGGTGTGAAGAGATTCTAAAATGTGTAAGTTGCTTTATGTCTGCTATTAAATTGTCATAAAACCTTCCCAAAAGGTTTTGTTTTACCTCATATCAATTATTTATTGACAGACTCCATGCTAGAGAAGTGATTCAGATATACTTATGTCCCCAGTCACGGTTTAATTGCTGTCAGAATTCTAAAGAATCTTGTCATTGACCTACATATTCTAAAGCAGTCTTGAGGGCTTGAAGATAGGCAGTAAATTTTTGATCTATACTTTGTTGTAAAAGAAGTTTATTAGACACATTTTTGGCCATATTATCTACAAAGGCAGCTGTTGGTTCTGACTCAGTAATAGATGCAACAGCATGCTAGCAGTTGACAGGATGACTGTGGCTGAGACTATAAAGGTCGTAAGCATAACTATGAATCTTTTATGTCTGACCTGCTACAGAGAAAGTTCTAATGTGGTAAGGGCAGAGGAACTCTGCCAATCACATGTCAGATTGACTGGTAGAAATGCCTCAGATTATCTCCTTAATATCATGACACTAGTAATTTTTAAATTAGATATATTGTGATAGTGATACATGAGGGAAATCAAGCCTGTCTCCGAACCTGGGTCACCAGGGGAGTTTTGGGGTGTAATGGAAATGTTAGATTCTGTAAGAAAAACATAGGGATTTATAATGCAAATCAGGCACTGATCAGTGTGATTATGAATAATTCCAGTTGTGACTGGAATTATGAGATGTCTCATGAGAGGTGTTAAGGGAGTTGCTAGGATGTCCCAGGAGTCATAAGTTGCCTTGTGGTGGCAGGGACCTTACTTGGGGCCTGGGATATCCAATCCCATATAGGCCCAAATCATAGGGGAATGGGGTGTGGCTATGAAACTGAATGATACCGTGATGGACAAAAACATTAGTAAGGCTGCCCTGAAATCAGCTGCGGGGGCTCCAGTCTAAGATGTTATAATTGCCTAACTAGAGGCTATGGGCTTATTTCCTGTAATACACCTCTGAGTAAGAGTGAAATCCATTATTTTCCTGGCATTGTTCTTTAGAACAGGAAAGAATATTTGAGGGGGTGGAGCCAAGAAGGCAGAATAGAAAAAGCTCCAGTCTACAGCTTCCAGCATGAGTGATGCAAAAGACGGATGATTTCTGCATTTCCATCTGAAGTACCGGGTTCATCTCACTAGGGAGTGCCAGAGAGTGGATGCAGGACAGTGGGTGCAGTGCACCATGTGCAACCAAAGCAGGGTGAGGCATTGTCAGGAAGTGCAAGGAGTCAGGGAGTTCCCTTTCCTAGTCAAAGAAAGGGGTGACAGAAGGCACCAGGGAAATTGGGTCACTCCCACCCTTATACTGTGCTTCTTGGAGGGGCTTAAAAAATGGCACACCAGGAGACTATATCCCGGAGGGTCCTATGCCCATGGACTCTCACTGATTGCTAGCACAACAGCCTGAGATCAAACTGCAAGGTGGCAGCGAGGCCAGGGGAGGGGCGCCTGCCATTGCCCAGGCTTGATTAGGTAAACAAAGCAGCCGGGAAGCTCGAACTGGGTAAGGCCACCACAGCTCAAGGTAGCCTGCATGCCTTAGTAGGCCCCACGTCTGGGGGCAGGGCATAGACAAACAAAAAGACAGCAGTAATCTCTGCAGACTTAAATGTCCCTGTCTGACAGCTTTGAAGAGAGTAGTGGTTCCCCCAGCATGCAGCTGGAGATCTGAGAATGGGCAGACTGCCTCCTAAATTGGGTCCCTGACCCCCAAGCAGCCTAACTGGGAGGCACTCCCCAGTAGGGGCAGACTGACACCTCACACGGCCGGGTACTCCTCTGACACAAAACTTCCAGAGGAATGATCAGGCAGCAGCATTCATGGTTCATGAAAATCTGCTGTTCTGCAGCCACTGCTGCTGACACCCAGGCAAACAGGGTCTGGAGTGGACCTCTAGAAAACTCGAACAGACCTGCAGCTGAGGGTCATGTCTGTTAGAAGCAAAACTAACAAACAGAAAGGACATCCACAACAAAAACCGATCTGTACATCACCATCTTCGAAGACCAATAGTAGATAAAACCACAAAGATAGGGAAACAACGAAGCAGAAAAACTGGAAACTCTAAAAAGCAGACCACCTCTCCTCCTCCAAAAGAATGCAGTTCCTCACCAGCAATGGAACAAAGCTGGAGAGAGAATGACTTTGAAGAGTTGAGAGAAGAAGACTTCAGAAAATCAAACTACTCTGAGCTACAGGAGGAAATTCAAGCCAAAGGCAAAGAAGTTTAAAACTTTGAAAAAGAATTAGATGAAAGTATAACTAGAATAAGAAATACACTGAAGTGCTTAAAGGAGTTGATGGAGCTGAAACCCAAGGATCGAGAACTATGTGAAGAATGCAGAAGCCTCAGGAGCCAATGTGATCAACTGGAAGAAAGGGTTATCAGTGATGGAAGATGAACTGAATGAAATGAAGTGAGAAGGGAAGTCTAGAGAAAAAAGAGTAAAAAGAAATGAACACAGCCTCCAAGAAATATGGGACTATGTGAAAAAACCAAATCTATGTCTGATTGGTGTATCTGAAAGTGACGGGGAGAATGGAACCAAGTTGGAAAACACTCTGCAGGATATTATCCAGGAGAACTTCCCCAATATAGCAAGGCAGGACAACATTCAGATTCACAAAATACAGAGAACACCACAAAGATACTCGTTGAGAAGAGCAACTCCAAGACACATAATTGTCAGATTCACCAAAGTTGAAATGAAGTAAAAAATGTTAAGAGCAGCCAGAGAGAAAAGTCGGGTTACCTACAAAGGGAAGCCCATCAGAATAACAGCAGATCTCTCAGCAGAAACTCTACAAGCCAGAAGAGAGTGGGGGCCAATATTCAATATTTTTATAGAAAAGAATTTTCAACCCAGAATTTCATATCCAGCCAAACAAAGCTTCATAAGTGAAGGAAAATAAAATACTTTACAGACAAGCAAATGCTGAGAGATTTTGTCACCACCAGGCCTGCCCTAAAAGAGCTCCTGAAGGAAGAACTAAACATGGAAAGGAACAACCGGTACCAGCCACTGCAAAATCATGCCAAATGTTAAAGATCATTGAGGCTAGGGAGAACCTGCATCAACTAATGAGCAAAATAACCAGCTAACATCATTATGACAGGATCAAATTCACATATAACAATATTAACTTTATTTTTTATTTATTTTTTATTTTTTGAGATGGAGTCTCACTCTGTCACCCAAGCTGGAGTGCAGTGGCACAATCTTGGCTCACTGCAAGCTCTGCCTCCCGGGTTCATGCCATTCTCCTGCCTCAGCCTCTCTGAGTAGCTGGGACTACAGGCACCCACCACCGCACCTGGCTAATTTTTTGTATTTTTAGTAGAGATGGGGTTTCACCATGGTCTTGTGGTCTTGATCTCCTGACCTCGTGATCCACCTGCCTCAGCCTCCCAAAGTGCTGGGATTACAAGTGTGAGCCACCGTGCCTGGCCAACAACATTAACTTTAAATGTAAATGGACTAAATGCTCCAATTAAAAGACACAGACTGGCAAATTGGATAAAGAGTCAAGACCCATCAGTGTGCTGTATTCAAGAAACCCATCTCACATGCAGAGACACATATAGGCTCAAAATAAAAGGATGGAGGATGATCTACCAAGCAAATGGAAAACAAAAAAAGGGAGGGGTTGCAATCCTAGTCTCTGATGAAACAGACTTTAAACCAACAAAGATCAAAAGAGACAAAGAAGGCCATTACATAATGGTAAAGGGATCAATTCAACAAGAGCTAACTATCCTAAATATATATGCACCCAATACAGGAGCACCCAGATTCATAAAGCAAGTCCTTAGTGACCTACAAAGAGACTTAGCCTCCCACACAATAATAATGGGAGACTTTAACACCCCACGGTCAACATTAGACACATCAATGAGGCAGAAAGTTAACAAGGATATCCAGGAATTGAACTCAGCTCTGCACCAAGTGGACCTAATAGACATCTACAGAACTCCCCACCGCAAATCAAAAGAATATACATTTTTTTCAGCACCACACCACACCTATTCCAAAATTGAATACAGAGTTGGAAGTAAAGCTCTCCTCAGCAAACGTAAAAGAACATAAATTATAACAAACTGTCTCTTGGACCACAGTGCAATCAAACTAGAACTCAGGATTCAGAAACTCACTCAAAACCACTCAACCACATGGAAACTGAACAACCTGCTCCTGAATGACTACTGGGTACATAACGAAATGAAGGCAGAAATAAAGATGTTCTTTGAAACCAATGAGAAGAAAGACACAACATACCAGAATCTCTGGGGCACATTCAAAGCAGTGTGTAGAGGGAAATTTATAGCACTAAATGCCCACAAGAGAAAGCAGGAAATATCCAGAATTGACACCCTAACATCACAATTAAAAGAACTAGAAAAGCAAGAGCAAACACATTCAAAACCTAGCAGAAGGCAAGAAATAACTAAAATCAGAGCAGAACTGAAGGAAATAGAGACACAAAAAAACCTTCAAAAAATTAATGAAACCAGGAGCTGGTTTTTTGAACAGATCAACAAAATTGATAGACTGCTAGCAAGATTAATAAAGAAGAAAAGAAAGAAGAATCAAATAGATGCAATAAAAAATGATAAAGGGGATATCACTACCAATCCCACAGAAATACAAACTACCATCAGAGAATACCACAAACACCTCTACGCAAATAAACTAGAAAATCCAGAAGAAATGGATAAATTCCTCGACACTTACACCCTCCCAAGACTAAACCAGGAAGAAGTTAAATCTCTGAATAGACCAATAACAGGCTCTGAAATTGTGGCAATTATCAATAGCTTACCAACCAAAAAGAGTCCCGGACCAGATGGATTCATAGTAGAATTCTACCAGAGGTATGAGGAGGAACTGGTACCATTCCTTCTGAAACTATTCCAATTGATAGAAAAAGAGGGAATCCTCCCTAACTCATTTTATGAGGCCAGCATCATACTGACACCAACGTCTGGCAGAGACACAACAAAAAAAGGGAATTTTAGAGAAATACCCTTGATGAACATTGAAGCAAGAATCCTCAATAAAATACTGGCAAGCTGAATCCAGCAGCACATCAAAAAGCTTATCAACCATGATCAAGTGGGCTTCATCCCCGGGATGCAAGGCTGGTACAACATATGCAAATCAATAAATGTAATGCAGCATATAAACAGAACCAAAGACAAAAACCACATGATTATCTCAATAGATGCAGAAAAGGCCTTTGACAAAATTCAACAACCCTTCATGCTAAAAACTCTCAATAGATTAGGTATTGATGGGACGTATCTAAAAATGATAAGAGATATCTATGACAAACCCACAGCCAATATCATACTGAATGGGCAAAAACTGAAAGCATTTCAAAGCATTCCCTTTGAAAACTGGCACAAGCCACGGATGCCCACTCTCACCACTGCTTTTCAAGATAGTGTTGGAAATTCTGGTGAGGGCAATTAAGCAGGAGAAGGAAATAAAGGGTATTCAATTAGGAAAAAGGAAGCCAAATTGTCCCAGCTTGCAGATGACATAGTTGTATATCTAAAAAACCCCATTTTCTCAGCCCAAAATCTCCTTAAGCTGGTAAGTAACTTCAGCAAAGTCTCAGTATACAAAATCAATGTACAAAAATCATAAGCATTCTTATACACCAATAACAAACAGAGAGCCAAATCATGAGTGAACTCCCATTCACAATTGCTTCAAAGAGAATAAAATACCTAGGAATCACACTTACTAGGGATGTGAAGGACCTCTTCAAGGAGAGCTACAAACCACTGCTCAATGAAATAAAAGGAGATACAAACAAATGGAAGAAGATTCCATGCTCATGGGTTGGAAGAATCAATATCGTGAAAATGGCCATACTGCCCAAAGTAATTCATAGATTCAATGCCATTCCCATCAAGCTACCAATGACTTTCTTCACAGAATTGGAAAAAATTACTTTAAAGTTCATATGGAACCAAAAAAGAGTCCACATCGCCAAGTCAATCCCAACCCAAAAGAACAAAGCTGGAGGCATCAGACTACGTGACTTCAAACTATATTACAAGACTACAGTAGCCAAAACAGCATGCTACTGGTACCAAAACAGAGATATAGATCAATAGAACAGAACAGAGCCCTCAGAAATAATGCCGCATATCTACAACTATCTGATCTTTGACAAACCTGACAAAAACAAGCAATGGGGAAAGGATTCCCTATTTAATAAATAGTGCTGAGAAAACTGGTTAGCCATATGTAGAAAGCTGAAACTGGATCCCTTCCTTACACCTTATACAAAAATTAAGTCAAGATGGATTAAAGACTTACATGTTAGATCTAAAACCATAAAAACCCTAGAAGAAAACCTAGGCATTACCATTCAGAACATAGGCATGGGCAAGGACTTCATGTCCAAAACACCAAAAGCAATGGCAACAAAAGCCAAAATTGATGAATGAGATCTAACTAAACTAAAGAGCTTCTGTACAGCAAAAGAAACTTCATGAGAGTGCACAGGCAACCTACAAAATGAGAGAAAATTTTCACAAGCTACTCATCTGACAAAGGGCTAATATCAAGAACCTACAATGAACTCAAACAAATTTACAAGAAAAAAGCAAACAACTCCATCAAAAATTGGGCAAAGGACATGAACAGACACTTCTCAAAAGAAGACACTTATGCAGCCAAAAAAAAAAAAGCACAAATTCTCATCATCACTGGTCATCAGAGAAATGCAAATCGAAACTACAATGAGATACCATCTCACACCATTTAGAATGGCCATCATTAAAAAGTCAGGAAACAAGTGCTGGAGAGGATGTGGAGAAATAGGAACAGTTTTACACTGTTGGTGGGATGGTAAACTAGTTCAACCATTGTGGAAGTCAGTGTGGCAATTCCTCAGGGATCTAGAACTAGAAATATCATTTGACCCAGCCATCCCATTACTGGGTATATACCCAAAGGACTATAAATCATGCTGCTATAAAAACACATGCACACGTATGTTTATTGTGTCACTATTCACAATAGCAAAGACTTGGAACCAACCCAAATGTCCAACAACGATAGACTGGATTAGGAACATTTGGCACATATACACCATGGAATACTATGCAGACATAAAAAATGATGAGTTCATGTCCTTTGTAGGGACATGGATGAAACTGGAAATCGTCATTCTCAGTAAACTATCACAAGGACAAAAAACCAAACACCACTCATAAGTGGGAACTGAACCATGAGAACACATGGACACAGCAAGGGGAACATGACACACTGAGGATGGTTGTGGGGTGGGGGGAAGGTGAGGGATAGCATTAGGAGATACACCTAATGCTAAATGATGAGTTAATGGGTGCAGCAAACCAACATGGCACATGGATACATATGTAAGAAACTTGCACATTGTGCACATGTACCCTAAAACAAAGTACAATGAAAAGAAAAAAAGAATATTTGAGAAGTGACATTGCATGCATTGCCCAGTTTGAGGTTGCCTGCAGCTAAGAGTGTTAAGACAAAGTTTCCTTTGCCACGATGTAGTCATACTTGTTTTTGTGCAGGTACATAGTAAGGTTTAGTGCCTTTATAACTTATAGTTAGTGCTAGAATAGTGGAGTGATATGTCACGTTTTCTGGCACCTTATTCCAATGTGTGCATTTATTGACAGATCCCACTGGGGATAAATTCTCTCTCCCCTAGCCAAGCAGTCACATTATTATAGGCTGGGAACGGAGTGTCTACCTGGGTGATAGGGCAAAAGAAAGGCCGGTCTAAAATACAAGCCCAATAGTGTGTAGCAGGAACAGGTTGCGGAGAAAGTGAGAGCATAAAAAGGATTAATACGGTAAGTGAGTTGCCACGTACAACAGAAAGTATAGCAAGAAACAAATTATCTGGAGTTAATGGTGTCTGTGTCCAGAGCAGGATTATTTCAGCCTCTTGAGTTGTCCTCTTCAGCATCCCCTAGGTAATACCCGGCTCTTGTTTCATCCATGGAAGCCACATTGCTTGGGGCTATGAGTATTGCAGGGTTAGCTCCTTCAGCCCTGGTACCAGGTGGGGTCCTAGCCATGCCATGGTATGATTTGCTGTGCCATGCTGGAATCCAAAGAGGACCTGAGAGTGTGTGGACACAAGCATACCATTTTCTCCACGTTAATAATTTACCTGGACCACACCATTCATTACTATTTACATCTTTCCATAACGTTGCAGGTTTTATGCCTTGAGAGGTTTTAACAAAATGGTTTTCTACAGCTGATTGAAATTTTTCATCTAAATTAAAAATCTAAGGGTAAATAAGGCTTTTGCCAATTGTGTTGCAGGGTCTTTACCCATACTCCCCATGTTTTGTTTTTGAGCATATTTTTAAGGGTGGAGTGTGCACATTCTACTATTGCTTGTCCTTGGGGTTTATATGGGATATGTGTGGAATGTTGGATGCTTCACATGTAAAAAAATTGTTGAAATTGTGAGCTGGCATAAGCTGGACCATTATCAGTCTTAATTATTGTGGGTCATCCCATAAATTTAAAAGTTAAAAGAAGACGTTTAATGATATATCAGGTTGACTCTCCAGGCAGAGTATGTGCACTAATTAAATGAGTGTTGGTATCAGTGGATACATGTTTTCCAAATTCAGGGTTGTGTGTGACATTTGCTTGCCATAAACGATTAGGTTCTAGTCCTTTAGGGTTAACACCTGTTGAAGGAGAGGAATATGACGGTGAACTGGCAATCTGGGCATTGCAGGATAATTTGTTTAGCTAGTCTTGGGTATGTTGAAATTACTTAGATAAGTTTCTTCAGTTTGGGTGGAAAAATTGATATGATTGGGTGGCTTGGTCAAGCAGTGATGTCATAACCTCATGAGGACTGCTTGATTATTGCCATAAGCCAAAAGTCCAGACAGTGAGCTGTGGGCTTGAATATGTGTAGTAAAAATAGGATATGTACATTGATTTAGCAAATGCTGAAGTCAGAGGAAAAGAGCACACAGGGCTGGCTCCTGAGTGGACTTAATTAGGGCTGTCTCAAGGTTGTGCAATAAATAAACAGAGTATTGCTCTAACTGAATGAATATGCAGACTCACAATATTTATAAACTGAATGAAAAAAGTTTCCAAGGCTAGTATCAGAGTCCCAATCTTAGCTGTCTGAATTCCATTAAACCCAGATCAAGTGATTGAATTGTGTGTTCTCCACCAGACTGCCGCTTTTCCGTGTTTACCAGACCCACCAGTAAACAATGTTAAAGCATTAGATATAGAGGAGTGAAGTATTTTTGTGGGAAAAATTACCAGCATATGAGATAAGAAATGAAGGAGTGTATCAGCAGGAAGCCTGTGCTCTATTTGTCTTATGTAATCAGAGAAAACTATTTGTAGATCTATCAATAAGGGCAATAATGCTTAGAATTGCTTTTTACTTGAAGGAATTCTGGTGACATCAGGATTACAATCCAGCAACTGATTGCATCATTTCTGGCCTGAATAGATGACTTTAGTAGTTAAAAGAATATAAGTAAGTAGTGTTTTAGTCCCAGTATATGAGCAAAATCCCATTCTAGAAAGTGTAGCCCAGGGGCCATTTGTCCTACTAACTCTGTAGGGGAGTGTTTCATGGGAAAGAAAAACAACTGAACCGAAAAGCCTGGGCCTATGTGATCTAGCTACCTCTGAGAGATGGTTAGTTCTATTTCCTTGACTTCTCTTTTTGCTGTAAGGGTTAAATATCTGGGAGAATCTAGGGCTGGAATACTCTTTAAGATAGAATACAGGTTTTGTAGCTTGTCAGTAGAAATCCCCAAAGTGGTGCAGGGCCAAATAATGACTCCCAGTAATTTCTGATAATCATGTAAGGTAAGTTGTTAGTATTTGGTTATTAGCATTTAATTTGAACTTCTGAAGTCTTACTGACTAGGAAGTTGGTATGTACCCTAGATATTTCGAAGAAGAAAACATCTGTACTTTCTCAGGCACAATGTTTACATCTCTTAGCTGTGTGTTCTTTACAACAGGGAAATAAAAATTTAAAATTATTGGCTCCATTTGGGGATGCTAGTAGAATATCATCCATAAAATGAATAATCTTGCAACCAGGAAATTCTTTTCTACTAGGGCCCAAAGCTTGATTTACATGATAGTGACACATGTTAAGACTGTTTAGCATTCCTTGAGGAAGCATTTCAATGAAATTGACAAGATAGCTTTTCATTATTGATAGCTGGTATTGTAAATGAAAATTTTTCTGTGTCATTTTGTGCTAGAGAAATTTTATAAAAACAATCTATTAAGTCAATAACAATTATAGGCCAATCTTAAGAAATCACTGTGGGGGAGGGGAAGCCCTGTTGAAGGGGTACCATAGGCTGTAAATTAGCATTAATAGCATGTAAGTCATGCAAAAGTCTCCATTTCCCAGACGTTTTGTAAATGATGAAAATGGGTGAATTCCAGGAGCTGTGAGATAATTCCACATGGCCAGCCTTCATTGTTCTTCAACTACGGCATGAGCCCTCAGTAATTTCTCCCTCTTCAGAAGCCACTGTTCTACCCAAATCAGATCTTGAGAAAGCCACATCAGGGGTAGGGGAGAAATAGCAACAATTGCCTTTGTTAGAAAGGGGTCTGCAGAGTGACCCCCCATTGGTCTAACACGTCCCATTTCAAAGATTAACAGGGATGGGAATGATTAAAAGTTATATAACTGCTTTTCTTCCCTCAGAATCATAGCATGTTAGGGGGTATGTGCTCTGCTTGGCTGTGTGCATTTCCCCAGTTATGACAATTTTCTGTTTCTGAGTGACCTGAGACCAAGTTTCTGGTGAGTTCTAATCACTAATGTTTGAATTGTCTGCCCCTGTGTCCAATAAGACAGTAAAATTCTTATTTCCAAGTTTTAAGGTAATCATGGGCCTCTGATCAATGATTAATTGATTCCAATATCTTCTGTGGCTCCTATGCTTCCAAAGCTTTCCTTTCTCCTTTCTTTTCCATGGGCACTGGGGACCCAATATTGCAAAAATAATTAACTGAGCTCTCTTGGATCCAGGGGAAAGACTATACAGATCTTTACATTCCATCATAACCAATATTTCATGCTGATAATCACTATTAATTACCCCAGCGAGCACATTAATTCCTTTACTGGATAAGCTAGACTGACCCAGGACTAATATCACTGTCCCTGGTGGCAGTGGGACCCAGATCCCAGTCACAGTACTTTTAGGTTCTTCCCCCTGTTTTAGCACTAATCCACTGGGGCTGAGTAAATCTAGTCCTGTGCTCCCAGTGGTAGCTGCTCTGAGAGAGAGGACTGTGAGATTTCCATATGACCAAGAGAAGCTGCTGGCATTGCCCCAGTTGGAAGTGGGGCCTCGGGCTAGCCCCATATGAAGTTTCCTGACTGCTTTCTTATGAGGTTGCCGTTTTTATCAAATTTAGACCTGCATTTGCCCAATGCTTCCCCTTCCTACACTAGGGACATATAGAAGGGGATTCTTTCCCTGAGTTACCCTGGTCTCTGCTATCAGGCATTCCCTCTTCATATGCCCCACCTCTCTGCATAGAAAACAATTTTGGCTTCTCTCCTTTTTCACTTTAGGAGGCCTTAATGTCATAGCCGATATTTTGGCTTTGTGTGTTTCAGTTCTTACCAGCTGACATGCTCATATTAGCTCCCTGACTGTGGTTGCCTTTCCCCTGATTGCCTGCCTTGCCTCCTGTCAATCCACATTAGCATTTCCAAAAGCCAATTGCAAAAGTAAGATATCAGCAGTCTGGGCATGACTAATTTATCTCTTAATTCTCTGGGTTAGCAGATTGATAAACTCAATAAATGGCTCCTGAGGCCCTTGCTGAACATTTACAAAAGGTCCCTGCTGAACTCTGCTTTGGGAATTCAGTCCCAAACCCTAAAAGCACACGCAGAGAGATGAGCATAGGCCTGGGGATCAAAATTTTGTTGTTGTTGTTCACTGGAATGAGGACCCCACCTCTCCCAGAGCATATCAGCTGTTATATTTTGCCCTGCTGTCTGATTCTGGTTGGCTTGTTGTTTGCACAACTTGTAGTATTCTGCCCTCCAGAGGAGGTATTGACTAGGCTCCAGAGTTGTTTTAGCCAGTATTAACCAGTCCCACAGGGTCATATGGAAGTGGTCTGCCAATGCCTCAATAATTTGTTTCATAAATGGGCTAGTGGCTCCATTTTCTTTAATGCTTTTTCTTAGCTCTTTATAAGCATTAAAGGAAATTTGTTCATGTACCTGATTGCTATGTCAGTATTACACTACTGAGCAGGCTAAGACCTCCCCTTCTAATGAAGCTTAGACAAAGTCCTATAGCTGGGGTGTATTTCGTGTTTTTTTCCTACTTATTAGGGGTGGCACTCAGGTAAAACCTTCATTTCCTCTTTGTTATTTTGGCCTGGTGATATTGGGGTTGAAGGAAAACTCAGTAAAGTAGGTGATGCTTCCTCTTCCTTTCCCTTTTTAGGCTGTTCTGTGTATAATTGGACTACACCATCTGTACTAAGGCACATAGTGTAACAATGATGTTGGGGCCCATTGCTCTTGTGCATAATGTTGTTTAAGATTTCTCCCTACTTGTTCCCAGAGTTCTACATCTAGCATTCCTTATTCTGGGAACCCTGCATTATGGGAGATAACAATCTGCATTAGGTCCCTTAACTGAGTCTGTGAAACTGATACTCTGCTAGCCTTAAGCAACTGTTTCAACACTTGTATATACTTTTTCTATTGAGCTGATAACTGTTTTCCCATGTTGAAACCTTAGCCTGACCAATCCCCCCAAAACTTGAAAATCCCAAGTGGGCACAAATGACTTACTGATTACTCACTAACCATGCAGTTCCTTTTTCTACTTCATTTTCAGTGGTCTGTCATGCTTCCTTTGCAGCATTCCTCACATGAGGGTACCAACTGCAGGGGTCTATCCTGCAGAGCCTGACACAATAATGGATGAATAATGTACACTGACATACAGATATTCTGATTTGCAAGTACAGCTGAGCACCCAGGCCACTTAGTTGCAGCTGTGGCATCAATCTGTCAGTGAGACTTGCATTTATTCAGTAAAGATTAATTGACAAAGGTCATGAGCAAACAACACTGGAGGGTAATTGACATTGTGAACTTCCTGAGTAGAAAGCATTTAAACACCCATGGTAGATCAAAGTTTAGTCTCAGGACCACATAGGTAAACAGGCTAGTTAGGTAAACTATTCTAACTTTCTTTGTATCCACTTTAAACTGTTTACTCAAAGTATGAGTTAGGTTGCCTTCAGCCATGACTTTATCCTGAGACTTTTTCAAAAATCTTCATGTTTCCCAAGAAGGTATGTGGCTTATAAATTTCCCCATCATTTTCCCTGAACCCCCACACATAAAATCTTTGCCCATGCCTATGTCATGACTGGTATTGTCTAGGTCTTCTTCTAGAATTTTTATGGTTTTCAGTTTTACATTTAAGTCTTTAATCTATCAAGTTAATTTTTGTATAAAGTGAAGGAAGAAGTCCAATTTCAGTTTTCTGCCTATGGCTACCCAGTTTTCCCAGTATCATTTATTAAATAGGAAATTATTTTTCCTTTGCTGTTTTTTGTCAGGTTTGTTGAAGATCAGTTTGTTTGTAGATGTCTGTTGTTATTTCTAAGGCCTCTGTTCTGTTTCATGGTGCCAGTACCATTCTGTTTTGGTTACTGTATCCTTGTAGTTGAGTTTGAAGGGAGGTAGCATGATGACTCAAGCTTTATTCTCTTTGCTGAGTATTTTCTTGTCTATATGAGCTCTTTTTTGGTTCTATATGTAATTTAAAGTAACTTTTTTTTCAAATTCTGCAAAGAAAGTCACTGGTAACTTAATGAGAAAGCATTTAATCTGTCAATTACTTTGGGAAGTATGGCTATTTTCATGATATTAATTCTTCCTATCCATGAACATGAATATTTTTTATTTGTTTGTGTCCTCTCTTACTTTCCTTGAACAGTGGTTTGCAGTTCTCCTTGAAGAGGTCCTTCACTTCCCTTGTAAGTTGTATTCCTAGGTATTTTATTATCTTTGTAGCAATTGTGAATGGTAGTTCTCTGATGATTTCTTTCTCTGCTTGTCTGTTATTGGTGTATAGAAATGTGAGTGATTTTTTAACTTTGATTTTGTACCCTGAGAATTTGCTGAATTTGTTTATCAGCTTAAGGAATTTTTTTGGCTGAATTGATGGGGTTTTCTAAATATACAATCATGTCATCTGCAAACAAACAATTTCACTTCCTATATTCCTACTTGGATATCCTTTATTTCAGTCTCTTTGCTAACTGCCATGGCCAGAGCTTCCAGCACTATGCTGAATAGGAGTGGTGAGAGAGAGCACCCTTATCTTGTGCTGGTTTTCAAAAAAAAACTTCCAGACTTTGTACATTCACTATAATACTGGCTGTGAGTTTGTCATAATAACTGTCATTATTTTGAGATATGTTTCATCAATACCTGGTTTATTGAGAGTTTTTAGCATGAAGGGGTGTTGAATTTTATCAAAGGCCTGCATCTATTTAGATAACCATGTCATTTTTGCCATTGGTTCTGTTTATGTGATTGATAACATTTATTGATTTGTGTATGACAAAAAAGGCTTGCATCCCAGAAATAAAGTAAACTTGATCATGATGGATAAGTTTTATGATGTGATACTGGCTTGAGTTTTTCAGCATTTTATTGAGAATTTTTGTATAGATATTTATCATGGATATTGTCGTGAAATTTTCTTTTTTGTTGTTTTGCTTCTGCCAGGTTTTGGTAACAGGATGATGCTGACCTCATAAAATGAGTTATGGAGGAGTTTGTTTTCAATTGTTTGCAATTGTTTCAGGAGGAATGCTACCAGCTCCTCTTTGTACCTCTGACAGAATTCAGCTATCAATCCGCCTCGTCCTGGACTTTTTTTTTTTTTTTTTGGTCAGTAGTCTACTAATTGCTGCCTCAGTTCAGAAACTGTTATTGATCTATTCAGACACTCAACTTCTTCCTGAATTAGTCTTGGCAGGGTGTATGTGTCTATCTATTACCCATTTCTTCTAGATTTTCTGCTTTATTTGAATATGGTCTTTATAGTATTTGCTGACGGTAGTTTGTGTTTCTGTTGTGTCAATGTTAATATCCACTTTTTCATTTTTTATTGTGTCTATTTGATTTTTCCCTGTTTTATTTCTTATTATTGTAGCTAGTGGTCTATATATTTTGCTAGTCTTTTCAAAAAAACATATCCTGGGTTTATTTTTTTCAAGGCTTTTTTTGTGTGTGTCTCTATCTGCTTCAGTTCTCTCTAATCCTAGTTATTTCTTGTCTTCTGCTAGGTTTTGAATTTTTCTTGCTTCTCCAGTTCTTTTAACTGCAATGTTTTGGTGTTGAGTTCAGATTTTTCCACCTTTCTGATGTGAGCATTTAGTGTTATAAATTTATCTCTTAACACTCCTTCAGGTGTGTCCAACAGACTCTGCTTCATTCTCGCTTTGTCGTCATTGATTTCAAATGACTTCTTCATTTCTGCCCTAATTTCATTATTTATCCAGTAGTCATTCAGCTGTTGGTTGTTCAATGTCCATGAAGTTGTGCAGTTTTAAGTGAGTTTCCTAATTCTGAGTTCTAATTGATTGCAGTGTGGTTTGATAGACTCTTTGTTATGATTTCCATTGTTCTGTATTTGTTGAGGGGTGTTTCACTTCCAATTAGTTGGTCAATTTTAGAAAAGATGCTTTGTGGTGCTGAGAAGAATGTTTATCAGTTGATTTGGGACAGAAAATCCTGCAGATGTCTGTTAGGTCCCCTTGGTCCAGAGCTGAGTTCAAGTCCTGAATATCCTTGTTAATTTTCTTTCTCATTGATCTAATACTGACTGTGGGGTGTTAAATTCTCCCACTATCATTTTGTGAAAGTCTGTCTCTTCAAAGGTCTCTAAGAACTTGTTTTATGAATTTTGGTGCTCCTGTATTAGGTGAATACATATCTAGAATAGTTATTTCTTCTTGTTTCATTGATGTCTTTACCATAATGTATCGTTCTTCTTTGTCTTTTTTAATCTTTGTTGGTTTAAAGTGTTTTATCAGAGGCTAGAATTACAATCCTTGCTTTTTTGCTTTCCATTTGCTTGGTAAATATTCCTCTATTCCTTTATTTTGAGCCTATGTGTGCCTTTCCAAGTGAGATGGGTCTCCTAATTACAGCACATCAGTAGGCCTTCACTCTTTATCCAAGTTTCCAGTCTGTGTCTTTTAATTGGGGCATTTAGGCATTTACATTTAAGGTTAATATTGTTATGTGTGAATTTGATTCTGTCATCATGATGCTAGCTGGTTATTTTGCTCATTAGTTGAAAAAGTTTTTTTTAGTGTCATTGGTCTTTGTATTTCAGTGTGTTTTTGCAGTGACTGGTACCAGTTTTTCCTTTCCATATTTAATGCTTCCTTACTCTTGTAAGGCAGGCCTGGTGGTGACAAGATTCCTCAGCATTTGCTTGTCTGGAAAGAATTTTATTTCTTCTTCACCTATGAAGCTCAGTTTGGCTGGGTATGAAATTCTGACTTGAAAATTATTTACCTTGAGAATTTTTAATATTGGCCCCCACCCTGTTCTAGCTTGTAGGGTTTCTATAGAAAGGTCTACTGTTAATCTGATAAGCTTCCATTTTTATATAGCCTGATCTTTCTCTCTTGCTGCCCTCGACACTTTTTCCTTCATTTCAACCTTGGACAATCTGATGATTTTTTGTCTTGAGGTTGCTCTTCTTGAGGTGTAATATACTTCTGTTCTCTCCAATGGGAGAGACGATGACTATCATAGCTAGGCTCGGAACAACAGTTTAGGGCTAGGGTTAGGGTCTGCATTAGTCAGAAGTGTTACATCACAGAAGATAACATTTCTGCATATTGTGTTTTGCCCTTGAATGGTACAGAGAGTGTCATAAAAATATCTAAAACCCAGATGAGATAATGACTTATATTTGCACATCAACACAACCCTACTCTCATTGGCATTATGATATATGAAGGCCAAGCACTGAGGTGATGTGACTTTTCTGCCTGAGCCCTGCAATCAAGGGAATTGTAAAATATTACTGTGTGCAGAACCTAGGTGATAAGACTTTTCTCTCTCATCTGTGCCCTGCCCTCAGAAAAGATTATGACAAATTGCTGGATACAGAGCATAGGTGTTGTGACTGTCCTGCTAGAGTTTTTTTCACAGGAGGCATTGTTACACATATCTGGGCACAAAGCCTATGTTGTGTGACTCTCATTTCTTGCCCCCATCCACATGGGAACTTGTGACATATTGCTGGTCTCAGTAAAAAGGTAATGTGACTCTCCATTTTTGCTGAGCTCTGCCCACAAAGGGAATTGTGACATATTACTGGGTCCAACACCTATTTGATGTGAATCTCTTCTGCTGCCTGAGACATGCCCAAAGAAAATATTGTGACATATTGCTGGGCTCAGCACCCAAGTGATGCTACTCTCCTGTTTAACCCCTCTCAACAGAAATCATTTTGACATATCCCTGGAAACATCAACTTGTTTATGTGACTCCCTCTACTCTCAGTGGCATATGAATCTGAGTACACATCATATACGATTTGGGCTACTGCATACACACCAAATACCACACCTCATAGGATACCGAGCATTGGTACACATGAATAAAACAGGGATGGCAGGCACTGCAAAAGATACCAGACCAGGTGTACCTGTCACCAGCTCCTCCTCCTCTTCCTGCCTCAGGAAGAAGTGCCATTAAAGACTGCAAGTGAAAGTCTGGTCCCAGTGTCTCCAGGAATCACCTCACCCCAGCCAGATCCTTAGCAGCTTCTACCAGGAGCTCTGGGTGGTGGAACCTGCAGAACTCTCCAGAGAACGGCAAGGACCTGTTGAGGTGACAGCCTTACTCGTGGGGTTTCTGGCAGCCCAGGAAGACCAATGAAACTCTGACCCTGACCTGGAGACAAGCCCTGCCCACTGCTCCCATACTAGCACACTTCCTTCTGCACCCAAAACTCTTTTCCTCCTTCCAACACACACCCAGGACTGTGCTCCCCACTAGCTCTGACTGCACACAGCATGGGGCTGGCAGGAGGTGCTCACATGACACCCACAGCTTACCTCTTGAGCAGGCCGCAGTGCAGTCCTCTGGTAGCCCCATAGTGGGGCTTTTTCTGCAGCACCCCCAAGGTGAAGGAATGGTGAGTGGGCCACGGGCAGGCCCTGCAGTTTTGTTCGCAGGTTTCAGAAGCCCATCTTGTTGCCCACATAGCTCCTCAGCAGCACAGAGTGTTTACAATTAGGTGGGCAGCTGTCAGCATTCTCTGGTACCACCACTCCTGAGGCCATGACTAGGCAGACTCCACAGTGCTGTTGGTGCCATCTCCACGGACACTTGTTTCTGTGCTGTCACCACCACCAAGCTCTCCCCACCATTATGTTTGAGAACTCAGGGAGAAGAAATGGAAAAATCAGCTAGGGAAGACTCAAGCTGCAGAAGAGGTCTCCTGAAATGTCACAGCAGCAGGTAAAAATAAAGCAACCAAAGAAAAAACCTAAGGCTGCACCTGCACAGAGATAAGCAGACAGGGTCCAGCATATAAGTCCTTTCTTCTTTTTATAATTAGGAGGCTCACAGGAAAAAAAGTTTTCTCCATTTATCAGGCATACATTTTGTGGGAACTTGCACAGGCAGGGAGGCACTTACTTAAACTCACAGTTATACAAACAAAAAAAACACCACATTTGTGCTTGCCTAGAGATACAACCAAAACGGCGTAAGATAAATGCAGTTGTAGAAACATCTTCACTGATAAGAGAAATATCGCAAACTGCTGCAGAAATGGGAGAAGTTTCTTATAAAGCTTGAGAATTCAGCTGTAGCCCAGCAATGCACTCAGACTCCTTTCTTTGCTGTGGAGACATTTCTTCTTTTGTTTATTAACCTTGGCTCCCATCTCACGCTGTGTCCCTTTCCTTAATTTTCTTGAATATAATACAAAAAACCCCAGGTACTAGTTCAGACAATGAGAAACTGCTACATTAATGTACATTGGTGAGACTGCAACATATTCTTTTTTTTTCCCTTTTTTATCTTGCCCAAATTCCTACATAAGAGATCTGGAGAGTTTTGACCTAAAAATTATAAATTTTCATGAGTTAGGTTTTATTTAACCAAACATATTGTGACTTACTTTCCAGTATGACTCTGGCATAACATTTTGTGACAAAGAAATATATATATGTATATATGTCTAATATATATATTTGCGGTGGAGTTTTGCTCTGTCACCCAGGCAGGAGTATAATGGCATGACCTTCACTCACTGCAACCTCTACCTCCCATGTTCAAACCCCTGACTCAGCCTCCTGAGTAGTTGAGATGACAGGTGCCCACCACCACAACTAATTTTGTATTTTTGTGTAGGGACAGCGTTTCACCATATTTTCCAGGCTGGCCCCAAACTACTGACCTGGTAGTCCACTTGCCTCAGCCTCCCAAAGTGCTTGGAATACAGGAGTGAGCCACTGTTCCTGGCCAAAGTCAAAATATTTTACCCAAAACATGTTTCTCCACCATATCTTGAAATAGCCCTACAACGCTCTTCTTTGTGGGGAAAAATTTGCATTTGTAATTAATTTCTCTAAACATCACTAGATATTTTTCTTCCCATCTCCCTCAATCCTAAAGAGACTAAGAGATTAAGGGTCTAGCACCTTTTAAAGATCTGTATAGGAAATATTTGTCTTATATTGTCACTGAGAGCAGCAACTATAAGACTTCAAAAGAACTTTGGTTTCCAAAATCTTTTATCTTAATCTGAACATTTTCTTTCTACTGTTCTCAGGTCTTTAGATAAACTCAACCAATTACCAACCAGAAAATATTTAAATTTACCTATAATCTGGAAGCACCTCCCCGAACCCTGCTTTGAGTTGTCTTGCCTTTCTGAACAAAACATATGTATTTCTTAAATATATTTGATTGGTGTCTCATGCCTCTAAAATGGATAAAACCAAACTGCACCAAACGCCCTGGGCACATGTTCTCAGGACCTCCTGAGGGCTGTGTCATAGGCCATGCTCACTCATATTTGACTCAGAATAAATATCTTCAAGTATTTTAGAGAGTTTGACTCTAGACATGCTCTGGGATCTCTGGCTAGATCCCCTGGGGCTTTTGGTGAGCAATGGGTGTGGGTGGGGGCATGCTTAGGCCATCTCTTTCTTCTCCTTGCTGGTCTCCTTCTTCCTCTTCAGCTTCCCTTGCCCTGACACGATGACCAGCTTGGCTCCAAAGGCTCCAGGCTTGCCTGTAATACTCCTTCTCAGAGAACGGAAGGATGGTGCCCGGGTGAGGGAGGCAAGAAGGTTGGGTGCCAGGTGCTACATGCAGGGTAATGGCCTGCAGGGTGTGGGACCCCATCTCCCACACTTGCTGTGTCTCCCTTTGGCACGTGTGCCTGTGGTACTGGAGCCAGTGGCAGGAAGTTGGGCAAAACTGTTAGGAAAATTGGGTCCAAGGGAAGCCTTCACAGACACTCACATGGTGATGTTGCAAGGGTTGGCAAGGGTCCCCACCAGATCTGCGGTCCACCAAAGACCACTCACCCACAGAGTTTATTGCATCAATAAAGGTGCCTGTGGCTGGTGACTGGGCAGGAAAGTGGCACCTGGGCCAGGCAGTGCACGAGGAGCTCCAGAGCTGGAGGCCAGAGTTATGTGCCATGAGCCAGCTGGTGCAAGCCTTTGCTCCAGCTGTGCATGCTTCTCTGAACTTCCCCACCTACTGTCCTTCCTGCCTGTATCTAAAATTCATTTCAGCATATTTCTCTGTCTCTACACATGCACTTCACACATGTTAAAGCTGTGTAGGTGCAAGCATGGTGGAGCCAGGAGCTGAAAATAAGCCTGGGGTATGACGGGGTGATTGTCAGGTGCCAGCTGCCACTCAGCCATGGGTAAACCTGGTGCCTGCCCCATGCCCATGGAGTCAGAATGTGAAAGTCTGAGAAGTGTGAATGCTTTTATTTAGGTTATTCTACCATCATTTAAATCCTGTCATCAAAAAGTATGATAGTGTGAGAAGCCTGTGAACAAGAGCAAATTCGTCGAGAATAGGAGCTCAGTAAAATGAGGCTGAGACCTACTAGGCTGCATTTCCATATTATAAAGGCATTCTATGTCACAGATGAAACAGGAGTTCAGAACAAAGTGCTGGTCATAAAGACCTTGATGATAAAACAGGTGCAGTAAAGAAGCTGGCTAAATCTTACCAAAACCAAGACAGCCATGAGAGTGATTTCTGTTTGTCCTCACTGCTAAACTCCCTCCAGCACCATGACAGTTAACACATGCCATGGCAACATCAGACTGTTACCCTATATGGCCTATAAAGCAGAGGCATACATAATCCACCCCTTGTTTAGCATATAATCAAGAAATAAACATAAAAAATTGGCAACTAGCAGCCATTGGATCTGCTTTGTCTATGGAGTAGCCATTTTTATGTTCCTTTACATTCCTAATAAGCTTTCTTTGGCTGGATGTGTTGGATCACACTTGTAATCCTAGATTTTGCGAGGACAAGGTGGATGGTTCACCAGAAGTTGGGAGTTCTTGACCAGCGCCAGCCTGGCCAGCATGGTGAAATCCCATCTCTACTAAAAAATACAAATGTTAGCTGGAGACCCAGGTACTTGGGAAGCTGAGGTGGGAGAATCACTTGATCCTAGGAGGTGGAGGTTGCAGTGAGCCAAGATCATGCCATTGCATTCCAACCTGGGTGACAATGTAAGATTCAAGAACTCTCTCTTGGGGTCTGGATCAGGATCCCTGTCTTGTTACAATAGGGATACATTAAGTTCCTCCTTTCACCTCTGTGAAAACAGGACTGGGAGGAGAACAGGACTACTCATCATCAGCGTGGCAAAAACACTGCAGACTTGCATGAGGAAAGGTAGGTTATCTTTTATGGTGAGTAATCCTAGAACTAATTAGTGACGATTTTTTTAAACCATGGTTTAAGAATGGCTCAAAAATAAGCATACATTTATAGTATTCACCTGTTTTTCCTAGTGACCATTTCCTACTGGGAGTCAAAGGAAAATTAGTCAGCAGAGTCCTCTCGTCTCTTGGACTAGGAAGTTAAAACTGGTTTCAGGTGCCAGTGGCCACACTATAGTACAGTGTAGTTTTATTATAATAGTTTTAATTTATTGTTAGTGTTACTAATCTCTCATTGTGCCTTACTTATAGATTAAACTTTATTATAGGCATGTTTGTGTAGAAGAAAACAGTGTAAATACGGTTCAGTACTATCCCAGGTTTCAGGTATCTATTTGGCTTTTTGGCATATGCCCACCACCTAAAAATCGTTAGACAGAGACTTGTTGAAATTTTGGGATTATGACCCAATTTATCAATCTCTTTTTATAGCAAGTCTCTAAGACTAAGTTAGAATTTAGAAGTGGATGGAACTTCAATAGGTCTATGATAAACACCAATCACATAAATATAATATTTTAAATAATTCACAGACCTCATTCTGACAGACCCTGAAAAAATTTCATCTCAAAGAACATCACAAAATAATTTTAATTTATTTTAAAAATAAACACATATTATTAAAATTTAGCAGAGCAGTTAAAGAGTTTCAGAAGAAAAGAAAGCCATGCCTGCTTTGACTGTTGGGCCAGGAGTTACAACAATTAAGAACTTTCAGTTAATTACCTTTAAAAATCTGTTACTTCATCTGTAAAACAGAGGACTGCATGATTCTCTATATTTTACAGAAGCCACTCCTGTAAGACATCATCATATCTGTATAAAAGGAAGCTTACATTTTAGGAAAGGAATGGCTGTGTAACTCTACATTTCTCCCCAATTATACATTTTTGACAATATTTCACATATTATACCCAGATGCCATCTCTCACTCAGCCTAACAAAAGTTTAATAACTTATCCTGAATTTCTTATTGATTTTGCCTAGAATGACCCTTTGCTCTATTTTCCAAATGAGATGGTATTTATCCAGCAAGGTAAGTACCAGTGTCTCTCCCCACATAAAACACAATGTCTATGGATAATTTACAAAAGAAGAAATATGAACAATTAATAAATACTCAAATTCATTAGTAATAAAATGACACATTAAAATGACATAACATTGGTTTTCTTCAAATGTCAATTCTTTTCCAATAATAATGCTATTGAGAGTTAACAAAATGAACACTCTTATACACTGCTGGTAGGAAACTGGATTGATATTAACTCTTTTGAAATGCATACCAAGAGGCTGTTAAAACAATTTGATATATTTCATTTGCCCCTCACCTGAATAAATATGAGGGTGTGCGCCTAGGGGCCAATTGTTTGATGGGAGACAGTCCAGAAGACCAAAGTAATTATCATACAGCCTAAGTCATAACATGAGTTTATCTAGTAGATTGTGAAGACAGGCAAGGGTCTAAGATAGTAAGTGAAAAGAGGCAGTAGAGAATAGCTAAGGAAAAGCTCCAGGAATGCAGATAAACAGCACATCATATAAAAAAATTAGTGAACAGTAAGTGTTACATTGTGGTATGAGTACTAACGTGAATGAATGAAGTAAACAGATTAATTTCAGTGAGACTTGGTGTCACATTTAGGGGAACTCAAAAACACATAACATTTTCTCTAAAGTAATAGTAACTGCATTTTTAACTTGGATAATGGTTTTTATTAAGAAGTTATCTTTGTAAAGTAAGAAAAACTGTATAACTAAAAAAAATTAACAAACTAGAAAATATGTACGTAAGAAATAAGAACTAGGGTACTAGTCTTTAAATGTAAAAAAACGATGTCACATCCAAAAAATAAACACCAATGTTTCTCCCCCCAAAAAAGAAGAAAGCCATGGATAATTTACAAAAAGAAGAAATATAAAATATTAATAAATACTGACAAATATTCAAATTTACTAGGAAAATGATGCATTAAAACAGTATAACATTGTTTTTTCCCAAATGACAGAATACTTTTCTAGTGATAATGCTATTGAAAGCAAAATGAACACTCTTATACACTGTTGTTAGGAAACTGGATGGATATTAAGTCTTTTGAATTACATACAAGAGGCTTACAAAAATCTATGTCTTTGACCACATAAGTCTATGATTAAAATCCTATCCTAAAGATACTATCTGAAAGACAGGCAAAAATGTATGGAAAAGAGTATTCATGTTGCTTTTATACTTAAAATCCTTCAGCATTTTTGTGTTGCATTAGAATAAAATCCAAACCCTTATCCTTGGCTCACATGGGTCAGCATCATGAGACTCCCTGCCTGCCTTCTAACTTTAATTTTATTCTTGCCTCACTGAGCATTGTTTTATTACGGGGTGGTACAATATTTATTTCCTCTGATTGCAGAACATCTTGCCCCATTTTTCCCAGTCCTAATTCTATTAAGTCTTCAGTAACTCTTTTGAAATGCATACCAAGAGGCTGTTAAAACAATTTGATATGTTTCTGTAAAATATAAATGCCACTTTTCCCAAAAGGGAATTCCTGAGCTCCCATGTAAATTATATCCTCCTTGTATTATTCTCCATAACAAAAGAATTTGTAAATCTGTGTTTATTTCGTGTTAAGAAACTGTTGACAGATCTGTTCTCCATGGCATGCCCAGGCCTCAAAACACACTTTTAAGTTACAACTGCCACAAATAAAACTGTTTGTCTCATTTGAAGGCAAAGCACTGTCAAGATGTGGGTGTTCTATTTTTAAATAACATAATATCAGTGGCTCTGTTACTCAGGCATTATACTCTTCCTTAACACATATTAATTAGAGCTACACATTAATTTGATCATGCTATTTTTAGATTGATACCTCAGGACTGTGGAATAAAAGAATCTTGTAATGCTGACATCCCAAGCCAGGAGAGGAGCTGTGTAATGTTCTCTCTGCCCTCATAAAACAGAAGAGGTATCTATATGTGGAATAATATTTCTGAAGCATATAAAAGCACTTTTCTCCTTTTATTTCCACATACGTAATGTTGCTAGTTAGCCCAAGTCATCTATCTACTGTGGAGGGCATTAGGATTGTTACAGCAACAAGGCTGTACCTATAAATGGAAAAAATTAATAGCTTCTGATACCTGAAATAGGACATTTTCATCTGCAGTGAAACAATAGGATTGCAAGCATGGCTTTGTTGAGAGGAAATGTAATTCGCTGTTACTTTCTCTTTATTTTTAATATATTTAGAAACTGGTTTGTCTAGTAGGTTACAGAATCTTAGCACACTGATTAAAAGACTCAGGATGTGGTCATGGGAGAGAGAAACATAAGGTATGTAATTTACTGCCCAGGTTTAGGTGCTTACCCCACATGTCTGTTGGGCACTCAGGAGAAGCACTCAGAAATTGTTAATAAATTAATAAATAAAGGACATAACAATGTTTCCTTTTTTGTTAGCACATGTACAGTAAGGAAGAAATGAGCAACATGGAGTAGCTACTTGTCTGCATAATAAAAGACTGCGGTTGTGGATTTTCAGAGACTCACACCCTATGCAGATGACACATCTTATCCTAAGTAGTTTTTTATGGTCTGTGTTGATCAGACACTGCCTACTCTCTAACTCATGTATAAAAAACCTCTGCATTTGGCCAGGTGTGGTGGCTCATGCCTGTAATCTCAGCATTTGGGGAAGCAAAGGCGGGTGGGTCACGAGGTCAGGAGACGGAAACCATCCTGGCTAACACGGTGAAACCCCGTCTCTACTAAAAACACAAAAAATTATCCGCATGTGGTGGCTGGTGCCTGTAGTCCCAGCTACTCCAGAGGCTGAGGCAGGAGAATGGCGTGAACCCAGGAGGCGGAGCTTGCAGTGAGCCGAGATCACGCCACTGCACTCCAGCCTGGGCAACAGAGTGAGACTCCGTCTCAAAAAAACAAAACAAAACAAAACAAAAAACAAAACAAAACAAAAAAACTTTTGCATTTCACCACAGATCATCAACTCATTTATCCAAAACTCCTCTCTGCAGCAGACAGCTATTCTTTTTCTTTAACCTATTAGATTTCTGCAGTTAACTTCAACTTTTGTGTGTCTGTATCCTTGATCTCTGTGGCCAGGAGACAAATAACTTCAGGTTCTTCAGGTTCTTTGACAAGAAGACTACTTTATTGTGGAGGCTTATCTGCCACAGAGCAGTTAGCTAATGCCCCAGTGCCCTCAGGATGCTGGGAATGTTGGCTCTGTTACTAGTTTCATTTCACAGAGTGCAAAGCCATTCCATAGGGCTGGAAGAGCTCCTGAGGCAACTGAAGGTTTCTGGCTGAGGTCATACCCCATTGTTACCTGAAGGCTTCTGCACTAACTCCAGTGCCCAGTATCCCATTGATTGTCAACAACGTGATCTTCAAACTTTTTCTATCACAATTTTCTTCTTTCCTTTTATGGTCATTATGTTTTCTATTTCCTCTTCATATGCAATGCTTTTTGAGTTCTTACAGCTCAGGGAAATAAGCAGGATCAGCAACTGCCATAGTAAGTGGAAATGTAACTCAAAGAATAGACATTTTTGTGATTTATCTAGAAACAGAGGATTTTACACCCAGTGAACATCCTCCTCTTTCTACCTTTTGTCTGGAGAACACATGGAAATAAAGTTACTTCCTGGTATTTCAAGGTCTACAGGGCCACTTAGTGGAATGAAAAGTCTCTCCACGAGGAACCTTATTGGTTTTTTTGCCAAAAACCTCTAGTTCTCCAATTCTCCTTCCACTTTGTGTGTCTCTACTAGAGATCAGTCTTCATGCCACTTCTGTGAATGAGAAAACTCAATAATGAGGAAGAAAATATCCTCTGAAACCAAACTTTAACCCAATATTGTCACATCAGCAAGAAAACAGCCATTCAGTCCCTATGTTGTTTTAAGACACCTATTTTGCTTCTCAATTAGAATGGTACTTAAATAGAAAAGGATTGTAGGTCTTGAGGTTAACCAAAACCACTGCTTAGGAATGCATACTGTAGTCTGGAACGTAATAGCAGAATATAGAGCTCAATTCAGTATATTTCATCTATTAAGGGGCCTTGACCAAATGCAATGGATACATATTATTTCCAAAATACATCTATTGTGGAGCCACACAGATGACACAAGTCTAGGAAGTCAAACAGAAATCACCAGCTGAGGACTAAGGTTCTCAGGTTCTCTGTGGGTAAGCACGACTATTATCACCACCTAGCTTTTCCAGATCCTTGGATTAGAGTCATGGCTAAATCCATGGGCTTCATTTTTAACAGATGTTGGAGTCCAAGAAACCAGGGAGGGAAAACAGTAGGTAGGAAACTCCCATTTGAGTCTCAGGGCTCAAACCACTGGCTCCTGCAGTTGAAACTACCATTACTGCTCAGGAGCCCTGGGGGTTTCTCAAAGTTGAAGTAAGGAGGGTGGACCTTCTTCTGGACATTGAAATCAGTTTCTGTCTTCTTTTATCCACTCCAGGCCTTTCCTCTTCCCATGATCATGGTGGGTGTCTCAAGAAACTCCCAGTAGGTAGCAAATTTCCACCATGGGTCATTCCAAAGGAAGGATGGGGCTGAATGAATCCTTGCTCCCCTATCTCTCTATCTGTCTTCAGCCTGCACTTGAGTGCTTTCTGAAGCACTGGGACTCCTTTGACCCTGAGACTTTGAAGAAAAAAGCAGATCATACTTTTTTTGCATAACAATGTGGTCTTCTTACTATATTGAATGGACCTGATCTTCTGAGGGAAACCTTGATTTTAATATTATCCAACAATCAGAACTTTTATGTAGAGGGGAGAACAAACGACCTGAGTTTCTCTATGTACAGGCTTTCTTTGCCTTATGAGAAAGCCCAGAACCTCATGAGTGTTGCACAATCAACCCAGTTCTTTTTGCAGTCTTTAAAGGGAAGCCTCAAAGGGAATAATTCCCCACCACTTAAGAACTAAATTTTGTGGGAATCATCTGAGACAGCTATGGGGTGTCCTGGCTCTTTTTGTCCTCCTTATTTAGGGCATCCTCCAACAACTCCATCAACCCATTTTGGTCTAACATCTCCAAAATTTTCCACTATCCCAGCTTTGCTCTTACTCCTACAGAAAATGACCAACAGAATTGATGCCCGCAGAGTTCAAGTTCTTTTTTCTCATTGCAGAACCTTGGGCAAATAAAGGGAGACATGGGTTGATTTTCTGATGACCCCAATAGGATATATAAAAGCTTTCCAAAATTTAACTAAGATGTTTGACCTGACATGAAGTCATGTTATGCTGCTCCTAAGGAAAACCCTAACCACTGATGAAAAACAGGCAGCACTGCAGGTAACAGAGAAATTCAGAGATGAGCAATATGTCTCCTATAGTAGGCCAGAAAGGAAAAGAAGAGACAGAGGAGGCAAAGCAATAGAAAAAATCATCATTCCCAATAGTAAGGGAGTTGGTATCTCTTGAAAACTGTGATAGGAACCCCAACGAACCCAGAGATGAAAGGAAAAGAATATACTTTCATAAAGTGCATATCAGAGGGCCTACTTAGAACTACAGCTCAACCTCTTAATTACTCTAAACCTTCCATGGTAGACCAAAAGCCAGATAATAATTCCTCAGACTTTATGGAAAGGCTGAGAGGGAAACTAATAAAACACACCTCCTTATTCCCTGATTCAGTTGAGGGACAGCTAATCCTAAAGAAAAAGTTTATGACACAGGCAGCTCCTGACACTAGAAAGAAACTGAAGAAGCAGGCTATAGAAATGAGGTAACAGCTTAGAAAACCTCCTGAGGGTGGCCACCTTAGTCTTTCATACTAGGGGCCAGGAGGAGGCCCAGAAGAAAGATAGGAAGCAAAAGAGAAGGACAAGTTCTAATGGCTGCTTTTCAGGTTTGCAAAGTCCAGGATTCTCAAGGTCCATCTGCTCATTGCTATTATTGTGGCAAGTTGCAGCATTTTTATTTTATTTATTTATTTATTTTTTTATTTTTTGAGACAGAGTCTCGCTCTGTCGCCCAGGCTGGAGTGCAGTGGTGCAATCTCAGCTCACTGCAAGCTCCGCCTCCCGGGTTCACGCCATTCTCCTGCCTCAGCCTCTCCGAGTAGCTGGGACTACAGGCACCCACCACCACACCTGGCTAATTTTTTAGTATTTTTAGTAGAGACAGGGTTTCACCACGGTCTCGATCTCCTGACCACGTGATCTGCCCTCCTCGGCTTCCTGAAGTGCTGGGATTACAAGTGTGAGCCACCACGCCTGGCCAGCAATTTTAAAATAATTTCCCAGGCATCAAGAAGAAGCCACAATGGCCCTGGGGACCACTGAAGGTTGGAATGCACCTGGAGATGCAGGTTATATGGTTGAGAACTGTTCTCACAGATGGCTCAACAGGACTGATGAGTCTCAGGGCTCAAACCATTGTCTCTTGCAGTTCAAACTACCATTACTGCTCAGGAGTCCTGTTGGTTTCTCAGAGTTGAAGTAAGGAGGGTGGACCTTCTTCTGGACACTGAAATTAGTCTCTGTCTTCTTCTTTTTTTTTTTTTTTTTTGAGATGGAGTCTTGCTCTGTCACCAGGCTAGAGTGCAGTGGTGTGATCTTGGCTCTCTGCAAGCTCCACCTCCCAGCTTCATGCCATTCTCCTGCCTCAGCCTCCTGAGCAGCTGGGACTACTGGCATCCGCCAGCAGACTCAGGTAATTTTTTGTATTTTTAGTAGAGATGGAGTTTCACCGTGTTAGCCAGGATGATCTTGATCTCCTGACCTTGTGATCCGCCCACCTCAGCCTCCCAAAGTGCTGGGATTACAGGCTTGAGCCACCGTGCCCAGCCTAGTCTCTTGTCTTCTTTTATCCAATCCAGGCCTTTCCTCTTTCCATGATCATGATAGGTGTCTCAAGAAAGTTCTAACACAATATTTTTTCTCAAACCCTTAGTTGTAGTTGGGGGACATATTATTTATACATACTTCCTTAATCATGTCTGAAAGTCCCATTCCTTTATTAAGAAGAGATATTTTAGCTTGCATAGGGGCTAGCGTTTTTATGGCTCCAGGACAAACTCTTTGTCTTCCCCTGGTGGAAGTTAATATTATTCCAGAAGTGTGGACAACCCAAGAAAGAATAGGCCAAGCTATAAATGCTAAACCAGCCTGGATTCATCCTAAGGATCCCACTTCTTTTTCTAGCCAGAGACAATATCCTGTAAAGTCAGAGGCTGGGAAAGGACTAGAAGCCATTATTAATAACCTAAAACTTCAGAGAATCCTCAAACCCTGAAACAGTCTTTCAACACCTAATATTAATGGTTCAAAAACACAGTAGAGAAAAGAGATTAGTTCAGAACCTTTGCCTCATTAATGAGGCTGTAGTCGCAATTCATCCATTGGTCCCTAATTCCTAAACCTTGCTGACTCAAATACCTGATGGAACTAAATGGTTCATAGTCTTAGATTTAAAGGATGCCCTTTTTTGTATATCACTACCCCTTGACTCTCAATACCTATTTGCCTTCAAGGATCCTTCTGGCCAAAATACTCAGCTATCAAAGATGGTGCTGCTTCCAGAATTCAAATATGTTCCTCACTTGTTTGGACAGGCACTGTCAAAGAACTCACTGTCAAAGGTCAGGATTTTACAATATATAGATGACATTCTGTTCTGTACCTTAACTGAGGTAGCTTCTCAGGAAGGCACTGAAGCTCTTCTTAATTTCTTAGTCAACAAATTATATAAGATTTTAAAATCCAAGGCCCAGCTTTGCCAAACCTCAGTGAAGTATCTGGGTTTAGTGTTGCCTGAAGGGGCCAGAGTATAAGGGGAATAAAGGACTACGTTCATTTCCTTCTTCTCTCTTCCTATGACTGCCAAGCAACTAAGGATTTTGGGACATTACAGAATTCTGCAGACTATGGATACCTGGGTACAGTGAAATAGCTTTCCCCACTTATCATCTCAAAAAACAAACTCAAGTGCTGAAACTCATCTCCTATCCTGGAAACTTAAAGCTCAAAAGGCCTTTAACCAGCTAAACCAAGCCTTACTTATGGAACAAGCCCTTAGCCTTCTGTAGGGAGAGCCCTCAATCTTTATATATTGGAAAAGAATAGAATGACACTGGAAGTTTTAACTTAAGCTTGAGAGATAAATAAACATAAATAAATAAAATCAGAGTAAAAATTTTGATTTAGTGGCTAAAGGATGGCCAGCATGCCTCCTACAATTTGCAGCAGTGGCCCTCCTACTGCCACAGGTCACCAAATTAACCCTGGGAAATGACTTTACTGTTTACACCACACATAATGTAGCAGGATTATGGTGGAAACTTTCGGTCTTTGGCTAACAGACAGCTGCCTCCTGAAATACCAGGCTCTGATGTTACAGGAATCTACAGTCCGGTTAAAAATATCCTCTAATCTAAACCCAGCCATTTTTCTTCCTGAGGAAACTGGGGAACCTGAGCATAGTTGTGAACAAATGGTGGTACAAACCTATGCAGTCAGGGAGTATCTTAGGAAAGCTCCCCTAGAAATCCCAGACTAAATTCTCTTTCTGGTTGAGAGCAGGGAGTCTCTAAGGCAGGATATACAGTACTCACTTTGAATGATGCTTTTGAAAGTGTGCGCCTCTCTCTAGGCACAAGGGCTAAACTAGCTGAACTAATAGTTCTTACGGGAGCACTTGAATTAAGCAGAAGAAAAGTACTTAACATTAACATTTACTCCAAGCATGCTTTCTTCTTCCTTCATGCTAATCTGCCATTTGGGAAAAAAAAGACAAAACAACTTTCGTACCGCTAATGAATACTCTATAGAATACCTTCAGGAAATTAACAGGTTATTATCCTCAGTTTTCCTTCCATGCAAAGTAACAGTGATGCACTGTAAGGGACATCAGAAGGAAACAGGTAAAATAGCCAAAGAAAAGAGGTTAGCTCATCAGACAGCCAAGTCAGCCACAAAAAAAAGCCTTAGGGCCTCAACACACTTGAAGTACTTCTAAAAAGGAAAGACTCCATAAGACTAAGTCTCATTATGCAAGGGCAGAGATAGAAAGGGCCACCTCTCAAAGGTTTCACTCTCAAGCCCTCAGGATGGCTACAATTAGAGGATGGCAAACTCCATGTCCAGCCTCAAGCCAGGGGAAAAATACTTAAAATATTTCACTGAGATTTTCACTTGGAATAGAATAAAATTTTTTAGTGTGCCCAAAATTTGTTTTCAGGAGAGAACGTTTTAAAAATAGTCAAAGAGATTGTTAATGCTCGTGAAGTTAGTCTTTAAAATAATCCCCTCAACAGTTTCTTTGTCCTCTATCCCAAAGGATAAGGATAGGATGCTATCCAGAGCAGGAATGGCTGACCGACTTCACCCACATGCCAAAGATGAAGGGTATCCAACACTTTCTGGGATGGGTAGATACTTTCACTAACTTGGTAGAAATATTTCCATGTCATGCAGCAAAGGCCTATGAGGTAACAAAAATGGTAGTTAATAAAATAACTCCCTACTTTTGTCCACTGTAGTACCTCTAAAGTGACAACGGCCCCTTGTTTAAGGAAGCCATCCCGCAAGAAACTTCAAAGGCACTAGGTATACAGTATTATCTCCACTGTGCTCAGAGATGTCAGTCCTCACACAAGGTAAAGAAGACAAATTATATTATCAAAAAACACCTTAGAAAACTGTCCCAAGAAACTCCAACTTTTCTTCATTTTTCTTCCCCTGGTTTTACTGCAGGTAAGAAATATTCCTTCAATGGTAGGTCTGAGCCCTTTTGAAATGTATGAATGCCTCATCTTACAAATGATTTTTTATTACACCAGAAAACCTCTGAGTTGATTAAGCATGTAACCTCTCTGACTCACTTCCAACAGGAATCAACACAACTAGCTGAAGCCCAGCCTTAAGCAATAGGACAATCTTTAACCCGAGTTAGTACAATCTTTTAACCCGAGATTTAGTACTGATGATAGCCCTTCCTTTTCTCTCCATCTCCAAGCCCAAGCTGGGAATGTTCTTACACTGTTCTTCTTTCCACCACCAGAGTGATAAAAGTTACAGAAATCAACTTCTGGATACATTACATGTGAGTCAAAGCCTGAAAATCCGAGGGACCAGTCCCTGACAGCCTATAGGAACGTCTCAGATATCAATGTAAAGAAATAGGAAATCTTAAGATAAAAATCATAAAAGGTAGATAACAAGTGAAGGCTATTCATTCTCCTCAGCCCCACCCCTACCTCACCAGAAAATTTCTTTTTTTTAAATTATACTTTAAGTTCTGGGGTACATGCGCAGAATGTGTAGTTTTGTTACATATGTATAGACGTACCATGATGGTTTTCTGCAGCCATTAATCTGTCACCTACATTAGGTATTTCTCCTAGTGATGTCCCACCTTCAGGCCCAGGTGGGTGATGTTCCCTCTCTGTGTCCTTGAGTTCTCATTGTTCAACACCCATTGATGAATGAGAACATGCAATGTTTGGTTTTCTGTTCCTGTGTTAGTTTGCTGAGAATGATGGTTTCCAGCTTCATTCATGTCCCTGCAAAAAACATGAACTCATTCTTTTTTATGGCTGCATTTCCATGGTGTATATGTGCCATATATTTTCTTTATCCAATATATCATTGGTGAACATTTGGGTTTCTTCCAAGCCTTTGCTGTTGTGAATAGTGCCACAATAAACATATGTGTGTGTGTGTGTCTTTATAGTTGATTTATAATCATTTATAGATGATTTATAATCCTTGGAATATGTACCCAGTAATGGAATTGCTGGGTCAAACGGTATTTATAGTTTTAGATCCTTGAGGAATTACCACATTGTCTTCCATAATGTCTGAACTAATTTACACTCCCACCAACAGTGTAAAAGCATTCCTATTTCTACACATCCTCTTCAGCATGTGTTTTTTCTGACTTTTTAGTGATCGCCATTGGAATTGGCGTGAGATGATGGTTTTGATTTGCATTTCTCTTATGACCAGTGATGATAAACATTTTTTCATATTTTAGTTGGCTGCATAAATGTCTTCTTTTGAGAAGTGTCTGTTCATATCCTTTGCCCATTTTTATGGGGTTGTTTCTCTTTTACTTGTAAAATTGTTTAAGTTCTTTTAGATTCTGGATATTAGTCCTTTGTCAGATGGGTAGATTGTAAAAATTTTCTCCCATTCTGTAGGTTGCCTCTTCACTCTGATGATAGTTTCTTTTGCTGTCCAGAAGCTCTTTAGTTCAATTAGATCCCATTTGTCTATTTTGTTGCCATTGCTTTTTGTGTTTTAGACATGAAATCTTTTCCCATGTCTATGTCCTCAGTGGTATTGCCTAGGATTTCTTCTAAAGTTTTTATGGTGTTAGGTCTTACATTACGTCTTTAATCCATCTTGAGTTAATTTTTGTTTGTTTTGTCTGGTTTTTCAAAGGTGAGATGGTTGTAGATGTGTCTTGTCATTTCTGAGGAGTTTCTTCTGTTCCATTAGTCTATATCTGTTTTGGTACAAGTACCATGCTGTTTTGGTTACTGAAGACTTGTAGTATAGTTTGAAGTCAGGTTGCATGATGCTTCCAGATTTGTTCTTTTTGCTGAGGATCATGTTGGCTATGTGGGCTGTTTTTCAGTTTCATATGAATTTTAAAGTATTTTTTTCTAATTCTGTGAAGAAAGTCAGCAGTAGCTTGGTGGAGATACAATTGAATCTATTTTCACAATATTGATTCTTCCCATCCATGAGCATGGAATGTTCTTCCATTTGTTTGTGTCCTCTTTTATTTTGTTGAGCAGTGGTTTGTAGTTCTCCTTGAAGATATCCTTCACATCCCTTGTAAGTTGGATTCTTATGTATTTTATTCTCTTTCAAGCAATTGTGGATGGGAGTTGACTCATGATTTGGCTCTGTGTTTGTATGTTATTGGTGTACAGGAATGCTTGTTATTTTTGCACATTGATTTTGTATCCTGAGACTTTGCTGAAGTTGCATATCAGCTTAAGGAGATTTAGGGCCAAGATGATCAGGTTTTCTAAATATACAATTATGTCATCTGCAAACAGGGACAATTTGATTCCCTCTTTTCCCAGTTGAATACAATTTATTGCTTTCTCCTGCCTGATTGCCCTGGCCAGAACTTCCAATACTCTGTTGAATTGGAGTGGTGAGAGATGGCATCCCTGTCTTCTGCCAGTTTTCAAAGGGAATGTTTCCAGTTTTTGCCCATTCCATATGATATTGGCTGTGAGTTTGTCTTAAATAGCTCTTATTATTTTGAGATACGTCCCATCAATACCTAGCTTATTGAGAGTTTTCAGCATGAAGGCTGTTGAATTTTGTCAAAGGTCTTTTCTGCATCTATTGAGATAATCGTGTGGTTTTTGTCTTTGGTTCTGTTTATGTGATGGACTACATTTATTAATTTGCGTATGTTGAACCAGCCTTGCATCCCAGGGATGAAGCCCACTTGATCATGGTGGATAAGCTTTTTGATGTGCTGTTGGATTTGTTTTGCCAGTATTTTATTGAGGATTTTCACATCGATGTTCATCAGAGATATTTACCTGACATTCTTTTGTTGTTGTTGTTTTGTCTCTGCCAGGCTTTGATATCAGGATAATGCTGGCCTCATAAAATGAGTTAGGGGGGATTCGGTTTTTTTTTGTTGTTTGGAATAGTTTCAAAGGGAATAGTAACAGCTCCTCTTTGTACCTCTGGAAGAATTCGGCTGTGAATCCCATTGGTCCTGGACTTTTTTGGTTGGTAGGCTATTAATTATTGCCTCTATTTCAGAACCTTTTATTGGTCTATTCAGAGATTCAACTTCTTTCTGGCTTAGTCTTGGAAGAGGGTATGCGTCCAGGAATTTATCCATTTCTTCTAGATTTTCCAGTTTATTTGCATAGAGGTGTTTATAGTATGGTCTGATGATAGTTTGTATTTATGTGTGATTGGTGGTGATAGCTCCTTTATCAGATTTTTATTGCATCCATTTAATTCTTCTCTATTTTCTTCTTTATTACTCTTGTTAGTAGTCTATTTTGTTGCTGTTTTCAAAAAACCAGCCCCTATGTTCATTGATTTTTGAAGTGTTTATTTTGTCTCTCTCTCCTTCAGTTCTTCTCTGATCTTAGTTATTTCTTACCTTCTTCTAGCTTGTGAATTTGTTTGCTCTTGCTTCTCTAGTTCTTTTAGTTGAATGTTAGGGTGTTAATTTTAGATCTTTCCTGCTTTCTCTTGTGGGCATTTAGTGCTATAAATTTCCCTTTACACATTGCTTTAAAAGTGTCCCAGAGACTCTGGTACACTGTGTGTTTGTTCTCATTGGTTTCAAAGAATATCTTGATTTTGGCCTTCATTTTGTTATTTACACAGTAGTGATTCAGGAGCAGGTTGCTCAGTTTCCAGGCAGTTGTGCTGTTTTGAGTGAGTTTTTTAATCTTGAGTTCTAATTTGATTGCACTGTGGTCTGAGAGACAGTTTGTTGTGATTTCCATTCTTTCACATTTGCTGAGGAGTGTTTTACTACCAATTATGTGGTCAATTTTAGAATAAGTGTAACGTGGTGCTGAGAAGAATGTATCTGATGCCTTTTATAAAGACGTTATTTCTATTATATTATTATATAAGGCCCCTACCCTTATGAAGACCGTATTACAGTTACATGAGAATTTAGGGCTTCAAGGTACAAATTTTGGGCAGAAAAAAATCCATCCATAGCTCTTCTGATTTCTCTATTCATTATATTGTGCATGTTTGAGAGTAAAGTAGATATGTCATTGTTTTTAAAATTTCATGGCCAGTCCAAAGCCCAAGTAGTAAATCATTGGGTAAAAATTTATAAACACTTTGTTCATTGTTAAAAACAATTTTTGGAGATTTGGTCTCATTCTGTCACCTAGGCTGGAATGCAATGGTGCAGACATAGGTCACTGCAGCCTTGATTTTTCAATTTAGCTTCCGAAGGGGTTGGGCCTACAGGCATGTACAACTATGCCTGATTAATTTTTGTATTTTTTTTGTATGTTTCATCATATTACTCCAGCTGATCTGAAATTCATGGGCTCAAGTGATCCTTTCACCTCAGTCTCCCAAAGTAATAAGAGTACAGGTATGAGTTACCCATGCTCAATAAAATATTTCATATAAGAATGTAATAATAAATATGATAATTTTAATATAAATATATTCAAGTTAATAATAAATTTTCTTATCATTCAATGAGAAATAATTATTGCTAACTAGTTTTTCAAAAATAATGGCCTGACTCAAAAGTGTTCCAAATTTACAACTGACATACAAATATTATAAAACAAACTTTACATTTAAACCAATGTAACGTACATTCAGGACAAAGAAACTAAATTCTACAGATATCATGAGAAACATGTGCTTTATTCTCTATAAAAACATATTGATTATGTTCAAAATCTATATTATGTGTGTGAGTATTACATATTAGAATTGAATTCTGTCACAAAATTTTTTGCGTTGACACACAAAAATGTTATGTCTGAGAGTAGCATCAAATTTTGTGAAGAAAGTAAAATATAACAAATAAAACTCCTTCCTTCCTTCCTTCCTTCCTTCCTTCCTTCCTTCCTTCCTTCCTTCCTTCCTTCCTAACTTCCTTTTCCCTCTGTGGCCCAGCCTGTAATGTACACGGCTGGCTGCTGCCCCGCACCACGGACTGCCTGGGACTGCCAGCTCGCACCACCACCGCTGCTGGCTTTTTCTCCTTTGGATGCAGGCGCAGTTTTGCCATGTTGGCCACGCTGCTCTCCAGCTCCTGACCCCAAGTGCTCTGCCCGCCTCGGCCTCCCAAGGTGCTGGGAATGCAGACTGAGTCTCGCTCACTCGGTGTTCGGTGTTGCCCGGGATGGAGTGCGGTGGCGTGGTCTCAGCTCGTGGCAGCCTCCGCCTCCCAGCCGCCTGTCTTGGCCTACCAGGGTGCTGGGATTGCAGCCCCTACCCAGCCGCCGCCCCATATGGGAGGTGGGGACTATCTCTGCTCGGCCGCCCCTCTGCCCAGCCTCCCCATCTGGGAAGTGAGGAGCGCCTCTGCCCGGCCACCCATCATCTCGGAGATGAGGAGGGCCTCTGCCTGGCCGCCCCGTCTGGGAAGAAGTGAAGAGTGCCTCTGCCCGGCCACCCACTGTCTGGGAAGTGAGGAGCGCCTCTGCCCGGCCACCCCACCTGGGAACAAGTGAGGAGTGCCTCTGCCCGGCCGCCCCATCCAGGAAGAAGTGAGGAGCGCCTCTGCCCGGGCGCCCCGCCGGGAAGAAGTGAGGAGCGCCTGTGCCCAGCCGCCCCGTCCGGAAAGAAGTGAGGAGCGCCTCTGCCCGGCCACCCTGTCTGGGAAGTGAGGAGCGCCTCTGCCTGGCTGCCCCGTCTGGGAAGAAGTGAGGAGCACCTCTGCCCGGCCGCACCATCTGAGAAGAAGTGAGGAGCGAATCTGCCCGGCCGCCCCGTCTGGGAAGAAGTGAGGAGCGCCTCTGCCCAGCCACCCCGTCTGGGAAGTGAGGAGCGCCTCTGCCCGGCCACCCATCATGTGGGAAGTGAGGAGCGCCTAGGACCGGCTGCCACATCTAGGAAGTGAGGAGCACCTCGTCCCGGCCGCCCCATCTGGGAAGTGAGGAGCGCCTTTGCCCAGCCACCCATTGTCTGGGAAGTGAGGAGCGCCTCTGCCAGGCAACCCATCGTCTGGGAAGTGAGGAGCGCCTCTGCCCAGCCACCCATCATCTGGGAAGTAAGGAGAGCCTCAGACCGGCCGCCACGTCTGGGAAGTGAGGAGCGCCTCTGCCTGGCCACCCATCATCCGGGAAGTGAGGAGGGCCTCCGCCCGGCCACCCATGGACTGGGAAGTGAGGAGCGCCTATGCCTATGCCAGGCCACCCATCATCTGGGAAGTGAGGAGCACCTCTGCTTGGCAGCCCCGTCTGGGAAGTGAGGAGTGCCTCTGCCCTGCAGCCCTGTCTGGGAAGTGAGGAGCGCCTCTGCCCGGCCACCCATCGTCAGGGAAGTGAGGAGCACCTCTACCCGGCCACCCATCGCCTGGGAAGTGAGGAGCGCCTCTGCACAGCCACCCATCATCTGGGAAGTGAGGAGCGTGTCTGCCTGGCCGCCCTGTCTGGGAAGACAGGAGCGCCTCTGCCCGGCCACCCCTTCTGGGAAGAAGTGAGGAGCGCCTCTTCCCGACCACCCATCATCTGGGAGGTGAGGAGTGCCTCTGCCTGGCCACCCATCGTCTGGTAAGTGAGGAGCGCCTCTGCCCAGCCATGCATCGTGTGGGAAGTGAGGAGAGCCTCTGCCTGGCCTCCCATTGCCTCTGAAGTGAGGAGCGCCTCTGCCCGGCCACCCATCTTCTGGGAAGTGAGGAGCTCCTCTGCCCGGCCACCCATGGACTGGGAAGTGAGGAGCGCCTATGCCTATGCCAGGCCACCCATCATCTGGGAAGTGAGGAGCACCTCTGCTTGGCAGCCCCGTCTGGGAATTGAGGAGTGCCTCTGCCCTGCAGCCCTGTCTGGGAAGTGAGGAGCGCCTCTGCCCGGCCACCCATCGTCCGGGAAGTGAGAAGCACCTCTGCCTGGCCACCCATCGTCTGGTAAGTGAGGAGCGCCTCTGCCCGGCCATCCATCGTGTGGGAAGTGAGGAGCGCCTCGGGCCGGCTGCCCCGTCTGGGAAGTGAGGAGCGCCTCTGCCTGGGTGCCCCGTCTGGGAAGTGAGGAGCGCCTCTGCCCGGCCTCCCATCATCTCTGAAGTGTGGAGCGCCTCTTCCCGGCCACCCATCATCTGGGAAGTGAGGAGCACCTCTGCCTGGCCGCCCCATTTGGGAAGAAGTGAGGAGCGCCTCTGCCCGGCCACCCGTCTGGGAAGTGAGGAGCGCGTGCGTCTTCCCAGCCACCCATCGTCTGGGAAGTGAGGAGTACCTAAGCCCTGCCGCCCCGTCTGGGAAGTGAGGATCGCCTCTGCCCAGCCTCCCATTGCCTCTGAAGTGATGATCGCCTCTGCCCGGCCACCCATCATCTGGGAAGTGAGGAGCACCTCTGCCCGGCCACCCATCGTCTGGGAAGTGAGAAGGGCCTCTGCCCGGCCGCCCCATCTGGGAAGTGAGGAGCGCCTCTGCCCGGCCACCCATCGTCTGGGAAATGAGGAGCACCTCTGCCCGGCCACCAATTGTCTGGGAAGTGAGGAGGGCCTCTGCTCGGCCACCCTTTGTCTGGGAAGTGAGGAGCACCTCTGCCTGGCAGCCCCATCTGGGAAGTGAGGAGCAACTCTGCCCGGCCACCCATCGTCTGGGAAGTGAGGAGGGCCTCTGCCTGACCATCCTTCATCTGGGAAGTGAGGAGCGCCTCTGCCCGACCACCCATCATCTGAGAGGTGAGGAGCGCCTCTGCCTGGCCACCCATCATCTGAGAAGTGAGGAGCGCCTCTGCCTGGCCACCCATCGTCTGGGAAGAAGTTACAAGCGCCTCTGCCTGGCCGCCCTGTCTGGGAAGATACGAGCAACTCGTCTACCTGGTCGCCCCGTCTGGGAATTGAGGAGCGCCTGTGCCCTGCCACCCCGTCTGGGATGTGGGGAGTGCCTCTGCCCGACCACCCCGTCTGGGAGGTCTACCACGGAGGCCAGAAGCAATGTGGGGCCTGGACGTGGTGGCTCCCGCTTGTGTTCCCGGCATTCTTGGGGGCTCAGGCGGGTTGATCACTTCAGGCTAGTAGTTCGCGACCAGCCTCGCCAACATGGCGAAACGTATGAAAAATACAACAGACAAACCAACCAGCCAACTCAGTGACAACAAAACAGGTCTACCCTGGAGTCATACTCTAATTTTTTCTATTTTCCTCCCTTTCTGATCCTTTATCCCACTTTCTTTTTTTTCCTCTTCCTTCTCCTTCTTCTTTGTCAAATAGAGGATTGAGTTATTGTCACTGATCCATATAAAGTCCCTCTCTCATTTATTTTAATTCCCACCCCCCGTATCTATTCCCCAACTTCCCATGTGCAAGCTTCCTAATATGTTTGATACGCATCTTTTTGTTTGTATGTATTTTTAGAAAATGTTTATTGTTTTTCTGTGCAAAAAAGTTAATAAAAAAAACATGCAATACGTATAAGTAGGAAAACAAACAAGGGTAGAGCTGGCATGTAATCATTTTACAGCATTTCTAAACATATCCTAATATTCTAGAGCTGGATCATGGATAAGCAAGCTATGAGAAGTTCCAAAATAGGAGCTGAGCCCTGGGGGATAGGTGTGCACATGTGGAGCTCCAGACCTCCCCACCATTCCAGGCATCTGCTCCAGCCCACACCCAGGGGTGCTGGGATAGAACAGATCTGGGGATGGACTCCCCACTGCTTGATAAGGACATAAGAACTCCCTAATGAGGACACTTTTGCCTAAGAAGAAAAAGAAGAAAAGTAGAATAAAGATGCAAATTAAACCAAAAAAATAAAATAAAATAAAACTTCTTTACTTATGCATGACATTACTTCCAAGTGTCCACTTGTAAATTATTGGTTTCTAAAATATTTCTGACAGCATTTTAATCTTTTTTTTCCTTGGCTTTCTCATAAAATACCTAGTCTTTTAGGAGGAGAAACAAAAACATAATTATTTATTTATTTATTTATTTTTGCATATAGACATACTGTCATGTAGAAGTTTTTAAGACCGTCTGTGTTGTGGTGATTTATGCTTGTAATTACACCACTTCAGAAGACTGAAGTAACAGAATCCCTGTGGCCCAAGTCTCAGGAGTTCAATGCTACAGTGAACTATGATTACACCACAGGACTCAAGCCTGGGCAACAGAGAGACTCTGTTAAAAATTGAACAAACAAACAAACAAAACGGAAGAAAACATATCTGTAATGTAATTAAAAGACAGGTAGGTTAACACAGGAAGAATTAAAAGAGTGGATAGTGTCAGCAATTAAAGAAAAGCTTTTTTTGAGAAATAACTTTGATTTTATATAACTTTTTCTGTATTGAGTTCAAAATTTTATTTAGGAATATTTCAAGCCAAAAGTAAATAGAAAACAAGATAGCAAATATCCAGATTTTTTTAACCTTTATTTGCAAAAGCTAATATTTTGAAATGTGTATATACATACACACACATACATGTGTGTGTTCATATATATATGTTTATATGTGTGTGTGCATTTAGTGAAATTATTTGGCTGTAGGTAATCTAAAACATAATAAAGTCCAGGGAAAATTAACACAACACAAAGTTATTTAATACATAAATCATATTTAAATTTTGTGGAGGGTAAGTTTTGAGCCTGGTTTAAAAAATTAGTGGAATGAAAGAAAACTGGGGTCAAGTAGGAGTAGCACATTTTATTTCATTTAAATTAATAACAAGAAATTTTAATTGTAACCCATACTCTACAAAACCCAATTTGTGAATCTCCTCCAAGAACTAGATGGGAAGAATGATAAGTGTAAGTTTTCTCTTTTACTACAAATTTTATGAGAATCTATATGCTCTGAGCCTGTATTGAATTAGAGCATTGGCACAAAAGCCATAATTTAGGCAAGATTGACACTGAGAGTACTTTCTGGCAGTTTGTCCCTTGATGTCATGATGGATGTGATATACTCATGGAAAGAATTCCATCTGTGACTTGCACAGATCCGTTAGTTTCTGGAATGGTCCTAATAGAGGCCTCAGGCTCTTAGAGCTCCTCTTTTTGTCTTGTCACAGGGCACAAAATGTAAGAAAAAAGGAGGAAAAGAGGATATATGAGGGACAAGGGTAAAAACGATGTTAAAAGATAATGTGTGTATTTTCTAATCAGAAGAGAATATTAGCTCTTAACACGAAGACACATTCTTATTTTTCAACAGTAGTTTTAACTTTCTAATTCTTTGTGGTATTTATGTATTTTAAATATAATTTTTAAATTAAGAATAGTCCAGAGCTCTCCCAAAAGGACACTGGATATTTTTAGAATAGGAAGTACCATCACACTGATTTTTTTTAAAAAGTATCATCTTTCTCACTACATTAACTATGAAAGTAACTGATTAATGATATGGGGAAAATAATGTCAATGAAATAATAATTTATTACCTACAGCTTCCCCAATAATGGAGCAAGCTACACCATATCACACCATGCCAGGCCACCAGGTTTAGTCAGCAGGCAAGAGCAGGAGAAACAAGAAATGTAGGGCACAGTCTTTCCCGGTTTCTATAGAAAACGCAAGGCAGGGCAGCGTAAACTACTTAGGGTTAGCTAACTTGAAGAATTCTTGTAGGCTTATAGGGTATAGGGGCTTTTCCTATTTGTTGGGCACCTGTCTCTGAGTGATTTAGGGCAGGGGAAATATTGGCTGGTTGTGGGAGAGTAAAATCAGGGTGGTAGTTGGGGTTATGGGCTTGGGTACAGTTGAAAGTTTATTCGTACGATTTTGCACACCTGCAAAACGTGGGTCACAGGGAGATTTGAACAGCTTTGGATTGTAATCCTTATAATAAATGGATGCCAAATAGATACAGAATTTTAAATGACACAGAACATATTCTTTTCTTCTCTCTCTCTGTCATACACACACACACACACACACACACACACACAAAAGATATAGCAAAATCTCCCTCCAACTCCTGTCCTCCAATTAATTCTCATTTTTTTTGTTTTCGGGTAACCGCTTTTAATAGTCTTCTGGTATATCCTTGGATATCTTTCCAGATTATCACAAATAGAACTTTCTCATTACTTTCTCACTTTTAAAAGGCTGCATGTAATTTCATTGTACATATTTACAATTAATGAATTAACTAGTACCTTACTGGTGGATATTTGACTAGTTTCTAATAGTCACCAATGTGAAGAATATTGCAGTGCTTAACCTTTTACATGCATCATTTAGAACATGTGAAATATATCTGTAGTGTAAGTTTTATTATTATTATTATTATTATTATTATTATTATTATTATTATTACAGATGCTCGCTCTGTTGCCTGGTCTGGAGTGCAGTGGCATGATTATCGGCTCACTGCAACCTCTGCCTCCCAGGTTCAAGCTATTCTCCAACCTCAGTCTCCCAAGTAGCGGGATTACAGGCACGTGCCACCGTATCCGGCTAATTTTTATATTTTTAGTAGAGATGGGGTTTCAACATATTGGCCAGAATGATCTCGAAATCCTGACCTCAAGTGATCCACTCACTTCGGCCTCCCAAAGTGCTGAGATTACAGTCATGAGCCACTGCACCAGGAATCCTTTCATTTTTTAAAAGAAGGTCTCCCTCTGTTGCCCAATGTGGAATATAGTGGTATGATCATAGCTCACTTTAGCCTTAAACCTCCCAGGTTGAAGAGATCCTTCCATCTCTACCTTCCATGTAGCTGAGACTACAGGCAAGTGTCACCACACCTAATCAGTTTTTGTAATTTTTGTAGAGACAAGATCTCACTATATTGCCGAGGCTGGTTTCAGACTCCTGGGCTCAAGCTATCTACCCATTTCAGCCTCCCGAGGTGATGGGATTACAGGTATGAATCACCATGCCCAACCTAGTATAAGTTTTCAGAAGTGCCGTTGCTGGATCAAAGGCTATATATATTTACAATTCTGATAGGAATTTTTGAAATGTTCTTCTTGGGAGGTGTACAAATTTTGATCACTTTAAAAATCTATGAGAGAAACTGTTTATCACAGACAAATCAACAGAGTATAAAGAAAAATAATAATACATTTTGTTGTGGTTTTGGGACAGGATCTCACTCTGTCACTTGGACTGGAATACAATGGCATGATCATACCTCACTGCAACCTTGAATTGCTGGGCTCAAGTGATCCTCCTGCTGAGTAGCTGGGACTACCAGTGTGCATCACTACACCTTGCTAGGTGTGTTTGTGTGTTCATATTTGTGTGTTTTTAGTAGAGATGAGATCATGCTTTGTTGCCCGGGCTGGTGTTGGACTCCTGGTACCAAGGGATCCCCTTACCTCAACCTCTCAAAGAGCTGAAATGAAGGTGTGAGCCAACTTGCCCATCTAAAAACAATTTTGAATTAAAACATTTCTGAATATCATTCCTTGTGCTTGGAAGGTACTCAACAAATATGTATTCAATTAAGTAATATATAGTCATCTGTTTGGGGAAAAATGTTTGAGGCTATTGTCTGAAATATATCTGAGTGCATCAATAATCAATATATTCATTCAGAAAATATTATGAACCTCCTACTGTATCCCTGTTGCTGGGAGAGCAGTGGTGGAAAAGACAGATAATCATATGTTACACAGTTTAGAGTTGGGCACAAGTGCAGAGCCCCTCATCTCATAAAGGAAAGCCAGTAGAGAAGTAAAATGGTTACATTCAAGAAAAAATAATACAAAAGAAACAAGTTGCCAAAAGGTAAATTAGAAGGGAAGACCTATTTGATAAAATGATTTTTAAAATTTTTTTTGAGACAGAGTCATGCTGTGTTGACCAGGCTGGAGTGCAGTGGCATGATCTTGGCTCACTGCAAGCTCCGCCTCTTGGATTCATGCCACTCTCCTGTCTCAGCCTCCCAAGTAGCTGGTGTGTCTAGAATTGGTTCCTTCTGGTGGGTTCTTGGTCTCACTGACTTCAAAAATGAAGCTGCAGACCCTCGCAGTGAGTGTTACAGTTCTTAAAGATGGTGTATCCAGAGTTTATTCCTTTAGATGTTCAGATATGTCCAGAGTTTCTTCCTTCTGGTGGGTTTGTGGTCTCACTGATTTCAGGAATGAAGCTGCAGACCTTCGCAGTGAGTGTTACAGCTCTTAAAGGTGGCACATCTGGAGTTGTTTGTTCCTCTCAGTGGGTTTATGGTCCCTCTGACTTCAGGATTGAAGCCGCATACCTTTGCAATGAATGTTACACTTCTTAAAGTTGATGTATCCAGAGTTGTTTTTTCCTCCTGGTGTGTTTGTGGTCTCACTAACTTTAGGAGTGAAGCCACAGACCTTCGCAGTAGTGTTATAGCTCATAAGGGTAGTGCAGACCCAAAGAGTGAGCAGCAGCAAGATTTATTATGAAGAGCAAAAGAACAAAACTTCCATGGCATGGAAGGGGACCCAAGCAGGTTGCCACTGCAGCTCAGGTCACCAGCTATTATTCCCTTATTTGGCCCCACCCACATACTGCTGATTGGTTCATTTTACAAAGCACTGATTGGTCCATTTTACAGAGTGCTGATTGGTCCATTTTACAGAGTGCTGATTGGTGCGTTTACAAACCTTTAGCTGGAAACAGAGCACTGAGTGGTGTGTTTTTACAGAGTGCTGATTGGTGCATTTACAAACGTTTAGCTAGACACAGAGCAATGATTGGTGTATTTACAGTCCTTCAGATAGAAAAGCTCTCCAAGTCCCCCCTGGACCCAGAAGCCCAGCCATCTTCACCTCTCAATCCACCCTGTAAACAGGACACCCCAACTTCTGTGAGAAATTGGGCAATGATCACTCTAGCTACTTCCTGCTGGATGGGGCAAAGAAGAGGCCCTGCAGTTGTAGTGTCTGGAATTGTTTATTCCTCCCAGTGGGTCCGTGGTCCCACTGACTTCATAATTGAAGCCACAGACCTTGGCAGCGAGCGTTATAGCTCTTTTCTTTTTTTTTTGAGATGGAGTCTCACTCTGTTGCCCAGGCTGGAGTGCAGTGGCATGACATTGGCTCATTGCAAGCTCCACCTCCTGGGTTCATGCCATTCTCCTGCCTCAGCCTCCCAAGTAGCTGGGACTACAGGAGCCTGCCACCATGCCTGGCTAATTTTTTTTGTATTTTTAGTAGAGACAGGGTTTCACTGTGTTAGCCTGGATGGTCTCGATCTCCTGATCTCATGATTCACCCACATTTGCCTCACAAATTGCTGGGATTACAGGTGTGAATCACCTCGCCAAGCCATGAGAGTTATAGCAGTTAAAGGTGGCGTGTCTGGAGGTGCTTGCTCCTCCAGGTGTGTTTCTGGTCTCGCTGACTTCAGGAGTGAAGTCACAGACCTTTGCTGTGAATGTTTTAGCTCATAAAGGTAGTGTGGACCCAAAGAGTGAGCAGCAGCAAGATTTATTATGAAGAGCAAAAGAACAAAGCTTCCACTGTGTGGAAGGGGACCCAAGCAGGTTGCCACTGCTAGCTCTCATGGCCAGCTTTTATTCCCTTATTTGGCCCACCCACTTCCCGCTGATTCGTCCATTTTACAGGGCTCTCATTAGTCCATATTTAGAGTGCTGACTGGTGCATTGACAAACTTTTAGCTAGACACAGAGCACTGATTGGTGTGTTTACAATCCTTTGGCTAGAGAGAAAAGTTCTCCAAGTCCCCCCCGCAACCCAGAATCCCAGCTGGCTTCACCTCTCACTGGGACTACAGGGGCCTGCCACCATAAACAGCTAATTTTTTTTTTTTTTTTTGTATTTTTTAGTAGAGACAGGGTTTCAACATGTTAGCCAGGATGGTCTGGATCTCCTGACCTCATTATCTGCCTGCCTCCCCTTCCCAAAGTGCTGGTATTACAGGCATGAACCACTGCACCCAGCCCTGAGTAAGTGAGTTTTAACTTTCCTAAAAAAAGAGAAGGAACCAACTATTCAAGGAGCTTGGAAAGAACATTACAGACAGAGGGAATGGCATAAACATAGTCTCTCTGTTGAGAATTGGTGGAGCTAGATCCAAAAGAGGAAGGTGAGAAATCACATGAGAGGGGCTGAAGAGAAAGAGAAAGAGAAAGAAAGGCCTACTCATGTATGTTTTTGTGGGTCACAGTAAGGATCCAAGAGTCAATGCAGAATTTTAAGAAAGCAATGGTATATTATGATTTGCATCCCACAGCATTACTATGTGGTTGGAGGATGTATCTGAGGGGCTTTAGAAGGCCATATGGTCAACTATTGAAGCCACTGATGGGATACAAAGGTGTTCCAGATATGACAGTCATGGAGATAGAGACCTATATGGACAAAGATATGTTGGAAATTGTGGATGTAGTGGATTTGGGTGATAACTTCCAGGTCTCTGGCTTGAACAACTGGATAAAATGTAGTGGTGCCATTTACTGAAACAGAGAATATTCGCAGATAATTAAGTGAGTGTTTAGAAGTAAGTGTACTAGTTTGTACATGTTGAGTTTGAGATTACTGTGGGACATCCTAGGAAATATTTCTCATAAGAATTCAAGTATATAAATTTACAGCTCAGTGGAAAGGGCTGAACTGAAAGATGGAATTCTAAGTGTATGGTAGTGTGAATGAAATACTGTCTGAGACAAGCTTCAATTAATTTAGAAAACTATTTCACCAACATTAAGGAAATATCTGTGACAGCCTCAAGGAGGTCCTCATGACATGTGCCCAAAGAGGTCAGCTTACAATTTTATACATTTTGAGGAGATATAATAAATCAATCAATACATGTAAAATGTACGTTGTTCAGTCAGGAAAGGCAGAACACATGGAAGCAGGGACTTCCAGGTAATAGGTGGACTCAAAGATTTTCTGATTAGCAATTTGTTATTCAATAGAAAGGAAATCAACAGAATCAATAGAAAGGAAAGTCTAGGCTGCAATAAAAAGTTGTGGAGGACAAGGTTTCATCATGCAGATGAGGCCTGAAAGTAGCAGGCTTCAGAGATAATGTATGGTAATTTTTTCCTATCAGATTTAAAGAGTCTGTTTCAACAGTCTTAAATTCTGTGTTGATGTTAAAGGTAATGAGACATGTCCAAGTTTCCCTTCCCATAGTAGTCTGAACTAGTTTTACAGGTTAACGTTGGAATGCCCTTGGCTGAGAAAACATGCCATTCAGGTGGTTGGGGAGTTTTTAATTTTATTTTTCATTTACAGTAAGTATTTACATAAAGGGAATAGAAAAAAATCACTTAGGAAATGTAATTCAAAATAAATATAGGCATATTAACAGTAAACATTTATAATAAAAAATACATACATCCTACTGGTATTTATTTAAATCTCATTCGCTTTATTTAAACATCTACTGTAAATGAAAAATAGAATTTAAAAATGCCCCAACCACCTGAATGCCCTATACCTAATGTAAATGATGAGTTAATGGGTGCAGCACACCAATATGGCACATGTATACATATGTAACAAACCTGCACATTGTGCACATGTACCCTAGAACTTAAAGCATAATAGTTATTATAAAAGTATAGAAGTCAAAGTATAATAAAAATACATACTTACATATGTATATACTCTGAATGCACAATGTACGTTTCCATCTGAGTAACACACCTGGGTTACCACCTGGGTATTTTACACCCAGGCAGACTCATAAGTTTTACTTTAGTCCTGTTTGTAAGCATTACTATATTATTTAGTTGCCTCTTAAGTATGCTTTGCTTTCTTTTAAATTAGGGGTCTTCAAATAAATTAGTCTGATATGATTTGACTCTTGCCCGCACTCAAATCTTATCTCAAATTATAATTCCCATATGTCAAGGGAGGGATCTGAAAGGAGGTGATTGAATCATAGGGGTGGTTTCCCCATTCTGTTTATATGACAATCAGTGAATTCTCACAAGTTCTGATGATGTAAATATATGTTCCAGCTTCCCCCAACCCCTCTCATGTTGCCATGTAAGACACACCTTGCTTCCCTTTTGATGGATGCCATTATTGGAAGTTTTCTGAGGCCACCCCAGCCAGGCAAAAGTGTAAGTCAATTAAAACTCTTCTTAAAAAAAAAAAAAGACCCAGTCTCTGACAGTTCTTATTAGCAGTGTTAAAACAGACTAATACAGAAAATTAGTTCTGTAGGAAGAGGGGCATTGCTGAAAAAACACATGCAAATGTGGAAGCAACATTGGAAATGAGTAAGTGGCAGAGGTTGGAAGAATTTGGAGAGCTCAGAACAAGATAGGAAGATGTGGGAAGGTTTGAAACTGCCTATAGTCTTGTTGAATAGTTTTAATCAAAATACTGATAGTAATGTGAAAAATGATGTCCAGGATGTGGTGGTCTCAGATGGAGATGGGAAACTTTTTGGGAACTGGACTAAAAGTCACTCTTGCTATGCTTTCACAAGAGACTGATGGCATTGTGCCCCTGCCCTAGAGATCTGTGGAAATTTGAACTTGATAAAGATGATTTACAATATCTGGCAAAGAAATTTGTAAGTATTAAAGCATTCAAAATATTACTTTTTTTTCTGAAAGAATACACAAAGAGATAGCTTGAAATAGGAAATTAAGTTTAAAGTAGTATCAGAGCATCAACTTCGGAAAATTAGCAGCAGCCTGTCTCTGTGGAAAAAAAGAAAAACCCATTTTCTGGAGAAAAATTCAAGCCATCTGTAGAAATTTGCATAAATAAAGAGAAGATGAATGTTAATTGCCAAGCAAATGGGAAAAATATCTTCATGGCATTTCAGAGATGTTTATGGCAGCCCCACTCATCACTGGTCCAGAGGCCTAGCAGGGAATATATATTTGTGGGCAAGGCCCAGGACCCCACTGCTCTGTGAAGCCTCAGGACTTGGTGCCCTGAATCCCAGCTGCTCCAGTTCCAGCTGTGGCTTAAATGGGCCAAGGTGCAGCTTGGGCCATAGAGAGTGTAAACCCCAAACCTTGGAAGATTCCATATAGTGTTGGGCCTGTGAATGCACAGAAGGCAAGAGTTGAGCTTTGGAAGCCTCTGCCTAGATTCCAGATATAGTATGGAAATGCCTGGATGTCCAGAAAGAAGTCTGCCACAGGGGTGAAGCACTCATGGAGAAGCCCTGTTAGGGCAATGCAGAGGGGAAATATGGGGTTAGAGCTCACACACAGAGTCCTCACTGGGGCACTGAGTCATAGAGCTTGGAAAAGATTGTCATCATCCTCTGGACACCAGAATGATAGACCCACAAATATGTTGCACAAATGAATTCTATTATTTCACAATATCAGTGTCCATATTCAATTCCCCAAGACTCTGTAGGGTAAGCCTGAGTGGGAAGTGAGACAGGGTTAGTTACTGGCAGTGGGACATAGAGTCAGGGAGGAATGAAAGATGATATCTAGGTTAGAGTTGGGAATCAAGGAGGCAGATCAAAAGGTCTCTTCTTCTCAGTAGAAACAACATGGATGCCTGAGGTAACAGGGAACATACATGTGAAAAGCCCACAGACACTAAACACCAGCTTATGGAAGCAGCAACAGAGGCTGTACACTGCAGAGCTACAGTACTGAATCTACCCAAAGTCAGTCTACCCAAGGGAGCCTACCCCTAGCATCAGCATGCCCTGGATGTGAGACATGAAGTCAAATGAGATTATCTTTGAACTTCGAGATTTAATGACTACCCTGTTGGGTTTCTGACTTGCATGGGACTTGTAGACCCTTTGTTTTGGAAAATTTCTCCCATTTGGAATGGGAACATTTATCCAATGCCTATGGTCTCATTGTATCTTGGAAATAACTAACTTAGTTTTGATTTTATAACCTCATAGGCAGAAGGGACTTTCTTTATCTTAGATGAGACTTTGAATTTAAACTTTTAGGTTAATGCAAAAATTAGTTAAAATTTGAGGTTCTGTTGATAAGGCATGATTCTGTTTTGCAATGTGAAAAGAACATGAGTTTGAGAGGAGCTAGAGAAGAAAGATATGATTTGGCTCTAGGTGCCATCCCAGTCTCATCTCAAATGGTAATCTCCATGTGTCAAGGAAGGAATCTGGTGGGAGGTGTTTCAATCATGGAGTAGTTTCCTCCATGCTGTTCTCATAATAGTGAGATAGTTCTCATGAGACCTGATGATTTAAAAGGTTATGTCAGTTTCTCCCTCTCTCTTTCTGTCATGTAAGAAGTGCCTTTTTTTCCTTTACCTTTTGCTGAAATTGTAAATTTCCTGAGTTTTCTCCACCCATGTATAATTGTGAGTCAACTAAACCTCTTTTCTTTATAAACAACCCAGTCACAGGTAGCATTTTATGGCAATGTTGGAACAGACTAATACATAGTCAGAAAAAAACATTTTACGTAGATATCCTGTTCAATGCAAAAAATAGCTTTAAGAAGTTGACAAGGTTAAAACAGGAGATAGAAAGTTCTCGTTAGGATTGGATATTAGGTTAAAGACTTGGTCGTCAGTAGTAAGAACAAAGTAGAAAGAAACCCCTGGGTCCATGGAAGACATTTGTGCTTTTATTATACAAAAGGAAACTTCTAAGAATGGATATGTAGTCTAGTAGTCTCATAAATTTTTCTTATTTTCCTAAAGCCAGGAACATTTTATTTTCCCTTTCTTTAAAAAGCCATATTCACTATTCAGCGTAAGGTTGTTTACTGTGCAGCCATCTGTTAATACAGAGTTAATATTCTAGTGGATTCAATTTTTAAAACAAAATTCCCTGAGGTAGTATCTATATTGTATTTTAGACCAAATAGAGGATAAAATATACTAGGATTTTCTCTATTCCACTAATATTATTATTTTACTAAGAAAATCTACTCATTATTGGACCTGGTTTGTTCTTTATAACGTTGCTATTATTTTTAGTTTAATCCATTTGTAGAAGTTTTCTACTACACATAATCTTACAAAGTTAGGTCAATTGGACTGAGTTTACTATGATTTTTAAACAAAACCTCATTTTGTCTTTGAATTGGTACGATATCTATTTTTTGAAACTTTTATTGTTTTGTAGCACTGATTTAAAAATAATAATTGGCTTTCTAGACAAACCAACTTCCTCAAGTCATTTACCTAAAACTACTTAAAGTTTTCTAAGAATTTCCTTTCTTGTGTTGGAGAATGAAGTGTGTGTGTGTGTGTGTGTGTGTGTGTGTATGTGTTTAAATCAAAATGCCAACTTTCTCATATGAGATTTCTTTCTCCTTTATTATGTTAAAAACTAAAAACAAACAATTACTGAACTTATCTATTTTGTTGAGTCACAATATTTTCATGGTTAATTGCTGGTCTTTTATTCCCCTGAGATTAATTCAATATACTGTACCATATTAATTTTTCCCCAGAAAATTTATACTACAATTCATCTTGTTTTTATATACATTTTTCACCCTTTCCTATATTTTATTTAATTTTTTAAAGGAGGGCTTCAAGGAACACAAATTTTTTCTGATACATATTCTCCATTTTTATTATGAAAAATTGTAAATATAAACAAAAGTCAATGAAGACAGAGTCATTCACTGCCATGTATCTATTGTTCAAGTTTAACAACTACTAACACGGCCTGGAGCCAAGATGGCTGAATAGGAACAGCTCCAGTCCACAGCTCCCAGCCTGAGCGACACAGAAGACGGGTGATTTCGGCATTTCTGCTTGAGGTACCGGTTTCATCTCACTAGGGAGTGCCAAACAGTGGGTGCAGGACAGTCAGTGAAGCACACTGTGCGTGAGCTGAAGCAGGGTGAGGCATTGCCTCACTCGGGAAGCACAAGGGGTCAGGGAATTCCCTTTGCTAGTCAAAGAAAGGGGTAACAGACGGCACCTGGAATATCGGGCCAGTCCCACCCTAATACTGTGCTTTTCCAATGGGCCTGGAAAACGGCACACTAGGAGATTGTGTCCCGCACCTGGCTCAGTGGGTCCTATGCCCACGGAGTCTCGCTGATTGCTAGCACAGCAGTCTGAGATCAAGCTGCAAGGTGGCAGTGAGGCTGGGGGAGGGGTGCCTGGCATTGCCCAGGCTTGCTTAGGTAAACAAAGCAGCCAGGAAGATCGAACTGGGTGGAGCCCACCACAGCTCAAGGAGGCATGTCTGCCACTGTAGGCTCCACCTCTGGGGGCAAGGCACAGACAAAAAGTCAGCAGAAACCTCCACAGACTTAGATGTCCCTGTCTGACTGACAGCTTTGAAGAGAGTAGTGGTTCTCCCAGCACGCAGCTGGAGATCTGAGAAAATACAGACAGCCTCCTAAAGTGGGCCCCTCAACCCTGAGCAGCCTAACTGGGAGGCACCCCCCAGTAGGGACAGACTGACACCTCACTGGGCCAGGTACTCCACTGAGACAAAACTTCCAGAGGAACTATCAGACAGTTGAATTTGTGGTCTCATGAAAATCTGCTCTTCTGCAGCCACTGCTGCTAACACCCAGCCAAATAGGGTCTGGAGTGGACCTCTAGTAAACTCTCACAGACCTGCAGCTGAGAGTCCTGTCTGGTAGAAGGAAAACTAAGAAACAGAAAGGACATCCACACCAAAAACCCATCTGTACATCACCATCATCAAAGACCAAAAGTAGATAAAACCACAAAGATGGGAAAAAAACAGAGCAGAAAAACTGGAAACTCTAAAAAGCAGAGCACCTCTCCTCCTCCAAAGGAACACAGTTCCTCACCAGCAATGGAACAAAGCTGGATAGAGGATGACTTTGACGAGTTGAGAGAAGAAGGCTTCAGACAATCAACCTAATCTGAGCTACGGGAGGAAATTTAAAACAATAGCAAAGAAGTTAAAAACCTTGAAAAAAATTAGAAGAATGGATGACTAGAAAAACCAATGGAGAGAAGGGCTTAAAGGAGCTGATGGAACTGAAAGCCAAGTATCGAGAACTACACAAAGATTGCAGAAGCCTCAGTAGCAGATGCGATCAACTGGAAGAAAGGGTATCGCTGATGGAAGATGAAATGAATCAAATGAAGCGAGAAGGGAACTTTAGAGAAAAAAGAATAAAAAGGAACGAACAAAGCCTCCAAGAAATTTGGGACTATGTGAAAAGACCAAACCTACGTCTGATTGGTGTACCTGAAAATGACGGGGAGAATGGAACCAAGTTGGAAAACACTCTGCAAGATATTATCCAGGAGAACTTCCCCAATCTATCAAGGCAGGCCAACATTCAGATTCAGGAAATACAGAGAATGCCACGAAGATACTCTTCGAGAAGAGCAACTACAAGACACATAATTGTCAGATTCACCAAAGTTGAAATGAAGGAAAAAATGTTAAGGGGAGCCAGAGAGAAAGGTCGGGTTATCCACAAAGGGAAGCCCATCAGACTAACAGCTGATCTCTAGGCAGAAACTTTACAAGCCAGAAGACAGTGGGGGCCGATATTCAACATTCTTAAAGAAAATAATTTTCAACCCAGAATTTCATATCCAGCCAAACGAAGCTTCATAAGTGAAGGAGAAATAAAATACCTTATAGACAAGCAAACGCTGAGTGATTTTGTTACCACCAGGCCTGCCCTAAAAGAGCTCCTGAAGGAAGCACTAAACATGGAAAGGAACAACCAGTACCAGCCACTGCAAAAACATGCCAAATTGTAAAGACCATCGAGGCTAGGAAGAAACAGCATCAACTAACGAGCAAAATAACCAACTAACATCATAATGACAGGATCAGATTCACACATAACAATATTAATGTTAAATGTAAATGGGCTAAATGCTCCAATGAAAAGACACAGACTGGCAAACTGGATAAGGAGTCAGGACCCATCAGTGTGCTGTATTCAGGAAACCCATCTCATGTGCAGAGACACACATAGACTCAAAATAAAGCGATGGAGGAAGATCTATCAAGCAAATGGAAAACAAAAAAAGGCAGGGGTTGCAATCCTAGTCTCTGATAAAATAGACTTTAAACCAACAAAGATCAAAAGAGACAAAGAAGGCCATTACATAATGGTAAAGGGAAAAATTCAATAAGAAGAGCTAACTATCCTAAATATATATGCACCCAACACAGGAGCACCCAGATTCATAAAGTAAGTATTGAGTAACCTACAAAGGGACCTAAACTCCCACACAATAATAATGGGAGATTTTAACACCCCACTGTCAACGTTAGACAGATCAACGAGACAGAAAGTTAACAAGGATATCCAGGAATTGAACTCAGCTCTGCACCAAGTGGACCTAATAGACATCTACGGAACTCTCCACCCCAAATCAACAGAATATACATTTTTTTCAGCACCACACCACAACTATTCCAAAATTGACCACATAGTTGGAAGTACAGCTCTTCTCAGCAAATGTAAAAGAACAGAAATTATAACAAACTGTCTCTCAGACCACAGTGCAATCAAACTAGAACTCAGGATTAAGAAACTCACTCAAAACTGCTCAACTACATGGGAACTGAACAACCTGCTCCTGAATGACTACTGGGTACATAATGAAATGAAGACAGAAACAAAGATGTTATTTGAAACCAATGAGAACAAAGACACAACATACCAGAATCTCTGGGACACATTCAAAGTAGTGTGTAGAGGGAAATTTATAGCACTAAATGCCCACAAGTGAAAGCAGGAAAGATCCAAAATTGACACCCTAACATCACAATTAAAAGAACTGGAAAAGCAAGAGCAAACATTTAAAAGCTAGCAGAAGGCTAGAAATAACTAAAATCAGAGCAGAACTGAAGGAAATAGATACACAAAAAACTCTTCAAAAAATTAATGAATCCAGGAACTGGATTTTTGAAAACATCAACAAAATTGATAGACCGCTAGCAAGACTAATAAGGAAGAAAAGAGAGAAGAATGAAATAGATGCAAAAAAATGAATAAGGAGATATCACCACTGATCCCACAGAAATACAATCTACCATCAGAGAATACTACAAACACCTCTACACAAATAAACTAGAAAATCTAGAAGAAATGGATAAATTCCTCGACAAATACACCCTTCCAAGATTAAACCAGGAAGAAGTTGAATCTCTGAATAGACCAATAACAGGTTCTGAAATTGTGGCAATAATCAATAGTTTACCCACCAAAAAGAGTCCAGGACCTGATGGATTCACAGCCGAATTCTACCAGAGGTACAAGGAGGAACTGTTACCATTCTTTCTGAAACTATTCCAGTTGATAAGAAAAGAGGGAATCCTCCCTAACACATTTTATGAAGCTATCATCATCCTGACACCAAAGCCTGGCAGAAACATAACCAAAAAAGAGAATTTCAGACCAATATCCTTGATGAACATTGATGCAAAAATTCTCAATAAAATACTGGCAAATTGAATCCAGCAGCACATCAAAAAGCTTATCCACAATGATCAAGTGGGCTTCATCCCTGGGATGCAAGGCTGATTCAACATATGCAAATCAATAAATGTAATCCAGCATATAAACAGAACCAAAGACAAAAACCACATGATTATCCCAATAGATGCAGAAAAGCCCTTTGACAAAATTCAACAACCCTTCATACTAAAAACTCTCAATAAATTAGGTATTGATGGGACGTATCTCAAAATAATAAGAGCTATCTTTGACAAACCCACAACCAATATCGTACTGAATGGGCAAAAACTGGAAGCATTCCCTCTGAAAACTGGCACAAGACAGGGATGCACTCTCACCCCTCCAATTCAACATACTGCTGGAAGTTCTGGTCAGAGCAATCAGGCAGGAGAAGGAAGTAAAGGGTATTCAATTAGGAAAAGAGGAAGTCAAGTTGTGCCTGTTTGCAGATGACATGATTGTATATCTAGAAAACCCCATCGTCTCAGCCCGAAATCTCCTTAAGCTGATTAGCAACTTCAGCAAAGTCTCAGGATACAAAATCAATGTACAAAAATCACAAGCATTCTTGTACACCAATCACAGACAAACAGAGAGCCAAATCATGAGTGAACTCCCATTCACAATTGCTTCAAAGAGAATAAAATACCTAGGAATCCAACTTACAAGGGATGTGAAGGAGCTCTTCGAGGAGAACTACAAACCACTGCTCAAAGAAATAAAAGAGGATACAAACAAAAGGAAGAACATTCCATGCTCATGGGTAGGAAGAATCAATATCGTGAAAATGGCCATACTGCCCAAGGTAATTTATAGATTCAATGCCATCCCCATCAAGCTACCAATGACTTTCTTCACAGAATTGGAAAAAACTACTTTAAAGTTCATATGGAACCAAAAAAGGGCCCACATCGCCAAGTCAATCCTAAGCCAAAAGAACGAAGCTGGAGGCATCACGCTACCTGACTTCAAACTATACTACAAGGCTACAGTAACCAAAACAGCATGGTACTGGTACCACAACAGAGACATAGATCAATGGAACAGAACAGAGCCTTCAGAAATGATGCCGCATATCTACAACTATCTGATCTTTGACAAACCTGACAAAAACAAAACCTGGGGAAAGGATTCCCTATTTAATAAATGGTGCTGGGAAAACTGGCTAGCCATATGTAGAAAGCTGAAACTGGATCCCTTCCTTACACCTTATACAAAAATTAATTCAAGATGGATTAAAGACTTAAATGTTAGACCTAAAACCATTAAAATCCTACAAGAAAACCTAGGCAATACCATTCAGGACATAGGTGTGGGTAAAGACTTCATGTCTAAAACACCAAAAGCAATGGCAACAAAAGCCAAAATTGACAAATGGGATCTAATTAAACTAAAGAGCTTCTGCACAGCAAAAGAAACTACCATCAGAGTGAACAGGCAACCTACACAATGGGAGAAAATTGTTGCAACCTACTCACCTGACAAAGGGCTAATATCCAGAATCTACAATGAACTCAAACAAATTTACAAGAAAAAAACAAACAACCCCATCAAAAAGTGGGCAAAGGACATGAAGAGACACTTCTCAAAAGAAGATATTTATGCAGCCAAAAAACACATGAAGAAATGCTCATCATCACTGGCCTTCAGAGAAATGCAAATCAAAACCACAGTGAGATACCATCTCACACCAGTTAGAATGGCCATCATTAAAAAATCAGGAAACTACGGTTGCTGGAGGGGATGTGGAGAAATAGGAACACTTTTACACTGTTGCTGGGACTGTAAACTGGTTCAACCATTGTGGAAGTCAGTGTGGTGATTCCTCAGGGATCTAGAACTGGAAATACCATTTGACCCAGCCATCCCATTACTGGGTATATACCCAAAGGACTATAAATCATGCTGCTATAAAGACACAAGCACACATATGTTTATTGCGGCACTATTCACAATAGCAAAGAGTTGGAACCAACCCAAATGTCCAACAACGATAGACTGGATTAAGAAAATGTGGCACATATACACCATGGAATACTATGCAGCCATAAAAAATGATGAGTTCATGTCCTTTGTAGGGACATGGATGAAATTGGAAAACATCATTCTCAGTAAACTATCACAAGGACAGAAAACCAAACACCACATGTTCTCACTCATAGGTGGGAATTGAACAATGAGAACTCATGGACACAGGAAGGGGAACATCACACTCCAGGGACTGTTGTGGGGTTGGGGGAGGGGGCAGGGACCGCATTAGGATACATACCTAATGCGAAATGATGAGTTAATGGGTGCAGGAAATCAACATGGCACATGGATACATATGTAACAAACCTGCACATTGTGCACATGTTCCCTAAAACCTAAAGTATAATAATAATAAAAAAAGAAAAATATATATATATATATAAAAACAACTACTAACACATTGCATCATTATCTTTTTGCTTTAGTTTGCTTGTTTTTCCTTATGTTGCCTTAAAGTACTCCAAATTTATTTCCTATGGTATTCAACTCTTTACCCTAATTTTTGTGTGCAAAACTGACCATGTTTCTCAGATACTCTAAATTTACTTTTAGTAGAAACTGATTTGTCTTGTTTTGTCTTATCAGACATTATTCAGACATTATAGTGAACATTTCGATGGCTGTTCAGATTTTTTTTTTTTTTTTTTTTTGGTAAATGGCTGGTCCTTGCCTTTTTTTTATTTTTTTATTTTTATTTATTTATTTATTTATTTATTTATTTATTTATTTATTTATTTATTTTTTTTTTATTATTATACTTTAGGTTTTAGGGGACATGTGCACAATATGCAGGTATGTTACATATGTATCCATGTGCCATGTTGGTTTGCTGCACCCATTAACTGGTCATTTAGCATTAGGTATATCTCCTAATGCTGTCCCTCCCCCATCCCTCCACCCCACAACAGTCCCTGGAGTGTGATGTTCCCTTTCCTGTGTCCATGAGTTCTCATTGTTCAATTCCCACCTATGAGTGAGAACATACATTGTTTGGTTTTCTGTCCTTGTGATAATTTTCTGAGAATGATGTTTTCCAGTTTCATTCATGTCCCTACAAACGACATGAACTCATCATTTTTATGGCTGCATAGTATTCCTTGGTGTATATGTGCCACATTTTCTTAATCCAGTCTATCGTTGTTGGACATTTGGGTTGGTTCCAACTTTTTGCTATTGTGAATAGTGCAGCAATAAACATACATGTGCATGTGTCTTTGTAGCAGATACTATTATATGTATTGACAGCAAGGCATTTTTGATTTCCTCCTACCTGGATTGTGAGTAGGGGAAAAACTGGTTAAACCAGTTTGACTAACACAGAAAATGTGACTAAAATACTTCATTTTTCAAGTTCAGTAAAGTTTGAAACTGACAATTGTAAGTTTTCTAACAATGGCTACACCATCAAGTCTATTTCTTTGTGCTTTCCTTTCTTTGTATAAAAGGAACATTGAAGCAAATAGTCAAAATATCATTGACTTTCAGGGAGACGTTGGATTCTGTTACTTTAACAGGATCTTATTTTCTTATTCTTCCTGGTATACAAGGAATTCTAGGGATGTTAGAAACTTATTAAGATATCAGCAGGTCGTAGATTACTGGTTAATATGTTTTCTACAATTAATTAATGAATGACAGTAATGGCCGTTCATTATAGACCACTTTAAATGATGTCATATAAAAGTTATGACGTTGTTCAAAGGGAATTATATCTAGGTATACGTTAAATATTCTCATACATTTTAGCATTATTAAATTCTTCCTCTTTAAATTTTTCTTCCACATTTAGCACATACCTAGCACATTTTTTTAAACTTGTGGTTACTTCCCTTTAGTGGTGGAGACACGTAACTGTCCCTAATACCGTGCCGTTTTTTCTGTACTGTGTGTAACGGTGGGAGGATGCTGTCCAGCCAGGGATAAAACTTCTCTCCTTCCACTGTGTAGCAACTGTTACTCAATAAATATCTGTTAAATCAGGGAATGACTGCTAGCCTACATGCTCTGTAATTTCTAAATGATCTCAAAGTCCCTCCAAATGTAGTGTGTGATGTCAATTTGTATGTCCCTATTTAATAAACTAATATTAACAATTTTCTGATAAATCAAGGCATTTTGAAGCCACAACTTTCTTGTGCCAGTTTCCTTCCCTGGAAATGATAGCTCTGATCTCTCAGATAGCTATATTGTTTGCCCTACAGGAGGATAAATTACTGAGCATTTCATGTGACAGAATAACATTGAGAAATGAAATGTTATCTCTACTTTTCTTGACCATAGGATAACTGGTAGGGATGAAAAGAATGCAGTTGGGTTACCTTTGGCTGGTTCTCAGAGAGTGTTGAGTAACATTCACTATTATAGCAACTAAAATTAATATGTTAACTTGAAATAAATCAAAGGTTTTAACATAAGATACTTTCCAATGTATCTGCTGAATTGAATGTGTAAATAAAAGGATCCTTATCTAATACAACCCCTTGATCTAGACATCTGAGCAGGCTTAATGACAATAGATATCTATAAAAGTATAAAACAGTAAAAATGATGTGCCATTATAGGTAGAAGACACCTTTTTTGAAATGGAGTCTTATTCTCTTGCCCAGGCTGGAATGCAATGGCATAACGTTGGCTCACTGCAACTTTTGCCTCTCAGGTTCAGGTGATCTTTACACTTGGACCTCTTGGGTAACCCCTGACTAGCTGGGACAATAGGTATGCACCAGTACACCTGGCTAATTTTTTTTATATTTGTGGTACAGTTGGCATTTTGCTATGCTTCCAGGCTGGTCTCCATTTCCTGAGCTCAAGTGGTCCACCCACCCTGGGCCTACCAACATATTGGGTCTACAGGCATGAGCCACCACATCTGGCCAGAAGACACATGTTATAAGCCCACAACACAACTCAAATTTATGAGTTAAAATTATTTATTTATACTTCTGTTTCTATGTTGAGTCTGTAATATCAAGAGCACAGCCTGTATTTTATTAATTTCTGTATGTGCCTTACAAACAGTAAACAAGACATTTATGTCCAAGTGAATAAAGGAGTGAAGAGATTGATAATTAATATATAAGCTCTACACACAAAATCACTTGTTTAGAGTACTCAGATGTAGCAAACTTATTTTGAGCAAGACCATTAGGCTATAAAACTGTTGTTGTCTTCATAAATGATGTTGGAGATTAAAATATGAGGACAGTAATTGTGCACTTCATGTGATGTGCTAGAAGCTAGTCATTGATAATAAAAAAATTGGTACCCATGTTGTGAAATTTTATGGACAGAATGCTTATAGGCGACACATTGTCATCAAGGTTCAGGAAGAAAGGTGAGCACTAGGGAGAAGACAGCATCTGCACCTCTTTGTCTAGAAGGACAGCCCTGAAAGAGCACAGAGAACCAAAATATTATAGTTAGTGCTGCCAAGAGTACCTAGGAATATTATGCAAATAGAAAGCAAGTGTGTGCTGATAACCTTAAAAACAGCCTTTTAAAAAGTAACATTTATCTGGAAATTGGGAAAATTGAGTAGGATAGATAACTGAAGATAACCTTAAAAGTTCTTTTCAAAGTAAAACTTTATGACATTAAAAAAAGTGGAACAATTCTCTATCCTTTTTGTTTTTTTAATTTCCTTTAACTGCATGTAAATAATTTATTTTATTTAGCTAGATATGTTACAGTTTTAAAATGGTTACTAAACTTATAGAAATATATTTCTTTTTGTACTTTTTTTGAGACAGAGTGTCAGTCTAATGCTTAGGCTGGAGTGCAATGGCATGAAATCAGTCAACTGTAACCTCTGCCTCCTAGGTTCAAGAGCACTGCAATTTCCACCTCCTGATTTCAAGCAATTCTCCCTCAGCCTCCCAAGTAGTTGATCCTACAGTTGCGTGCCACCATGTCCAGCTAATTTTTGTATCTTTAGTAAAGATTGTGTTTCACCATGTTGGCCAGGATGGTCTCTATCTCAGAACCTCCTCAATGCTGCTGAAAGTCTAGGAAGTTAGATTCTGAGAACTGGCTGGTTACACGCTGATTGTTTATGTAAAATGAATCATGGGGTGCCCACAGTGGCTGCAAATGTATACAGGTTCAAACTATATTTACAATGAATATTCGATGAACTGTAACCAAATTGCACACCCAGTTATATTTCTTGCATGTGCAGAAAACATGCTAACCCATACAAACTCAAAGAATGGACTTAGAGGTATGAGGAACAGCAGAAGTGAGACTTAAATTGAAAGTAACTGAAAAACATGGTCAGTTTCTACTGAAATACAAAAAATTAGCTGGGCATGGTGTCATGCGCCTGTAGTCCCACCTACTCAGGAGGCTTAGGCATGAGAATGACTTGAGCCTGGCAAGTGGAGGTGGCAGTGAGCCGAGATCATTTCACCATGTTGTCCAGGCTGGTCTCTAATTCCTGATGTCAGGTGATCTGCCCATCTTGGCCTCCCAAACTGCTGGGATTACAGGCATGAGCCACTGCACCCAGCCTTTTTATACTTTAATATGAAATGATATACCAGCTTTATTTTCTAGAATTTATAAGGAATATTCTGCTGTCATTATAAGATTAAAAATTTCTTAAGTAAGAAAGTAGCAGGCTGGGAGCATGTGGTTGTAGCCCCACCTATGCTACCTGAGAGGTTGAGGCAGGAAGATTGCTTGAGCCCAGGAGTTTGGGGCTGCAGTGTATGATAATCATGCCTGTGAATAGCACTCTGGGCTAGGCAAGATAGATCTCATTTCCTAAAAAAAAAAGAAAATTGAAAATTAGATTTTTAGAAACCATTTATTTTCACATGATGTTAAGCATGTGAATTCAATGTCTCAAACAGCAGCATCAGGAAGTAAATACAGACTGAATTTTAAAGCTCATTTATTGTGTATAAATCAGCACATGCAACCACTTTCTTGCCAGATAAAACAATCTCTCTCATTTCCTAGTATCTTAATGTGTTAATATTACTGTGAAAGATTCTTAAGCAACAGTGTCCATCATAGTAATATTTTTAGCTGGCTCTGAATATATGAAGAGCCCTAGGACATAGTATGAGTATGTCCTTACATATGTATGTATTATTCTTCTGATCATTCATAGCTTGGATGAATGATATTTTCAAAATATCAGTAATCTTTACAGTTGGCTTGCTACTGTTTACAGTTATTTAAGAAACACCATATTCTACCACTGCCCAAAAGGTGCGTGTGTGTGTATGTGTGTTTCATTTGTCCAAGATAAGTATTTTGTTTCAAGTAAATGATGAATAATGAGAAATTAAACTAGCTGTAGTAATCATTTAGTCCAGAGATTTAAAACATTCTTTGATTATTTTATCCTGGGAAACAAGTCCAGAAACACCAGTAACAAACTTTGTCCAGAAAGAATAGCAACTATGGATGCCTTTTAGAGAGGCTGTACACCTCAGGGTTACCCCTGGTAAGAGCAGGCATTCTCTTCAAGGTGTGGATTGCTCAGACTAAGCTTATGAAAAACACCTGATCTGAATAAGGCCTCTATGTTTATTCTTTTTTGAAGGGGTTGTTTATTCCCTTCTCATTCTGGATTATACTCAGGAGTTTTATCTCATGTGTAGAGGATCTGAACTGAACCAAGTGCCCTAGATGAAGAGGGAGGAGATGGAGACACACTTTTCTGGTGGGGCACGTCTGAGCAACAGAATCTGAAATGTTCTCCTTTAGGTAACTGGAATCATGAAGTGGTGCTCTTCAGAACCTCCTCACCGCTGTTGAAAATTAATCAGTCTAGGAAGTTAGATTCTGAGAACTGGCTGGTTATATGGTTGTTGTTTATATAAAATGAATCAGGAGGAAAACTCTGTCTCAAAAAAAATTAGATAATTTGTGGCTAAGCTCTTTCTATTAATAAGTGAAAGCAGGAAGCTGGAGTGAACATTTAGATCTTGCATAATCTCACCTTTTACCCACCCATAGGATCACATAATTTGGATACAAAACAGACCTTGGGTTCATTTGCTGTATAAAGACCTTCCCCGATATCACTCAATTTTTTTCTATACTAAGAAGTGACTAATGAAAATTGGCAAGATTACTTGTCACAAATCCAAAATATGGCTCACATTATTATAAAAAATGTAAGTGAAAACACTATGAGATATGGAATTTACAGTCTCCCTAGTATATCAGTAAATTGATAAACTGTAATTTATTTATATAACTAATAATTACAAAACACTTAGGATGATACATTGAATTAGTAGTGCTAAGTTTATGCATTACTCCAAGGTGTTCATATAAGCATTAGAAATTTTGTATAATATTATTCTTACCCACTTATCAATACTATGTATTAAGCTCTCACAGTCTAAAAATACCTAACAGATCATTAAATCAAAATATGAAATATGATTTTACATACTATATACAGTGAAGTCATTTATTCTATGGGGGATGATTACACAGGGTTCAATTAAGTGATTAATAATACATTAATATGAATTGGATTTTGGATGTGTTTGTTTTGAATATTTTTAATCTTCTGGCTCAAAAAAGCGTTACATTTTCTTTAGAATTATAAAATAGGCCAGGTGTGGTGGCTGACGCCTGTAATCCCAGTATGTTTGGAGGCTGAGGTGGGAGGATCACGAGGTCAGGAGATCACAACCATCCTGGCTAACACATTGAAACCCTGTTTCTACTAAAAAAAAAAAAAAAAAAAAAAAAAAAGCCTTTCATCCCAGGGATGAAGCCCACTTGATCATGATAGATAAGCTTTTTGATGTGCTGCTGGATTTGGTTTGCCAGTATTTTATTGAGGATTTTTGCATCAATGTTCATCAAGAATATTGGTTTAAAATTCTCTTTTTTGGTTGTGTCCCTGCCTCACTATGGTATCAGGATGATGCTGGCCTCATAAAATGAGTAAGGGAGGACTCCCTCTTTTTCTATTGCTTGGAATAGTTACAGAAGGAATGATACCAGTTCCTCCTTGTACCTGTGGTAGAATTTGGCTGTGAATCCATCTGGTCCTGGACTTTTTAGTTGCTAAGATATTGATAATTGCCACAATTTCAGAGCCTGTTATTGGTCTATTTAGAGATTCAACTTCTTCCTGGTTTAGTCTTGGGAGGATGTATGTGTCCAGGAATTTATCCATTTCTTCTAGATTTTCTAGTTTATTTGCATAGAGGTGTTTGTAGTATTCTCTGATGGTAGTTTGTATTTCTCTGGGATTGGTGGTGATATCCCCTTTATCATTTTTTATTGCATCTATTTGATTCTTCTCTCTTTTCTTCTTTATTAGCCTTGCTAGCAGTCTATCAATTTTGTTGATCTTTTCAAAAAACCAGCTCCTGGATTCATTAATTTTTTGAAGGGTTTTTTGTGTCTCTATTTCCTTCAGTTCTGCTTTGATTTTAGTTATTTCTTGCCTTCGGCTAGCTTTTGAATGTGTTTTCTCTTGCTTTTCTAGCTCTTTTAATTGTGATGTTAGGGTGTCAATTTTGGATGTTTCCTGCTTTCTCTTGTGGGCATTTAGTGCTATAAATTTCCCTCTACACACTACTTTGAATGTGTCCCAGAGATTCTGATATATTGTGTCTTTGTTCTCATCGGTTTCAAAGAACACCTTTATTTCTGCCTTCATTTCATTATGTACCCAGTAGTCACTCAGGAACAGGTTGTTCAGTTTCCATGTAGTTGGGTGGTTTTGAGTGAGTTTCTTAATCCTGAGGTTTAGTTTGATTGCAGTGTGGTCTGAGAGATAGTTTGTTATAATTTCTGTTCTTTTAGATTTGCTGAGGAGAACTTTACTTCCAACTATGTGGTCAATTTTGGAATACGTGTGGTGTGGTGCTGAAAAGAATGTATATTCTGTTGATTTGGTGTAGAGGGTTCTGTAGATGTCTATTAGGTCCACTTGGTGCAGAGCTGAGTTCAATTCCTGGATATCCTTGTTAAGTTTCTGTCTCATTGATCTGCCTAATGTTGACTGTGGGGTGTTAAAGTCTCCCATTATTATTGTGTTGGAGTCTAAGTCTCTTTATAGGTCACTAAGGACTTGCTTTATGAATCTGGTTGCTCCTGTATTGGTGCATATATATTTACCATAGTTAGCTCTTCTTGTTGAATTGATCCCTTTACCATTATGTAATGGCCTTCTTTGTGTCTTTTGATCTTCGTTGGTTTAAAGTCTGTTTTATTGGTGACTAGGATTGCAACCTCCACCTTTTTTTGTTTTCCATTTGCTTGGTAGATCTTCCCCTATCCTTTTATTTTGAGCCATGTGTGTCTCTGCATGTGAGATGATTTCCTGAGTACAGCACACTGATGGGTCTTGATTCTTTGTCCAGTTTGCCAGTCTGGGTCTTTTAATGGGATAATTTAGTCCATTTACATTTAAAGTTAATATTGTTATGTGTGAATTTGATCCTGTCATTATGATGTTAGCTGGTTATTTTGATCATTAGTTGATGCAGTTTCTTCCTAGCCTCGAAGATCTTTACAATTTGGCATGATTTTGCAGTGGCTGGTACTGGTTGTTACTTTCCACATTTAGTTCTTCCTTCAGGAGCTCTTTTAGGGCAGGCCTGGTGGTCACAAAATCTCTCAGTGTTTGCTTGTCTGTAAAGTGTTTTATTTCTCCTTCACTTATGAAGCTTAGTTTGGCTGGATATGAAATTCTGGTTTCAAAATTCTTTTCTTTAAGAATGTTGAATATCAGCCCCCACTCTCTTCTGGCTTGTAGAGTTTCTGCGGAGAGATCAGCTGTTAGTGTGATGGGCATCCCTTTGTGGGTAACCCGACCTTTCTCTCTGGCTGCTCTTAACATTTTTTCCCTCATTTCAACTTTTGTGAATCTGACAATTATGTGTCTTGGAGTTGCTCTTCTCGAGGAGTATCTTTGTGGTGTTCTCTGTATTTCCTGAATCTGAATGTTGGTCTGCCTTGCTAGATTGGGGAAGTTCTCCTGAATAATATCCTGCAGAGTGTTTTCCAACTTGGTTCCATTCTCTTTGTCATTTTCAGGTACACCAATCAGACATATATTTCATCTTTTCACATAGTCCCATTTTTCTTGGAGGCTTTGTTCATTTCTTTTCATTCTTTTTTCTCTAAACTTCCCTTCTCACTTCATTTCCTTCATTTCATCTTCCATCACTGATACCCTTTCTTCCAGTGGATTGCATAGGCTCATGAGGCATCTGCATTCTTCACATAGTTCTTGAGCCTTGGCTTTCAGCTCCATCAGCTCCTTTAAGCACTTCTCTGTATTGGTTATTCTAGTTATACATTCATCTAAATTTTTTCAAAGCTTTTAACTTCTTTGCCTTTGGTTTGAATTTCCTCCTGTAGCTCAGAGTAGTTTTATCATCTGAAGCCTTCTTCTCTCAACTTGTCAAAGTCATTTCTCCATCCAGCTTTGTTCCATTGCTGGTGAGGAACTGCATTCTTTTGGAGGAGGAGAATCACTCTGCTTTTTAGAATTTCCAATATTTATGCTCTCCCTTTTCCCCATCTTTGTGGTTCTGTCTCCTTTTGTCTTTGAAGATGGTGATGTACGGATGGGTATTTTGTGTGGATGTCCTTTCTGTTTGTTAGTTTTCCTTCTAACAGACAGGACCCTCAGCTGCAGGTCTGTTGGAATTTGCTAGAGATCCACTCCAGACCCTGTTTGCCTGAGTATCAGCAGCGGAGGCTGCAGAACAGCAGATTTTCGTGAACCACGAATGCTACTTCCTGATCATTCCTCTGGAAGTTTTGTCTCAGAGGAGTACCCAGCTGTGTGAGGTGTCTGTCTGCCCCTACATGGGGGTGCCTCCCAGTTAGGCTGCTCAGGGGTCGGGGTCAGGGACCCACTTGAGGAGGCAGTCTGACCATTCTCAGATCTCTGGCAGTGTCCTGGGAGAACCACTACTCTCTTCAAAGCTTTCAGACAGGGACATTTAAGTCTGCAGAGGTTACTGCTGTCTTTTTATCTGTGCCCTGCCCCCAGAGGTGGAGGCTACGGAGGCAGGCAGGCCTCTTTGAGCTGTGGTGGACTCCGCCCAGTTCGATTTTCTGGGCTGCTTTGTTTACCTAAGCAAGCCTGGGCAATGGTGGGTGTCCCTTCCCCAGCCTCACTGCCACCTTGCAATTTGATCTCTGATTGCCATGCTAGCAACCCAGAAGACTCCATGGGTGTAGGACCCTCTGAATCAGGTGTGGGATATAATCTCCTGATATGCCATTTATTAAGCCCATCAGAAAAGCACAGTATTAGGATGGGAGTGACTTGATTTTCCAGGTGCCATCTTTCACCCCTTTCTTTGACTAGGAAAGGGAACTCCCTGATTCCCTGATGCTTTGCACTTCCCGAGTGAGGCAATGCCTCACCCTGCTTTGGCTTGCACATGGTGTGCTACAACCACTGTCCTGTACCCACTGTTTGGCACTCCCTAGTGAGATGAACATGGTACCTCAGATGGAAATGCAGAAATCACCCATCTTCTGTGTCACTCAGGCTAGGAGCTGTAGACCGGAGCTGTTCCTATTCGGCCATCTTAGGATGCAAGGCTGGTTCAACATATGCAAATTTATAAATGTAATCCAGCATATAAACAGAACCAAAGACAAAAACCACACGATTATCTCAATAGATGCAGAAAAGGCCTTTGAGAAAATTCAACAACCCTTCATGCTAAAAACTCTCAATAAATTAAGTACTGATGGGATGTATCTCAAAATAATAAAGTAATAAGAGCTATCTATGACAAACGCACAGGAATATCATACTGAATGGGCAAAAACTGGAAGCATTTCAAAGTATTCCCTTTGAAAACTGGCACAAGACATGGATGCCCTCTCTCACCATTCCTATTCAACATAGTGTTGGAAGTTCTGGCCAGGACAGTTAGTCAGAAGGAAATAAAGGGTATTCAGTTAGGAAAAGAGGAAGCCAAATTGTCCCTGTTTGCAGATGACATGATTGTATATCTAGAAAACCCCATTGTCTCAACCCAAAATCTCCTTAAACTGATAAGCAACTTCAGCAAAGTCTCAGGATACAAAATCAGTGTACAAAAATCACAAGAATTCTTATGCACAAATAACAGACAAACAGAGAGCCAAATCATGAGTGAACTACCATTCACAATTGCTTCAAAGAGAATAAGATACCTAGGAATCCAACTTACAAGGGATGTGAAGGAACTCTTCAAGGAGAACTACAAACCACTGCTCAATGAAATAAAAGAAGATACAAACAAATGGAAGAACATTCCATGCTCATGGGTTGGAAGAATCAATATCGTGAAAATGGCCATACTGCCCAAGGTAATTTATAGATTCAATGCCATCCCCATTAAGCTACCAATGACTTTCTTCACAGAATTGGAAAAAACTACTTTAAAGTTCATATGGAATCAAAAAAGATTCTGCATCACCAAGTCAATCCTCAGCCAAAAGAACAAAGCTGGAGGCATCAAACTACCTGACTTCAAACTATACTACAAGGCTACAGTAACCAAAACAGCATGGTACTGGTACCAAAACAGAGATTTAGATCAATGGAACAGAACAGACCCGTCAGAAATAACACCGCATATCTACAACTGTCTGATCTTTGACAAACCTGACAAAAACAAGCAATGGAGAAGTGCATCCCTATTTAGCAAATGGTGCTGGGAAAACTGGCTAGCCACTGACAGAAAGCTGAAACTGGATCCCTTCCTTACATTTATACAAAAATTAATACAAGATGGATTAAAGACTTACATGTTAGACCTAAAACCATAAAATCCCTAGAAGAAAACGTAGGCATTACCATTGAGGACATAGGCATGGGCAAGGACTTCATGTTTAAAACATGAAAAGCAATGACAACAAAAGCCAAAATTGCCAAATGGGACCTAATTAAACTAAAGAGCTTCTGCACAGCAAAAGAGTGCAGATGGCCTGTTCACCATCAGAGTGAACAGGCCATCTACAAAATGGGAGAAAATTTTTGCAACTTACTCATCTGACAAAAGACTAATATCCAGAATCTACAATGAACTCAAAAAAATTTACAAGAAAAAAGCAAACAACCCCATCAAAAAGTTGGCAAAGGGCATGAACACACATTTCTCAAAAGAAGACATTTATGCAGCCAAAAAACACATGGAAAAATGCTCATCATCACTGGCCATCAGAGAAATGCAAATCAAAACCACGAGATACCATCTCACACCAGTTAGAATGGTGATCATTAAAAAGTCAGGAAACAACAGGTGCTGGAGAGGATGTGGAGAAATAGGAACACTTTCACACTGTTGGTGTGACTGTAAACTAGTTCAACCATTGTGGAAGTCAGTGTGGTGATTCCTCAGGGATCTAGAACTAGAAATACTGTTTGACCCAGCCATCGCATTACTGAGTATATACCCAAAGGACTATAAATCATGCTGCTATAAAGACACATGCATCCGTATGTTTATTACGGCACTATAAACAATAGCAAAGACTTTGAACCAACCCAAATGTCCAACAACGATAGACTGGATTAAGAAAATGTGGCACATGTACACTATGGAATACCATGCAGCCATAAAAAATGATGAGTTTGTGTCCTTTGTAGGGACATGGATGAAACTGGAAACCATCATTCTCAGTAAATTATCACAAGGACAAAAACCAAACACCACATGTTCTCACTTATAGGTGGGAATTGAACAATTAGAATACATGGACACAGGAAGGGGAACATCACACTCTGGGGACTGTTGTGGAGTGAGGAGAGTGGGGAGGGAGGGATAGCATTAGGAGATATACCTAATGCTATATGACGAGTTAATGGGTACAGCACTCCAACATGGCACGTGGATACATATGTAACAAACCTGCACATTGTGCACATGTACTCTAAAACTTAAATTATAATAATAATAAAATAAAATAAAATAAAAACGTGGAAAAAAATTAACTGGGCATGGTGGCAGGCGCGTGTAGTCCCAGCTACCCAGGAGGCTGAGGCAGGAGAGTGTTGTGAACCCAGGAGGCAGAGCTTGCAGTGAGCGGAGATTGAGCCACTGCACTCCAGCATGGGCAACTGAGCGAGACTCTGTCTCAAAAAGAAAAAAAAGTTGTATTAGATCCATGAGGGAAAAGTCTGAAAAATGAGTCAGCAGAATTTCCCAGAGTTTCTAAATCCAAAAGTAATAACAATAACAGTTTCAGTAAGAAGATCTTAATGTTCACATCCAAATCTAATGATGAGTTACAGGTTATCTGAGATCACTTAACAGGTAAGCAGGCACATTCTTTGAGTCTAAGTCATTCCCAATTATCCCAACATTGTAATCTGTCAGAGATGCCTGCAAAAGATGTCTTGCCCAATTCTTTCACTTTATGGAAGACCCTAAAGGCTAACCCAGATCTACCAGCTGTGTTTTGGTTTGTGTGTCTGGGGAGTGTTTTGTTTGATTTTAGGCAGTGCCCTCCTCTGTCACCCAGGCTGGTGTGCAGTGGTACCATCTTGGCTCATTGCAATTTATGCCTCCTAGGCTCAAGCAATCCTCTCAAATAAGGTTCCAGGGCAGGTGGGATTACAGGTGAATAACACCACACCATCACACTCGTATAAATTTTGTATTTTCTGTAGAGACTAGGTTTTGCTATGCGGTCCACAGCAAAACCTGGGCTCCTGCTTGCTCTTAATGTCCTTCCCATGTTGTCTTTGAAAAATTACACTGAAATCAACTAATTTTGCTTAAGAATTATTTTGGCTACAACTGAGAAACTAAGAAAGATATTGAAAATAATTGATAATAATAATTTTTCAGAAAATTCTCTTCTGTGGTTGGAACAGAAGTCAGTTGACTGGTGTGTAGGCAGCATATCTTTTATTTTACAGTTTTAATACTATCTTTTTTTAAGGAAAGATATTGGGCTTTTTAATTAAAACTACTTAAAAATCAATACATCTTACTTTAACACATTAACTGTAGGATAGATTGTCATAAACAAATATTAATAACCTTTATCGTAATGACTTAACATTTACTTTTAGGGGTTTACTGTGTTCATGCATATTTTTAAAAATCTGCCTGATGTAGCAAAGAGTGTTAAAAAAGTTGGGGGGGGGCTTTTATAACACTTTAGTGTGGAAATGTGTATGAGAGAGCTGTGAGTAGAATTGTTGGAAATGAGGACATCATGATCATCTAATCAACTTCAGTTATTTTGAGAAATTCACAAAATAAATTTTGTAGTTAGCTACTTACTTTTCTTGGGGAAATTCTGAATGTCTCCTAAAATCTGGTATACTCTTCTGATTGAGATTATAAATACCCTGTTTGCCTTTGTAAGGTGTTTCTTTCTGAGACCAATGTACAGTAAACAGAATCAGTGATGCAATGCTGATGTAACACAATACAGAATATATTGTTTATCAGCAACATCCATACTGCATCTCTCTTCCTTCTGCTCTATTTGGTGAGAAAACAAAAAAGCTACTTTGTTATGTGAGTGACATCCCAACGAGCATAATGAGTAAAATAAATAATCCCTAAACTGCTCTGTAAGGAACTATCAGTCAGCTGCCAGGCTTCTGATATGCTGAGGGGATTTGGAGACTCCAAGAACTCGAGGTGAAAGGGGCGCAGGCACTGGGGTGATTTTATGAGCAATGTGGGGAAGAACAAGGAAAGGAGATCACAGAGCAGACTGCGTGGGGACAGTGCAGTAAGAATTCAAAAATCAAACCAAGGTTGTTGCCTTCAAGATTTTTGTAAACAAAGAGCATTTTGTGTTTCTATTGTAATTTAAATATGTTATGTCAATGGGTTTAATAAATCTACTGGGTAGAGATACCAAGGTTAAAAGCATTTGAAAAATCAGATAATGTTTTTATGCCAAGCAGTGCGTTAACACTTGCACATGAAAATTGGTGCTCCATTTCACAGTGGAGGAAACAGGTGCAGAAAATTTGATAATTTATTCAGAATGTCAGAGCCAAGAGACAAACCATGTTTTCTGACTCAATACAGTACCTACTAGATGATAAATTTATTCTTCCCTTGTAGCTATTCAAAGTAGATTAGGTTCACATAAGTACATACTTTTCTGTTTTGAGTTAGACTACAGAGCAGATTTCACAGAAAGATTGCAGAAAATTGATATGTTAGGACTTTCTAGTTTGTTTTCTGTTCAGTGTTGCTATAGCATGTTCATGACAGAAAAGAAACTCCCTAAAATGCATTCATGACCCAAAACTCTGAGGCTTACCTTGGAAAAGACCATTTGTAACCTATTGTAGTGCTTAAGGATAATGACCAAGATTCAGAGAAAGACATGGCTCACCAGAGCCAGTCACAATACGGTATAGCCTAATGCACCTGTTGCTTCTGCCCTGCAATACCCACTGCTACCATGGGACTGCCTGGGTTATTAGGCCGATCTTCAATGAGTGAAAATATTTGTTTCTGTAGTATTTTTGGTCATACATGGGTAAAGTTTCTGAAGGGTAGTAGAGATTACTGCCAGGCACACCAAGACACCTATGCAAACTCAGGCATTGTAGAAATTCATTACTACTCTAGCAAGAAATACCCGTGAGAGTGGTTAACCTAGAGGCAGGAGTGTTCAATTGACATCGACATAACATTTTGCAAGATTCCTGACCTGTACGGGGTAAACCTCAGTACACTTTCTTTCTCAGTATTACCAGATTGAATAATTGGTGCTTCTTGTTAGAAAGTTCATTTGATTTACCATTGCTTCCAACTTTATACTCAAAGCCCTGAGAATTTCAAGTGGAGTATATTAAAGTAGACTTTCATTTTTTTGCATCATTTCCATATTCATTTTTTAAAGTTCTTTCCAAACCCTAATGAGTGTTGTTAAACTACAAAAAAAAAAAAAAAATTACTCAAATAAACTGCCCAGCTCCTATAGGAATCACATATAAAATCATGAGGTTTTTTATTAGATGCAATGCAACTAGTGCAACCTTAAACAAATGTGGAGAAGAACTTAAGAAGTATGAAGTCACCTCATGGTAAGAGTATGTGAAGTGACTTACGGCACTATTCTTGTGCAGAAAGAAGTCATCCGTGTTCTCCATTGGCCTGTTGATGATGGTGAAACACCAACCAACCAGATTGTTGATGGTTGATTATGTCTTGTAAATATTAATTTCCTTGAAGAACTTAACTGCTGTTTTGCTTTTCATTTTGTTGTATGCCTTGGGGGAGCTCCAGTGCTTGTTGCTGTAGCATTAATTGAAGCTGGAATGAAATATGAAGATACCATATGGCTCATAAGACAAAAATGGAAATTTTAACAGCGAACAAATTTTTATTTGGAGAAATATCAATGTAAAATGTCGCTGTGCTTCAAATACTCCAAGACTCATAAAAACAACTGCTGCATTTAATAAAACTGGAGTTCCTAATGTCACATTGCCTTGGAAGTGGAAATTGAGACAGGACTTAATTTGTCATACAAATTCACCAACATGTTGGATTGGTGAACAAGTCTAATGAAGCTTCCACGGGAGTATTGATGAGCAGTTTACCAGGCCACAGGCTATGCAGAATTGGCAACCTCCATGTTTGAGTTATGATCAACCTATTTGCACACTGTTCAAAAAATTCTTGCTGATCAGCTAAATGCTTTTAAATCATTTGTATCCATCCTAAAATCATGTGTTTTTTTCTTGTTTAGATCTTCCCATGCCGGAATCTTATCAATATATGAGAAATTTAGAAAGATTAAATATCAAAATACCCACCATAATACTTGCGTATCTTTGGTTTCATATAGCACTAAAGTCTCAGGAATTACATACACTTTAGACTTTATGTTGTTTACACTTTAGTAATTTCAAACATTGAAAGTAAGGTTATATGGTTATTTGTCTACTCTGTGTTTTTTATCTCCCACATTCATACCAGCATACATCACGTTAGTTTAAAAATCGATTTTAAAAAAAATTTTACCAAGACTTATAGTGATTAAAGTCTTTTGAAAAATCTTACTTTATGCTATTACCAAAAATTCCATTTTGAAAATCTACCTTGTACAGGGAATATCTTTAATGTCTTCAGGCAGAAATGTCTTACAGGTAATTTAAGGTTTGTACTCTGAGGCGCAACCTTATGGAAGGACATCAAAAAGGAATGGGAGAAAGTTATTAATTATTTTTAATAAAATACAGTTTTGTCTTGTGGAAAACACATAGAATACGGTCATTAACTTAGTAAATATTTTTAAAAGATATACATGCTTTTATTGTTACTAAAAAAATTCTTAATTTTAATATTTCTGAAAATCTTGTAATTTTTTTCCATATATATCGGAAGTTATTTTTGTTTAAAGTGTGATTCTTTTTCCTTCTTTTCCCAACCTCCCTTACAAAAAAAAGAAGTGGGTTTCTACTAGGGAATTGAGCAGACATCTAATAATTTAGATGGCTTTCAAGCTGTGTAACTTAATTTTTGGATACTTGGTAATTTGTCTTATTACATAATTGGTAAAATAGTAATATAGAAAATATTAGTTCAACCATAAACTTATAGTATCTGGGGATGTGTGGTTATCGTTCTGTGGAAAAAACAATTTGTAATTATTCACTAGCTGGTAAAAACTTAATGTGAGAGCTTAAACATCTAAGTAAATAATAAAATACCAAAAAAACGGCCTAATATCAAAACATTTACTGAGTGCCCAATATGTGCTCATCATCTAGGTTAATTACAAGAAAAACAAACAGAATAAACAAGCTTCCCCATATTCTCAGAATTTGCATTCTATTGCAAGAAGATGGAAAATATAACAAATAACAAATAGGTAAAATAATTTGAGACAGTCATTGATAGGTGTGAAGGAAATAAAAGATTATAATAGACTACAGAAGTCAATTGCAATGCCCAAGATTAAAATGTATGTAGCAAAAGAATACAGAAAAGGAAAGAAAAATATCATCACATCAAATGTAAATGAATTAAACTCTACTATGAAAAGGCAGAGATAAGAAGCTTGAATTAAAAGGCAGAATTTGAAAGCTCAGATTAAAATAACAACATCCACCTATTTACTGCCTTAAAAGGTTCACTTTAGATATAAGGACAGAAAGACACTCAAGGTATAATTATAGAAAAAAGATATTCCATGCAAATGGTAATGAAATGAGAGCTAAGATGATTATTGGCATGCAAAATAGACTTTAAATTTTAAAAAGTTCACGAGGTTAAAATGTTCTATCTAGTAAGAAAATAAAACAATTATAAAGTTATACATAGCTATCAACAGAGCCTCAAAATATGTGAAGCAAAGATGCACAGAAATGAAGTGGGATATAAACAGCATTGTAGTAATTGTTGAAGATTTCAATACTCCTTTCAAAAATCCCACACCTCAGGGAGGGAGGTACTCAATGCTCTAGCTGCAAGGAGCGGAAAATTGGATTAAAAAAGAAACAAGTCTCAATCTTCTGCTGCATTCAAGGGACCCATCTCCCATGTAATGCATTTGTATGTTATTAATAACAGCATCTGCTATTTTTGGCTTTTAATAATATGTTTTATAACATATGAGAAGATATTTCATAACATGTAAGAAGATATTTCACTGCGGTTTTGACTTCTGTTTCTCTAATA